>NC_139344.1:457718530-458326030 GCF_055883805.1 Amblyomma maculatum | reverse complement strand
TAAGTTTTATGAAAGCCTAAGTGACCGGCTGTAGCATCATCGTGGAAAGCCGCCAGGATACGGGTGCGAAGCGCTCTCGGAATAACGGGGACCCAACGGGTGCCTTCGGAGCAATAAATATAACGGGAGAGCACGCCGTTGTCAAGTTTGAACTTTTGGAGTTGCCTGCGCATCCTAGCGTTAGGAGGGTGAGAAGCACCGGTGAGAAGGTTGATTAGGGAAATACAGTAGGGATCTGCTCGCTGGTTTGAAATAATGGCGTAGCGATCTGGAGCAGCGGCAAGAGTAGCACAGGTTAAGGTTGGGGCTCTGGACGACATTGGGACGTCGAGGGTGCACGCAGGAAGGCTCGAGGAAGCACTAGGTGGCGATTCTGATAGCGGGCAGCGGGAAAGAGCATCGGCATCTCGACGTTTGCGTCCCGATTTGAATATGACATCAAAGTGGTACTCCTGCAAACGCAGAATCCAACGGCCCAGGCGTCCAGTCAAATTTTTGAGGGTTGATAACCAGCACAGAGCGTGGTGATCGGTAACGATCGTGAAATGGCGGCCGTAGAGGTAGGGGCGGAATTTCTGAACTGCCCAAACGACGGCTAGGCACTCTTGCTCAGTGATGGTGTAGTTGCGTTCCGCTAGTGTTAGAGTTCGACTGGCAAACGCAATTACCTTTTCCCGAGAAGCGGTATCACGTTGCAGAAGTATGGCGCCGATACCGAGGCTGCTGGCATCGGTGTGAAGAATGGTGGCAGCAGTGTCGTCGAAGTGAGCGAGAACAGGGTCCGAAGTGAGGGCATTCTTTAGGGTTTGGAAAGCTTTTTCGCATTCTTCGGACCAATTGAAAGTAGTACGGTCTGTAAGGAGGCGGTGCAGCGGTGCAGCAATGGTAGCGAAATTTCGAATGAAACGGCGAAAGTACGAAGACAGGCCAAGGAAACTGCGTAGTTCCTTAGTCCGCTGAGGGCGTGCAAAGTTCAAAACTGCAGCAAGCTTGTCAGGGTCGGGTCGAATGCCATCGCGGCTGACGAGGTGGCCCAGGATCTTGATTTCTTTCTTGGCGAAATTACACTTTTTTGTGTTCAGCTGGAGACCAGCGGATGCCAGGCACGTTAATACTTGATCAAGGCGGCATAAATGATCAGAAAAAGTCGCAGAGAAAATAACTATGTCGTCCAGGTAGCACAAGCATGTTTTCCACTTAAGTCCTCTAAGAACAGTGTCAATCATGCGCTCAAACGTAGCGGGGGCATTACAAAGTCCAAAAGGCATGACATTGAATTCGTAAAGCCCATCGGGAGTAGCGAATGCTGTTTTTTCTTTGTCGGCTTCGTGCATCGGTATCTGCCAGTAACCGGAACGCAAATCCAAAGTGAAGAAATATTCGGCGCCCTGAAGACAGTCGAGGGAGTCGTCAATTCGTGGCATAGGGTAAACATCTTTTCGAGTGACTTTGTTAAGTGCGCGGTAATCAACGCAAAAACGCACGGACCCATCCTTTTTTTTGACCAAGACGACCGGAGATGACCAGGGGCTAGCTGATGGCCGAATAATGTCTCGCCGGAGCATATCATTCACATTATCTTCTATGATTTTACGTTCTGATAAGGAAACACGGTAAGGGCGGCGGCTAACAATAGAAGTACCTTCTGTAATAATGCGGTGCTGTGCAGAAGACGTTCGGCCCAAGGTCGGAGAAGTGACATCAAAGGAGGCTTGGTGTTTTCGAAGTAATTCCTGCAAAGCTTGGCGGTGAGTCGCAGGAAGGTCAGGATTGATGGTGCCAAAGAGAACACAGAGAGAAGCATCGGAAGAAGCTGCTGGTGAGGAAGAGGGGGCGGTAAGGGTGGTGAGGGACACCGGGTGAATGTCCAGGACACAAGGAAAACATGTCCCTTTAGTCAGCACAATGGGCTCTGGGGAAGTGTTCGAAGCAGCGACAAGCGCTGTGCCATGCTCAAACCGAACAAGACTTGGTGGTAGCGCGATTCCGCGGGTCAGATGGCGATCAGAAGGCACGATTAGCACATCTCCGTTATCAATGTCAGCAGAAGTAAGCGCGACAAGTTGTTCCCATCCAGGGGGCAACACTGAGTTAGTAGCGGCAAGCAGGCGATAACGGGGCTCGGGATGTTCAGAAGACGGATCGCTCTCGTTCATGTAAATGATCCTGTCGCGACACGAAATGCTGGCTGATGCGGCAGACAGAAAATCCCAGCCTAAAATAATTGGGTGAGCGCACGGTGACATCACGGCAAATTGTACATGGCGGCGGACACCGTCAACAAAAACTCGCACAGTACACTTAGCAGAAGGCCGAATTATTGCACCATTAGCTCCACGGAGTTCAGGTCCATCATAAGGCGTTTTCACTTTTCGCAAGCGGGAGCACAAGTCAGTGTGTATCACAGAAACAGCGGCGCCCGTGTCAACCAAAGCTTCAACAGATAATCCTTCAACCCGCACTAAAATAATATTCCAGGGACGTTCCGGAGGATTTTTGGGATGGCCGAAGAGTGCAGTTTTCCCTCCTAAAACTGCAGTGGTCAGTTTTCCGACAGGCGGGGGGTCGTCAGAGAAGCTTGACGGAGAGGCGAGGCTGAGCGGCGAAAAGGCGAAAGAGAACGGCGTCTTGAAGGCCTGTAACCAGCAGGCGGAGCGGGGCTTTCTGGCGGGGGTGATGAACGTCGGGGATAATCGGGGAATGAACGGTGGTTAGAGCCGGAAAAGCGAGGAGGGTAGTCTGCTTCAAATGATTCGTAGCCGCGGCGTTCATTCTGGAGCCTGCGACGACAGAAGCGGGAAATATGGCCTCGGTACCCGCAGTAATAACACACAGGGCGGGCTGGGCGCCAGTTGGGGTAGTATGTCGGCGCTGCGGCAGGTGGTGCCAATGCAGCGACATGAGCAGTGGTAGGCGCCGGTGGCGTAGGCGCTCCAACTGCGGGCGGCAAGGACGTGATCTGGGCGTACGTTGGCACCTGACAAATGGTAGGAGCGACCGATGTTGGCGGGGAATAGGTCATTGAGGCCAGCTCTTCTTTAACAATGCTACGCAGGCCGGCACTTGAATTATGTGGCTCAGATGCAGGGCGGCACAAATTACCTTGAGCCGAGAGCTCTTCACGAATTAATTCGCGAATAAGCACACGGAGGTCAGCTTCGGCAGTGAAACCAAATGAAGTGGGATCAGGCTGCAGGCGTATTGACTGTAGTTCGTCAAGGCGTTGACAAGTGGATATGATGGCATCGATTGTGGTAGGGTTCTGCACGGCCAGGGCGTTGTAGGCGAGTGGCCCAATACCTTTAAGGACGTGCCGAACCCGCTCGGCCTCTGGCATTGTGTCATTGATGCGCCGACAAAGTGAAAGTACATCTTCTATATAAGAGGTGTAGGTCTCATTAGGCCGCTGAAGTCGGGCTTCTAGCTTCTTCTTGGCGGACTCCGTGCGAACAGTAGGAGCGCAGAAAATCTGGCGTAACTTTTGTTTAAAGGTAGCCCAGTCCGGAATCGTCGACTCATGATTTAGAAACCACGTTTTGGCCACATCCGTCAAATAAAAGGACACATTAATTAATTTAAGAGAATCGTCCCATCGGTTGAAAGCACTGACCCGGTCGTAGCTGTCGAGCCAGTCATCAGCGTCGTCGCCGCGGAGACCGGCGAACATCTGCGGGTCGCGCTGACGGCTACTGACAGTCCAAGTGGCAAGGGGAGCTGGAGTCGAGTTGGTAGCAGCCGGAATAGCGGAGTGGCCTTCTTGTGTCATGACGATGGTGGTCGGGGTCAAACGGCGGCCAGAACGAAGCTCCAGGTGGATGCAGGTGACGAAGCAGCGGGGAAATCAAGGCGCACCTCCACCACGTGTAAGGTAACGCGAAGGTCGGACTTGGGGAATCAGGCTTTATTACAGACCTGAAGCCTTGGTCGCACACTGCAGCCAAACACACTCCGCGATGACGATGGGTATCTACAAGAGGGAGCAGGATGAAGATGAAGCAGCACGTTCAGCAGTGTGGAAGATGAAGCGCCACACAGTGCTCACAATATTAGAAAGTCATGAGGACAAGTCAACATGCTATTGGTGGACCGTTCATATCAATCAAGTTCGTATGTTTTCTTATAACAAATCTTAAAACTACTGGCCTCATGTTTTTTTGGTCACGGTCAATAGTATACTCCTTTTTCTGAGCCTTTACACACTGTTAGCCAAGTAGGAGGCCCCGCATTCGCAGTTGTGTACCCATATGATCACTCTACTTATTCTGAAGATTGATTTGCCACCGTACTGGTTTAATGGTTAGGTTACTCACAGCAGTAATGCAGTTAAGAAAGTTTTGATAAGGCTTCATTTCCTGCGACCTTGTTGTTTTGAAATTGTTTAAAAGTTAGTGTCCGTATTCTAGATCACAATTGCTGCTCTCCAAACTTCAGTACGCACTCACATGCTAAATGTGTGTCGCAGTACAGTGGCCTCGCAGTTCATTGCAACCTTCTGCATCATGTTCTTTCCTTTTCCAACAGCGTTGCATGAACCCATGGACTACAGCCGACGCATGGCAGATGCGACGACTGATCCATGTGGCCTTCCCCCAAGCATCAGTACTCCAGTTTGCACTGAACGGGGTGGGAGCTCTCAAGGAGGGGAATGTGTTGGTAAGGGCTTGCCTCATTGGAACATTGTTAGTTTAGAGGCTCTTATTTCACTCTTTGTAAAAATGCAGTTTCAGATAGATTCGGTTAGCGTTACCTGACCTGTATGTTGCAAGAGTAGCTTTTGTGGCAGTTTTTCGAATCATAGCTGTCCTGTTCTGGACGATAACAGCTGCTCACCAAGCCTCAGTACACGCCTACATGCAGAGATGTTTGCCGCACTGCAGTACCCTTACAGGTCATTGCAACCTTCTGCATCATGTTTTTTTTTCCTTTTCCAACCGCGCTGCATGAACCCATGGACTACAGCCGAAGCGTGGCAGATGCGACAACTGATCGATGTGGCCTTTCCCCAAGCATAAGTACTCCTGTCTGCCCTGAACGGGATGGGAGCTCTCAAGAAGGGGAATGTGCCGGTTGGTGTTTGATTAATTTCTTACTACCTAGTTCCATTTTCATTAGTATTGTTCAGTTGTTGCTAGCATTTCCTCCCCATAGTAGCTGTCATTTTACTCATAGGAACGACGCAGAGTGTAAGAAGTTTCGCGATCCTTTAATTCATGAACTTTTTAAAACTAATGTCTATGTCTATGATAATTTGTCTGTTATAAGATCATAACTTGTGCATCACAACACTACCGTCGCAGCAGAGATCCTATTCGCATCCTTGGACCCGGCAATAGACCGCCCTAACCACTGAGCCACCGCCGGGCCGCACCTAATGTTTTCAACCCTTGGCCGCACTGCAATGAAAAGTGCTGAACACACAAATGTAGCTGTAACTTGCAATGTGTGTAATTTGTTATGTTATGCATATTTTTTACAGCTCTAAACCATTAAGTTTTTCTCGCTATTCAGTGCATTTTAAATTTTCCCGATTGATAGCAAACGCCTGAATTCCATAGGAGACGTGATTATGTAATCAACAATGCCCCTAATGTGACACTGTGCACTATACAATTCGTTAACGTTTTTTCTCCCCAAGCCAATAATGCTAGTGTAATGTGGATTTAATGGTTGGTTGGAACGTCTAGCGCTGGCAGTACTTTGGGCACAAGGGATCGAATTACCAGCCGCAGGGCACAGCTTCAGCGCGAGCGAGATGGGCGCCGGAGACAAGCGATGGTGATGGCGATGCCGCAGCGTTTTCTGTTCTTTGTCTTCTTTACATTTCCCCCGCGTGAAGAAGTCGCCATCCTGGCGACTCATGGAGAAGAGACGACCAGAGGGTTGTAATATGGCTTGAGGCGGCTAACGTGGACAACCTCGCGGCCGCGACGGCGGTGGTCGGAAGAAGGGGTGACTGGCTCGATGACGTAGTTCACAGGGGATGTGCGTTCCAAGACGCGATAAGGTCCGTGGTATTTGGTGTCTAGTTTGTTGGTGGCAGGAACGCATAGCCAAACGAAGCTGTCGGCCAGGAACGTGGGAGCAGGGGTATCGGTATCATGCTGATCTTTGCGATAGCCTTGAGTGTTGAAGGTAAACGTGCGAGCTAGCTGACGGCATTCCTCGGCCTTCTGTGCAATATCTGACAAGGCACTGTACTCAGAGGCATCTGGATGGTATGGCAAAATTGTGTCCAGAGTACAAGATGGTTCACGGCCATATAAGAGAAAGAAGGGCGAAAACCCAGTTGTTGCTTGGGTGGCTGTGTTGTACGCGAACGTTACGAATGGCAGTACCTGGTCCCAGTTGGAGCTTCCCGATTCAGATGTAACATACATTGCGAGCATGTCCCCAAGCGTACGGTTGAAGCGCTCCGTGAGGCCGTTTGTTTGTGGGTGGTACGCGGTTGTAGCCCGATGTATCGATTTGCAAGACGACAGGAGCTCTTGAACTACTTCGGAAAGAAAGACACGACCTCTGTCACTCAGTAGCTCGCGAGGGGCGCCGTGTCGAAGAATGAAGTGGTGTAGAAGAAAATGGGCTACCTCTCAGGCTGTCGCCGCGGAAAGTGCAGCAGTCTCGGCGTAACGGGTCAGGTGATCGACTGCGACGATGACCCATCGATTACCAGCGGCCGTGCATGGTAGCGGACCATAAAGGTCGATTCCCACGCGATCAAATGGGCGAGCTGGACAAGGTAAAGGCTGGAGAGGGCCAGCGGGGTGGCGAGGAATCTTGCGTTGTTGACAGGCGGTACAAGAGCGAATGTAGCGCCGTACGAAATTGTACATTCCCCGCCAGTAGTACCTCTGACGAATTCGATCATAGGTTTTGAGGACGCCGGCATGAGCGCTTTGAGGGTCAATGTGATGGTGGGCACAAACCTCGGAGCGGAGGTGGCGCGGAATGACAAGAAGCCACGTTCTGCCGTCTGAGTTGTAGTTCCTGCGGTAGAGAAGGCCGTCCCGAATGGCGAAATGGGAGGCCTGTCGGCGGAGTGCCCGAGGATGCGTAGCCACGGAAGTAGTGCCAAGGATATCCAGCAGGTTAGAAACCCAAGGATCTTGTCGTTGCTCGAAAGGCATATCCTCAATGGTGAGTGCTGACAAGCGTGCTTGAGGAGGGGACGATGAGTTAGGCGAGCGCACCGGTGACCGAGAAAGAGCGTCGGCGTCAGAGTGCTTGCGGCCAGAGCGGTACACTACACGGATGTCGTATTCCTGAAGCCTGAGAGCCCAGCGCCCGAGACGGCCAGACGGATCCTTGAGAGACGCGAGCCAGCAGAGAGCGTGATGATCTGTAACTACCTCGAAGGAGTGGCCGTATAAGTAAGGGCGGAACTTCGTTACAGCCCACACGATTGCTAAGCACTCCTTTTCGGTAACGGAGTAGTTGGACTCGGCTTTGGTAAGAGCACGGTTTGCGTAGGCGACAACGTATTCGGAGAAGCCAGGCTTGCGCTGGGCGAGGACGGCGCCGAGGCCGACACCACTGGCATCGGTGTGAAGTTCTGTAGGTGCAGTAGGGTCGTAATGGCGAAGGATTGGGGGTGACGTCAGAACATTGCGCAGTGTCGCGAATGCATCATCGCAGGCTGGCGACCAAGAGGAGAGGTTAGGGGTGCCTTTCAAGAGCTGTGTAAGGGGGGCTATGATGGTTGCGAAATTCCGAACAAAACGACGAAAGTACGAGCAGAGGCCCACGAAGCTTCGCAGTTGTTTCAAAGTGGTCGGTTTCGGAAAGTCAGCGACGGCGCGCAGCTTCTCAGGATCAGGCAGAACACCATCTTTACACACAACATGTCCTGTAGCTCATAACACAACATGTAGCTCATAAGCTGCTAGAAGCCGGCTTTTCAATGACCTTTGTTCATAGTGAGAGGAAGGCGGTTGTGGTTAGGTGACCACGACACTGGTTGTTGCGCAAGAAATCGCTCACATATATGAGTGCAGCAAAGAAAGCAAAGTACAGCTAACGTGTGCAGGACAGGGTATGTAGAAACGCGGTTACGGCTGCAGCCTATTCCTGTATGGGACGCTGCACACACAGAAGTGTCGGAGGTATGGCTTTGGCTATACTCGACTGGTGAACGCATTTGAGGTGGAGCCTATTTTAATAAAATCACCCTCTGCGGTTGTTGTTTTAGCATGGTGTTCTCATTTTCTTGGTATACCCTCTGCTTGGCTAACTGGAGTTTGAGATTGCGTTATAGTCATGAAATGTAAATTTCCCACTTCTTTACCTCCCCATGTCATTGAATTTAGGCAAGTAATAAGAAATATTTATTTTCTAGCATGTTATGGCTTCTACTGTCATGCGCAGTAGTTTCAACGGAAAAATGAAATGTGCCTTCTGACACAGTAATATGTGATAAATTCGCAAGTGAACGCCTGTTCTTGCATTCACAAGAAACCGGGTCTTGAATCATAACACCGAAGACATACGCTTCGTTGTAACACTTTAACAGTAGCATAGGAATGCAGGAACTTTATGCTAATTGTATGCGTTAATCATGACGAATGCATCGTGTTTGTGAAAAAGTAGGCAATGTATTTGATAGCATATGTAGCAAGCAATGTTTGCTGGTACACCTTAAGTGTTCCTGGTGATTCATTTTATAAATTCACCAATTATCCTTCTATTGCAGTTCTTGGCAACGATCCTCCAACGGCCTCAAGAGGCATCGAGGGGCTGCAACATGCAAAGGCTAGGACCGCCGCAGCTATAAAAAGGTTACAGGCAAAAGTCAAGAGTTGCCACAAGACAATTTCTAGCTTACGCAAGCATCAAAACAGAATTCCTCCATCAATTAGTAACGCACTAGAGGTCATTCACCCACTTGTTACTGATGAGGTGTTCAATTTGTTACATGCGCACATACGATCAAAACCGAGAGGAAAAGGGAAACGGTTCCCTCTGTGGCTCAAAAAGTTCGCATTACACCTTAATTTCAGCGGACCGCGGGCTTATAGGTTTTTGGCGCCTATCTTCACTTTACCAACCCAGCTTTCGCTATGACGCTGGCTAGCTAATGTTAACATGAAGTCAGGCATCATTCCTGGAGTCATTGAGTCACTATCAGCGAGCACACAGGCTTGGATTAGGCGAGATAGGGCATGCACTCTGATCTTTGATGAGGTAGCTTTAAAAAAAACTTCTCTTATGATGTGAGCCAGGATATAGTGCAATGTTTCGTGGATAATGGACATGTGCGTTCGTCAACAATTGCTGACAGAGCATTAGTTTTCCTTGTGGCCGGCATTTGTAAGAAGTGGATCCAGCCAGTAGCATTTATCATCGGGCACACGTCCACACCAACACCTGTGATGCATAATTTGATAGTGTCACGTATTGACAAACTTTCAGAAATTGCTAAACTCGCTGTGAAAGCAGTGGTATGTGATGAGGGAGCGTCAAATGTTAGCTTATGCCATCAGCTTGGCGTAACTATTAACAGTCCTTTTTTTGAAAGAAATGGTGAGCGGATATATTTCATTTTTGATGTGCCGCACCTTATAAACATGAAGGTTAGCAGAGCAGCGCAAGTCCTAAGTGCCTGTACAAGTGTTGCAATTATGGCAGTGATATATGTTAAGGAGCTTCCTGCAGCAGCAGCGGCAACAGCCCAGTTTTGTGATCGAATCAATAAGTTTTTTGACGTGCTGAACAGTTCAAGCCCCCAAAAAACTGCACAGAAGTACCGGCATGCTCTTAAAAAGGGTGATCCGGGTTTGATTCAGTTTCTGAAAGATCCGTTTATGTGGATAAAAGCTTGGAAATTTGTTGGCAGGCGTCAGCCGCAAACTGTTCAGCGAGCAGATAACCATACAAGCTGTTGTGTTGTTGTGGGACGATATTTCTGGAAATTACAACTTCCTTTACTTGCTGACTCGGCGGCTGCAACACGATCCACTAGAGAACATGTTTGGACGTATCAGGCAGAAGCAAGGCTGCGATGTAAATCCAAATATTTATCAGTTTATTTCAGGCTTAAAGCATGTATCAATTGAGAAACTGATCAAACTTTCCCAACTATGCAATGTTGAGCATGACACATCTGAACTTTTACTTGATTTTTCACCATTCTGTGCTAGCAGGCCGTCTCTAGTTGACAATCTTAGGCACGCCCCTGCTGATGAATCTCCGTGTTCGCAACACATTTCAGACCTTGCTGCGGATAAAAGCTCTCACATCATTGATGATTCTGTTGTGTATTACGTAGCAGGCTACCTTGTCAAATAATTTATGACTAAATATGCAAAGAATTGCATCTGCTCTAGGTTGTTGAAAGAAGAATCCAATTCAGTGACTGCTTCGCACCAATATTTTATGATGTTAAAGGCATATATCATGTCCCAGGCCAGGTTTTTGGCAATTTAACTGTACCATCATCGGATGCTTTTGCTTTTGTGCAAGAACTTGAGACCCAGTTCCTTTCCTTGGTGGAGGACACTGCACACCTTGCAAGGGTTTGCTACAATTTGCAACAACATCTGCAATGTGTTGGTGGTTTAGATTTTTGTGCGACTGAGTACAAGCAGAAGTTTGTGCAAATGTATAGCAGAATTCGTTTGTGCTGCCATGTTAGGTTTGTAAACAGAAATTTAGACAAAGTTCGCTTTCAGTCATCCGTTTCTGGTGTGCAGCTGGATAAATTTAAAGGGTAATTTTCTCACTTCAAGCTACTAGTACATTAGTGTCAAAGCTAGTGTAAATTGCAGCTCACGAGGATTGAGGGGAAGGGAGGGAAAGCGAATTTAGATGCAATGTGCGAACTTAAGGAGGATTGCTTCAGGTGCCTGCTGTTGTCACAAGCAGAGTCCCCGAGTTGCGGAATGTTGTTAGCCGTGGCTTTCGTCGGCCGAAGCGTTAAATAAGTGAACGTATGATGAACATTTCACTACTTGCACTGAGTAGCATTTTGACGAGATCGACATTTCGATGGTGAGAGTGGGGGAGGGGTGGGGTGGTTGCTGTCGATGGTGGCCCACCCTGGAGGTGCCACTGCATCTCCGGGGGCTTGTCGATCTCTCAATGTGCTACTCATTCCCTGTAATCAGTCGGGAGTAACTGAAATGTCAAGTGTATACGTTCACTTATTTAACCCTTCGGCTGCGACCACAGAGTAAAGCAATGCGGCGGTCTCAGAAGACTGCTGTATTTTACCGATTGGATGCCGAATGCCTAAAGATTATTTTGAGAGTTAGGGCAGGAGTGGAATGTCAGGTCACAGACTGAAGAGGCAGGGAGGGGATGTGGATTTAAATGCAGAAGTGCAAAGTGCAGCTCATGGGGAATGAGGGGGAGGGAGGGGAAGCGGATTTAAGTGCAGTGTGCGACCTTGGGAAGGATTGCTTCAGGTCACTGCTGATGTCACGAGCACAGTCGGAATGTTGTTGTTAGCCGTGGCTTTCGGCGGCCGCAGCGTTAAACAAGTGAGCGTATGATGGACACTTCAGCACTTGCACTGAGTAGCATTTTGACGAGATCGACATTTCGATGCTGGGTGTGGAGGGAGGGGTAGAGGTGGGGAGGGGTGGAGGTTGGGTGGGGTGGTAGCGGTGGTAGCGGTGGTAGCGGTGGGTGGTGGCCCAACCTGGAGGTGCCACTGCATCACCGGGGGTTTGTCGATCTCTCAAAGTGCTACTCAATATTTCCTGTAATAAATCAGGAGTAACTGAAATGTCAAGCATACGTTCACTTATTTAACCCTTCGGCTGCAGCCGCAGAGTAAAGCAATGTGGCGGTCTTAGAAGACTCCCGTATTTTATCGATTGGATGCCAAATGTCTAAAGATTAATTTTTACAGTTAGGGCAGGAGTGGATTGTCAGGCCACAAAGTTAAGGGGCAGGGAGGGGATGGTGGATCTAAAGGCAGAAGCACTGTGCAAGCTAATAATTTGTTAATTGGGGACGCGGTTGGGCATTGGTCTTGAGCGCCTGTAGAAATGCTGAGAATGATGGATGTGAACTTCGCCTTTTTGTGGTAATGTTTGCTGCCGGCAAAACTTTGCTAGTAGGTGCTTCTCGCCTTGTATCTTTTTATTTTTCTTTGCTGTGCACATTGCCTAATGTGTATCAATGTGTGCCAATGTCTCCGGCTGCATCTGTTGCATCTCTTGTGTTTTTTATGCAGAAAAATAAATGTTCTCAAAATGCACCTGTCATTTTTTCTGCAATACTGTTTTGCAATGGCTGTGGCGCAGCTGCGTTGACGGCCAGTTTAGAGCACTGGGAATCTGTTTCATGTTATGCATACTGAGTAAAAATGAACAATAGCAGACCATATAAATCTAGAATATTGAGCCAAAAGGGCGGGGCAGGGCGCATGCTATTTTTGAAAATGCGCGCGTTTGCAACCGGAACCAGAAATTGGCGCCGGCAAAGCGCATCCACCGACCCCTAAACATGGGGTAATGGCGCATGCGGTTAACAGTGGTAACAGCGCATAAAAGCATTCAATTCGCGCGCCTTTCAAGACCGGAAGTAGTTGCCGCCGGCCGCTTGGTGCACAGCGGTCAAATGGGCCGCTGGGCCCTATGGGAGTGTCCGCTCTTTACCAATCTCTTTCTCTATGGGTAGCCCGCCGGAGCAGACGACAGAAAGATGCCCAAGGCAGCGTGTCTGCTCGTGCCTCGCCTGTGCGGCACAGACCGCATATTTTCATCTCTCGTGGGCTGCTACGCGGAAGGACTGCGGTTTGGAACAACGTCAAGGTGAGCAACGTTTTTTGCTGACTACGCTGCATTTGAAGCAGTTAACTATGACCACGCCGGCCGGTGGCAATTAAGTTTCGCAGCTCGTGAACAGGCGCGCCGGCTTTTCAGGCATAGAGAAATTCAGTCGCAGTTCGTGACGCTCCGGCAGTTTCCAACCACGGCGAGGTTTAATATGTTGTGTTCCTGCGAAACTGAGCTGCATTTCGAATAGTTTACCTAAGCAAGCTGGACAAAATGGCGTGTTCGCCGGCCGGTGCGGCCATGCTGACGCAATTTGCAGCTTTGGTATCAATTTTACGAATGACAGCTTTTCTGTTCTGGACCATAAATGCTGCTCACCAAGTCTTCAGTACCCACCCACATGCACAGAGTGCGCTGTGCAGTGGCCTTACATTCCACTGCAACCTTCTGCATCATGTTCATTCCTTTTCGACCAGCACTGCATGAACCCACGGACTGCAACCTAAGCACGGCAGATGCGACTTGTGAACGGTGTGGCATTCCCCCAAGCGTCACTACTCCTCTCTGTCCTGGGCAATGCAAGTTACCCTTGCTAAGGTAGCCGCGACTGGAACTGTGTAGTTTATGTATAATGCCTGTTTTGCTACATATCATTTGCCATAATTCGTAAATCAAAGTTATGCTGATTTTTGTCTCTAAGTGCTGTTTCTCGCCTTGTGTATTTTTATTGTTCTGTACTGTGCACATCGTCTAATGTGTGCCAAGTTTTGTCTATACATCCGTCTACATCTGTTGCATCTCGTGTGTGTTTTATATGCAGCAAAATAAATGTTCATTTCACAAAGCACTTGGCGTCTTATCTGCAATACTGTTTTGCAAAGGCTGCGGCGCAGCTGCGTTGATGGCCAGTTTAGAGAACTGGAAATCTGTTTTTATGTTGTTATGCGTGCTGAAAATAAATAGAAACACTAGCAGACCATGTAAAAACCAAAATAATGCACCAAAAGGGCGGGGAAGGGCGCAGCGCATGTCTAGCATTCAAATCGCTCCTCGCCTTTCAGCAAGACCATAGTTTCCGCCGGCCGCTTGGTGCACTACAGTAAAATGGGCCGCTGGGCCCTAAGGGAGTGTCCGCTCTTTACAAATCTCTGTCTATGCTACCGCTGCAGCGAGTGTCGTCAGTGCCGTCGCGCGCGCGTCTGCGCATGACCACGCTGGTGCCGCTATCCATCAATCGGTGGCAGCGCAACAAGTCTCGCGTCATTTTCTGGGGCCAGTTTTCACCGAGTGTCCGCTCTTTACCAATCTCTCTCTCTATGGTACAGTGACTGTGCGACGCGATGAACTGAGATATGTGTGTGCGGCCTTGTGCGCTGTCTGTGCGGCGGCAGATAATGTGTGCACTGCGCTTTTTCCGAACTGCTAGTGGCTTCCAAGCCGCTACTGGCAACGAGGCGAACATCAGCCTCGCGCAGTCAACAGTTCGAACGCGTTTGCGGCGTGCAGCTAGGGCGGCGGCGAAGAAAGGCTTCCTTCATCACGGCAACATACCGGGCGTCGTCGGGTTTGTCGACGGCACATCGGGCGTCTACGAGTAGCCTTGTGATGTCCCTGTTTTCAGATATGAGATGCCAACATGATCTGGGCCATGAACTTTCCTACCTGGGATCTTGGCATGATGCTTTCTTCAGGCGACATTCTCGGCTGCACACAGGCAGGACACACGTCGAGGCAGACCTTCTTCTAGACGTCGAATTCATGACAGTGAGCCGCGCTGATCTTTGCAAAGATAAGTTACGGTAGGCTCCACATGCCTCACATGTATTGCCGTTCTTGGGCTTTTATAAAAGCTGGAACATAAGGCGCACCGTACATTGTTGAAATGCCTACGTAAGAAACGAAGATGCGAATGCGTGTGTTTGATGCTTGTATTGAGTAGGAATGGGGCATCATTTATACCAATATGAAGTGCAAGGCTGTCCTTACAGCAGTGTTGCTGAAACGTTCAATCATTCATTGTCTGCACGCCAATTAATGTCATCGTCAGAAAAACCTGGCAATGAGCCACTTGATGTGACTCTTCCGTTGTATACTGATAAAGTTTATGAGGCTGTTGAGGTCGACAACGACGAAGAATGTGCTTAACAGAGTGCCATTTTCGGTTATGCTTGTGAGAGGGGCACCTGTTGGAGACATGGCTGCCAGTGCCATGGAATCCCGGTCTGGACTCTCCATAACGGTTATAGAACAAGATATACAACTCCACAGGGTTAATGGTGGATAACTGCATCAGCGTGCTGAAGAGCCGCTTCCGGTGCTTGCAAAAATACTAGACGCTCCTCTACCAGCCAGAGCGTGTAGCATGTGCCATGTTGCATAACTTCTTTGGATATCTTCCGACCTGCAGACGAGGACGGTGCTGCTGGCTTGGACAAGAAAGGGTCACATCTGTGTGACGGCTACTTGGAAGTGGGATCACTATTGCCATGCATACATCTAGGGAAAAGCCATACAGAATCATGTTTTGAGCATGTTCCACAGAATCTGCCACCAGAGCTGGCTGGCAAGGCTGCCCATGGTGCGGCCACAGCTGCGGCGTCAATCCTAGCACAACAATTGGCTGTGATATACCACACGTAGTTGACCAACTCATCACAGGCAGCCAAGTGCAGCGTCTTCTTGTTCATGTCTGTGCCAGAAACCTGTTGTGATAAAGATGAATCTTCTCGAACCTCCTCTGTCAAGTCAAATTTCTCTTCGTAACCCCCCCCCCCTTCACTGTTGCTTGCAACCGTGCATATTAGTGTTTGTGTGTGTGCATGTATTTGAGTACATAATTGGAGTGTTTCACAATGAGGCAGCAATTTTGATGCCTATCGGAGTGGGAAAGTCCTACAGAAGTTTTTTTAGAAGCACGTGTATCCACTGTGCACCTTTATTTTCCTGTAGCATTTCACACGCTTGAATATGCAGCAGCGAAGCCAACTGCCTACAATAGCACAGGCAGTTATTTGCACGTGCCGCACAATTGAGCTACACAAAGAAGACACACAACAATACTGTTTTGGAGCCTGTAAGCTGCACAGTACTCATCGCAGGTCTGACACACTTCAGAAACAAGAAATGAAAGTATTGTGCATAAAACTGCGACACATAGGCAAGACACAAAAGAATAGTTGCTTAATGATTACAGGCTTCCATAGTAGTTGTCATAGCTTTGGCACATTTCACAAGCAGAAAACGAAGTATGGCACTTAACAGTGCAGAAACATGATACAAGGTACAAGGTACATGAAACATGGTACAATGTTTGCATAGGGCAGTCTCCATTAGTCAGCCTTTCAGGACTATAGGCCTGCATATACTGTTAGGACGCATAGAATGCATTTGCTTAATGCTAAACAGTGTAAAGCTGGCAAATTGAATGCTTAATATTGCGCGTTTTAGTGCTCACAGTGATTGTAGCATAAGTAGAAAATCCCATAGGTATACAAACTGGTGCAAAAACGTCACATATGCATCAAGCAAATGGTGTGTGGGCAGAAGGTATCGCTCAAAAAAAGCTACCCAGTCATGAAGAAAAAGAAAAAATACAGAGCACAATACAATGAACGCTACATCGAAAGTCCTGTCACGGTGGTACTGCAGTGAATGAAGGCTTCGGGTTCAGTCCCGGCAGGGATGGAAGCATTCCCACGATCACGGTCTTTCCTACACTATTCAGCTACATAGCAACAGATGATCATGCAAGGACAGAGCTTCATTTTGGCCTACACTACATGCTTCACAGTTGTCTCGTGTTCCTAAAGGGAAACAAATAGAACCACAGAGCCTGCACGTTGCACTTTCAGCACTTTTCTCATCGATACTAGTAGGCGCCGGCCGAAGACACCTCCGCAAGTTGTCTGTGTCCATTTCCGTGTCAAGCGCTCCATGAAATTTTATCGCTACAGTTCCTGCACTTTGACTGCATTCTATTAGATTTTCAGCATGCTCACGGCCCCCGCACGGTACTTCTATTTCCGATGACGCTAAAAAAAGGCAGCACCTTTTCGGGGAATCAGCTGTTTACTTGCAGGCCACGATGTGCACGCCATGAAGCCGCCGGTGCACCCTCGTGGTCACTAAAGTTACCTAATAGCATGTAAAACTACAAAACTAAGAACGCTTCTACTTGAGTTTAATATTATTCAATATTAAAAACAGTACTTTACCAAAATAAACCTGTTTGTTTTATTCATTGCTTAATAATGGTGTTGTGTTACAAAAAGTTAGGAGACGGTCTCTGCTCAGTTTCGTGCCACACTGCGGTAACAGCGTTTCCCGAGTATTCAGAACTACCGGGGTGGAGCCACGCTAAAACTGATTGGTAATTGGACGATTTCATACTTCGTCACGATTGAAGTCTGAAGGCTGCATTACAGCTCCCTAATTTTGGCATCACGATCACAAACTTGTCAGCGGAGTCCGTCATTCGGCCCCTGGTTACTTTTGGCAAAGACGGTACCTCGAAAGATTGCAGCCACGCACGTGTGCTTCAACAATGTTCCAGGGTATGCTAGTCACCGAGCGCGGTTTTATCTAGATCTTTCTTCGACGTCTTTAAAATGAGCGCGGGCGAGTGAAACTGCTTTCTTATTTCGACGACCGACAAGCACGATGCTGTTACCGCCGCCGATTGGTTTAGTTCTTTTGCAGAAGCAAGTCAGCACAATAAAGAGTTTCGTTAATTGCAACGCCAGTGTCGTTGTCGCTGCCGGGCTTGTCACCACTTCGTGGATCTGGTGTAGCTGCTGCACTTTGAGATCCGGCCGACCCGTTCAAGCGAAGGCCTCAGAATCGTTCCTGTCCTCCTGAGGGACTAGCCTGCCGCTAACCGAGCCAGCCACTGATTTCAATTACTTCTTTCTTCGACGTCTTTAAAATGAGCGCGGGCGAGTGAAACTGCTTTCTTATTTCGACGACCGACAAGCACGATGCTGTTACCGCCGCCGATTGGTTTAGTTCTTTTGCAGAAGCAAGTCAGCACAATAAAGAGTTTCGTTAATTGCAACGCCAGTGTCGTTGTCGCTGCCGGGCTTGTCACCACTTCGTGGATCTGGTGTAGCTGCTGCACTTTGAGATCCGGCCGACCCGTTCAAGCGAAGGCCTCAGAATCACACAGAAGCCCCCCACATTGAAAATGGCCCATTCATTCCAAAGCACCGGTTGTCTTCGTGAAGCCCCGGAAGCCCCCACCTTTCAAGGACTGCCTACAGAAGATGCAGAGGACTGAATGGACAGTTTCGACCACGTGGCAGCATTCAATAACTAGAACGACGATTCAAAACTCAAGCGTCTACTTCACCCTTCAAGGACCGCCCGAATCTGGTTCGAAAGTAATCAGACTTTTAAAGCAAAAAGCTTCACTATGAAGGTCGGAGCCGAGCTTCGCGTATGCCGTATGCACGACGTCACAGCCAAGGCCAGCTGCGCCGCCCCGCGTCAAGCTCTGCCGGCGTTGCCTATCAACGCTTAAGAGGTGGGCGACCCATTCTCATGTAAAAAAAAAATGCCGACGAATAAGTTTCAGCTCAACTCCTCAGCTGTTTCACATTTTCGATAGATTCAGGCTAAGATTTCAAGCTAGACAAGAATGTACAATTACACTTTTTTAAATTTTTCACACGTATTCCTTCAAGGAACACTCCACTAAAAGTTCTTGGATGTCATGAAAGAAGCTTTGTGGTCGGAGAAATTAAGAGAGCGATTAAGTTATCGTAGGGTTGCGGGAAGCAGCGCGTAGGCCCGTAAGAACGTTGCGCGACGAACAGATAGCAGCGAATAGTGATTTTGCTGACGCCTCTAGCGTGAAGAGAATGTGACTGCGTTTCGGCTTGGGATGCATGCACCGTAATGCGGTGATTGTGAATCGGCGTTTCGGCAACCGGAGACGCCGCAGCGCAGGAAGAGGGGGAAGGGGAGGCATAAGAAGCGTCGAACAGGGGAGCGCGTGCAGCAATCAGATAACTCGCGTAGTCGGCGCCACACAGGAAGTTACCAAGCGGGAATGAGTACGCTCCAACAACACCAAGTAACACTTCTCCTGAAAATATTTTTTTCTCTCCCTCTCTCTTTTTTCGACGCGTTCGACATGGAAGCTGTTCCGGCGTCCAACAGCGAATCCGCAATGCGGAAGAAACAAGCAGAGCGTTTATTCGAGAGTGCTTGCTGGTATATATATAGCCCGCAAGCGGCTGCATGATAACGGCTAGAGCGCATGCGCGACTAATACAATACATCTTCCTCGGTAATCTTCAAAAGTCTGAGAGCACAATACGCGACATTTTTTGGAAATTCTGGTCGTAGTGAAGATGACTGGGCTGTCCCTTTTCTCGGGTGGATCGCCTTGGCACAAATTGCGAGGGCTGTATTGTAGACTGCGACGTTCCCACGGTTGTCTGCGAAATGTATTCGATGCCAGAGTCACCTTCCGTTAGGGCTATTCGGAATGGCTCACGTGTGGATAGATGTCGGTTGCGTCGAAGCACTTTGTTGTCCTCTTAGGACGCGATAGGACCTTGGTGCCACCAGACCCGTGACCACGGTGGAAGAATATTTAGGTGGGGCCACAGCACGGGCGAGGCACTGGACGCAAGTTTCCAGATAAGGTACCAGCCACGCTCCGCCGAACCGGGCCGCTAATCGCAACGTCTGCGTCGATGTAGCGGTGCATTTGCGCTGGAAGAAAAAAACACATACATCGATGACGCCGTTGCGATAGCAACCTGCTGATATCGCGTGGCGCATTTCTCCTGCGTGAGCCGTTTGCGTGGCCCGAAGTGCTTCCCCGTCGTCCACAGAAGCATCACCGTAGCGTTTTATCTGCAGAAGCGAAGTCCAGGATAATTTATTGTCAGTTGTCAATACTATTGATGTAATTTATTCCTAACAATGAAGTGAAGAAAAGGTTGAAGTTGAATTTTATGTTGAAATATGGGGGAGTGAGTACATTACTCAACAATTAAGTCATCGTTATTTAATTGAAGGCGCCGGGGAAGTAGTTTTCTCACTTTCGATAGCGTAAGTAGAGCAGGGAAAGCGAATCCTGCGTTCGGTTGGGCGAATGGGAGAAAAATATAAAATTCAGAGGGTATTCTTAGCCACTTAATGAAGGAAATGCAACAGCGCCCCGTACCGCTTCTCTATCGAATAAATCATTAACGTGCAAACTGAGAGGAAGAATAGAATAAGCAAGCGAAGAAACGTACGGACGAGTTATGTGTACGAAAACCGGAACAAATGCTGCCGTGATTTAAGGCTTTTTTTCCTCAGGCAAGCTCAACTGTCTTCAAATGTTGCACGAATCCCGACTGCACGAACGGCTACACGATCTGTCCATCTATTTATGTTTATCAACTGATTTATATGCGGCTTTGGCGCACCATATCACATTACTGTTCGCCAATCTCTAACGTAGGTTCAAGAAAGCTGTTGACCCGTTTTACCTCTATTATTTTGTACTGAATAAATTATACTTGGTGTTCTTTTTCCATTGTTGTGAAATTCTCTTCCCCTTTGTACTGTACTCTATACCCTGAGGATAAACGAATTAGGGAAAGAAAAAAAGACGCCAAGAGAAGTAATGATATAGAGGAAGTGAGAGGGGGGGGGGGAATTCAATGGGAGCTAGCAGAATCCAGTTAGAGGACCTCTAATTTAGGGAAGGAATAAAGTAAGGAGCAAACTAAGGATGAGCGGACACACTGATGGGCGAACATAAGATGCAAAGTCAAAGAACAAATGAAACGACCGATGGGTAATGCTTTGTTGTCAAAGTGCCGCCGCTTATGCGTGCTGCAGGTTCAAATTCCGCGCGAAACATTATTCGCTTTCTGCGCTTTTATTTAAGCATGCACGAAACCACAGATTCATAAAACTGCGCTAAATAATGGATCTAGACAAAAACAACGCGGCAAAAATATTTTTCTCTCATCATCGGCCACAGTTTACGAGCAAATAGCTCTCAAAAAGCGTGTATTCACCATAGAAAAACATTGCCTCTCACTACGTCACAGGCCGCTGAGCGAACTGCCATCTCGTACGGCTTAGACTAACTAAGGGACTTTATCTGGAACAAGCGCGGTACGCTGTGTCCCCACCTATATATCTTGCACCGTGCTCGTGACTCGAGCCTTGCCGACTCATGCATTCCCTCGTACTCTTACAACTGCATCTTTTTTGATTCGACAGATTTTTTCCCTTTGGAGGGATTTTGCTGGCATGGTTGGCGTTGGGATTTCTGTTGACTGGAGAATGACACGAAGTCTAGCAGCCAAGCTCATAACTTTCTGCCTTGAAGAAGCTCTCCAGGGGACCGGCCTTCACCTAGTGGAGTCGCGCGATAACCCAGTAGACCCAACCAGAGGTCCTCGTTGAGTTCGCCAGTCTTCTTCATTATTCTTTTGACAATTTGGACTACCTTCTCGGCGAGACCCCCGTGGGAATCGCGGACTGTACGTCACATGCTTCACGTCGTATCTAGAGGCGAACAAAGCAAATTCATGTGATAAAAACTGAGGACCGTTGTCGGTGCAGACTTCGAACGGAATTTCATACCGTGCAAAAATTGAGCTAAGCTTAGCAATGACAGAGCATGTTGTTGTGTCGGTAAGGTTTTCACTTCAGGGAAGTTCGAAAACGCATCGAACACGCACAGGTAGCAGTTTCCGCCGTACATAAACATGTCAACACCCACCCTGTACCAGGCATGGTATGGGATCGGCCTAAGCACCACTGGTTTGGTTTCTTGTTTGTATGCGTATTTTTGACAAACAGAACAGGTCTTTACCATGGTTTCAATGTCTGTTTTCAGTCTCGGCCAGAATACCCAGCGACGGGCTCTCGCTTTGCACTTATTTATGCCTAAGTGACCTTCATGAATACGACCGAGTATTTCAGCTCTCATATTCTTCAGAATTACGACCTTTCTCCCCTTTTATAATAATACCCTTAACTTCTGATAACTCAGGGCCAAAAGGTTTCATCCAGCCGTCAATTTGTTCTCCATTCCTTAGTTGCTGCAACTCTGTCTGCAAGTTTGGGTCAGAGGCTGTCGTTTCCGCCAGTCGATCAAACATTTTCTTGCTTACCAGCTCTGAAATCACGTTCACTGCTTGCACGTAGACGTCAGCAGTGAAATCATCCCGTTCGCTTGGAACGGCTGACGACGATATTGAAAGCATATCGGCCAGGAACAGCTGTTTGCCTGGAACAAAGTGAATAACGTAATCGTATCGTAGCAAGCGCAGGAAAAATCGTTACAGTCTTCGTTGCGTGTCACTAATGGCTTTCGAGCAATTGGTATTAACGGTCTGCGGTTGTTTCGATGGCGAACGTTCGGCCGTAAACGAAATGAAAAAATTTTTCACAGCCGAAAGTAATGTCCATTGCTTCTTTCTCGATTTGCGCGTATCTTTGTTCTGCCTCCATCATTGGGCGTGATGCATAGGCGACCGGCCGCCAACTACGACCGTAGTTCTGAAGAAGGGCAGAACCAATCCCATTTTTCGCAGCATCAGCAACGACCTTGGTCTCTTTCGCATGATCGAAAATGGCTAGCAAAGGCGGACCACTCAGTGCGTCACAGACAGCTTGCCATTCTGAACAGTGGTTTTAAGACCATTAAAAAATGATCTTTTTTAAATAGGCTTCGTAGAAGCGTCGTCCTTTCCGCTTGATGCGGTATATATTTCCAGAAGTAGTTCACTACCCCGAGCATTCTGTGAACGCCGGCTTTCTCCTTTGGCTGAAGCATTTCACCGAATGATACGGTCAGTGCGGGGTTAGTTCTTACTCTGTCTTTGTTTATGACGTCACCCAAAAAGTCAATTTGTGACCCAGAATTTGCATTTCGCCGCATTGAGCGTCACGCCGGCCTTTTTGGCTGTGCAGAGGCGAGTATCGTGCTCTTCCCTTGTGGTTCCCCATTTCGATATGTCATCGACTTAGCTTCGGACCCCTGGAGCCTGGTTGAATATTTCATTCATAGTTCTCTGGAAAACCTCAGGCGCCGAAGCAATGCCAAAGGGAAGTCGCAAAAAACGGTAGCTGCGAAAGGGTGTTCCGATTGTGCATAGCTAGCTTCACCTAAGGGGATTTGGTGGAACCCCGAATGTACTTTAATGCGAAATAAAAGGGCGGCCCAGGCACGCTCAGCCTCAATGTCATCTCGTTAAGGCATTAGATAATGTTCTCGCTTTAGGCCTTTGTTAATTCGCCTGGGGTCAATGCATATGCGCGGTTTCCCATCCTTTTTTCTTGATATAATAAACGTATTCATCCAATCAGTGGGTTTGGCCACGATGCCACTGCGGGCTGGCATCGTGGCCACTTTGACCATGATGCCAGCCCGCTCCATCTGATCCAGTTCTTCTCGCAGGGGCTCGAGCAATACCAAGGGCACCCGTCGCACCGGTTGGACTGCCAGTGTTGAATCCTCGCGCAGAATCATGTGCTAAAGGCGTGCTAGGCGGCAGATGCTCTGAAACAAGTCAGGCAATTCAGTAACCACTTGGTCAGTGCTGTTCGTGTGCACCGTGTTCACAGAACGCGACAACAGGCCTAACAATTCGCTTGCAGACAGTCCCAATATGGCCTGGTTGCCCATTTTTACAATGAAGTCGAGGTACCTACTTTGGTCATTCACAACCACTTGGAGCGTAGCCACACCGATGTGCTTTATAACGTCACCGGTGTATGAGCGGAGGACGGAGGGGCTTGCTCTTAAACCAGACTTCGCTTTCCGCTTTTGAAAAACGGAGTAAGGCAATAAATTCGCTCGCGAGCCTGTGTCTACTTTCAGAAGACACTACTTGGGAAGCCACTCTCGCGTGAATTACCCAATCAGCTCTGTTGCCTAAGCTGACGTCGAGCATTTCCAAACCTACCTGCTCGCCGCATACTTCGCTTACTGGAGACACGGTTTTAAAACAGGCCGAAAAATGGTTAGCGCCACGGCACCGGAAGCACGTTTTGTCGAACGCTGGGCATTTACCGCATTCGTGGAAGCGGTTGCACTTGGAGCATTTGAACTGCCGGCGTGTTTTTATCCGAGCAACTTCCTGTTCTCGCTGAGCCTCGTCCTGCTTTGAACATCCTGCACACTGTTCACAGGTTTAAAAGTTGCCTTGCTGACGCATTTTAATTCGTGCTGCTTTCTTCTTCAATTCAGCCCATGTATTGCGTTGTTTAGCGCATACCTCTTCAGCCTTGCAAACTTCTTCCGGCCTCAGTAAAGTAAGGTCCTTAACTTTCAGCATCTTCTCAAGCAATTTCGGATTATTTGTGCCAAAGACAACCTAGTCCTTGACCATAGAGTCACTCAATGTTCCAAAATTGCATCTTCGTTCAGGTCTCTTCAAGTCCCTTGAAAAGCGTTCGAAGGGTTCGCCCTCAGCTTGCGTTCTTGAACGAAAAACATACCGCCCGTAAACTTCGTTTTGCTGCTCTTTGCAGTATTAATCGAAAGTCTCTGTAACAATTTGATAATCTTCCTTGCTTTCGTTCTCCGAAAACTGAAAGTTGTTTAATACCTCTAGGGTGTCTTCACCGGCTACGACCAGCAGCGCGGTTTTGGCTCCTTCCGTTCGTGGTTCTTTCGTCGACGCCGTGGCCTGCAGGAACAACTCGATCCGCTGCTTGAAGGAGCTCCAGTTCTTCGTGGTGCTACCAGAGAAGACCAGCGGCTTCGGTAGCTTCACTACATCCATCGTGAAGTGCACAGTGACACCGCTTCAATCAGCGCGTTACTGCATACGTGAACGCCATCCCACTTCTGGCACTATGTTCCGGCGTCCAACAACAAACCAATGAACACGCAGCGTAGAAGCAAGAAGAAGAGCGTGTATTCGAGATTGCTTGCTGGTATATTATATAGCCTACAAGCGGCTGCATGATAACGGCCAGAGAGCATGCGCGACCGATAAAATACCGAAGCCAAGCAGAGTTTAGCTGTTGGTGAACGGCACAGATGTCTGGAAATATTAACTTCTTTGATCCCGAGGCAGTCACTACTTTTCGCTACGCATATCCAGGCATAGCAGAGATAAGCCACCTTTCATTTTTTTGAAGGACTGGGAGATGTTAAAATTGGAGTTTATGACGGCCTTCGCAAGTTACGGAAGAAAAGAAAGAGCCCACGCCCTTCTCTAATCAAGAATGCAGCTTCCAAATGAGTCTGTCCTCGTTTACGTCGAGGAAAGAAGCGCCTCTTTTGCCTCCCTACACCAAACTTGACGGAGGAGGAGAAAGTAAACTATTATTGAGAGACGTGAAGGAATCGTGTCTTGAAGGCCTTGCTGGGAATACGCGACAACCGTGGCGGAATTCGAAAAAGAAGCATCTCTCCGTCGAGAGGACTGTTAAGGCCCGCATGGGCCAATAAATTCGACCACTTGAAGAGGTCTATGGAAACCTCTGCCACGGATCACCCACAAGCGCAGACAGCCTGCGAGGTTTTAACCGCGAAGCTATGCGGAAAAATCTGCGCTGATAATAATTCCTGCAACCTCAAGTAGCGATACTTGCTGAATTCGTCCATGAAGAAGTGAAGCAAACGCTTGCGAATTCTACCTTAACGGATACACAGCAGCAACCCCAAGCTTTGAACTACGCAGTTGCCGTACGCTTCCCTGCACCCCGACGTGACCCACAGACCCTCCCTCGATGCGAACAAGCTCCACCCAAACGTCGCCCCTTGGCTACCGCCAGCCAAGTCTACGAACGACGTCGAGCCCAAGGAAATGCGACGTCTGGAGGATCTCCGACAACCAACCACTGTACTTCCACTAAGGTGAGGCTCAACACATCTTCCTCTACTGTCCGTGCAGGCGTATCCGCGTGCGGGATTGATTATAGATGCATATTGCCACACCGCTGACCAACTTCTGGCGCCACCAAGTGGCCGACTGTCTTGGCGCGGGCTGAGCGTCATCCGTCTGTCTGGGACTTCGCTTCATTAAAAAAGTGCCAGCTCGGTTGTTCTGTTTGTTACATGGGTTGGTGACATTTGGTCGATTGTGCAGGATAAGATTCCATGTACGTTGCCCCCGAAGACGTCAGTGACGCTGCTCATCGACGCACGGGCCCCACTGCCGTCTATAAAGCGAGCCGTCGCCTCCGAGGCCTACAACCTGAGTTCGAACGACTGACCACACCACTGCGAGCTATGACATCTACCTCGATCACCGCCATAATTCCACAGTGACCGGCTCGAGGATGTCGAAGACTGGTTGGTCGGTTTTGACCGTGTGGCCGGATGGAACGAATGGGACGACAAGTGAAAGCTAAGGAATGTGTACTTCGCGCCGCAAGACTCGGCCAAGACGTGGTTTCAGAACCACGAGGCGTCCTTTGTCAACTGGGCAGTCTTTCGCCATGAGTTGCTTACAACATTCATCTCGATTGCGCGCAAAGAAAACGCAGAGATTGCAATTCGTTCGAGGTCTCACCAGTCAAATGAGAGCGTGGCCATGTTTGTCGAGGACATGATGCGACTTTTCGATCGGGCCGACCCTGTCATGCCCGAGACAACGAAAGTACGGCACCTCATGCGAGGGTGGTACAGATAGTTGTTCGCTGGCCTCATTCGTGACATTCCAAGAACTGTCGCAGATTTCGCGAGAGAAGCTACCAGCCTGGAACGTTCACTGCAGGAACGTTGCAGCCAATAAGGCCGTCAGGCAAGCGTAGCGGCAACACACTACTGCGCCTCCGTGCCAGCCGCCAGAGACAAAGCATGCGGGAGCTTGCTCCGCGAAGAGCTGCAGAACCTCCACTTGGAGCACCACCTGCAGTGAATTATTCTGCCGGGGACGTCATTCGTGATGAAACACGGCGAGCGGTGCAGCCATCACCAGCACCACAATCGCAGCCATGCATTATGACGTATAGTTGTGTCCTAAGTCGACCTGCCCCGAGCCACATTCATTCCGCCCCGTTGCCGGACCACCGCCTCGCTATCTGCGCCCCGTCGAGCAGCAACAAGATCTGCGCCCGTCAAGCCTCAGCAAGGCCAGCGCCCCGCTATCAGCAAGGCGCACTTGTGGCGCACGCCTAACAGACTGCCGTTCTATTATAACTGCGGCGAGCCTTCCACATTCTTCGCAACTGCCCATACCGGAGACTAGGTTTAAAAGAATTTCCATTAAACGCGCCTAAACCTCGCTATGGCGAAAGACCACAGGAGATTGAGCAGTACCTGGCTGCTAATGAGATGCACCTGACGTCACCGCAACGGCAGTCGCGACCGTCATCCCCGAGTCGCTTTGCGTCAGTAGATACTCCTCCTCTGGGCAATTCAGAGGCACGTCCCCTCGCCGGGAAAACTAAACACGGCGACCTCCGGGGGTAAGACCGCCACTACGTCTGAGATTAAAAAGCCTCCCCCCGACGATTTGACGCGACCGCCAGAGCGGCGACGACCCGATCCGTCAAACTTACCGATGTGCTGCGAAAGCATTGTTTCCGGCGAAATTTTTGTAACCGCCGACAGTTGTGATGTGAACGCACTTGCGGATACCGGCGCCGATTTTTCCGTCATGAGCAGATAGTTAGCCACCGCACTCCGTAAGGTTCTGACGCCTTGGTCTGTGCCAATGATGCGCACTGCCGGTGGCCATGTGATGACGCCGATTGGCATATGCACTTGCCGCATAGAGTTCTGTGGTTTTACTTTTACTGGTACCTTTGCCGTACTACAACATTGCTGCAAAGATCTTATTCTACAAGAGTATGGTGCTGTTATAAATCTTCGGGAGCAGCTCTTGGTATCGTTTTCAACCAAGCGAGCCGTTGATAGCAACACGGACTTCCGGAAAACGATTTTGCGCGTCTCTGAGGACCACATAACAATCTCTCCTCGGGCGAGCAAGTTCGTCACAGTCGAATGTGATCACAGCACCGGCACGTATGACATTGCCGAAGCTAACATGTTATTGCTTCTCACTCGGCAAGTTTGTGTAGCTCGGGACCTTGTCGAACCTGTCCATGGGCAAGCTGAAGTGCCAGTGACCAACTACCACGTGTGAACCCCAACATTTGTCTGCAAACACGACGGTCGCTTGCTTTGAAGAACTTAAAGAATATACAGACCCGTACGCTTTATCCAACACGTCCCACCTCGACAATGTGACGTCTACAGCCATTCCGACCGGTGTGAGTCCACAGCTCTTGCCCAGTCAGAAACGCTGCATAAAGAATCTTGTGAATTCGTTCCGCGATTTTTTTGCATCAACATCCAAGGTCCGACAGACACCACTAACGAAGCACCGAATTATAGTTGCCGACGACCAATATCCACTATGTAAGCATCGTTACCGGGTGTCATCAAAAGATTCTGACGCCACCCACCGCCAAGTAACAGAAATGCTCCAGGACGACGTTATCCAACCGTTGATGAGCCCCTGGGTTTCGGTTGTTGTCTTCGTTGCAAAGAAGGATGGAACCTTGAGGTTCTGCGTGTATTAGAGACGCCTCAACAACGTCACAAAAAAGGATGTGTACCCCCTGCCGCGTATAGACGACTCCCTCGATCACCTTCGCCATGCCACTTACTTTTCGTCACTTGCCCTCCGCAGTGGATATTGACAAATAGAGGTTGACGAGCGAGACCATGAGAAGACCGCTTTTATTACGCCGGACGGTTTGCATGAGTTTAAAGTGCTCCAGTTTAGCCTGTGCTCGGCCCCTGCCACATTTCAACGAATGATGGACACCATACACTGACCTGAAGTGGCAGTCACGCCTCGTATATCTCGACGACGTTGTGATTTTCTTGAACGCGTTCAACGAGCACCTGAAACGTTTGCGCGCTGATTTCGAGGCCATCCGATGTGCCGGTCTCTCTCTAAAACCCGAAAAATGCCACTTTCTTTTCAATGAGCTGAAATTTCTCGGCCACATTGTCAGCGCTCGTGGTGTTACCCCAGACCCTGAAAAGACGGCCGCTGTCGCTTCATTCCCCAAACCAGAAGAAAATCGAAGCTTGCGTCAATTTCTCGGCCTCTGCGCGTGCTATTGTCGCTTTGTTCACAATTTCTCCAAGATCGCTGAGCCTCTGACTCGCCTGACAATAGACGCCGAACCGTTCGTTTGGGGCCCCGACCAGGAAAAAGCCTTTATGGAACTCAAGTCCCGTCTCCAATGTACGCCTGTATTGTCCACTTCGACGAAGAGGCCGACACGGAACTGCACACGGATGCCAGTAACGTTGGCCTCGGTGCGGTCCTTATTCAGCGGCAGGGCGGTGCAGAGCGTGTCATTGCTTACGCCAGTCGCACTCTGTCCCGTTTCGAAGTTAATTATTCAAGTACGGAAAAGGAGTGCCTCGCTGTTGTGTGGGCAGTCATAAAATTTCGTCCGTACTTTACGGTTGTCCGTTTCGTGTCGTGAGCGACCATCACTTACTGTGTGGCTGGAAAAACTGAAAGGTCCATCGGGTCGGCTTGCTCGATGAGCCTTCGGTTGCAAGAGCTTGACGTTACTATCGTGCACAAGTCTGGCAAGAAATACAGTGATGCTGACTGTCTGTCCCGCGCCCCTACTCCTTGTCACACGGATGGCTCCAATGACGATGCCGCCTTCGTCTGTGTTAAACCCGCCGGGATGGCGCAGTGGTTACGGCGCTCGACTACTGTTCCCAAGGATGCGGTATCAAATCCCGGCCTCAGCGGCCGCTTTTCCATAGAGGCGAAAAGCAAGGCGCCCGTGTGCTGTGCGATGTCAGCGCACGTTAAAGAACCCCAGGTAGTCGAAATTTCCGGAGTCCTCCACTATGGCGTCTCTCATAGCCTGAGGCACTTTGGAACAATAAAACCCCCAAACCAAACCACAAAGCAACCTTTCGTCGGTGTTGTCACGACGTCCACCTTAGCCCAAAAGCAGCGGGCCGATTTTGAACTTTTTCCCTTCGTCGAATACGCCTACAGAGCTGTGTCATCTCCTCCTCGGCTCTTCAGGCGTGGACTGTCCTCATTTTGTTTGCGCGATTATCTACTCTACAAAAAGAACTACGGTCTAACAGAAACTGTATCTGCTTGTAGTAATCACAACGCTTCATGATGAAGTTCTTCGTGCGTGCTGCGACTACCTTTCTTCCGGCCATCTCGGTTTTTCTCGCACATTGGCACGGATCGCCGAACGTACTACTGGTCCAGGATAGCTGCCGTTGTGCGCCGCTAAGTCCGTACCTTCCGTGATTGCCAGCGGCGGAAGACGCCGTTAATTAAACTAGATGGGCTCCTGCAAGCTATTGGTCCTTCGAAATTACCATTTCAATAGGTCGGCATGGACTTATTGGGCCCATTCCCGAAGTCCTCCATGGTTAACAGGTATATAGCAGTTGCCACTGACTACCTCTGCCGCTACTGTGAGACCAAGGCCATTCCCCATGGTACCGCAGAGGAAGTTCTGTATTTCTTGAATCAAGACATTGTACTCCGACACGGTGTCCCAACAGTCGTCTTAACTGACAGGGGAACCTCGTTTGCGTCGGTACGCACGAGAGAGGTCCTTCGACTCAGTGGCACCACCCAATGCAAAACAACTGCCTATCATCCTCCACTTATGGACTAACGGAACGGCCTAACAGAACAATTGCCGATATTATTTCTATGTATGCAGACGATAATCATGGAACTGGGACCAAATTCTGCCGATACATCACATTCGCATACAACACTGCGCTCCAGGAAACTACATGTTTCACTCCATGTCTTTGGTCCATGTAGGCGAACCTTTGACTATGCTGGATGTCATGCTTCTTCCGGATTCTGCTTCCTCAACTGTCGTGGTGGCTGACCAATTTATTCGTGACGCAGAAGCCGTACGCCAACTTGCCCAAAAGCGAATTCGGCACCAACAAGTACACGACGCCCAGCGCTACAGCCTGCGACACCGAGGGGCGACTTACACACCCGGCAACCGAGTGTGGGTATGGAGCCCAATACGGTTGAGAGGGCGCTCTGAAAAGCTTCTGCACCGTTACTTTGGACCCTACGAGGTGTTCCGCCGCCTCAGTGAGGGGAACTACGAGGTGCTACCACAAGACACTGTTCGCTCTTCTCGGCATGGAAGTCTGAAATAGTTCACGTCGCCAAAATGAAGCGATATTACAGTCGTTAAATCGTTTTAGGGCTCAAACCAGATCCAGAGATTCTCGTATAACTTACCCCGCTTTGCTATTGTTCCCCTACGTTTGCGGCATCAGGTCGATGCCTCTTGGAAGGGGGACAAGCCACACCGCTGCCCATTTTCTGGAGCCACTAAGTGATGATGATGATGACCTGAGACAAAATGGCACATACCCATTGCGGTGGTCTGGCCAGGGTTCATTGTAGTTTGTAAATAATTATGTTCAAGGACTGGAATATTCAGATAAATATGGATGTTTAACTAGAATTTGGAAACAATAAAATGGAAAAAAAAGTTGAAATCGTACCTAGCAAAGGAATCTACCTGTTGAAATTATGTAATCATGAATGAAACTGCAAACTGGTTTTAAGGCATATCCCCTGACGCTTGCTCCGAAGGAGAGGGGAACTGGAATGGTTAGTGGAAGGCCTAATCTCGAAAGGGGAGTTGCTAAGTAAATTTTGCGGAGAGATGCGAACCTCCGGCAGAAGAGAAAAACAAATGATCGATGGACTCAATTTCTTTGCAAGACTACACAGAGGTTAGAAGCGGATAGCCTCGAGTGACATAAATACAGATTTAGTTTCGGTAATCTGCAGCGCAAGAGAGTCATAGACACCTCACATACCCTTGAAACACACATGCGGCAACGCCAAGGCCATCTGAGGTGTTGGTAATCTGGTGCAGAAAGGAGAGGCTCGTTACTGAGGTGATAGAGACGTTGGAAATTTTGAAATCGTGCTGAAGTTAAGTAAACGGTATTAGGCATGAATGGAACAAGAGTTCCACTAAGAGCGAATTTTGCTAAAACATCTGCCCTTTCATTATATGTAATACCACAGTGGCCTGGGATCCATTGAAAACACAAATCTGAAATGTGAGGCGGAAGGAAAAAATAAAGTGAACGGCAAAGCGGAGTGTCCTTCGAATTTTCGAGCTATAACAGCATGAATAGGTTGTCAGAAAGAAATATAACCTTAGAAATATTACTAAGGATTTTAGTCAAGGCCACCTCAATGGCCAGAAACTCAGCAGCGAAAATTGGCGTATAGCCTGGGACCCGAAATGAATAACTCCAGTCAAGAGCCTGCAGCGGTGGCGTAGCGGTAGAACATCCGCCTCGCATGCAAGAGGACCGGGATTCAAATCCCGGTGCCACGCAATTCTTCACCGGATGAAAAAAAAAATCCGCGTGTCGATGGAATTGCATAAACAGGTTTGGGGTGCGACCTGATGCCGGTGAACACCTCCGACAACGCACTCCCTCACCAGAACAGGAGTTGGCCACCCTGGTGCAGTAATTGGCCGCAACCTCCTATGATAAGCTCCATAAAACCCAGGCCCTCAGTCACCAGCGGCTGCGGAACAACTGACCACGGCGGCGGTCAGACCTGGGACGCCGCAGGGGGTGCTAAGAAAGCCTGGCTCCGCTGGACAGGCCGCCATTGGAAACTGACCCTGTCAACGTTTTGTGCTAGAACCCAAGCTAGTGAAGCTAGCTTAGCAATGCTTTTAGAGGAACTAGAAGGCATGAAATTGGATGTCATAGGGCTTAGTGAGGATAGGAGGCCGCGTAAGGCATATACTGTACTGAAGGATGGACATGTACTGTGTTATCGAGGCTTACCAGAGAGGCGACAACTAGGAGTAGGTTTCCTTGTCAATAAGTATATAGCGGGTAATATAGATGAATTCTATAGTATTAATGAGAGAGTTGCAGGCATCGTAATTAGGCTTAATAAGCGGTATAAATTGAAGATTGTACAGGCCTATGCACCTACATGTAGTTATGATGACCAGGCAGTTGAAAGCTTCTATGAAGATGTAGAATCGGCAATGCGAAAAGTAAAGACGCAGTATACTGTACTAATGGGCGATTTCAATACCAAGGTAGGGAAAAAACAGGCAGGAGACAAGGCAGTAGGTGACTATGGCATTGGTTCTAGGAATAGCAGGGGGGAGTTACTAGTTGAGTTTGCAGAGCGCAGTAACTTACGAATCATGAATACCTTCTTCAGCAAACGGAAGAACCGGAAATGGACATGGAAACGTCCTAACGGAGGAACTAAAAATGAAATCGACTTCATAGTGTCTTCAACCCCCGCCATTATGCAAGATGTAGAGGTAATCGGGAAAGTGCGATGCAGTGACCACAGGATGGTGAGGTCCCGAATTAGCCTAAATCTGGAGAAGGAACGCAACAGATTAGGAAGAAAGAGACCCATCAACGAATTAGCGGTGAGGGGAAGGGCAGAAAAGTTCAGGATCTCGCTACAGAATAGGTTTTCAGCTCTGACTGAGGATGGCGACATTACCCTAGAGGCAAGGAACAATAATTTCAGAGATATCATTACTGAGTGCGCGGTAGAAGTAGGCGGTAGGATAGTTAGAGAGGATACCGGCAAGCTGTCTAAGGAGACGAAAGATTTGATTAAGAAACGCCAGAGTATGAAAGCTTCCAATCCAACAGACAGGATCGAATTGGCCGAGATATCAAAGCTAATCAGTAAGCGTAAGGTGGCCGATATAAGGAAGTAAAACATGGAGAAAATTGAGCATGCTGTAAAGAACGGGGGAAGCCTTAAAGCGGTAAAGAAGAAATTGGGCATAGGCAAAAACCAGATGTATGCGATAAGGGACAAGGCGGGCAACGTCATCAAGAATATGGAAAAGATAGTCAAAGTAGCCGAGGAGTTCTATACAGATCTCTACAGTAGCCAAAGTAGTCAGGACCGTAATGAGATTGGCGGTAGGGATAAACAGTCAGACGTTCCACCAGTGACGAAGGACGAGGTCAAGAAAGCACTAGAAACTATGAAAATGGGGAAATCAGCTGGAGAGGACCAGATAACTACAGATTTGCTGAAGGACGGGGGTGATATCATGCTAGAAAAACTGGCCACCCTGTATGCGCAGTGCCTGGTGTCATCGACGGTACCGGAACCATGGAAGAATGCAAACATTATCCTCATACACAGGGAAGGGGACTCTAAGGACCTTAAAAATTACAGACCAATCAGCTTACTGTCTGTTACGTATAAGGTATTTACTAAGGTAATCGCTAATAGAATCAGGACAACCTTAGACTGCAATCAAGCAAAGAATCAAGCAGGGTTTCGGGAACGGTACCCTACTATCGATCATATCCATACCACGGCCGCTCGATGGAAGCGTACTAGGTGCGGCCTGCTACGTCGCCCGAAATCGGCGGGAGGCGCCTACTTCCCGTCGCCACCGTCGCAGCGCCACCGTTCGGGGACAGCCGCGCACGGAGAGCTGTGCCTGGCTGCGCTTTGAGGGAGGCGTCGGCGTGGTGGAAGCCTTTTATTTTAAGGATATAAGAGCTCCGCTTCACACAATTTTGCAACATGAATTAGTACACACTGACATGTCTAGTGTGACCATGTCAGCACTTAGCGCTTGCTCGGCAAGGATATATACTGGAGTGTACCCCGAAAAACCAATGTGATGGTGGTTCAAGGCCACTCGATTGAAGAGCTCGCATTACCGTGATGTTGCATTCGGATCAAGTTGTTTGTCACATGAAAATGTGACAAACAACAACAACAAATGAACAATTCGAAGCTGTTCAGCTGCCATGGTAGCCTAATGCATAACCACTTAATTATCTATGTCACTAATTCCGTGTGTCATTTTCATACTATTCACTCATTTCTGCATACAGCTTTATACACAAATTGGTGTCAACCTGTTCTAAGCTTGCAGCGCTATCCAATAAAAAAATGTCGTACTATGCGCAACCTCTGTGAAAATGCGACATGTGCCCAACCTTTCTATCTCATTTTGACAAATGTTACGGTGGAAATATGAAGATCTATTAGATTAAATCTAGATGATAACCTGGGATCTTCGACTCAGCTGGAAACCTTAAACTTTGTACACCGGAACGCTATCCATCATGTCTTTTCGCATTTTGCATGACCGGACGAAGTAAGCGCGCTTCATAAAGCCGGTCTGCCTCAAAGTGCTACGTATATGCGCCGCAAGTTTTTATTACTATTTTTTTGGCTGCTCGCAAACCAATACAATTTCGCTGGTTTGCAATTTTCAATGGAAGAACGCGAATCGAGCGTTCCTGCTGTGAAACTCTTAGCTGCGATTACAAGAATGTTCACGCTTCAGAGCGCAACTGCAGCTGAGATTCAGCGAGCAGCCGAGTGAGCTAATTAAATGGCCAAACAAAAAAGGAAGAAAAATACAAATCGCAGACGAAAAACCTTTCTTGAGAGAGATTTGTGCCATAGCCATAAACGTCGCTCCACTGTTGAGTTGCCATTTCCAGCACAGCTCACTGTCAGTGGGTGCAGCAACTTAACGATATCTTGGATAGCGCCTCAGTATGTGCACGATCATTGTTTTCATAGATTAGCTGCAGCTACTGTGTACAGTGTGAAACCAACGATGAAACCAAAAGTTTACACAGCTTGCTACTTCGCCGGATCTCTTCAGACTTCATCATCCTGTTAATGAAGGTGCTCGTAAGCTGACAAAGCTTGATTACTTCCTTTGCGTGGTAAATCAAGCCTCCTTTGTCCCTGGTTTTCATTAACCTGTAACTGGTCCAGTTGACTCATATTTCCTGCAACAGGCTCTTGCACGACTGACATGTCGCCTCAAAACCATTACCAAATATTGCATAAATTAAGCAACAACCTGGTAGTGATAAGCAAAACTTCGGGGTTCTTAAGTCTCCTTGCAAGCCTCGTTAGAGTACCCGCACTTTGCTACCTGCTTATTCGCCGTATCCCGTAATTGCTGCCTCTGTCGCATGTCATTAGAATGCTGCCTTAAGCCACCGCATTATATGAAATAGCACCTTACACATAGCTATATAAAGCCCCTCTTTACCGAAGCCGTACAAACGTGCCCTATAGGAGTATAGTGTGCCTGACTTGAGATCTAAGGGTCCCACTTTCAATAATTCCCATTTCACCCTTACATATTATTGACTCTCTCTGGTTTGGCACCTCCTGCCACTATAAACATGTCATGTGTTCTTATTGCGCCAAAGGTGTCTGGCCTTATCAACAATGTGCCTCTTACCAGATAGCTAGGTATTTTTCCAACTTTCCGCCGACAGAGCGGGCGGCGGATTTTCTGTGGAACGTGGCTTTTCAGTTTATCGCATCGGCTCCAACAGTCTCAAGAGTGTACACAAATGTTGTGTGCGCAGGCTCCTTTGCTTGCAAGGCCGCTCAGACTAGCGAGGCAAAATTTAGAACAAATTGTATACTTATATAAAATAAAAAACCTTCGTACCTTTTTCTGATATGTCCTCGCAACATAACCTTCGAGAAAAGCTACTGGTGCTACCTCATCGTGTTCCTCTGCTTCACAACACATCGTTAAAATCCTAGTTCACTGGCCAGCTCCCTTACAACTAAATGGGTTAAACAACGTGACGGAATCACAGGAAAAGAGGACGACACAACTAGCGTGGTTGTGCCGACTTCTTCTCCTGTGTTCCCGTCACGTTGTTTGCACTGTTAACCTATAATTAATCACCAACAAGTCCAATCTGCTGTCCCTTGTAGAAAACTCAATGGCAGCTGATAGGGCATTATGCTTCAGCATCCGGACTTTTTAACCTCAGCGCCTCCTTTATTTCAGAGAAAGCGAGTGCATTTCCACTCCTCGCTGCTGCCTTTGCCTGAAGCGTGCTCAGTAGATAAAATTAGAGGGTCTCTCAGATGTCTCTTAAGCGGAGGATGGCGAAAGGCTACCCTTCTCCTATAATTTACCTGTCATCGTTTGCCACAGTTCGTCATTTCAAGTCGTCGTTTGATAGTTTCCCAGTCATGATGAGTCTGCCAGCGTAGTCATTGCAGCCCTTACAACTCATAACTAAGAAGGTTACTCATTTAGAATCAGCAGTGGTCATTACATGTCGTCGTTTCACATATTGGTCATTTCGTAGTCATTACCAGTAATGGTGGGTCATGCTATTATAGTCATTACAACACATCGCTAAGCACTTTTACTCATTTCTAATCAATTCCGGTCATTACATGTCGTAGTTTGATATACTGGTCATTATAAATCATTTTAGTCATTATTAATCATTATTAGTCATTAGCATTAGTCATTACCTCTATCAATGTCTATTTATAACTTTTATTAATTACCTATCACAATCAACCATTTTCATTCTTAATCTCCCTCCTCGTGCGTCCGCTTTTGCGTCTGACACACCAGTGCACAGATGCGGCGCACAGATTACAGACACAGCTTCTGCGCACAGATTTTTGCTCCATGAGCCTAGAACGGCTTTCGCCTTAAAAAACAAACGCATCCCGTCGAATCGTTAACTTGCTTGCACATGTCCACGCAAATAATTTTGCGTTTACTACGCAGACGCGAGGCGAACGCGTCCAGAAAGAAAGCAAACCGCACGCTCAGAGCCGGCGACCCCGGCGGCAACGTGTCCCCGAACAGTGGCTCCCTCTGCAGAAAGAGCGGACGCAACTGTAAAATCCCCGAGGACGCGCTTGCCCATGACGGCGGCGCAACGCAGCAGGCCGCACCCAGTGCGCTTCCATCGAGCGGCCGTGTCCATACCATCAATCAGGTGGTAGAAAAATGCTCGGAATATAACCAGCCCTTATACATAGCATTCATTGATTACGAAAAAGCATTTGACTCAGTTTAAACCTCGGCGGTGATGCAGGCATTGCGAAATCAGGGGGTCGACGAGCCGTACGTAAAAGTGCTGGAAGATATATATATAGTGGCTGCACAGCAACCATAGTTCTGCATAAAGAAAGTAATAAAATTCCCATAAAGCAAGGTGTTAGGCAAGGAGACACAATCTCCCCAGTACTATTCACAGCTTGTTTAGAGGAAGTATTCAGAGTCTTGGAATGGGAGCAGTTAGGGATAAGGGTAGATGGAGAATACCTCAGTAATCCGCGATTTGCTCATGACATTGCCTTGCTAAGCAAATCGGGGGATGAACTGCAAATAATGATTGATGACCTAGACAGGAAAAGTAGAAAGGTAGGCTTGAAAATCAATATGCAGAAGACTATGGTAATGTTCAACAGCCTCGAGAAGGAACAGCAGTTTACATTAGGTAGCGAAATGCTGGAAGTAGTAAGCAAATATGTTTACTTAGGACAGGTAGTAACCGCAGATTCGGACCACGAAAAGGAAATAACGAGAATATGATTGGGATGGAGCGCATTTGGCAAGCACTCGCATATTATGACTAGCAGCTTACCGGTATCGCTCAAGAGGAAAGTATACAACAGTTGCATCTTGCCTGTACTCACCTATGGGGCTGAAACGTGGAGGCTAACCAAGAGAGTTCTACTTAAGTTGAGGACAACCCAGAGGGCTATGGAACGAAAAATGGTAGGGGTAACAATAAGAGATAGAAAGTGTGCAGAGTGGATCAGAGAAATAACTCAAGTTACCGACATTCTAGTAGAAATTAAGAAGAAGAAATGGACATGGGCAGGACATGTAGTGCGAAGAGAGGATAACCGATGGTCGCTGAGGGTAACAAACTGGATTCCAAGGGAAGGAAAGCGTAGCAGGGGGCGGCAGAAAGTTAGGTTGGCGGATGAGATTAAAAAGTTCGCAGGGGTCACGTGGATGCAGCTAGCACAGAACCGGGTTAAGTGGAGGAATATGGGAGAGGCCTTCACCCTGCAGTGGGTATAATCAGGCTGATGATGATGATGATGAGCCTGAGAGTATATGCCAATAGCTGCTTTTTCATCCTGCTGAGACGTATCTGTAAAAATGGCAAAATGGCTCGGAAAATTGTCTAGGTAATCCTTTATAAGGGCATTTAATACATTGGCAGGCAAATGCTTAGCATTCCTTGGGGGGGGTGTCATCAAATGAAGTTATAGTATCAGGCTGCCGGTGGTCAACTTGTACTAAAGAGGTTACTGATACTGAAAGTTTGGACAGCAGGGAATTAGTAAGCACAAGCTGAGGGAGCTTATACCTAGGCCAAATATTATCAAAGAAGTATGATGGTTTCGAAGTAAATATGAGGTTAGCCACTCCAGGCACTGGCTCCCAAAACCTCAAATAAGTTCGCACAGATAGAAGCTGAAACCGCGAATTTAGATTAGGTATCTGAGCTTCCAAGTATAGCAATGCATTGGCAACTGATTTGGGCAGGCCTAAACAAAGGCAAAGAGCTCGTCGTTCTAAAACAAACAGGGGCTCAAGCTGATACCTTGGGCACCCAGAAAAGAGAATGGAGCCGAATTCAAGTATTTGTCATACGTAGCACTTATAAAGCAAGAGCAGAGTGTCCCGACGCATACCATATTTCTTATTGCTGATTCTTATCAAACGGCGAAGGGCATGTTCACCTTTAAGCACAAGGCTTCTAATTTGAGGCCTCCAGTCTAACTGTGGGTCGTATAATATACCCATATATTTAATAAAATCAACCTGCGGGATTAGGACAGAATGATAATACAAGGAAATGTTAACGGGTGATGTCTGTGGGAATACTAGGACGGCACATTTGTTGACATTTAAAGTTAGCCTTAGGCTGTCCATCCAGACCTCCAGGGCATTTAGATAATCTTGCAATAATTGATATAGAGTTTGAATATTTGTGGCAGAAGCAAAAAAAGCTATATCGACTGCATACACATAAACTTTGACGGCCGGATGAATAGGAATGTCACGCATTAATATATTGAACAATAACGGCGACAGGACTGCATCCTGGGGTACACCTCTTGACTGGGTGCAAGTGTTGGAATTTAATGCCTTCTTTGTGCAGAAAAATGATCTATCCTTTAAAAATTCCGTAATCCACGCAAATATGTATAATGGAGGATGTAGATCAGCTAGCTTATGAAGCAAAATGCTGTATTCTACGCTGTTGTACGCTTTTGCAATATCTAAAGTAACTAGAGCTGAAACAATTTCTTGCCTCGTGGCAACCCTAATACGACTCTCCAAGTCTATGTGTGCGTTCTAAATCGAGCATCCTTGTCGGAATCCAATTCGAGCCTCGCTAAAGCCTTGGAAGGATAAAACATGATCCGTGAGACGAGAGCAGACTATTCGCTCTATAAGCTTAACTAAATTTGAAGTGATAGCAATCGGCCGAATGTTGTCGAGATCAAACCCTTTCCCCTGGTATTTAAGTAGTAAAATAATTTTTTATGTTTTGCAAGCTTGTGGAATCGAAGCTTTTTCCAAAGACCAATTCACAATTTGCAATAGGTCCGAGGCAAAGTCTTTGAATAGTATTTTCAGCATGGCAACAGATATTCTGTCAACTTCAGGGGCAGCCGATTGCAGGCAATTAACTACAGACATTAAAACAGGTACAGTTACCTGAGTGAAGTTTATACCAAACTGCAATCGGTTTGAAGAAAAGGTAGTGCAAGCTTGAAAGCGCGCCGCAAGGCCTTGTGCAATTGATTCCAATTGATCTAATTCATCTTTTTTTAGACAAAACAGTGGACTGGGTGGTATGAAAGGAGGGCAAAACTTTTGTACTTTTCATGTATCTATAGAGAGATTTCCGGTTGACTGGGTTACACAAATAGGTGTTCAGATAGGCATTATATTCTTCCTTAGCCTTGGACATTGTTCTTTTACACGAAGCTGCAAAGAATTTGTAATTAATCCAGTTGTTAGGGCACTGATTGTGGGCTAGGCGCTTCCATGCGGCTTTCCTCTGACGTTAGGCTTTTTCGCAATCTTCATTCCACCAGCTCGAAGGAGTCTTTTTAATGGCAGACTGAACTGTAAACTCTGATCGCCGAGTTGTGTCTAAAACTGAAGAGGATACTTCAGGACCGCGATTCGATTTATTAGAAGGGGCAGATGACCTGAAGGCTTCTCCTAGACATTTCTTGAACAGGGTAATGTTGACAAATTTGCATGATGTACCAGTTGCCCTAATCGGATTACATGTAATGTTGAACGTGATAGGGTAGTGGTCACTTGACGTACCAAATTCTATTGTAGACTACGATGATACTCCAATACCATTTGTAGCTAATGTTAAATCAATAGCTGAAAGAGAAATTGCTGTCTAATAAGTATAGGCGCGACTATTATGACATTGAATATCATTTCTAGACAGCCAAGACCAAAGTAACTGCCCACTATAGTCTGTTCTGAAACCCCATATGACATGATGGGAATTGAAGTCCCCAGCCAAAACTACATTTGAAATTATTGTCAGCAAAACTTCCAAACAATCTGTCCTACGGACGCCTGTGGGAAAATAGATATTTGCAATTATGAACGGGACACACTGCGGGACAGTTACCTCAACGGCAAGTATCTCACAATCAGGCCCAATAAATTCATAAACCACTTTAACACGATGAACTAGATTTGTTGAGATCAATGTTAACAAGCCTCTGCCCCAGCCGTGTGGGCGATCAGCTCTAAAAACACGGTAATTTTTAACTGTGAAAGGACGATTAGGAGAGAGCGAAGTTTCTTGCAGTAAGATAATATCCGGGGTAATTTTAAGAATAAGGTGGTGTATGTCATCGAAAGAAAATAAGATAAAGCGACAATTCCACTGGAGACCAGAGATTCCCACCATGATTATTGCTTTAAAAATGAGGCAGCAACAGCCTCTTTCAACACATTCGTTTATTTGCAATTCCTTCAGTACCTTTCTTAGATTTGACATGCCGATGGTACGATTTATTAGAAGAGGAAGCACGACGCTTCTGAAAAGGGCAGGCCATCTCAACATCTGACTGGCATGCAGTAGAAATAGGGATTGAGTCAGTATCGTTTGCTTCCACAGGCGTGGAAGCAGAAGAGGGGGTAGGTTGAATGTTATCTGTTTTATAGGAAATTGAGCAGATAGACGGGGATAGAGTATCTAAGGAAGACGATGCAGCCTGCGCAGAAATTATTTGCTGCAAAGCATCCCTGAATGTATTAATCAAGCGATCAATTGCCCCAGCAACAGCCTTCTCTACTACAGCAACAACCGACTTTGTTAAGCTTGCTTCAACATCAGGAGTTGAGGTGCGGACAACATTTGCGTATGCATTCTGTTTTTTTGCTACTAGGGCATAACCTTCTGCTGCGCGAGCCCCTGTCGCGTTGAATAATGTCGAGGACTCTCTGCTCATCGGCCCTCTTTGGACAAGTGGGATCATCCGCTGTGTGACTGCATTGGCAAAGGCAGCGGTTAATAGACTCAGATGTGCATTGATCTGAAGCGTGATCACCGCTGCAAGCGCGGAAGCGCGTTGCTGACTTGCACGCTTTGGCACTGTGCCCAAAACGTTAGCAATGTTTGCATTGTAATGGCCGAGGATGCAAAGGGTCAACACGGTATATAATTGGCCAAACTTTAATTTCACTTGGGCAAGAGGACCCTGCAAATGTGGCAGTTACTACTCCGGCAATTACTGACTCCTCCAGCCTGTCTGCTACAACGGTACACTGACATGATACCAACACCGGCCGAAAGTCCTCAAGAATATCTGCTGGCGTAGCGGATGAATCAACCCCGCGGATTATTCCCTTCACGCATGCAAGATGTTCTGGAATAAATGCCTTCACCGGCAATGAGGCAAATGTAGTGCAATGCAGTATCAACAACGCAGCCCAAGGCATCAGATTTGCATAATAAACCTCTTCTACCAAATGCTCGCACTTTCGAAATCTGCAGATATCGGCTGGTTGCAGCTTTCGGTTGATCTTGGATTAGACGAGGATTTTTTTATTTTAATTAATCCATCTACAACAGGAATAAGTGCTATGGGATATGTTTGACACCATTTGCAGAAAAGCATTTTAGAGGTATGTTATCTGCCGGCAAACTGGCGAACCAGTTTGCCGGACCTGAGCCCGGCGAAGACAATGTCACAACCGTAGCCCTAGCTAGGCATGGGACCTAAACCATGAAGGGGAAACCTGGCAAAATCCCCCACTCGCGGAACGGCCGCACCAGTTCACAATCAGAAGAGTCCTAGACTTGCAGAAGGCCAAGCCGCAGTGGGTCAGGCAACAGGAAACAGGCGTCAGGTATCAATGAGTCAGTCCACGGTAGTCACCACGGAGTTCTTCGCCTTCCTTCTGGAACTAAGTGGCCAAATGTCTTGGCGCGTGGCTGAGCGTCGTCCTCGTCTGTCTTGGGCTTCGCTTCAATTAAAAAGGCCAACTCGGTTGTTCTTCTATTTGTTACGTGTGTTGGTGACAATATATTGAAAGGAAAGCAGCAAGGATTGTCGGAATGATTAAAACTCTGGCCTGCTTCTCTGGGCGGGAGAATGGGAAGGGGAGAAAAAAAGAGGATTATGATGGATGAAGATGTGGGAGAAGGCATATGAAAAAATATGCTGGCACGGTAGTTTGCTTTACAAGCGCGAGTCGAGTCCGTTGAAGCACAAAAAACGGCAAAGAGTCCACACTGCTTGGACACCCTTCCCTTCTTCCTGCCAAGCGCCCAGCAGCAGTTACTCCTACAGAGGCCTCTTGTCGAAACGCTTTAAGGGATCGGCTAGCACGTTTTGTTCGCACGCATACACTGGGCACATCAGTAATGTATCGGCCACAGTCTCGGGGACGCCCCAAGTTGAACATTACGGGAAGTCTACCTGTCCAAATAAATGCAACTACCTGTGCGTGAAAGCCACGTTTCAACGGATGGTATGTAACAAGCATGCATGATGGTACGAAGTTTCATGCGGAACATAAAATGTCAATGTTCAATCGAGCCTTCTTAGGGCAGCGTGTCGGGCGTTTGGCTGGGCGCAGTAATCTGCCGCAGCCTTCTTGATACAGTTCATTAGAAAACACATCGTATTCGCCCTTGAAACGGGCGCAGCTGTTTGAAGGCCATTTCTCAGGGCACTTTTTACTTAGACATCTGCCTGTTCATTTTCATGGAGCTCGCAGTGGGCAGGCATCCATTGAAACATTATCATGTGGCCTTGCAATCGGGCATATGTAAGGAGCTCCATAATGTTTAATGCAAGAGACTGGTAGGCACTGTGGCGTGAGAAATTTTTCAAAATTTGCAATGCAGCCTTTGAGTCTGTGAATATACATAATTTGTTAGGTGGTTTTCACATATGTAGCCAATAAATTTCCGAAGGGCTGCAAGTTCAGCAGCGGTTGATGGAGACGTATGTCGCAAAATGACATATAGCTGCAGCCGATGGATGTACTGACATATATCCGTCAGGGTATACTTGAATATAATTAGGATATTCTCACCATATGTGCGCCAAGGCAAGTTCTTTGAGTCCATTAAGGGCAACATTCATTTCTTCAGTATCCCGGGAACACGAATGTGCACCAAAGGTTTATACATCACCCTTATACATCACCCATGATGGTTGGGCGGAATGATATAAATAGGCATATCCTGTTGGTAGTTGCGACTGATGGCAGTGGAGTGCACTAGTAAACCTGCAGTCCAGCTGCTCGTCCAGAATCTTGCTAAGTGCGTGAAAACGGTGTCGTGTAAGTGCTAGTAAATATACGCGAAGTGGTTCACGTGCCAAATATATGGATATTGGGAGAGCATGTGCCTCTTCAATTGTGCCTTTGTTAGAGGTGCATCTGGGCAGTCCAATCCATATATTCAGTGCATGCGCTTGTATGCTTTCTAAAGTCGGCAAGCAGGGAGTGCTCATACTAGAGAGTACTGGGAGATTGTACCGCATGCAGCCAACAGAGTATCGTAAAGCCTTAGTAAGGAGCGGTCGGTTGGACCCCATGTGACGTCAGCTATGAAACGAAGAACATGGGCAAAATTATTAGCCTTTTCTTCCCCATATTATGTTTCGACCGTGATAGGCTGCGGTCAATATCCCCTACCAAGAATCTGTGATTGGACACGTACCGTATCAAAACTCTATGAAGAGTAATCGGATAACGGCTAACACATTTTCCCGTAAAATACGATCCATGAAGAGTAATCGGGTAGCGGCTAGCACATTTTCCCTTGAATACGATCACTGCACACTTTTCTGCCGCTGAAAGCAAACCTTGACTTCATACGTATATTGATGTCGATGACACAGCTCGCTGTAATCCCGTACGTAGTTGTGGGCGAGTCGAACCAGAAGCTCAGATGCAGATTTCGTCAGCATATGCACTGATGTGGATGTTAGTTGGCAGTTCAGTCACCAGGCCAATTAGCGCAATTGGCCTGGTGAGTGAACTGGATGAGGACTTCTTCCTCTGTAACTCCACGACCGACCTGATAGCGGGTAGTATCTCCTTCAGGCTTAGCCATGAAAACAAAGCGGCCGTTGAGATAGCTCACAATCAAAGGTACAGCCATCCGCCAACTCCCAAGCCGCCAAGTCTATCAAGATTAGCATCATTGAGGATGCTGTCGTAAGCCCCCTTTATATCTAAAAAGACATCAGTTACTAGTCGACGGGGACGCTTTTCGTTTTTTACTGTCACCACGCGGTCGGTGACGCTGTCGATGGTAAAGCGTCCTCGAAGAAATCCAATCATCATATTCAGATAAAAATTATTACTTTACAGAAACCACTCAAGTCTTGCAAGGTCAATTCGTTCGATGACTTTTCCAACACAGCTTGTTTGGGTAACTAGCCGGTATGATCTAAGTTCGAGAGGCGGCTTTCGAGGCTAAAAAAGAGTATCCCGGCGGCTAATCTTCGAGGGTTCAGGAACAGTACTAGAAGCCCACATATCATTGAAATATATAAGCAGCGCAGTTCGACCATCCTTGCCTAGGTTTGATAAAGTTTAGTAAGTAATCCCGTCAGGGCCAGGTGCAGATGAATGCCGACAAGAGGAAAGTTCGGCGTCTAATTCAGTCATTGAAAAGGGCAAGTCGTATTGATCATTCGGCGAAGATGCTGCAAAAACCTCTGATATTGGTGACTTTGCCTGGTTAGTACCCATAACCACTGTACAGAAATGTTCAGCTACGTGAACTTCATTGCGGCGTTAATGGGGGGCCAGGGCACGAAAAGGGTGCCTTTCTTGCGGAGGTGAGCGCAAGCTTCTCGCAACATGCCAGATACGCTAGTGGATTACAGGGATCCAGTGATGAGCAGAATGAATCCAACGTTGTTGTCCTAACTTGTCCAGGTGGGGCAAAACTTGTCGTTTAGCTCGGACAGAAAGTGCGATATCGCATGCGGATTTCTTTATTTTGTACTTTTTCCAAGCCTCTCGAATTACACGTTGATGCTAGACACTGACGCAGGTACACAAATGTTACTAAAACGGAGAGTGAGAGAGAGAGAGAAAACTTTTAATGCGCATATAATCAGTAAAAATTCGCAGGAGCTGGGTGGTCGGTGCCCCTAGTCCAGAGCTCCGCTGGCAGCAGCTGACTTGCGGACTAGCTGGATAATCCAGGCTTGCTGGTCCAGGTTGTCGCTGGTCAGGGCCGCCTCCCACTGCTCGTGTGTCGGGCATGGCACTATTAACGTTGGGTCAGGTTTGTCCTGGCATTCCCAAGAGATGTGATAGAGTGTGGGGCTTGCACCGCACCAAGGACAGTAACTCGTGTATTTTGTTGGGCTTATCTTATTTAAAATCTGAAGATTAGAGAATGTGTTTGTTTGTATTTTTCTCCAGTCTATATCGTCCGAGGAAGGAAGTTGTTTGTGTGGTGGTGAGAAAATTATTCTTTCTAACCGTAGGTGTTCCAGCCTGTCGCCATAGGGTCCTAGGAGAGGGGTGAGGTAGGGATGGGGATCCGCCCGGTTTGTGAGAGCTCTGGCTAGATCATTCGCTACCTCATTTCCTGCTAGGCCTTCATGTCCAGGTGTCCATGTAATTGTGTGCGTCTGGGAGATGGAAAGTAATATTGCACACGCTCTTTTGTGAGGTTTTCCGGCCAGGTAGTCCCTGCAGGCTGTTTGGGAGTCCGTCACTACGTGTGATAACTTCTTTTGGTTGTCTTGTGTTTTTATGGTGATGGCTATTGCCAGCGATTCCGCTTCCGCAGGATCCTTGGCATAGATCGAAGCCTGAATAATTGGCCTCTTCTTGTGGTCAACTGCAGCTATTGTGAACTTGCCAGGTTCGCCGCAAGCCCCTATGTCCACATAGACAACTTCCGCGCCTTTAGACAATTGTTTGTTCAATGATTCGACTCTGGCTTCCCTTCGACCCTTCTGTAACTCATGGTGCATGTGCTTGGGTATCGGGTTCACATAGATGTTGTTTCTTGTGAATGTCGGAATTTGTGATTTGATCTCAGAAGTTCTTAGTGCCTGCCATAGCCCTAGTTTTGACAGGATTTCCCTACCCGCCTGCGTTGTTGTTAGGCGTTGTTTCTGACTCTCTAGAACCGCCTCCTTGAGCTCCTCGAAGTTGTTGTGCACTCCGAGTGCCCAAAGACGAGTTGATGTTGTTGGCGGGAGGTTTAAGGCCGTTTTATAGGCTCCTCTTATGATAGTGTCAATGGCCATTTTATCAGTGAAACTAATTTCGTGATATGGGAGCCCGTAGGTAATCCTGCTAACGACTAGGGCGTGTACAAGGCGGAGGGTGTCCTCCTCCCTCATCCCTTTCCGGTGCCAGGTCACCCTTCTAATCATTCTGGAAATTTGGTTGACTGTGGTTTTGAGTGTTTTGATTGTATAATCCGCTCTCAAATTGCTTTGCAACCACAGCCCCAAAACTCTGATCTTGTCCTTCTCTTGTATTATCTGGTCTCCTAGAGAGAGCTGAATTTCTCCTGGGGACTTGCAATTTCTTCTGTGTAGCCTGATAATTTCGGATTTTTTTTTCTGGGGAGCATTGAAGAGCGCTCTCCCCGGAAAATTCCTCGACTAGGTCTATAGCGGCTGCAGAGCTTCTTCTTTTTGCGCCAAGGATCCCTGAGTAGCCCAGATGGTGATGTCGTCCGCGTATAAAGTGAAGCCAATATCAGTGCGGGTCAACAGTTTTTTTGCTAAATTTATCATTGCTATGTTAAATAGCATTGAAGAGATTATAGAACCCTGCGGTGTACCTTTGTTCGGCATGGGTACTTTTGGTGATCGGATCTCTCCAATTCCTATGGTGGCTGTGCGATCTGAGAGGAAAGCCTTCACGTATTTGAAAATTTTCTCCCCGCAGTTGATATTGTTTAATTCGTGCAATATTGTTTGGTGGCCAATGTTGTGGAATGCTCCTTTGAGATCTAGTGCCAGAATGAAATTTTCGCCTTTTCGGGGTATGGTGTTGATGACTTCTTCCCTAATCCGCAGGAAAGCATCTTGCGTGCAGAGTCCCTTGTGGAAGCCCAGCATGCAGGAAGGAAAGATGTTTTCGTCGATGTAATTTTCGAGCCTTAGGTGGACTACTTTTTCATAGAGTTTTCCCAGGCAAGAAGTGAGGGAGATAGGACGGAGACTCTCCACAGCCGGTGGCTTTCCAGCCTTTGGTATGGTGATGATATCCGCGTGTCTCCAAGCTGATGGGACCTGTCCCTTCTCCCACAGTTCTTCGTTGATGTACTTCGTTAGGTCTTCCAGATGTTCGGTGCTTAAGTTCCTAATCATAGCGTAGGTGACTTTGTCTCCTCCAGGGGCAGTGTTTCTTGTAAATGTACGGGCGGCTGAGTAGAACTCCGCCAGTGTTATGGGGGAGTCAAGGGAGGGGTTTGGTTGACCCGCATATGAAGTTTGGCAAGCCGGAGTAGGGTCTGCTATGTATTTCTTGTGCATGGCGGTGATCAACTCTGCATCTGTGTCCGGGTATTTATGGGCTATGGTGTGGAGGGTTCTTCTTGTGGCCGTTTTGGTTTTTGAGGTGTCTATCATGCTTCTTAATAATGACTATGCTTTAGCCGTGCTTGGGGTACCTTTCAGCGAATTGCAGAAATCTGCCCAGTTTTGCTTGGCAAGCTTTATAGCATACTCTTGTGCTTCAGCCGTAACCTGTGCTATCTTTATTTTAAGTTTTCTATTTAATTTTTGCATTTTCCACCGTTTTAATAGACTTTTTCGGGCTTCCCATAAATGTAGGAGATGTCTGTCTACTTCTGGGGTTTTTGTCGTTGTGTTGATGGTCTTGGTCGTTTTTGCATGAGCATCCTTCAGGCTTTGAACCCAATCTTCAATTGTTGTGATGCCGTCGTGTGGCGGTCTAATTTGTCTGAACGTATCCCAGTCTGTTATTTTAGTAGAGCCAATGTTCCTTTTCATACGGGTTGTCACTAGGGATAAGCTAAGGATTTTGTGATCGCTGCCAAGTGTTTCTTCTAGATTGGTCCAGGTGCAATGTCTTATGTTTTTGTTGAAAGCTAGGTCTGGGCAGGTGTCTCTGCTTACACTGTTTCCTATTCTAGTGGGGGACATGGCGTCCGTCATAAGACAGAGATCCAGCTGCTCAGCCGCTTCGAACAACTTGGTTCCCTTCGGGGTGTCCTCGTGGTAGCCTCATGCCGTATGTACAGCGTTTAGGTCCCCCATAATAATAAGGGGGTTCGTTCCCGCTATGCGTGTGCATTCCAGTAAAAGTGGCTTGAAATCTTCCTGCGTGTTGCTTGGAGGACTGTAAAGGTTTAGGACAAACACACTCTGCTTTCTTCTTTTTTGAGAGATGATCTCGATGAGAACTTGATTAATTTCACTGAAGGGAAGGTCGTGCGGTATGACTGTTAGTGTGGGGGCCACTAGTGTAGCTATTTTAGGTGCCGTGTCATGGGTGTATGTGAGGTATCCTTTGAGGTATGTTGTGCATCCTGTTTCTTGGAGACAGATGACGTCCGGAGGTATCGGTTGATTTTGAATAAACATCTGCAGGGAGCTGCGTTTCCTCTTGAAGGAGCGACAGTTCCACTGCCAGAGCTCTAGGTGGTTTGGTTGCCGGTTAGGGGAGGCAGCCATCAGCGTTACTCGCCACTGACTCGCAGTCGCTGAGATCTGTCATGCCAGCGGACTTTCGGTGGGCTTTTAGTCGAGGGTCATTGGGGATTCCCGTGCGTTTTCGCACCCCCTGAGTTATTATTTGGATTTTCGAATTGAATTCTTCTTGAACTGCTGCAAATTGTGCTTGCGTGGCAATTTGTTGGTCTTGGAGTTGTTTGGTTAGTAGTGTCATGGTCTGCTGCATTTGATTAATCATTTGTTGCATTTGAGTAAGAATGCTTGGTGCGTTTTCTTGAGTGTGAAGTCCGAGAGTTTGCGTAAGCGGTTTCTGCCGTTGCGTTTGGAGTACACTCGCCTGTTGAGGTTGAGATGCGGAGGTGTTTACAGCATTTTGTACCGGTTGTGGCTGTATCGATACTATTGATGAGGGTTGGGGGCAGTTTGCTTCTGACCCATTAGTAGGAGTTGTTGTAGTTGTTGTTCCACCTTATTAAGGCGTTTCTGTCGTTCTGATAGTTTTATTTTCAGTTGTCTATTTTGCTCTTCGAGCCTAGTGCAATCCTAGCATGGACCATACCCGTTTATAGCAGTGGGAGAGGCAACCTGAGCCCAGCTTACCCTTTTGCTGTCGTGCTCTAGCTTGTCTGGCGTCGCCCCTATCGCTTGTGGTGGTCCCTGCTGGTTGGGCCTAATCTGTTGTGTCTTCTGTTGGGAATAGTAGGCTGTCAAGTCCCGTCCCTTGGATCTCGATCGGGACTGGGGTCTCTGTTCCTCTGCCAGCTGCTGTTCCTCCTCCACCGATGAAAACCAGCGGCGCTCCATCGGCTTGATCTGCTGATCTCTCCGGCTGACGTGCTGCTTGGGGGGCTTCTGTTGCTGATTGTTATTGCTTTGTTTAGCTTTGTTGTTGTAACGTCCGATATGTGCCCTGAGGCGCTGCTTGCAGGCCTTGTCTCCCGTTGGGTGGTTTCCCTGGCAGGCCACGCACTTGGCTTCACAGGTGTGGTTTTCCTCTGGTTCATGAAGGCCACAGTTCCGACATACGTTGGCGTTGTGTGTTGGGCAGACATCCGCTCTGTGGCCTGCCTTGAGACAGTCTTGGCAGATCTGTTGGGTTGGTCGATATGGGTAACATGCCGTCTCTCCCCCGTAATAGATGACGTAGCGGGGGAGAATGGGGCCTATGAATGTTAGCACTGCCATGCGAGACTTTCCCAACATTCGTGCTTGAACGATCTCGACCCCTTGTGTGCATAGTCGGATGTTTGATAGAAGCTCCTCTGATGGTGTGTTTGGATCCACTCCTTGAATAACTCCTCTGATGACGTCCTCAGGCGCCGCCATGTAGACGTTGACTTCGTAAGCCTTGTTTTCCAAGGTCAGACTCTTGATGTGCCGTATGGCGTCCGCAGACTCGTCGTAAGGAGTGCTGACTACGATGATGTTCGATCCTGTGCGGGGTCTCACAATAAATTTGGAGAAGTCGCACTATGCCGGGTTGTTGCAGGCAGCCACAATGGCTCTTGAGAACTGGGTAGGAACGAATTTTCTGACTTCCGTGCCTTTCTTGGGTCTTATTATCACCTTATAGTCAGTTTTAGGAAGGGGTGGTAATTTCCTCCTCTTCTGAGACGTTGTTTGATCTATAGCCGGCTGTACTGGCGATGCTATCGTTTTCTTCGGTTTCACGACGGTCTGCAGCAAGTGCGTCGGGGGAGCATAGATCTTGCCTGCGGTCACGACTTGTTCGCCTCTTGCTAACCTTTGACGATTCTTCTTGCATATGTTTACGTGCCAGTTGGAGTAAAGGTCATCCGGTGTCCAGGCATGACCCTCTTCCATGTCCTGAGAAGTTTGGATTTGGACGTCTAATTCCATTCCCTGGTCTTTAGCAGAGTGAGCTGGGTTAGCGGTTGTTGAACACAGACCACTAGATCCCGCTTCACTTTGGTCTACGGTATCCATGCGCTCTGGGTCGGCATTACTAGGCCTCGCATCGCCTAGCATGGCCACCGCCGAGGAGCTTCAAAAGCCCATCTCGATGTCCAATAAAACACTCACGGGTTTGAGAAAGGCCTCGGTGAATTCCGGATGACTTCAGGGAGGTCCTCGAAACAAACTTTCCAGCATTTGTTGGATTTTCCACACAATTTCCTTTCTTGTTAGCCGAGCCCAATCGAAGTGCGTCCGCTCCCGTCGGCTTCTTCTTCAGCTCTCCTATCACTAAAACGGAGAGTTGAGCTGCTTGGTACATGTTTAAGAAGTAACAGCTTGAACACGAAGGACAAGGAAGAATACAGCACTTGGGTCCTTCGTCTCCGTGCTGTTATTCCTCATACACTGACAGAGGACGTAGTCAGGCCCTCTATTTGAGATGATGACTGGAGGTGCATGAAGGAAGTCTTCACAGATGCCCTAAAAGCGGGCCTATCTGTGTATGGCACACAAGAGAAGGGGTAGGTGCGAACCAATTGATGCATACATACGTTGGTATGGGATCACACTCATTTGTTTCCACATCACTGCACAAAGAAACAGACGGATGAAGCCCTCTGGAAACAAACGCCACATCGAAGCAGCTGCTGTAGGTTGTTCCACATAGAAACGTCGGTGAGCCGTTGTTTTGCCATCGACGCCCCACGACACCATCCTGGCGAGCGATCGCTGGCAATCGACACTGCTTGCGCAGGTCAGAGTCACCAAGCCGCCGGTATCGCTCTCCATTACCGTACAGCTCCCGATTTGTATCATCGCCGCAGTTACGTGCAAGGAAGGTCCCCTAGCCCTCGTAGGGGAAACTAAAGGCAGCAGCCTTTGAAGGTGAGGTTGCCCAACGGCGAAAAACCGAAGCTCCTCCGCCTCCGGCAACTACTAACGATGACTCCGTTATTGTGCCGACATTCCTTATGAGGGCGCCCACGGTGATCACTGGCCTAACTCAAAGATAACACCGCCCCTACCCATGACGGCAGCATCGATAACAACGCTACCAGACTACAAGTTGACGCCGCCACCCAGTGAAGTAACAATAGTGTGCCCTGGCAAACGGCAAAGTAGAGACCGAACTCTTAATTCAACATGCAATACAAGGACACCAACAAGTGACCTCACCGTTGCTGTCGATGGTGCACGGTTGGCGCCATAGTGGACACTGGAGCCGACTGTTCTGTCATCAGTAGAGCTTTCGCCACTCAGCTCAGGAAAGTAAGCATCGTTTGGGATGGCCCACTGATTCGCACCGCTGGTGAAAACCTCATTACTCCGTGGGGGCGATGCACTGCAAGAGTAGCCATAAGTGGGCGTAATTACCCCCACGAGCTTCAGCAGTGTTCCCGCAACGTGAATCCTGTCATGGCTGTTCTGAACGAACATCGTGCGATCATCGATCTCCGACAAAACGTCATCAAGGTCTCGATGGACAATGCCATACCTTCCACGACTACATCAATACATCACATCGCTTTGAAAGTTCTCATGGAGACTTGACTGTGCCGACCCGACAAAGCGTCGTTGCCTGCGTGGGCAACGCAGACATTGAAACCGCCGAAGGTGGTGTTGAAGGAAGCACCAGTTGCTTTTGAAAAGAGGGCTTGGTATCGCAATGGGTGTCGCCCATATCCGAGCTGGACATGCTCAGGTGCTGGTGACGAACTTCGCCGAAGAATGCCAGCATCTTAACAAAGACCCAACGATCGCTTTCCTCGATCGCTCTCCTCGATATTAACCCCAAGGTGGTACACCCAACCTACCGAAGCAGCATATGTTCGATATCAACACAGCGCCACCCCAAACCAGGCAATACCGGATTCGCCTTCTTCTTGAAAGCTACAGCGAGTGCTTTTCTTCGGCGTCAAAGGTGCGACTGACTCCGTTGGCAAAGCACTCGATTGTCACAGGCAAACACTCCCCACCTCTTCGTCAAAGTCCCTACCGTGTAGATCCACACGAACGCCAAGACATCCGTGATCAAGTTTAGAAAATGCTTCGCGGAGACGTGATTCAGCCATCGAACAGCCCATGTGATCAGACTCTGAGCTGAAAGCCCTAGCTGGGTAACTAGAAGGAAAAACACTTCCCTTCCCGCTTTGTTCAACTGCCATCTTTCGTACTTCGCGTTACAAAATATCGTCCTTGTGAAGACGAACTTTGAATCCAACATAATTGCACGCCTTCTTGTGCCTGCGAACCTCATAGAGGAAAAATTCTACAGGCGTTTCATGATGATCCAAGGGCAGGATATCTTGGCCTTGCGCGCACGTTGCACCAAATCCGCGAGAAATATTACTGGGCACGGTTAGCTGTCGAAGTCGCCCATTACGTCAAAACGTGCCATGAGTGCCAGCTACGCAGGACACCCCCGACGAGATGTGCTGGTCTACTGAACCCGCCTCCACTAAGCCCTTTAAACAAATAGGGCCTTCCCAGCTTCATCGACGGGAAACAAGTGGATAACCGTGGGCACTGACTCAGTTACGCCGAACTGACCCAATTTTCAACTCTGTTGCGAAGCAAAAGCCCTGCCGAACACGTCAAGTTTTTCGTCGACCGAATTCTCCTCCACACGGCGCCCCAGAAGTGCTCAGCACGGACAGGGAACACCTTTTACGGTGGAGCACATTCAAACCACCTTGAATTACTCAGCCAGACAAGCCACCGGAGACCACTGCTTACCACCCGCCGACAAACGAGCCTACAGAACGTCTGAATAATTCTACTGTGGACATGATTGCTATTGCGTCAACGTACAACACAAGACCTGGACACCATACTACCTTTCGCGATCTTCGCCTATACCACGGTGGTCCAGGACAAAACCAGAGCGACACCGCTCAACCTTGTGTACGGCAGGGAGCCCACGACAGCACTCGACGCAATACTGCCGCACATGACTGAAGACAATCTCAACTTGCCGCCTACCCGCAGCGTGCAGAGGAAGCCTGACGACTCGCCCAGCTGCGCATCAAGGAGCAGGAACGCACCGACACCTGCGACGACGCGACGCAGAGTACAAGCCAGGAGACCAAGTCTGGGTATCTACGCCGATTCGTCGTCGCGGACTAAGTGAAAAGTTATTACGACAATACTTTGGACCATACAAAATCCTTCGCCGCATCGGACAACTGGACTATGAAGTCATTCTCAACAGTAGGACAGGGCCACAACGGCGACGCGCCCGCCCAAAAATTGTACATGTTGCACATCTGAAACTGTATTACGCACGTTGAAGAACCCATAATGTTTGAACTTTCGAATGTTTATGTTTATCTTTGTGTTTATTTTGGGGCATCTAGGCAGTATTTTGTTAGGAGGAGAGTAATGCGGTGAACCATACAAATGTCTACTTGTTCTTTTCAAGCAGCCGCCACCATGCAGCCTTATCACAATGATTTGAGCGCACGAATCAATTCTGTAATATTTGTTCATGTTCGTTAAAGCAAGACGCCGCTTTATCATTTCCTTTGTGACGGCAGATAATTCGATATGTATCTCGAACGATTGCAGCCACGCATGTATGCTTTTACAATGTTCTCAGGTATGCTAGTCACCATACGCGGTTTTATCTAGATCTTTCTTCGACGCCTTTAAATTGAGCGCCTACGAGTTTAACTGCTTCCTTAGTTCGACGACCGACGAACACGATTGCTTTTATTGCCGCCGCCGATTCACTTAGATCTTTTGCGGGCGCAAGTCAGCGCCAGAGTCTTTGTTTGTGGCTCCCGGATTTCTCATTACAACCTCACAATATAGCATTCTTTAGTAACTTGCAAAGCCGTTGTTTGTAAATGTCATTTTTGCGACGTGTTTACAATATCTGCGATTGCTTTTCTATGAACATTATTAGTGAAATGTATTGATTCTTAGAGATCCATATTTCATGATATTGTTACGTGGTGCCAGGACAAGCGATGGAACACGGCAACACAACTGAAACAGAATGACGTGATGACATGACGACGAAATATGCTTTAATGGCCAGCGGGCCTGGCGCGAGCCCTCCGCCCCGCGACACTGCCGCTTCATCTTCATAGCATTACCCTGGGCCACCGAGCGATCGTCCCGATCGATTATTAGAAATCCAGTGCATGACGTAACGATGAACACAGACACAGGATTGGGACATGAAACGCTAGACACCAAAATTAATGCGAAGATGAGAGGAATGCTTGCACCAGAGCATCAAGTTCAATCTTCACCGTTTCCCGAAGGCCAAGGCTCATGTACAAACCCAACGGCTTGGGCGGGGGTGCTGTCTTCGCTCGAGTGGCCGTGAGGTCGCTTCGTCGCGGGGTCGGTAGGGTCGGTTTTGGGCTCTTCCTGGTCGTTGTGTGTTGTGGTCAGGGCTGAGGACGAGGCTAGAGAAAGCAGCTGGTCGGGTCTGAGCAAAAAGGGCTGGGGCAGAGCTGGACGGCGATCTCCACAGGTTTTCGGCAGATGGACCCGGCGTACGATTGGCTTCGACGGTGCAAGGCGAGGATGGGGATGAACGGCACCTCCAGCCGAATCCACCTCCAATATTGGCAGATCTCTGTTGACGGAAGAGATCGGGAAAAGACGGCTTTGTCGCCCCGGATGGCCTCTACCAATTCAAGATGATGCCCTTCGGCTTATGTAATGCCCCTATGACATTCGAGCTTATGATGGACTCCCTATTACGCGGGCTCAAATGGACCGCATGTCTGTGCTACCTCGATGACGTCATCGTATTTTCATCAACCTTTGAGGGCCACCTCCATCATGCTTCGGCTATTCTTGGCGTCTTCTGACGAGCTGGCCTTCCGTTGAACTCCAAGAAGTGTACCTTTGGCCGCCGGGAACTCAAGGTCCTAGGACATTTAGTCAACACCCATGGCATCCAGCCGGACCCCGACAAAATTCGCGCTGTAAGGGATTTCCCTATACCGAAATCTAGCAGCGACGTGCGTAGCTTCCTCGGACTTTGCTCATATTTCCGGCACTTTGTACCAAACTTCGCAGAAATAGCCCGTCCGCTCTCGCAGCTTCTGAAAAAGAGGTCTCCTTTTCCTGGGGCCACCAACAATCGGCCACCTTCGTCGCTCTTATTGCACACCTCACCGGTCCGCCAGTGTTGGCTCACTTCAATTCGTCAGCGTCCACAGAAGTACGCACCGACGCAAGTGGTCATGGAATTGGTGCCGTTCTCGCACAACGTCAGCTCGGTTTACCTCGCGTTATCGCCTATGCCAGCAAACTCCTCTCTGCGGCCGAACAGAATTATTCCATCACTGAACGTGAGTGTTTAGCCCTAGCTTGGGCCATTACAAAGTTCCGCCGTTACTTGTATGAGCGGCCATTCACAGTAGTCACTGACCACCACGCACTGTGTTGGCTTTCTACACTCAAAGACTCTACTGGCCACCTTGGACGTTGGACCTTGCGCCTTCAGGAGTACAATTTTTCAGTAGTTTATAAGTCTGACCAGTTGCATCGAGACGCCGATTGCCTGTCCCGTCATCCAATCGACCCGCCAAGTCAACCTGAATGTGACAAATGACGCTTGCGTGCTCTGTATTTCTGATTTTTCCAACATTCGCCGTGAGCAACGCCAGGACCCTCAGCTTCGCGAAATTATCAATCGCCTCAGTGCCGATCCCCATGACCCTTCCCTTCGTTTGTTTGTGCTCCACAATGGCACCTTATACCGGCACAATATGCGACGTGATGGCCCCGACCTTCTACTAGTAGTCCCTCAGCACCTGCACTCAGCCGTCCTTCAACAGCTTCACGACGTTCCTACAGCGAGTCATCAAGGCGTCTTTCGCACATACGACAGTGTGCGCCGTCGGTTCTTTTGGCCAGGCCTATACCGCGCAGTCCGCCGCTCCGTAGCTGCTTGTGACCGCTGTCAACGCCGAAAAAAGCCATCCGTTTTACCAGCTGCACTTCTGCAGCCAATCGACATCCCCATAGACCCATTTTCTTGAGTGGGTCTGGATCTTCTAGGGCATTTTCCACTGTCCGCATCGGGCAACAAATGGATGCGGTGGCCACTAATTACACCACACGCTACGCGGTCACACAAGCAATACCAACCATTTGTGCAACTCATGTCGCTGCTTTCCTCCTCAACGACGTTATACTCGTCCATGGAGCTCCCCGCCAACTGCTCACCGACCGTGGCTGTTGCTTTCTGGCTCGTATAGTAGACGAGATCCTCAATTATGCAGCGTTCGTCATTCTTTCACGACTGTCTGGCTGGTAGATGTGTTTATTGTTTATTGCTGTCTTCAACATATGTCAGATACTTTTTCTTCCTAGCATTCGTAGTAAGAAGAACAGTTGGAGCTAGCAACCGAATAACTTCCAGTAGAAGAGTGTGTTGGGTGTACCTCGTAGATGTGTTTATTGTTTATTGCTGTCTTCAACATGTGTCAGATACTTTTTCTTCCTAGCATTCGTAGTAAGAAGAACATTTGGAGCTAGCAACCGAATAACTTCCAGCAGAAGAGTGTGTTGGGTGTACCTCGCCGCTGTCACGTTAACAGGATGTGCTTGCTCTTATAAACATTTAAGCGCACAAATGCTTGGACCTCTTTTGGGGATCGAAGCTATTGATCACCATTACAGCCTCTTCCCATGCACATCTGCCCTACATATAGCACTGCTGCTGGCGACATATGCACCCCTTATTCAACTTTTTCTTTGTTCTGAATCCTGCACCCACTCGCAGCACTACTGCAGCCCAACACCATTCACCTATCTACAATTAAAAAATCACAACCAGGGAGCTCACTGCGGTGTATACGCCTGACCGTTAGCTTTTCAGAGCACGCTGCGCGATGCTCTTACTGTTTTATGTATGTTAAAAATAAACAATAAAGCTCGTTCTTGAATAATGACTTCTGCAAAGAGAGAGAGAGGAGGAGACGTTTACTATAGGTGGTAATTTGCAGAATCTAGACTGTCCGTGTCACCCTGCGGGGCTCCGCTGGCAACAGCTGACTTGATGACCAGCCGGATGGTCCAGGTTTGCTGGTCCAGGTAGTTGCTGGTTAGGGCCACTTTGTTCGAATGCTCGTTTCTCGAGTGCGCCGCTGTTAACTTTCTATCAGATTTTTCCTGGCATTTCCAACAAGTAGGGTAATTGTGGGGACATTAACGTACCGTCTTTGTCCTAAAGGCCCACTGTCCAACCTCCGGGCGAAAATAATTTCTTTCCCGGTGACTGTGAGACTTCGCCTCTAGAACGCAAGGCCGCAAAAGGTTTTTGAAAAGAGTGACTAACAATGCGGTTACAGCCACCGCAATCACCCGATTCTGTCGTGTTTCTCTCCCCCCATTCCCTCGCAAAGGTGTTTCACTCTCCTGCCCGGTCGTCTAGCCTCCGCAAGACAAATTTCCCTTCCTCCTCCGCATTTAGCGGGCGGTGGGGTGTGGCACTCCGCGTGCGCGCAAAATAATACGGCGAGGGAGCGCGCGCCGCTGGATTTAGTCCGGCCGTGGTGAGGGAAAAGCGCGCAGCGAGCGGTAGACACCCATCTTTACCCTCAGCTAGCGAGACGGACCAATGGATTTCGTTTTCGACTACGAAGTCATCATTGCGGCTCCTAGAGAAAGGAGGAAGCTGGTTTCCCGACAAGGAGGATGAGAGAGCTTTGATTTGTATTTTTGCTGCTTTGCGGCGAGGGTATCGTTGTAGCATTTTGCACAGACTATCTCCGGTAACTGATCGAAACACTGGGCTCCTTTGCTTAAAACTTCCTTCTATGTATAGTGGCGCTTTGCGTAACCTAGCTCTGCGTTGTGCTTCTCAGCCTAGTAGTAGACAATTCGCACCACTTCTGAAGCTGTAAATATGTGCAAAGTAAACGCGAGCTTCTGTCCTCACATTCTAACAAGCCCTGAACCTCTGGGAATCAATGTTGGCTATGGAATGGAAGCGAGAAGTGAATCATGCCGCCTGATTGCTTTTCGCAAATACGGTGCGTGTGTTTCTGGAATAATGTTTTTATATATACATATTAAAAAAATGTGTTGACGGGGATTCTTCTGCAATCTCTAACGCCAGTGGATAGTAGTTTGTGTGGTTGGGAAAAATTAGTTCTTTTCTAGCCGAATATATTCTAGCCCTTAGCTATACGGTCCAGTCGGGGAGGGAGAGAGGGGTTCTCTTTCTACGCTTTGCTCCTACCGCTTTGTCCACTCTCGACTATTCGCCACCAGTAATGCATTCGTGTATGGTTGTCCAAGTTGTGCTCTGTGAATGGGAGAGTGTATATAATAATGCCCTCGCCCTTGCGTAAGTTATTTCAGTAAAGTAGTCTCTGCAGGCTTGTTTCGAAGCTACCTTACAGAAAATCCCGACATAATATAGCTACAGCGCTCTGTATCTCCTTCCACGAGATGTGAAACGTCTCCTGATATCGACATAAATGACTCTGTTAGCCAGGGCCTGCGAAATCATTGTGGACTATGACTAGCTGGTCTTACTCCGGATTCAAGGTTTCCGGTCAGTAGCTGTCGTCCCTCTACTCCCGACTACAAGAGATGGAAGAGTTAGCACCTTTATTAATCGACACGTCATATGGTCATGCGACACCACACAGCACCCCGACCAATCAGCAGCATCCCCAACTATACCCTGTCAATTTCCACCTTCCACATTCATGCTACAAAAAATGGAAGAGTTGGCACCTTTCTAAATCGACAAGTCGTATGGTCATGCGACACCACACAGCACTCCGACCAATTAGCAGCATCACCAACTATAACCTGTCAATTTCCACCTTCCACATTCATGCGCATGCCTTAAGCAAGGAATGAAAAGGTTCGTATCGCCAGACAATTTGTTTCCGAAAAGGGTGAAGTGAACGTCCCGATGTGAAATTGCACCTGCCTTGCTAAGTGAGTGCAGAACAGCTGAGCGTTGTTTACCTATCCGCTTCACGCGAACAAAGTGTCCATGGCGCCATTGACGAAGAGAATTTTGCATGCTATATGGCGCATTCGGTTGGGTTGATGAGAGCAGATGCTCCGAGCAATGCATAACAGTACAGGGACACGCCGATTGAGGGTGTAACTGTCGTCCCATAGGAAAGCTCTCTGCGTGTCGCGAGCAGTGCGCCACGGCCACGTGACCGCACTTCTCTCTCCAGCATTCTCCGCCAGCCCGGAGTGGCGGCAGTTGCAGCCCGAGGAGAGGCCAATGCTCCGTGAAGAACTGCTTCCTTTGTATGCCCTTGTTCTCACAGTGCGGCGATCTGCATCCTTCGGCCCTTTCGACGCTAACAGCGACTCTCAAACATTCATACAGCACCTGAGCAATGCTTTCCGCTCGCCTAGCGCGGACACTTTGCAGCCGTCATTTTGAGCTTCACCGACTGAAGAGAAACAAAACGATGGCGCGGATATGACGCTTTATGCCATGTGACTTCCTCTACACTCGCTTTAGACGAGGGAACAGCCGGAGCGCACTCGGCTGCTATCAGCGGAGGAAAAACCCTCCTCATTTACCATTGGAAGACAGTGACTCTACTCCTGCTGTCCCACTGGAGGACGCCCGCTAGTCTGAGAGCATTTTCGAAGTGCTCTAGAGTGCACCTGCTGTCCCACTTGAATTCTCCATTACAGGGACCATTTTTATTCACCAAACTGAACACGGTCTTCTTGGTATATGAAATGCAAGATGAAATGCCGGAAACAATTTAACATTTGGCGCCCATTTGGGTTGCCATGTGTGTTGCGGCTTAAAACGGAAAAGAACGTGTTTTTAAGCTTAGAGCACTAACAAGCATCAACGTCTGCTAAGACTCATTGCTGTATATTAAACAGTACTTTATGTATTGTGTCTAAAGTTACAAGACTTTGTGTAACAAACTTTTATAAGGCGGCCACATGACAATGCGTACTTTTTTATTTTGCTACACATTAGCATCATGCTTGTTTTCTTCAATTCTGCACCTGTTCAAATTGCTCATCGATTTGGCGGGCGACGTGTAGTTCACACGCACATTTAGACGAAGGACGATGAATGTAAAAAACCAAATCAAACCAAAGACAGAGAGGTGGCTACACTTGACGAAAGACACTCATGCTCATAGCTCCCTTCACTTCTTTTTCCCAACTCTATTTCCCACCTCCCTTCACTTCTTTTTCCCCCCTTCTCCAGTGAGTAGTAGGAGGCCAGGGTCACTTTACCGCCGGCCGACCTCTCCACTTATCTTCTCATTAAATTACTCTCTCTCTTCTAAGCCGGGGCCTTCCCGCTACCGCTACTGTAGCTTCATTGAGCCAGAATCCGACAACGCCGCGCGGCGTGGTCTCAAATAGCAGCCGCCGAATATTCGAGACACGGAGCAGCGGAAACAGCACAGCGCTGCAAAGCTATGCTCGTCCCTCCACCTTGCTAGAGAAGGCTGGAAGCTTCTAGAGCCCATGGGCTGCACGCTTGACCGCCTCAAGGACACGAAGTGAGGAGGACCAGGTCCGCGCGGTGGGATGTATGAGTGGGTCAGACTGCCTTTTCGCGAAGTTGTGGGTAGCGAGGGTGAGCAGCGGGGTGGCCGATATTGGCTAATTTGCGGCGCTTGGTTTTGGCGGCTACTTTAGCGGCTACTGGTCCTTTCCATACGTGCCGCTTTCTCCTGCGTGGGAGCGGCCCAGCACATTGGATGCGCCACAAAAGTCGACTGACTACTTATAGGGTCGGAAGCAAAGAGAGGATACACAGTTTGCTAGAGACGTAAATCCAGAACTCCACATTAACACTCCTACCTTATGAGGGCTCGGGGAATAAGAAGATTGGATGTCATTTAATTGTTGTGCGAGAAATCCACCGGACCAAGCAATGAAAACATTTCTCACAGCTAAAGCGTGGGTCACATAAGATGGGTTACAAAATTATCCCACACTGAACGAATGTTCGTCATCTTTATTTCCTAGACAATTTTCTAAAAAATCAAAATTATGTACCATCTAGCGTATAGTTAACTTATCTCAAATCCATCATCACGGCAAACGTACAGTAAAATTGCGTTCGTTGTGTTCCACTTCAGTTCCCTATCACTTCAAGGAGCTCGTCAATGTGGCGGACGAAGTCTGTGTGGCTCACACACACACAGATCTAAGGCGACGAACTTGAAGTAACAAGCGAAACATAACTTTGCATAACAAAAACACGAAGTACGCAGAAAAAATCACGAAAGATAGAGAGGCGACTACACTTGACAAGAGACTCACGCTACACAGTGCACCACGACCAGGCCCCTCAGACGACTCTGGCCGACTGCCGACCTATGGTCGATCATCGGATGCTGGTCGGCAGCCAACCTGGTTAGCTGAGAGTTCTACCGAATGATGGCCCATCACAGGCAAGGGCGAACCTAACTCCCGCGTCGACAGGAGCGCAGGTCGCGTCGAGGAGCACACGTGTTGCGGGATACGCTCGCCAGCCGCGTTCGGCAAACGGCTGAAATCATTTTGCTGCGAGGATGCTGCTGCATTCTCATTTAGCAAAGACGGCCGATTTTATACATAAATCGTTGCGTTGGCGATTCCGCAGGCATTAACATATAATATTTTTCCATGAACCCTGTTTGACAGCTTGCACTAGTCATTTCATTGCGGCTGATCTTGCGGCAAACGTTACCTCAGACGGGATACAGCACGTTTTGGTTGCCGGGGGATGAGTGGTATGAATGCAGCTTATGCAACATCGATCTTGATCCCCCCTTCCCCGAACGTTAGTAGAGAATAGAGAGCAAGTATTTTGTTCTTGGTGAGCGAAATGAAGCTGGGCTGAGGCTAGTAGAGTTTTGTCAAGAAAACAACCTGACCATAGCGAATACTCATCTTCAACAGCGCAACAGACGCCTGTACACATGGACTTCACCGGACGGTCTGTATAGGAACCAGATTGATCATATTCTTTGCCGGCAGAGATGCAGAAGCGCTATACAAGCAGTAAAACAAGGCCTGGGGCCGATTGTGGCACCAATCATCAGCTTCTTGTTGCCAAATTTAAGCTTCGATTGAGGAAAACGCAGAAAACTAGAAGGCCTTTCAGGTATGATCATGATCAAATTCCATCAGAATATGCTGTGGAAGTGAGGAATCGATTTCAAGAATTAGATCTAGAAGACACAGAGCCTGAAGAGATGTGAACTGATGTTCGTGACATAATACAAGAAGTTGCTACTACGGTAGTTCCAAAGCAAAAGAAAAGCAAGAATGCAAACTGGTTATCTGAAGAGGCTTTGCAAATAGCTGAGGAAAGGAGGGTGGCAAAAGTTATGGGGTAAAGAGAAAGATGCAAGGTTCTCAATGCGGATTTTCAGAACATAGAAAGAAGAGATAAGAATGCCTTCCTGAACATACAGTGCCAAGCAGTTGAGGACAGCAGCCAATTGAGGAACACAAGAGGTCTGTGTAAGACAATCAAATATATCAAAGGAAGCTTCGGTGCTAAGCTGGGCGTGATAAAGGACAAACGATCGAGGCAGGGACCTCATAGAAGCATCAGAGATAAAGAAGAGGTTGCAGAAATACACAGAAGACCTGTACAAGGATGACCCAGATGTGCAACTCAACATAAAACTGTTGTGAGTACTGATCTCGAACCAGGCATCCTGAAGAGTGAAGTTGAATGGCCCTTAGCCAGCCTTCCTAAGAACCAAGCTAGCGGAATTGATGGCATTCCAGCTGAGTTTCTTCAAAACCTCAACCATGAAGACGCTGTTAACGTTCTGTATACGTTGTGACAGAAAATTTGGACAACCCTGCAGTGGCCACAGGATTGGAGGAGGTCAGTTTACAACCCCATTTCAAAGAAAGGCAGTGCCAAAGATTCTTCCAACTAGCGCACGATCGCGCTTATTTCACATGCTAGTAAGGTGTTGTTGAAAATCCTCCAAGGTAGGCTGCAGCAGTATGTGAATAGGAAGCTTCCAGACGTGTAAGCTGGGTTTCGCAAGGGCAGAGGAACTAGAGGCCAGATTGCCAACCTTCGCTGGATCATGGAAAAAGCAAGAGAATTCCAGAAACCCATCTACTTTTGCTTTATTGATTATGCGAAAGCGTTTGACTGCGTAGATCACAGCAGATTGTGGCAAGCTCTCCAAGAGATGGGAGTTCCAATTCACCTCATCTGTCTCCTCAGGAACCTGTATGAAGGGCAAGAGGCCACAGTAAGAACTGGGCATGGTCTTACTGATTGGTTTCCGATTGAGAAAGTAGTGAGACAAGGCTGCATACTGTCGCCCTGCCTATTTAACCTATTTGCTGAGTGCATTATGAGGAAGGCCGGTCTGGACGAGTCTCCAGCTGAAGTGAAGATTGCTTGGAAACGTATCAACAACCTTAGATATACAGATGATACCACTTTAATGGTAGAAAGTGAAGTGGAACTCAAGAGGCTTCTGATGCGCGTACAAGAAGAGGGTGAGAAGTTTGAGCTTAAACTGAACATTAAAAAGACAAAGATCATGGCGTCTTGCCATATAAAGTCCTGGAGCATCAAGGGACAAGAAGTGGAAGCTGTGACAGCTTTTTTCTTCTTGGGATCCAAGATTACCCCGGAAGGAGACTGCAGCTATAAAATTAGGAGACGCCTGCTTTTGGGAAAAATAGCCATGGCTAGCCTTGACCGCCTAGTAAAGAGCAGAGACATTACACTGCCAATCAAGATCCGTATAACTCGTTCTATGGTCTTTCCAGTCGTGATGTATGGATGCGAGAGTTGGACTGTGAAGAAAGCCGACCGCCGAAGAATTGACGCGTTTGAATTGTGGTGCTGGCGGAGACTCTTGAGAGTTCCTTGGACAGCCCGAAGATCAAATCAGTCGATATTGTCGACCATAAACCCTGACTGCTCATTGGAGGGTCAAATTCTAAAGTTAAAGCTCAGCTACTTTGGTCATCTGATGAGAAGAGAGGAGTCGGTGGAGAAATATTTCATGTTGGGAAAGGTTGAGGGTCACCGGAGAAAGGGTAGACAGCGAACGCGATGGTTAGATGCATCCTCCAGGCACTACAGATGAAGTTTTGTGATGTTAGGAAGATAGTGAGAATTGTCCATTGGGTCACGATGAGTCGGACACGACTAAACGACCGAACTGAACTGAATTTTGTTCTCATTTCAAAGGCAAATGCAGAGGCCCGTCTCATGGGTTTAAAACCAAGACAGGACTAATTGCTGGCGATCGCTATATATTGTTACGGGGGAAGGTCCACCAACGATAGCAGTCCATTTACGGCGCTCGACTACTGTTCCCCAGGACACGAAATCGAATCCCGGCCTCGGCGGCCGCTTTTCGATGGAGGAGAAAAGCAACGCGCCCGTGTGCTGTACGATGTCAGTACACGTTAAAGAACCCCAGGTGGTCGAAATTTCCGTAGTTCTCCACTACAGCGTCTCTCATAGCCTTAGTCGCTCTTTGGGACGTTAAACCCTACAAACCCAAAACCAAACCTATCATCTTCCTCTGGAGCACGACCAGTGAATACCGCTAGTAAAAATATTACTAAAACTTCTCAAGTAACAACATTGTTCAGAATATCAGCCTCGCTTTGGGTCTACCATCGCAAATACGTTTACTGCACCTGCCGTAGTTCGTTCCCATTCGATGGCAAATTTATGCCGATTTAAAAACAACGGAATGAGGGGTAAACTGTTCAGAACAAGATTTTACCGGAAGCACGCTACTGAGTCCGTCGTAAATCTAAATTGCGCTAAAAGAAGTAGTTTACAAAGGTTTTCCAAATATACATGTTTATTTCTGGTTTAGGTTGTCCCAAAAGATTATCACCCGCCTCCTCTAAAGTGAAAATATATTCAGTGGTGGAAACGTGTGAAGGAAACTTATTGCGGCCTTAGTTCCGCTGAAATCAGCTGTGCGCTAACTTGGAATATTTCATTTCACTTTAGCCGGGTGTGAATTAGCAGCTGAGTTTTTATTTTGCACGCTATTTTCTTAATATGTCCAACAATTCCTCCAATGAACATTTTCTTTACCTGCGTAAACATGCCTGACTTGGTGGGTTCGTCATCGAAACTCATCGTTCGTCAGCGCAACAGTTGCAATATGTTCACATACGTTAATAGCACTAGACTAGACTTAACGCGGTCAAATCCAAGCACGAATATTGCGTAAATCCTCTGCCGAGCACAGAGCGAAAAAGCTGTCGGAAGTGAGTGGATTTGAATCTAGTAATTTCTCGTGGGAAGTGGATATGAAGCCCGGTAGGCACCGCAGCCGATCACCCCGCGTGAAGGGTGCAACTTATTCTCGCGCTGTTCATTGTATGTAGTTGTATACATCAGCTTCCATCTGTGCCGAAAAGCATTCACCCGTTCTACCGCATCAGTTTACCTACGTTAAAATCGTACCATTTTTATTGTTTTTGCTGTCCTGCACTCGGCCTCGGGATGTCGGGAGTACCGCGGTGAGGGCACTGCAGTACTCCAGGTGCAAGAATTCTGGTGCTATAAATATGCTAAAAACTATGGCATACGGCTTTTGAGGTCAGATACGTGGTGTAGCATGACTTCGTGTTCTTAATGACACCATTCCAGAGTTACCTACTGATCAGATACACAGTGTAGGTTTCATTCAGAGGAGGTTTAGCTGAACCCAAATTGTTTATAGGCGACCAGCAATAAGGAGACATCGAAATTATGCCGCGTCGCAATACGATATAACACCCGCACGCGTTACGGCGCGGACCGTACAAGCCGTGCGAAAACGTTAAAAGTAGCCAGAACCGTAAGCCGATTTAAAGAAGATGTTTTTAAGAAAACGTGCAGCTGCGCGCTGATCGCCAGAGGTGTGCAGCTTGCCAAACATAACCTCCTTCACGCTTTATACGCGTCCTGCTTCAAAGCAGCGCGCCTCACATTTAAATTGCCTATTCAAAATAAAAGATGTGATATTTCAAACGTCTAAGGCATAAATCGCCGATGGAATAGACTTTTCGACGCCAGATTTCTTTTTCGATGCCTTCGGTTCGCGGTACGATACCCAGCCTCCTGCGCCTGCAGCGCCGGAGCGATTCTGCATTGCCATCACCGCTGCTTGCGGGGTGGCGCTGGTTTGCTCGGCGATCGCGGCGGCTTGTAGCGAATGCCTGTTGCCTACTGGTCACCTGCCAGGTTGAGCCTAAGTCGACCATCGAGTAAGGCCCAAGCTCGGGCCCGCTGACCAATTTGGCCACGGTTGCGCTGGCATTGGGCGGCCCATGGTCGCCAACACGCTAGATTCGGCAGAAGTAGCCAGGGCTTTTGGAAATAATAATAATATGGCCCGAATACGTAACCTATACTTAACTTTGACCTGTTTGGCAACAGTTGCTCGGGAATTTAACGGCCCATGGTAGACCACACGCAAGATTCACCAGCAGCCGGTCAGCGCCCACGACACAACAATATGCCTGTACTGGATGCCGATTACATGCATAAGATAGCGCAGGAAAGCTGTAAGCGTGATGTAGCCCGATAGTTAACGGTAGATTTTAAAATACCAATGAAATTGAAGCGAAGAATTCTCAGATGCCAGAAATTGCAGCACCCTATTTTATAGAATTATGTGCTGACATTACCGAAATCAGCTCTGCTAACTGAAGTTAGCGTGTTCAGTTTAGAACCAACAAAAATAACGTTACCCAGACCGCACCGCCAAAATCAAAGCGGGTTTAAACCAATATTAAATAAAAACGTAGGGTGAAAAATAACTGGGCCTTCATCATTAGTGTGCTTCATTTTAACAGCCTCAAATAACTGTTTCCGACGGGCGCCGGACATCTCAAGAGTTTTTCTGGCACGAACTCCTTAAGCTTCGGTGCCAATAAATAATACATGTAACTCGGAGCAGTGAAAATACTTTGTCTCAAAGATTCATTTCTGCAATATATTTTGTGGAATATGGGAAGTCGAGAAACATGACGCCGCACCGAAAGATCAGAGAGATCTAGAGATCTTTCCATGAGTGTGACACTAGACGAACGGGGGTAGTTATTCAAGATAAAACGAGCTGAACGCTTCCGGACAGATTCTTAGATATTGTTACGACGGGGGTAAGACGTCGGAGCGCTGAACAACAAGACGATAGGGCAGGGAGCTCAGCTGGTCAACGGCAGCGCGTCCGGCACGAGAGTCCTTTTTTTCAACGTCTTTCTCCTTTACTTGTATTCTAAACTTCATCTTCTTCTGTACTGTTACATTTTCCCCCTGTGCAGACAAAGCCCCCCGGGCGAGGTAGTTATTCGTTTCCACGAGAGTGACACGGCTTCATCCGGGCGACGTGGACAACTTCGGTTCTGGCTGAACGACGACCACTTGCTGTCATACGTGCTATTTGGTAGTTGACTTCACTGACGCGTTCAAGCACAACGTAAGGGCCAGCGTAATGCGCCAACATTTTCTGGGCTAAACCACGCTTTCGCAGAGGTCGCCAAAGCCACACTAAATCTCCAGGGGCGTAAGACAAATGGTTATGCCGGCTGTCGTACCGAGCTTTTGAACGCTCTTGCGAAGCGAGAATTCGCAAACGGGCGAGACGGCGAGCTTCTTCGGCTCGACAAAGGATTTCCGTCATGCACGGTTCATCACGGACGGAGTAAGGAAGAATGGTGTCTAGACAATACCGAGAAGGACGGGTATATAGCAGGAAGAACGGGCTGTAGCCAGTCGTCTCATGTGATGCAGTGTTAAATGCAAATGTTATAAACGGCAGTATAGTATCCCAATTCTTGGGGTCCGATGCGATGTATAGACAGACAGACAGACAGACAGACAGACAGACAGACAGACAGACAGACAGACAGACAGACAGACAGACAGACAGACAGACAGACAGACAGACAGACAGACAGACAGACAGACAGACAGACAGACAGACAGACAGACAGACAGACAGACAGACAGACAGACAGACAGACAGACAGACAGACAGACAGACAGACAGACAGACAGACAGACAGACAGACAGACAGACAGACAGACAGACAGACAGACAGACAGACAGACAGACAGACAGACAGACAGACAGACAGACAGACAGACAGACAGACAGACAGACAGACAGACAGACAGACAGACAGACAGACAGACAGACAGACAGACAGACAGACAGACAGACAGACAGACAGACAGACAGACAGACAGACAGACAGACAGACAGACAGACAGACAGACAGACAGACAGACAGACAGACAGACAGACAGACAGACAGACAGACAGACAGACAGGCAGGCAGGCAGGCAGGCAGGCAGGCAGGCAGGCAGGCAGGCAGGCAGGCAGGCAGGCAGGCAGGCAGGCAGGCAGGCAGGCAGGCAGGCAGGCAGGCAGGCAGGCAGGCAGGCAGGCAGGCAGGCAGGCAGGCAGGCAGGCAGGCAGGCAGGCAGGCAGGCAGGCAGGCAGGCAGGCAGGCAGGCAGGCAGGCAGGCAGGCAGGCAGGCAGGCAGGCAGGCAGGCAGGCAGGCAGGCAGGCAGGCAGGCAGGCAGGCAGGCAGGCAGGCAGGCAGGCAGGCAGGCAGGCAGGCAGGCAGGCAGGCAGGCAGGCAGGCAGGCAGGCAGGCAGGCAGGCAGGCAGGCAGGCAGGCAGGCGGGCAGGCAGGCAGGCAGGCGGGCGGGCGGGCGGGCGGGCGGGCGGGCGGGCGGGCGGGCGGGCGGGCGGGCGGGCGGGCGGGCGAACGGGCGGGCGGGCGGGCGGGCGGGCGGGCGGGCGGGCGGGCAGGCAGGCAGGCAGGCAGGCAGGCAGGCAGACAGACAGACAGACAGACAGACAGATAGATAGATAGATAGCATGTTTGTGAGCGTGCGATTTGTGCGCTCCATCAAGCCGTTGGTTTGAGGGTGATATGGTGTGGAATGCCAAAATGCGACGCACACAAACGAAGAAGCTCTTCCACAACAGCTGCCATAAACTGGCGACCTCGATCACTGATTATCAGTCGCAGAGGTCCATGGCGGAGGATCACAGAACGGAGAACGAACAGGGACACGTGGTGAGCGGTGGCTGAAGGGGAGCTGCCGTATCGCAGTAGCGGGTGAGATAGTCGGCACAAACCACGATCCAACGATTTCCGTCGGGTGACTTCGGGAAGGAGCCCATAAAATCGATTTTCTGAAATGCGCCACGTTGTTGAGTCACAGGATGCAGCAGGCCCTGTGGCGTGGACGTAGGACGTTTGTGTCGTTAGCACTCAGTGCAGCTCGCCACATATCGCTCAGTCGTCTGGCGCATCTTTGGCCAATAAATCCGGTCGCGGGCACGATGAAGCGTTCGTGCAGAGCCCAGGTGACTGGAAGCGGGGTCGTCGTGCATGGCACGCAAGATGCACGAGCGGTAGCTCTCGGGAACCACAAGCAGAAAATTCATGCCGGTGCTGGAAGAAGCTTTTTTGTACAAAAGGCCATCACGGAGACAAAATTGGAGACAAAAAATCCCGCGCCTCCGCAAGCAGTGGCTTGAGGCCTATGTCGGTCTCTTGCGCAGTCCGCAGAGCCGAGGCGTCGGGAAACTCGGGCACGACAGAGGCGATGTAATGATCGAAATCACCAGAGTCACATTCGGTCGTAGGAAGAGGAAGACATGAAAGACAGTCTGTATCGGCGTGTTTGCGGCCACTCTTGTACGAAACAGTGAGGTCGTCCTCCAGACGAAGGGCCCAGCGTGCCAGACGACCAGATGGATCATGAAAGTTGACGGACCAACACAGGGCATGATGGTTCGTCACAACTGTAAAATGGCGTCCATATAGGTAGCACCGAAACCGCGCCGAAAACTACAGCGAGACACTCCTGCTCCGTAACTGTAGCTACGCTCAGGTTTGCTGAGGGAACGGCTTGCATACGCAATTACATGCTCGCCTGTTGCCGAACGTTGCACAAGCACAGCGCCAACACCAATCCCACTTGCATCAATGTGGACTTCAGTCGGAGCGGAGGGGTTTAAGTGCCGTAGTATGGGATATGACGTAAGCAGAAACTTTAGTTGGCGGAAAGACGCGTCACAATCTGAGGTCCAGTCGAAAGAGACGTCCTTTTGTAGAAGGGACGTCAGAGTGTAGGCGTCGTCGACAAACCTTGGAATGAATCGTCGAAAGTAGGAACACATCCCCAGAAAACTGCAGAGCTCCTTTTGAGTGTGGTCGTTAGAATGCTGCAACTGCTGCTGTCGTCTGTGGATCTGGCCGAACTCCATCGCGGTCGACGAGATGCCCGAGTACCAGCGCTTGACGTTCACCAAAACGGCACTTTTGGAATTCAGGGCAAGGCCAGCCTTCTGTAGGCAATCTAAAACAATAGCGAGTCGCGTCTTATGTTCAGTAAAATCCCGGCCAAAAATAACAACATCGTCTCAATAGCACATGCAGATTTCCCACTTGAGGCCACGAAGTATTGTGTCCATAAATCTTTCAAATGTGGCCTGCGCATTGCATAGGCCGAAGGGCATCACGTTAAATTTAAATAGGCTGTACGGCGTAACAAATGCTGTTTTTTTCTTGACAGCAGTGTTCATCGGAATCTGCCAATACCCCGATCAAAAACTAACCGAAGAGAAATAAAACCCGGAGAAAAGGCAATTTATGGCATTGTCGATGCGCGGGAGAGGACACACATCCTTTTAGGGATGGAGTTGAGGCGACGATAGTCAATGCAGAACCTCCATGTTCCGTCTTTTTTCTTCACCAATATTACGGGAGCAGCCCAAGAACTGGAGGATTACTGTATTACGCCCCGGTTCAACATGTCTTGGACTTGCTCGGTGATGATCTTACGCTCTGATAGCGACACCCGGTACGGCTTTTGACGGATCGGATGGGCAGATCCCGTGTCAATCCTGTGGCGTGCGCGCGACAGCGGAAAACGTTGCGAGCCGCCGGACTGCGCGAAAACAAAGACGGATAGGTGCTGGGACAAGAGGTTCTTCAATATCTGTCGCTGTGAGGTGTTCAACGATGCGCTGATCATCGGAAGAAGCTTTTCGTCAGCAGGTGAGTTAGCAGCGGGGTTGCCTAGGGGAAGAGTAACGACAGCTAAGCAATTCGGGAGAGTTGCGCTACATGAAGCTAGTTTGGAGTCCGCTGGAAAAATAACTTGTTCCGATGAGCAACTTATAGTCCACAGTCCGGTACTTCCCTCTTTCACGCGAACCAAACAATGCGAAACTAACGCATTTTTCTTTACGCACTCTAAATTAAGAGGCGCCACAGTAGCCTCAAAGGAGCCGTTAATAGCGCGGGAGCAGGACACCTGGACACACACTGCAGAATGTGGCGAAATGACGGCTTCATCACACACACAGAAAACATCTTCATAATTTGACGTCTTTTCCAAAAAGTTCACGAGGAAGAGAACCACTAACACTTAGCTCTCCCGTTAGACAATCAACTGTAGCGCCGAACATACGCAGGAAGTCAATTCCCAAGATTACGTCGTGTGTAGATCGGGGCAGTACTGCAAACTCCGCCGGAAATACTGTGCCCCCCAAAGAAACTTTAACGCTGCATACCCCAACTGGATACAATAACTCTCCACTTGCTCCATAAAAGTTCGCAGTTTGTCTCAAACAAACATAACTTTGTTCTTCAAAAGGTTCTTAAAATCTAAACTCATCACTGAAACTGTAGCACCAGTGTCTACCAACGCCATCCTTGGCAAACCATCAACAATCACATTGACCATGTTCTTTAACATGCACACAGACGGAGGAATAATAGGTAGCAGCGCACATTGTCCAGTGACCTCACCTCCACTGGCCGCGCTGGCTAGTATTCCGTCATTGGTAGCGGAGATCGGCGCCGTGGAGATGGGGAGCGGCGCACACGAAATGACGGGGGGGGGGGGGTGTCACATTACGGTCAGACGCTGGCGAAGTGCTGCGGAGCCCATCGTTTTGAAAATGGCCCCTCCGGGAGGGGTGTTCTGGCCGATAGCTGTAGATGTAGGGCTGGACGATGCGTCGGTTTGATGCCGTCGGAGGATTCCTGAACGATGCGCGCCGATTGCAGTAGCGGGAAATGTGACGCACGGCACTACACCGGCAGCACACCGGAAGAGGTCGGTCAAAAAGTGGCGTGTCAGCTGGTTCCTGCATGGTAGGCCGCGACGAATATCTAGGTGGTGGTTCCGGAACGACGTAGCTGTCCGGCGATCGGCGCGGTACACGACTGGAGTAAGGGCGAGGGTCTCTACTCTGATGAGAGAATTGTTGGTAACTTTCTTCCGGTCTCGGTCGCGGAGTGTATAGGTCTTCGCGGCAGGCGAAGTCGGTGACATTCGCGAACATCGGCGGGCACGCACCCCCATAGGTTGGAAGAGCATATACGCCCCCTCCGAAGCCCATTGGACTGGGCAAGCTGCTCACGTCGTGACATCTCATCTCGAACAATTTCACGGATGGCGCACAGGAGGCTTTGAGATGGCGATTCTTCAATACTAGCCACCGTAGTGACATTTGCAAGCCGTCCAAATTTCCGTGTAATGCGGCGAGTCTTTAGGGCCTCGAAGTCCGGCAGTGCCGGATAACGTCAGAGACTGAACTCAAGTTTCCCTTGGCAATGCGGAAGTGGTAGACATCTTACGCAATGACCTTGAGCGGATGGCCTACTTTATCGTCTTCAGTCATCCTACTGTCGACGGTTTTGCACAACTTGAGTATGGCCTCTATGTAGGGGGTGCAAGTTTCTCCGGCTGCCTGGGTCCTCTGAGCAAGTTTCTGCTCGGCCTGTTTCTTCTTTGCAGCTAGGTCACCGAAACATATCTTGATTGCTTCGACAAAACTTTCCCAAGTTGTCAGGGAGTCCTCGTGGTTATCATACCACATCAAGGCGGTTTGCGTCAAAAACAAAGACAACATTGGCTAGTTTAGCCACTAAATCCCAGCGGTTATAGCGGCTCACACGTTCATAATGAGTGAGCCAGTCATCAACATCTTCCCCTGCATGGCCGGCAAAGGAACGAGGCTCGCGAAACGGTAGCGTCTCATTCGTGGTGGTCGGCGGCACGTCGCGAGACGGGGGTAGAGGGTCCCGTCTTGATGTTCGGGGCTGCTCAGTAGTCTCCTGCATTTTTGTTGAAAAGGGGGGGAGACCAGCGAGGCGACGGCTCCGATGAAGCTCCAGCGCTTGAGGATGCGTCTTGAGGGTATTCGTAACCAGCACCTGACGACCAATTTGTTACGACGGGGGTAAGACGTCGGAGCGCTGAACAACAAGACGATAGGGAAGGGAGCTCAGCTGGTCAACGGCAGCGCGTCCAGCACGAGATTCTTTTTCCAACATCTTTTTCCTTCACTTGTGTTGTAAGCTTCATCTTCTTCTGTACTGTTACAATATTAATAAGAGTCTTGATGTTAGTATCCCACACAGAAAACGCGTATTCCATCTTACTACGAACGACTGTTTTGTAGAGAAGTAGCTTTAATAAAACCGGAGCAAGTGAAAAGTTACGGCGAAGGAAGCCAAGCATGCGATTAGCGTTGTTACGTGTTCGATATGCATTTTCCATGAGAGGTCACTGCTGATGTGTACGCCAAGATACTTATATACTGAAACAAAGTCTAAAGGAGAGCCATTAAGAAAGTATGGATGTGGGTTAGCCTTGTTAGGAAGTCGTGTTACTTTCATTGCTTTACATTTGGATACGTTAAGTTTCATTAGCCAAGTTGCACGCCATGCAGAAATGTCGTTAATATCACGCTGCAAAACAACAGTATCAGATGGGTTAGAAATTTTCCTATATATCACACAGTCATCAGCTAACAGCCGGATAGATAATGCTACAAGATCAGGAAGGTCGTTAATGTAGATTAGAAACAGGAGAGGTTCTAGTACTGATCCTTGAGGAACGCCCGACGTTACCGATGAAAGATTGGAGTCACGGTCATTAGCTGTCACGTATTGCGTGCGGCCCTCCAAAAAAACATTCAATCCAGTGCAGCACGTCATTATCTATGTGAGGCTTGCTAAGATATTTAGGAGTAGAAGAGGATGAGACACTGTGTCAGTGGCCTTATCAAAATCTATGAAAATGCAATCAACGACCGATGAATGATCCAGAGCTGAAAAAAGATCATTAGTGAAAGCTATTAACTCTGAATCACAGGAATGATTACGTCGAAAACCACGTTTATTGGCTGTAAAAAGGAATTGGACACAAGATGTTTTACAAGGGCAGAATAGATAACATGTTCAAGTAATTTACATGGTATCGATGTTATTGATATTGGTCTGTAATTTAAAGGGCAGTGAATATCACCAGACGTTTGCACCGGAACCACCTTGCCCACCTTCCAGTCGTCAGGGAGCATCCACAAGTGCCCATGATGCAGCAGCTTCTTCCAACTCGCCTTTTGTTGGCCCTTAGGGGTCAGTGGCCGTTGAAGTAGAGTGTTACACGTAATCTCATAGTCCTTTTCACAAATATAAAAAGCCTATTAAATAAACGCGATGCCTTATTATCCCTGAAAGACACGTCTGCTGCCGACGTGATTATTTTAACAGAAACTTGATTGTCAATCAGAATTGATAATTCTGAACTGTTTGATTGTGACCGGCACTACACTGTTTATCGACAAGACCGTCCCGAGCGCTTGGGTAGCGGCTGGGGATAGCGGTTGCGGAGGATTTATTTTCTTTAGGACGTCTTCATACCATCGGAGCTTTAATTTTTTTGTACTTGTATCAAAATAAACCATAAAGAGACTGTGTTTTGTGTGTGTTACCGGCCGCCGCAATCATCAAGTACTTTTTGTGATGACCTTTATGACTGCATCAAAAAAAATCGTGAGGTTTCCAAAAGCGCCAATTTTTTTTTTGGCGACTTTAATTTCCCTGAGAAAGACAACCGAATGTGAACAATGCCAGTTGTGTAATAAATTCAACCGTTGTGCAGCAGCAGGCGAAAAAGTGGTGAAAGAACTTCATATTCTGCGTGGTGTGGCAGACGGTGTGAAAACGTGAGGAAGGTAGTGTCCGCCACCCTTGCTCGGGGCAGCAATACAGACAAAAGAAAACATTCAAGAGAGAGAGAGAGAGAGAGAGATAAAGATCCAAATAGGCCCAGCCCGCAGGCTTTTAAATGGTGTGGCATAACATTCAGCGGCGGTGCCAGTTCGGTTGCCAGGCATTTTTACTACCACCACAGCTGCCGTCGCAAACCATGTCTGATAGAGCGACGTTGCAACCGTCGAGCGGCGCCGCATCCACATTTCTCGTATTCGCTGACAAGTCTTGAGCACTGTGGATTAGGCAAGTATCTGAATAACTGTTCGGGGCGCTGCTCAGTTGATCAAGCAGGTTTGAAGAAAGGGTACTCTACTATCGATCATATCCGTACGATCCACCAGGTGATAGAAAAATGGTCGGAATATAACCAGCCCTTATACATAGCTTCATTGATTACAAGAAAAACATTTGATTCAGTAGAAACCTCGGCGGTCAGGCAGGCATTGTGAAATTAGAGTGTAGACGAGCCGAACGTTAAAGCGCTGGAAGATGTATATGTAGAGGCTACACAGAAACCATAGTTCTGCATGCATAAAGTAATACATGTCCTATAAAAAATGGTGTTAGGCAAGGAGACCTGCTCTTCCCAGTAATACAGTAGACTCACGATAATTCAAACTCTGATAAATCGTACTTTCGGTTAATTCAAGCAAAAATCTAATTTTTGGTTGGTTCGTCATGTTTTCAGTGTATTTCAACGCTGCTTAATTCAAACACCGCAATTCGGTTAATTCGTACGTTTTGCTTGTCCATACCGGAAAATTATCGGCTATCGTTTCCGCCACTGGTGAAATCTATAGCACTCCTATAGCACTACAACAGTGTAAAATGTGAAAATAAGCACACTATGACTTCAAAAAAGAAAAGGAAGCGAAGAAGAGCCTAACAAACAAACATTCGAAACAAAACAAAAGCCTCTCAAAGGGCACTGCTCAGCATTTTGTGGCTTGCTAGCCAGTTCGATGGAGAAAGTTCGAAATTAAAACAACCTTAACCTTCAAAACTTGTGGAAAAGACGTCTGTTCACCTGCGCTTGCCAAAATTCTCAAAACTGCAGGAGAAAAAAAAAACAAAGAGGATGCGAAAGTGATGCGCGTAGCATAGGCAGACTGCGAATCACGTGACCGCTTGTGCTTTTCTTTCTCTGGTCAGTTGCCCGCGTCGGCAGCACCATGTCTCCGCGAGAGAAGTATCGGATGTTCTCTGTGAAAGAAAAATTGGCAGCCATAGAAGAAGTTGAGGCGGGAACGAAGAAGACTGCTGTGGCATTGAAGTATGGGATAACAAAAAGCACGCTCACGACGATAGTGAAAGCGAAAGACAAGCTGCGAAACAACGCAAGTCGCTTCGGTCCTTACAGAAAAGGGCTTAGGGAGGCGGCGCATCCTGAGCTTGAGAAGGCGTTTCTCCTTTGACTTAAAGGTCCCCTGAAACGGGTCACAAAGAAGGGTAAACAACGCCATAACACTGATAGTTATTGAACCACCCATCATTCTCCCGCAAAAATTTTCGATCTAGTTTCTGCGAAACCAGAGATATCGGCGATTAAAAATGACCCTTCCAATTTTCCCTCTCAACTCGTACGGCGAAGGGAGCCATAAAAAAAAACAAAGAATACACGCAAGTTCAAAGCTCCGCCCAGACATACGTCGCTTCGACGAACTTCCGGTTGCCGCGCGCTTGCTCGCTGGCGTACTCGCGCCAACCCGTCCTCGCTCGCACACACCTGAGGAGTTCGCCAGTTCGCGCAGCGACGGTTAGTGTAACCGCGAACCCATGGTTATCCTATGTTACACGGCGGACCAAACCATGGTCGCACCACTAACCGCGGTTACCGCAAACCGAGCTTGACGACTTCGGTTTGCGTCGTTAACCGAGGTTATGACGGCGTCTGTTGACGGAAGCTGCTCGTCGGCGCCCGAGTGCGCGAAACGTACGAGTGGGTCTGCTTCACAAAGTTATTCATTTGCCCACTGTATCACGTTTAAAGATCGATGTATAGGTTATGGTGCCGCCCGACGTCTTCGATTACGGCCTACAGCGCAGCGACTGCGTACTGAAGCCTTGTCTTGCCTACAGTATCGTTTGAACGGCTTGTTGCTGAGCAGAACGTCAAAAAATACGCGGCCTTAGCTATGAAAGTACACGAGTTTGCAACGCTTGCAGCACGGGATGCCGCGAGCAGGCTGAGGTACGTTACACAATTACCGCGGGGGTGGAAAGTGCGAACGCGGCGAACGCCGGCGCCGTGCGTGACCGTCCCTAGTCGTCGCTAGGCCTATTGTTTCACTTCAAAGCCGCGGCGGTCGACGCTTTGGAACACGATCAACGCTGTCGTAAATCGTCTACTTATGAAACTGCCTTATAGTGATTCCTATCCTGCCATAGTAAAATAATAATAGGATTAACTCTGCCGACGCATTAATCGCAGAGCTAGTACGAGCAGATCGGATCAGCCGAAATGCACCAGCGGCAGCTGGCTTGAGCAGAAACTAGCTTGTATCACGGCTATCGCTCTTACCAGCAATTTGCTGCTGGTCAGCGATCCTCATGAGGGCTTCATACTTGATATTTGGCTCAGTATTCCAGACGCCAACAAATTTTAGCACGCTTTATTTCGGACATCGGTGCTAACGATCCACCGTGTCGTTCGCTAACGGTATGCGGGAGGAGGGGCCACAGCGGCGGTGTTTACGGCGGTCGAGGAGGTGCTGCCATCGTGCGGTGCTTGACCGTGCTGTTTACGCCTCGTCGGACGACACGACGACACTCCGATACTCCTGAAACCACGTTATATAAATAAGATATTTGTAAATGCAACTTCGTTCTGCCGATCCCTGCGTCGCTTCGGTTGTTGCACTTAATGGGCAATGGCCACCTAACTGATAAGGGCGGCGAGCTGTGTAACAGCCCGCACAGAGTTCGAGCAGCGCACGAGCAGACGACTTTCGCAGCTACCGGAAGTGTGTCCGTGACGTCATGGTTGCAGTGACCGAGTGGCAGCTTCTAGCAAGCCTTGCCAGTCAACCGACCCGTGACGTCACGGAACTAGGAAATAGTTCCATGCGACACCGCCAAGCGAAATTCTCTCTGCCCGCGAACTTCAAAAAACGCTGTTTTTCAAAATTAATAATAAATCTCTGGCTTTGTTCCAAGGAGTTATACTTTGTGTTAATGCTCAAAAGGATGTGTTCTACACACTGAACACGTTTATCAGTCGTTTCTTGGGGCTGTTTCCGTGGACCTTTAAGCTCGCTCGGAGTTCCAATATTGCGAGACAAGGCCGAAGAACTGTCTGTGCGCTTTGGAATTGACGATTTCAAGTGTAGTGATGGATGGGTGTCGCGATTCAAGGAGCGACATGACCTCGCTTTCAAACCTTTAAATTGAGAAGTGGTTGCTGTGAATGAGGTGGTTACTATACCGACTGGCAGCAGACGCGTCTTCACAGCCTACTGCTTAAATACTCCCCGGCTGATATTTATAATGCTGATGAAATGGGACTATTCTTCAAGCGCCTGCCTCAGCAAACATTGTGTCGCAAGGAGGAACATTTTACCGGCAGTAAGCTCAGTCATGGTTTGTGCCAATAAGGATGGTAGCCACATGCCCGAACTTTTCTTTGCGGGCAAATCAAAGCATGCGAGGTGCGTTAAAGGCAGCCGAACTCTTCCTGTTTCATATGCAGCAAATTCAAGCGCGAGGATGACGCAATCTTTGTTTGAAGAGTGGCAGCGGAAACTTTACGTGGTGTTCAAGCGCGATAAAAAAAAAAGTGCTTATGTTTGTTGACAACTGTCCCGCTCACAATGATGTGGAGGGCCTGGAGGCAATTAGTCTTGAATTCCTCCCTCCATACAGAACTGCTGTTCTCCAGCCCCTGGATCAGGAGGTGATCAAATGTCTGAAATCAAACTACAGGCATAAGGAAAATAAAGCCACAACAGGCACAGGACGGAGGGTGGAGGTAGCATAGGGCGGTTTTATTTTTCTTATGTCTCACCAGCTGGCCTACACTTCTACCCTGACCAACTACAAGAAGCTACTCTTTGAGAGAATGCTAATATGCACGGACAATTCCATGTTGTGCAGCGTAACATTGCTGTCGTCGGTAGGAATGCTAGATGAAGCTTGGAGTGCAGTAACGCCAGCAGCGATATGGAACTGCGTCCAGCATGCCTTCCGCATGCCAGGCCCCAGCAGTGATACTATGCCTGACTGCGCTCAAATCAAAATGAAAATGAAGACAGCCTCCAAATGGAGAGCGATGATGCATGGCTAGTGCTTTCTACTCTCCAAGCACACAACATAGCTGCTGACCTATGTGAATTTGCCGCTGCTAATGATAACCTATGCGCGTGTCGGGAAGACACTCTGGACGACGTTGCAGGTGAGGGCTGCCAGCACACTACAGCAGCCAAAGTGAAGAGGAGGAATCAGAAGAGCAATCCTCTTTGACATCAGCACAGGTCTTCAATTACTTAGCCGATGTCGGGAAATTTCTGACTGTAGCCGAAAATTCTGAAAAAGAACTGGCTGCTCTTACTGGAATAGAGAATTTTGTTATGAATGCACATGTAAAAAAGAAGCAATCAATAATTCGTGATTTCTTCAAACAGTCTAGTGAGCCATAGATTTCCAATAAACTTGTTCTGCATCCTTCACCTCTGCTGTTTTTGTACTGTAATCAAAGAGTATAGTAATGCTTAAATTGTGAAAAAGTGGATACCTAATTACAATGTGCACTGTAATCTTCCTCAGAGTCATATTTTGCGAGAATTTCCTATAATGCAAAGTTTAGAAGTTTCAAGCAAAATCCTGTGGTCCCTTTGAGTTTGAATTAGTGAGAGTCTACTGCATTCACTGCTTGCATAGAACAAATGTTCAGAGACTAGGAATGGGCGCAGTTAGGGATAAGAGCAGAGGGGAATACCTCAGTAATCTGCGATTTTCTGATGACATTGCCTTGCTAATTTACTCAGGGGATGAACTGCAAGGAATTATTGATGACCAAGACAGGAAAAGTAGAAAAATGGGCTTGAAAATTAGTATGCAGAAGACTAAGGTAATGTTCAACAGCCTTGGGAAGGAACAGCAGTTTACGTTAGGTAGTGAAGCACTGGAAGTAATAGGCGAATATGTCTACTTAGGGCAGGTAGTAACCGCAGATCGGGACCACGAAAAGGAAATAACAAGAAAAATAAGATTGGGATGGAGCGCATTTGGCAAGCACTCGCAGATTGTGACTAGCAGCGTACCGGTATCGCTCAAGAGGAAAGTATAAAACAGTTGCATCTTACGTGTACTCACCTATGGGGCTGAAACGTGGAGGCTAACCAAGAGAGTTTTACTTAACTTGAGGACAGCGCAGAGGGCTATGGAGTGAATAATGGTAGGTGGAACAATAACAGATAGGAAACGTGTAGAGTGCGTCAGAGAAATAACACGAGTTAATGATATTCTAGTGGAAATCAAGAACAAATGCGCATGGGTAGGTCATGTATTGCGAAGAGACGATAACGGATGGTCGCTTAGGGTAACAAACGAGATCCCAAGGGAAAAGAAAAGCGTAGCAGGGGGCGGCAGAAAGTTAGGTTAACAGATGAGGTTAAGACGTCCACAGGGGTCACGTGGATGCAGCTAGCACAGGGCCGGGTTAATAGAAGGAAAATGGGAGAGGCCTTCGCCCTGCAGTGGGTATTGTCAGGTTTCCGTTAATGCTGATGGTGCTTATATTTTAAAATGCTTTGGGCTGGCCCTAGGTGCCTTTTTCTCTTGTGTGTTTTCTTTCGTAATTTTGAGCAAGGGTAGCGGACACTAGCTTCCTCGTGTTTTCACACCGTCTGCTACACGACGCAGAATATGAAGTCCTTTCATCACTTTTTCTCCTGCTACTGCACAACGGCCGCATTTATTGCAATATGCTGGCACTGTTCACTTTCGCCTGTTTTTTTTTCAGACCTCTGCATATCCATATTACCGCACATTAGCACGGAAGAAATATTAAAATAATGTATAATAATTCTATGCTACAATGACTGTTCCACTCATCACAACGTATCGGTAATGTTCTAGAAGATTTGTGAGCGCGACGCTGTTCGGTGCGGAAGGTTCTCCGTTTATACCTGTGCCACGCGAACGCTTCCGATTCTCATTCAGTTCGATCTCAAGAAGGATTGAATCATCCGGTACTACACGGCCGTTTTGAATGATAATCGAGAACTTCTCTTCATGTGTATCGTGCAGCGTCGAGGGTGGCGACTCCCGTTATCGATGTGCTCGAAACCTCAAGAGTGTTTGAGGATGCAGCTTCAAGCCACGCAAGCTCGGGTTTAATTGCACTTGAAAGTTGCCGTGTGGCGACATCGATCTGCATTGAGGTGAATGCAGATCGAGCTCAATGAGGATAGAAAGTGTTAGTATGAGGGAGGTATTAAATAATTGCATCAGCGATGAAGCCTTAGCGATAACCGTTATTGCGTTAAACATTAGCCGCGTCTGTCTCTCTTATGCGCCTAAACATGCATTATTTATTGACACCGAAGCTTAAGGAGTTTGTGTCACAAAAAATTGTGCGGTGTCCGGCGTCCGTCGAAAACAATGATTTGCGATACTTAAAATGAAGCAAACAAATAGATGGTCCAGTTATTTTTTCACCCATTTCTTTACTTAAAGTTCGTTTAAGCCTACTTTCATTTTGGCGATGCGAGCTGGGTAATGTCATTTTTGTTTCTTCTTAAGTTAAGTGCCCACGCTAACTTCAGTTAGGAAAGCAGATTCTGGTAATGTCTGTACATAATGATATATAGAGTACTGTGGTACAATATCTGGCGTTTTGGAATTCTGCACTTCAATTTCATTAGTATTTTAAAATCTATTTTGAACGATCGGGCTAAGTCACGAAGCTTCCCTCGCTATACAGGCAGGTCGTTGGCGCTAGCCAGCTGCTGGCTAACCTTACATGGGGAATACCACGGGCCGTTAATGCCCGAGCAATCGCTGCCAAACAGTCGACGTTAAGTTGGAATTACGCGTTCGGGCCATGGGCGCTGGCCACTTCTTCCCAATCAAGCATGTGGGCGACCATGGGCCGCCCAATGGCAGAACAACCGTAGCCAAATTGGTCAGGGTTCCGTCGGGTGCCCGAGCTTGGGCCTTGCTCGATGGTCGACTTGGGCCATCATTCGGCCATCATTCGGCTTAAGCCATCATTCATTGTGCCAATGATGAGCCATCATTCGGCAGAACAATCGGTCACCGAAGGCTGCCGACTAGACCATAGCTCGGTAGTCGGCCAAGACCGCATGAGGCGCCCGGTCGCGGAGCACTTTGTAGCGGGAATCTCTTGAAAAGTGTAGCCGCCTCTCTGTCTTTTGTAAATTCTTTTGCGTACTTTGTGTTTTTTTTTGTTATGTAAAGGTATGTTTCATCTTGTTACTTCAAGTTCGCCGCCTTAGATCTCTGTGTGAGCCACATAGACGTCACCCGCCACATCGACGAGCTCCTTGAAGTGGTGCACAACAAAAGCGGAACACAATGAACCTGATTTTACTGGTACGTTCGCAGTTATGATGGCTTTGAGATAAGTTAACTATACATTAGATGGTAAATAACCTTGATTATTTAGAAAATCGCCCTAGCAAATGAAGATGCGAAAATTCGTTATCAGTAAGTGATGATTTTATAACACATTATGGGATTCAAGTTTTAGCTGTGAGAATTGTTTCCACTACTCTGTCCGGCGAATTTCTCGGACAAAAATCAAATCGCACTTAATGTTCGTATTGCCCGAGCCCTCGTATGATAGGAGTAATAATTTGGTATCCTGGGATTATATCTAGCAAAATGTGTATCCTCTCTTTGCTTCGGAACCTTATGAGTAGTTGGTCGACTCTTATGCGCGCATCCAAGACGTTAGGACGCTTACACGGCGGAGAAAGCGGCGTACTATATGGAAGAGGCCAGTAGCTGCCAAAACTAAGCGCCGCCGATTGCGCAATACCGGCCCCCGTGCTGCTTCCCCTCTCTATCGACAGCTTGAGCGAAAAAGCACGCTTGCCCACATTTACTTTGCTGGTCTTCGTGCGCTTGGTTCCAGAAGCTTTCGAACCTTTCTAGCGAGCCGGAGATTTGCAGCGCTGTGCTGTTTGCGCTCCTGCGCGTCTTGAATATTCGGCGGTTGTTATTTGAGAGCGGGCCGTGCGGTGATCTCCGGTTCTCGCTCAACGAAGCTAAAGTAGCGGTAACAGGCAGACCCCGGTTTAGAAGAGAGAGAGTAATTTATTGACAGGAAAGATGGCAAGGTCGGCCGGCAGTAAAGTAACCCTGGCCTCCCATTACAAACGAGGGAATGGGGGAATAGGAAGTAAAATAGAGGTGGGAAGAAGTAGTTAATGGAGGTTTGAGCTCATGCGTCTGTTAACCCGCCTCCTCTCGGAGCACTCTGTAGCATGAGTTAGTCTTTTGTCAAGTGCCGCCGCCTCTGTCTTTTGTTAACAACTTTTCTGTACATCGTGTTCTTGCTATGTATAGTTAAGTTTCGTCTTGGTTCCTTCAAGTTCATAATCCTTCGTCTCAATGTTTTTGTAAACTACACGTCGCCCGCCAAATCGACGAGCACCTCGAAGTGGTGCACAGTTGAAGAAACGAAGCATGATGCTGATGTGTAATAAAAGCAAAAAGTGCACAATGTCATTTGGCCGCCTTCGAAAAGTTTTGTTACACAACGCTTAGTAAAGTTAGACACAGTACATAAAGTACTTTTAATTATACAGCAATGAGCCTTGGCAGAAACTAGATCCGTGTTAGTAGTTTGAGCCTAAAAACACGTTCTTTTCCATTTTAAGCCAACCACACACGTTTTAAGCCAACCACACACGTTTTAAGCCAACCACACAACTGTTTTTAGCCAACCACACACATGACAACCAAAGTGGGCGCCAAATTTTAACAAATCGTTTCCGAAAATTTACCTGCATTTCATATACAAAAAAGACCATGTCCATTTTGGTAAGTAAAAACGGCCCCTCTAAAGCATGTGAACTGCTCTTCGTTAAGGGCTCTTTGAACACTTAATCCACAGAAGCTGATAGCTAACTGTTCTAAACTGCACATAGTAAGGAAGGTGATAACGATAATGACTACCTTGAAGAATATATACTTCTGCCAGTTCACGTCGTGACATTCGCTTCACCCCTTCCGAAAAAAATTGTCCGGCGGTGCGGACCCCTTCATGACTCGCTTAATGCATGAATTTGGAAGGTGGAAATTTGCAGTTGGCTATTGGGGATGCTGCTGATTGGTTGGGGCGTTGGGTGGTGTCGCATGACCATATGATGTGTCAATTTAGAAAGAGATGCCAACTCGTCCATCTCGTAGTGGGGAAGAGAGTAACGAGAGTTAACCCACTGGGAACCTCGAATCCGGAGTAAGATGAGATACTCTTAGACCACGGCGATTTCGCAGGCTCTGGCTAAAAGGGTCAAATAAGTCGATGTCAGGAGGGCATTCACATCTTATGGAAGGAGAGGCAGAGCGCTGTCGCTATATCGTATGAGGAGTTTCTGTAAGGCAGTTTCGCAACCAGCCTGTAAAGACTAGTTTACTGGGACAACTTACGCAAGGGCGAGAGCAATATTAAAGACACTCTCCTATTCACAGACCCGAACTTGAACAACCATACACGGATGCCTTCATGCAACCGGGGTGGCGAGTAATTCTGCGCGAACAAAGCCGGGTGACAAGCCATCGAGAGTTCCAGTTACAGGCTGCTGAAAGAAATCAGGCATCCAGATCGATGGTTCAGAGTAAGAACATGGTGACCAGGTCAGCCAAGATCTATGACGTTGAGCTGCTTAATGAGGCGGGCCACCTCGGTGGCTTCTACCTTCCCATGAACGCGGTGTCATCATGCTGAATAAGACCGCAGTGCTGTCGACGGAGCATCAAAAGAAGTAGGACACCTCCCTGCTTTCTCAAAAGTCGCCATTTCATAGTGATCGTATGCTATATGTAGCTGCAGTGACTGGTATAGGGATGGATTCCGCAGAGAACGGTCTAGAGCCTATCGTGCAACCTGCCTCAACATAGCAAGCACTAACGACAGAGTGAGCACTAAGAAATATGATGCAAGCTTCGCTAGTAGAAAAAAAAACAGAAGGTTCAGTTGATTGAAATTGAGGATTTAAAGCTCCGAATTGAGCTGAAGCAAATGAAACTGACGCAGATGCAACTTGGACCACTAGCAGATGCGCAACATATTGTCACGTAGCAAAAAGGCGTGTGAAGGTTATAGAGCCGATAACACAGAGAGCCCGGTGTTGGCGAAGTCCAGGGACGAACGGTTCGAGCACGAAACGGGAACTTCGTCGTCTTCTGCCTTTTTTCCTTCTCTTCTTCACACTTAAAGCATTAGCTCCCCAGGTGAGGAAGTATCAGCCCGATGCTCGAGGCAAGTCACAGACTCACTCCTCGTGTGATAAGGTTTGAGGTGAACGACGTGGACCATCTCTGGGCATGCGGTACGACTTGATCGTGGGGCCTCGTGAGGAGCAACTTCGTAGTTGAGAGCTCCAACACGGCGCAGAATTCGGTAAAGACCGAAGTAGCGACGCAAGAGCTTTTCGCTAAGTCCGCGTCGTCGAATCGGAGACCGAACCCAACCAAGATCATCCGTCTGATATTCAACCTCGCAGTGCCGCAGGTTGTAGCCTCGCGCATACTGCACCTGCTGCTGACGGATGCGCAGCTTAGCGAGCTGGTGGGCTTCTGCAGCACGTTGCAAAAAGTACGCAACGTCATCAATGGGGTGGTCATCGACGTGAGGCAGCATGGCGTCGAGTGTTGTGGTGACTTGGCGGTCATAAACAAGGCTAAACGGCGTCATATTGGTCGTTTCTTGGATGGCTGCATTGTACGCGAACGTTACGTAAGGACATAAAGTAGGACTGCATTCCACGTTTTGTGCTGAACGTCCACATACACTATATGCATGTCGGCAAGCGCTCTGTTTAAACGTTCGGTAAATCCGTTGGTTTGGGGATGGTAGGAAGTAGTCCTGCGGTGACATCTGTTACTTAAGTCAAGAATATGCTGCATGAGCTAAGCAGAAAAGGCAGCACCTCGGTCCGTGATTACAACCCGAGGAGCACCGTGGCGAAGGACGATTTGCAATACAAAGAATTTTGCAACTTCTATAGCGGTTCCACTCGGAAGAGCCGGTGTCTTCGCGTAACGTGTCAGGTAGTCGGTGGCGAATATTATCCACTTTTGTCCGGAGCTTGGGGTGGGCAATGGTCCTAAAAAATCCATTCCGATTCGTTGGAACGGCTGTGAAGAAGGCTCTATGGGTTTCAGGAAGCCGGTTGGCTTGACAGGAGGAATCTTTCGGCGCTGACAGTTACGGCAAGTGCGAACATAATTAGTAACGTCATGTCCCAAACGAGGCCAGTAGTATTTTTTTGTTATTCTGGCTTGCGTTCTAGTGATTCCAAGGTGGCCGGAAGCTGCTTCATCGTGGCAGGCATGCAAAATTTCGTTGCTAAGATTCGTAGGAACGACAAGCAAGTAATGTCGACTGTTGGGGGGATAATTCGTTTTGAACAGCACGTCGTCACATAGGAAGAGAGATGGCAAAGCGCGCCAGTAAGCTACAGGAACTCTGCCGCTAGCACTTTGCAGATAAGCAATTATTGCCTGAAGATCATGATCGGTGCGTTGTTGCACGCCGAATTCTGTAGAGTTTACTGCGTTGACGAAGCCATCGTCTTCACCGGCGTCAATTGGGGCAGGCTCTACGGGAGCCCGCGAAAGACAATCTGCGTCCAAATGTTTGCGACCAGATGTGTAGGTCACTGTGATGTCATATTCTTGTAGGCGGAGACTCCATCGTGCAAGGCGTCCTGACGGATCCTTGATACTGGCTAACCAGCAAAGTGCGTGATGATTCGTCACTACTCTGAAAGGTCTCCCGTACAGGTATGGTCTGAACTTCATAATTACTCATACAATGGCAAGGTACTGAAACTATTGTTATTATTATTATTCTGTCACTGAAAAAGATTTTAGTGGCAGAATAATTGCCCTCAGTCTTCGACAACAAATGACTTGCGTACGCCAGTACATGTTGTTGACCCTTTTGGACCTGAACTAGAATAGCGCTTAAACCAAAATTACTCGCATCGGTGTGTACCTCCGTATCAGCGTGTTCATCAAAGAGCGCCAGAACGGGTGGTGACTGAAGGCGGCGTTGATGGTCGTGAAATGCCTGCTTCCGCGGTGTTTCCCATTGGAACTGTACATCTGCCTTGGTGAGATACGTAAGGGGCGCGGTGATTTCGGAGAAATTTGGCACAAAGCGACGGTAGTACGCACATAACCCGAGGAAGCGCCCAAGTTCCTTCTGGTCTCGTGGCGGTGGGAAATTTGCGATGGTAACAGTTTTCTCGGGATCAGCAAGGACCCCTTCCTTGTTGACGATGTGGCCTAAAAATTTCAATTCTTCGTTGGCAGTGACATTTTTCTGCCTTTAATGTAAGGCCGGAGGACTATATAGCTTGCAGTACCGCCTCGAGGCGACGAATGTGCTCTGAAAAACTTAGGGCGAAGACGATCACATCGCCCAGGTATACGAGACAAGTCTGCCATTTCAGGTCCGCGAGGATGCTGTCCATAAGCCTTTGAAGTCCCTAGCGCGAAGCAAAGGCCGAACGACATAACCTGAAACTCGTACAGCCCGTCTGGAGTGATAACTGCAGTCTTCTTGCGGTCCCTCTCGTCTACCTCGATTTGCCAGTACCCAGATTTAAGGTCCATGGAAGAGATATACTTGCTGTTGCATAGGCGATCTAAAGCGTCATCGATTCTGGGCGGGGGGTAAACATCCTTTTTAGTTATCTTGTTCAATCATCGGTAGTCAACACAGAACCTTAATGTGCCGTCTTTCTTCTTGACAAGGACGACAGGTGCCGCCCATGGGCTCTGAGATGGTCGACTGACGTCGTGATCAAGCATTTCCTTAACTTGAGTGGTAATTGGGGCGCGTTCTTTAGACGAGACACGATAGGGTGACTGTCGGAGTGGCTGTACTGTATCGTCCGTAATAATGCGATGTTTTATTACAAGGTGTGTGTGACCGACGCAAACACAGTTCTGTAGCGATTGAAAAGGTTCCTCAGGATATCATGCTCCGTCTGCGGTAGTGCTGGGTTGATGTACTTTAGGTCGGCTACTTCCTCTTGTTCCGGTCGAGAATCACAAGTTAAACTGTTTCAGCGATGGCACTAATATAAGCGACCGTTGTTCCCTTATTGAGATACTGGTGTTCGTTAGTGAAACTGGTGAGAAGTAAGTCGACTTTGCCATATTCGAGAATGACAACATCCTGAGCAACAGCAACGCCGCGGTCGTGAAGCAAAGGCGGTTTACTCTCGACGACACCTTCCACTTCCCCAAGGGTGTGCGCACCGACGGTCACCATTAGACTGGAGCGGGGAGGGACAGCCACGTGCTTGTTGAGAATTTGGAGCGGCGCCGGCCTAACACGGTTAACTTCGATGGCATTCTCTGTCGAAAACTGAACCGACTGAGATTGCAGGTCGATGATTGCGCCGTTTTCCGTCAGGAGGTCCATACCGAGTATAACGTGTCTGGAGCAATCCGCTAGCACAACAAATGTTGCCGGGAAGGTTCGCCCTTGAACTGTGACTCGCGATGTGCACGTTCCTCTAGGTGTAATCAAATGTCCTCCTGCAGTACGTATCTGAGGGCCGTCCCAAGTTGTCGTAACTTTCTTGAATGCCGCGGGGAATGATCTACTGGGTATGGAATAATCTGTCCTTGTATCCACCAAAGTGGTTACGGCGATGCCATCAAACGAAAGGTCTAAACCGGCTGGCGGTGACGCTTCGCTGCGGCAATGTCGAGGTGTCCGGTCTCGGCTCCGGTGCGTCGAAGAGGTGCGGTGTCGTAGAGAAGGAGTCGGGCTATGCAGTTGGTCGCGTTGTCGGCTTGCCGTAAACTTGGGCGGCTCAGTAATCGTCGTATTTGTCTCTCAGTTTTTCGGCGTCGGCGAAGTGGTTTGCGTCGTTGGATGGTCTTACACATTTCGTCTTCGAGCAGCCACACCTCCAGAGGCTGCTGCGTCTAGTTTCCCCTACGGGGATTTCTAGACTATTCCCGCGGCTCGGAGGTATTGTAGCGGCGGGGCGAAGGTGATGGGTGGCGCTGAACTGAGTCTGGGTTAGGAAGGTAGTCAGTAATCTCCCGCGTGCGCTCTCCCGGCTGCGGACAGCGAGCACAGAAGGGGAACCCGCCAAGACCCATCTCTTTGTACGGGCAGCGACGCCAGACATGCCCAGCTTCGCCACAATGGTAGCACAGCGACCAGTAGTCCGCGGTTCGCCAGATGTCAGTTCGGCGGCACGTGGGTCACTGGAAGAAAGTCGGCTGGGAAGGTGGAAGTGGCATTTGGGGAGCATCCGGAGAAGGCGGGTGGTAATGGGGTGTTGCAGGCGACAGAAAACGGCTTGCGGCGACGGTGTAACGCATCGTAAGTGGTTGTGGAGGGCCTGCAAGAAGCGGCGCAGCACCCAAAGCTTGTTGTATTTCTTCGCGAACAACATCGGTGACCGATGCAACCTGCGGCTGCGCCGGCGTAGGCAAGAGTTTCGCCAGTTCTTCGCGCACAATGGCTCGAATGGTCTCATGCAGTGAGTCTCCTGATCACACGGAGGACCTCTCAGCACATGTGGGCAGCATCGACACGGTCGTGCGCTCGTACTGCCGTACCAGCATGTCAAGCGCTCTCTCGATGGACGTAGCTGCCATGACAAAAGCATCTACGGTCACTGGCGGACTGCGAACGAGGCCGGCGAAGAGCTGTTCTTTCACACCTCTTATCAATAATCGCACTGTCCGCTCTTCCGACATGTTGGGATCTGCGCTGCGGAACAAGAGCTTCATTTCCTCCGCGTACACCATCACGCTTTCGTTCGGATGCTGGATGTGACTCTGAAGTAGAAGATTGGCCTTTTGTTTACAAAATGTACTTATAAATGCCTGAAGAAATTCTGCTTTGAACGTGTCCCATGTTTGCAGACGAGATTCATAATTGACGTAGCAGGTCCTCGCCGAGTCCTCCAGGGCAAAGTAGACATGGTACATCTTCGCTTTCGCGTCCCAGGCAATAAAGGTGGCCACCCGGTCGAACTGGTCCAGCCAGTCCTTGGCGTCTTCATGGGGAAGACCATGAAAGCGAGGGGGGTCTCGCTGGTGAAGCAGGACATTGGCAGGAATCTCTTGTGTTCTCATAGTCTGTGTACTTGTTGACCGTAGTTCAGGAAGCGGACCGAATTCGGGAGGTAGGCCATGTAGTCGCCGGCTGCCCTGGTGAACAGGCGTTTCTACCCTAGGAGTGCATACTTGGCTGCAGTCGCTGCTTGAAAGCGGCGTCCGGTACATGAAAGATCTGCCCAGCACTGCTCCACCAGATGTCACATAGCAAAAAGGCCGCAGAGCCGGTAACACAGAGAGCCCGATTGTCGTTGTTGTTGTTGTTGTTGTGGTTGTCTAAATAACTTATGGCACATACCCACCGAGGGGCATCGACCAAGAATTGGGTTGCAAAGAAAATATTTGAAGTATACTTGTATAAAAAAATTGATTTGAGGGGTAGAGGAAAGGAAACAAAACGGGAAAAAAGTGAAATATAAAATGAAATGTGGTAACACTCGTAGGAGATTGACACTGCAATTGTAGAACAAGTGATGTTTAAATATTTAGCAAGGCAAACGATTTGATTCCAGTAAAACATTTTGCATGGCGGTAAAACCAGACCTGTGACTGTGCCCAAGGATGGTGGCGCCAAATGATAACAGTGTCGGGCTGCTTAAACTAAGGCCAAGCTGTTGCAATGGCCTTTCCATCAACTGTCTTCTCAACGTAGTGAAGCGGCGGCAAAACAATAAATGTTATCTAATGTTTCTTGTTCACCGCAAAGTGCGCAGACGGGAGGCAGTGGCAAACCAGACCTGTAAAGACAGAAATTCAAAGGCGGAATACGGCATCGCAGCCTTGTTAGAGAAATCTCAAGTTGCCGTGAAGGACATAATTTTCTATTCCAAGAATAATTTAGATGCAGGTAGTCATCAGACCTTAAAAGATGTTCAGTTTTCATATTTAACAGAACGTTTCTCCGAAACATCGCTGCGGTGATGTACGCTGTCGCTGGAAGGATAGATAATAAGGGGCCATTGAGGGACTCTTGCCAAACTATCAGCATATTGTGAGCCTTCTGTGGACCTTCTTTCATTTATACATGCCATCATCATCTTCTTTCATTTGTACATACCATCATCACCGCCCCGCGGAGCCGGCTCCGGCGCGTGCCTGGGTTCGTGATCGGATTAAAACGCTAGACAAGGCTTCGCTGTCCTTGCCGCCACGACCTCGTCGTCTTTACCTAGCCTTCTTCCACAAGTGGTGGAGGTGAGAATTGATCCCCTTGCTGCTTTATGCCCTGCCTCTCGCTGGAGCTACGTTCCAGTCGCTGTTTACCGCCTGCCACCATCGTTATGTCTACCGAGAGCACCCACGAATCGGCAGGACCCTCTACCTCGGCTGCACCACCCCCTCCGACTGTGCCCACACGACAACGCGACCCGCAGCTGTTCGCTGGTCGTCGCGACGAAGACGTCGATGACTGGCTGGACACCTATGAACGCTGCAGTAACTACAAATGGTGGGACGATGCTCTAAAAGTTGTGAATGTTTCTTTCTACCTCATTTAGGTCGCCAGAACATGGTTTATTAACGGCGAACCCAACACCACTAACTGGACAACATTCAAGCAGCAGTTCCGCCAATATTTCGCGGACCCAGCAGTTCGGACTGAGGTCGTGAGGAACAAGCTCGCCTCTCGCCTCCAAGGTCGCGATGAGTCGTACGCGTCTTACATAGAGGCCATACTTGCACTCTGCCGGCGTGTTAGTCCCACCATGCCGGAACCTGAACGCGTACACCACATCTTAAAAGGAATTAATTCTGTGGCTTATAATACCCTGATTGCCCAGATTCCTTCTACTGTTGACGCCATTATTGCGACCTGCCAACGCATCGACCAGCTGCAGTCCCCCGATTGCAGCCCGGCATTGCTACTGGCCCGACCTATGCTGACCTGGATCTACGGGCACTGATTCGAGCCATCATCCGGGAGGAGCTCCAAGCCCTCAAGCCTGTCTGTCGACACGGGTGCGATCATTCTTCCGTACCTTCTAATGACGCCGGTCTCCGCAACATCATTAAAGATGAGCTGGCAACAATTACGCGACCTATGGCGTCCGACCCTCCTGCACCCCGCCCAGCATCGACTTACGCGCACGTCGCAGCATCACCCCCTCCTTTTGTTCCGCCGCCCCAACTGGCATCGCCCTACAACCACATCAACGCCGTGACGGCGGCTCAGCCTACGCCACCCTATTACGCACCCTGGCCCCCCTCTCGCCCAGTGTGCTACTACTGTGGAATACGAGGACATATATCCCGCTTCTGCCGTCGACGTATTCAGAACGAGCGGCGTGGTTATGACGCCTTCGAAAGTGACGTACCCTCATATTATCAGCGACGACCTATTTCCGGCCCACCTCGAAGATCATCCCCACCTCCAGAATCCTCGTTAGAGCCTCGTGGAACTCATGCATCCCGACGTCGGTTCCTATCCCCATACCACTGCTCAGTTTCCCCTCTCCGACCCGCAACAACTCTCCCTGTCCGCCATCCGGAAAACTAAGCGTTGCAGTTTCCGGAGGTCAAACTGCAGTCTGCGAACTTACCAAAAGTCCTCCAGATCGCCCGTATAATGTGATTTCTGTTTTCGCTGAAGGATTACCGGTCGAAGCATTGATTGATACAGGGGCTGCAATTTCTGTCATTCACGCTGATTTGTGCTACCGTTTGCGAAAAGTTACGACACCATATGATGGGCCTGAACTCCGTGGAGCCAATGACGTCCCTTTGCGCCCTTTACAAAGTGCACCGTACGAGTTGTTATTGACGGCGTCCGCCATCATGTGCAGTTTGCTGTGCTCTCACCATGTGCGCATCTGATGATTTTGGATGGGATTTTTTGTCAACCGCTTCGGCGTTAATTTCTTGTGGCGACCGTGTTATCCATATGACAGACAGCGATTTTTCATCTGAAGTTTCTGAACGACATCGTCCCCTCGTTGCCGCCGCTGATACTGTTCTGCCTCCTCAGTGCGAAAAACTGCTTACCGTTGTTTCTGACCACATCGCTGACGGGGACGTACTCATCGCACAATCTTATCGTCATCTTGCACGCAGTATCGCCTTCCCGTCTAGTCTTGTGAGGTTCTGCAACGGCTCAGCGACAGTAGCGGCCACTAACACTTCACGTGAATCCCTCGCGCTCCGAAAAGGAACTTCTCTCCCCTGCATGGTGGATGTTCAACCTTTGTCCTTGATGGTGCTCACCGCCCCTCAGCCTCAGCACCGTGTTTCGACAGACGTCTCTCTTTCTGTTCTCACAAATACCATTAATCCTAACCTCACGCCGAACCAACGCCAAGAACTGCTGACATTTCTTCGACAACACCAAGTCATTTTTGATGCCACTTCCCCACCACTGGGACGGACTAGTGTTGCGCACCATCGCATCATTACTGAAGTTAACTCTATCGTTCGCCGACGGCCTTATCGGGTTTCCCTCTCAGAACGAAAAGTAATTGAAGAAAATGTAAATGACATGCTCCATCGCAATATAATTCGTCCCTCGACAAGTCTATGGTCCTCCCCAGTAGTGTTAGTTAAAAAAAGGACGGCTCGGTACGCTTTTGTGTTGATTACCGCGCACTCAACAAAATTACCCGCAAAGATGTATACCCAATACCAAGAATTGATGACGCCCTTGACTCTCTTAAGGCACCGAATATTTCTCGACTTTGGACCTCCGCTCAGGTTATTGGCAAATACCTATGCACGAGGACGATAAAGAAAAAACCGCTTTCGCAACTCCCGATGGCCTTTACGAATTTAATGTTATGCCTTTCGGACTTTGTAACGCACCAGCGACATTTGAAAGGATGATCGATACTGTGCTTCGTGGCCTAAAATGGAGAACCTGTTTATGTTACTTGGATGACATTGTCATCTTTTCGTCAACTTTTAACGACCATCTCACGCGCCAGAATGAGGTCCTCACGTGTCTCGCTTCAGCGGGCCTTCAGCTCAACACCAAGAAGTGCCACTTTGCACAGAAGGAAATTAAAATATTGGGACATCTAGTCAGCCATGACGGCATTCGTCCAGACCCTGAAAAAATTATCGCGGTCTTGAAATTTGCTCGCCCACAACGGACTACAGAACTGCGCCGTTTTCTCGGCCTGGCGTATTATTTTCGGCGTTTTATAAAGCATTTTGCTAGTATTGCTGCTCCACTTCATCAACTACTTAAAGCACGCAGCCCTTTCGTATGGACTGAACAGTGCGAAGCTGCTTTTAATAACCTGAAGCACGCCCTCACATCAGACCCTGTTCTTGGCCACTTCAGTGACAACGCTCCAACCATCCTGCACACTGATGCCAGTGGTCTCGGTCTTGGCGTTGTACTTCTGCAGCGCGATGCAACTTCGCATGAGAAAGTGATTGCCTTCGCCAGTCGGACTATGACTCCAGCTGAGAAAAACTACACTATTACCGAGCAGGAGTGCCTTGCCGTCGTCTGGGCTGTCCAAAAATTTCGCCCTTACCTATACGGTCGGCACTTCACAGTTGTGACCGATCACCATGCTCTTTGCTGGTTGTCTTCGCTCAAAAATTTGACAGGCCGACTTGGCCGTTGGATTCTACGCCTGCAAGAATACAATTTCGACGTCACTTATAAATTGGGTCGGCAACACCAAGACGCCGACGCTCTTTCTCGCTGTCCACTTTCGGAATCGGCTTGCTGTTTTTCTTCCCAATGCATTTCCGCCTATGACCACAGCCGACCATCTCTTTCCCCGACGTATATCACAACAGTTTCATTTGACGACTCTGAGAACAAACACCCTCTCCGCTCACAGCAATTAGCCGATGCCTACTGCCGTCCCATCATCGACCGCCTTATTGGCGCTTCGGACACACCCAATGCTCGGCTTCGCCGACAACTTTGCAATTTCAAGCTCGAAGATGGCATCCTACTCCGCTTCTCCGCTTCGTGTATTGCCTTGATGGAACTCGCTGGATCCCAGTCGTGACGCGTGTGCTTCGCCCACGTATACTGGCGGCTCTCCACGATGACGCTACTGAAGGTCACCTTGGTGTTGACAAAACCTACGACCGCGTGAAAAAACGATTCTTTTGGCCTGGCCTATTTTCCAGCGTTGCCAAATACGTCGCATCTTGCCCTCTATGCCAACGTCGCAAACGGCCGACTTCTTCACCCGCTGGCCTTCTACAACCTGTTCCCTGTCCCGCTACGCCATTCAACGTAGTCGGCATCGATTTATATGGTCCCCTACCTCTCTCCGATAAGGGTAACCATTGGATTATAACAGCTGTCGACCACCTTACACGCTACGCTGAGACAGCACCTGTACCGACCGGTTCCGCTCAAAAAGTAGCAAATTTCTTTTTGCAATCAATTGTATTGCGTCATGGCGCTCCTCGGGTGCTCCTAAGTGACTGCGGGACGGCCTTCTTATCGACAGTCGTTGCCGAAGTTCTTTACGCGTCATCCACCCTTCATAAGACAACCTCGAGCTACCATCTCCAGACTAACGGGCTGACTGAGCGATTTCACCGCACCTTATCGGATATGATCTCCATGTACATCACACCGGATCATCGAAATTGGGACACGGTTCTACCATTCGTCACTTTCGCCTATAACACAGCAGTACAGCGGGCTACCGGTTATTCTTCATTTTTCCTCGTTTATGGCCGTCCTCCCACTACAATTCACGACGCTTCCTTCTTCTCTACGCCCGACTACTCCACATCGGTACCTATCCAGTTCTTATCTCGTGTGGCCTGATGCCGTCATCTTGCCCGCCTCAACACAGCAGCGTGCCAGGAAGACCGCAAGAGTCGCTACGATTCTACGCATCGCGTGGTCTCTTATCGTCCCGGTGACGAAGTACTGCTTTATACTCCACTGCGCACCCTGGCCTTAGTGACAAATTCCACCACCGTTACCTTGTTCCCTACAAGATCGTCAGCCAAACTTCTCCAGTTAACTACAAAGTCACGCCTGTTGATCCCCCAGCCGATCGACGCCACCGTTGAAGTGAAACCGTTCATGTTTCTCGCTTGAAACCGTTTGTGCGCCGCGGTACATCTGTTAGTTAGGAGCGGCCAGGCTGGCCGCTTCCGACCCCCCGGGCAGATTGTGTGAGCCTTCTGTGGACTTTCTTTCATTTGTACATGCCATCATCATCTTCTTTCATTTGTACATACCATCATCATCGTCCCGCGGCACCGGTTCCGGTGCGTGCCTGGGTTCGTGATCGGATTAAAACGCTAGACAAGGCTTCGCTGTTTTTGCCGCCACGACCTCGCCGTCTTGACCTAGCCTTCTTCAACAATATTCATTTAAAGTCACATTGCTGTGGCCTGGTACCCATACCATATGTACAATTTTCAAATGCCTAAGGATCAGGGAGACAAACGTTTTTACTATTGCAGAATCCACCGACGAAGAGAGGGATGAACACAAAGATATAGAGTCGGAAATTACAGCCACTTTATAAAAAGAGGAGTCTAATTTCCGTAAAGCGAATACCACCGCCAGAAACTCCGCTTCAAAAATTGGGGTGAAGTCCGGAAGCCGGACAGCAAAAGAACAGTCTAAATGCGGACAATGTATACCCACACCCGCCTTTTCGTTACTTTGAGATGCGTCAGTAGCTACTACTAAACTAGCAGAAAGACGTCTTAAATTATCTTCTATTAATCCGTTTAGAATAACAGATGATAAGTCTTTAGCATTATTCGGGAATATGTCGTCAAAGACAATTTCAACAGATGAACCGATGGTTTGTATGCGTAGAATACTAGGAAGGGAAACATTTAAAGGGTCCAGCAAATTTTTAACCATAACAACCTGCAGGGTGTGAAATTTAGGCCAATGGACACCGAAAAAGGAGGTCGGTTGACAGCAAAAAATAGACATAGATCGGTGAAACTCTGATTCATATGTACAGTTAGAATTTGTAATCTATATATCAAGGGAAGAATCCGGGCTTCAAGGTAGAGCACATTGTTGGCAACAAATGTTGGAAGTCCAAGACACAACCGAAGCGCTTCTCGCTCCAAGAGAACAAGCGGTCGAATGTTATAAGCTGCTGAACCAAAAACAGGACTGAACCGAACTCTAAAATTGGACGCACATACATAACATAAACCGTTAAAAGCACATCCCCCCGCATTCCAGACCGGGGACGACTAATTCGGCGCAACATGCCCACGGCCCAAGCCCCTTTCGTGGCAATATGGTTACTGTGGGTCTGCTATGAAAGATTATCATCATGAGTGACCCCTAAATACTTTAATGATTTAACCTGTGGTATTATTTTCTGTTGATACATTACAGACAGACTTACAGAATGTTTTACATTGAATACGAGGACCGCGCTTTTGTTCACATTTAATGTGAGACGCAATCCACACAACCAATTCTCAATAGAGTTTAGGTACGTTTGCAAGCGGAGATAAAGGGATTGAATATCCGATGCAGTTGCAAAAAACGCAATATTATCTGCATATACGTAAGTGCGAACGTCATGATTAACTGGTATTGAGCTGAGTAGTATGTTCAAAAGGACTGGTGAGAGGTCTGCTCCCTGTGGCACTCCCCTGGCTTGCTTATATTGTCACGTAGTGGTGACGAGGTCGACGACACAAATGAAGGGGGTCGATGATTGCACTGAAGAAACTCTTTATTTGGGCTGACTTGTGCCCGCGAAAGAACTAAGCAACTCGGCGGCGGCGATAGCAACAAGCGTGCTCGTCGGTCGTCGGACAAAGAATGCCCGTCACACTCGGCAACGCTCAATTTAAAGGCTGCACAGAACGATCTAGATAACGTCGCAAACAGCTACCAGCACGGGCTGGAACATTGTGGAAAGACACCCGAGTGGCCGGAACCTTCGAGACAGATCTCGGTGCATCTTGTGCTACAACAAAACTGATAAAGGTGTGACTCGCGACATCGAGCATTAACAAACAAAGATTACGGAACCGATACGCGGTCCAGAATCAGAGTGATAAGCTTGTATGCCGGCGGCCGCCAAAAAACAACAAATACTGTTTTGAAGGTTTCGCGGCATTACTCCCCCCTTAAAAAAAACATCGCCTCGATGTTCCAAAACAAAGCAACTTAAGCATAAACACTGCGAAGTTTAAACACCACAGATTGTTTAACGTGCGTAATAAGGCTTCAGTCGTACAACATGTACAATTTCTGGGCGTGCGCGTCGCCGTTGTGATGCTGAAGTTCCGTCGGGAATGACTTCATAGTCCAGTGGTCCGACGCGGCGAATGATTTTGTACGGCCCAAAGTATCGACGCAACAACTTTTCACTAAGTCCACGACGGCGAATTGGTGTCCAAACCCACACTTGGTCCCCTGGATCGTACTCTGCGTGGCGTCGTCGTAAGTTGTATCGTCGGCTGTCAGTGCGCTGTTGGTCTTTAATACGCAGCCGTGCGAGTCGTCGAGCTTCCTCTGCACGCTGCAGGTAGGCGGCGACGTCGAGGTTGTCCTCGTTGGTTACGTACGGTAGCATTGCGTCGAGCGTCGTCGTGTGCTCCCTACCGTACACAAGCTTGAACGGGGTCGCTCTGATCGTCTCCTGGATTGCCGTGTTATACGCGAAGATCACGTACGGCAAGATGGCGTCCCAGGTCTTGTGTTCAGCGTCGACGTACATAGCGATCATGTCCGCGATCGTTTTGTTCAGGCGCTCCGTAAGGCCATTGGTCTGGGGATGGTACGCAGTTGTTCGTCGATGGCTTGTGTGACTGTATTCCAGGATGGCTTGCGTCAACTCTGCCGTAAACGCCGTTCCCCGGTCCGTGATGAGCACTTCTGGGGCGCCGTGTCGCAAGAGAATTTGTTCGACAAAAAATTTGGCGACTTCTGCCGCGGTACCATTGGGCAGTGCTTTTGCTTCGGCGTAACGGGTAAGGTAGTCAGTGGCCACGATGATCCACTTGTTACCCATAGACGAAGATATAAAGGGGCCAAGGAGATCCATCCCAATTTGTTGAAAGGGCATGATTGGGGGCGGAATCGGGTTTAGTAGTCCTGCTGGTCTCATCGGCGGCGTCTTGCGTCGTTGGCACTCACGACACGTCTTCACGTAGTGGGCAACTTCGGCAGGCAGTCGCGGCCAGTAGTACTTCTCCTGGATTCGATGCAACGTGCGCGCAAATCCCAGGTGGCCTGCTGTGGGCTCATCGTGTAACGCCTGCAGAATCTCGTGCCGGAGGGTTTTGGGCACTACGAGAAGCTGCGCGGTCTTGTTGGGTGCGAAGTTCTTCTTCACGAGGAGGCCATTGCTTAACGTGAAGGATGATAAATGTGGCCTGAACACACCAGGAGGGGAAGCGATCTTTCCTTCCAAGTAATCGGCTAGCGCTTTCAGCTCAGGGTCTGATCGCTGTTGTTCTGCGAAACTGCTGGCGCTTACCGGTCCCAAAAAGGCGTCGTCGTCATCGTCCTTCGGGGGGCATCGACGGGAGCGCGGGATAAGCAGTCTGCGTCGGAATGCTTTCGGCCCGACTTATAGACAGCAGTCATGTCAAATTCTTGAAGTCGTAGGCTCCATCTGGCAAGGCGGCCGGAGGGATATTTCAAATTATTCAGCCAGCAGAGCGCGTGATGGTCGCTTACCACCTTGAATGGTCGGCCGTATAGGTATGGACGAAACTTAGAAGTGGCCCAGATGATTGCAAGGTACTCCTTCTCGGTCGTCGAGTAATTGGCTTCGGCTTTTGTGAGTGACCTGCTAGCGTAGGCGATTACTTTCTCCTGTCCGGCACTCTTCTGGACGAGAACGGCTCCTAGGCCCACACTGCTCGCGTCGGTGTGAATTTCGGTCTCGGCGTTTTCATCAAAGTGGCTAAGTACAGGAGGGCATTGCAGGCGGCGCTTGAGTTCGTCGAAGGCTTCTCCTTGCGGCGCTTCCCATTTAAAAGGTACGTCACCCTTTGTAAGCTGCGTCAACGGTTCGGCGATCCGCGAAAAGTTTCTGACAAATCGTCGATAATAAGCGCACAGCTTTCTTGTCGGCAGGCGGTGGGAATTGTGCGATTGCAGCTGTTTTCTCCGGGTCTGGGCGAATACCGTCCTTGCTAACTATGTGACCTAGGAACCGGAGTTCTTCGTAGGCGAAGTGACACTTCTCTGCTTTTAGTGTTAGTCCTGATGACTTGATGGCTTCCAACACTGTCTGTAGCCGTTTGAGGTGGTCTTCAAAGGTTGACGAGAAGACAACAACGTCGTCCAAATATACCAAACAAATTTGCCACTTCAAGCCTGCCAAGACTGTGTCCATTACTCGTTGAAACGTGGCTGGTGCGGAGCAGAGGCCAAATGGCATCACCTTGAACTCATAAAGGCCGTCCGGTGTGATGAATGCGGTCTTCTCGCGATCTCTTTCGTCGACCTCAATTTGCCAATATCCGCTCTTCAGGTCCATCGATGAGAAGTACCTTGCATTGCAGAGCCGGTCGAGAGTGTCGTCGATGCGGGGAAGCGGGTAGACATCCTTCTTCGTTATGCTAGTCAAGCGGCGGTAATCAACGCAGAAGCGAAGTGTGCTGTCTTTCTTCTTGACCAAAACGACTGGTGCCGCCCAGGGGCTGTTCGAGGGCTGGATTACGTCATCACGCAGCATTTCCTCAACTTGATCGCGAATGGCCTGGCGTTCTCGCGGCGATACACGATAAGGGCTTTGGCGCAGAGGTCGGGCGTGTTGGTCCGTTATGATGCGGTGCTTCGCAAGTGGTGTTGGTCGTACCTTCGATGATGACGAGAAGCACTCCCCGTAGCTTCGAAGAAGACTGAGAATCTGGTCTTTCCTGCCGTGGGTCAATGCCGGGTTGATGTCAAATTTGGGCTGACGGAATTGGTCCGGTGCGTCTTCCAGCATTTGGTCGTGGAGGGCGAATACATTTTGAGGTCGGCTAATTCGTCGAGAAAAGCGATCGTCGTGACCTTGTTGAGATGCCGGTATTCTTCGGTGAAGTTTGTTACCAGCACCTGAGCTTGACCTCTCCGAAATTTCGCGATGCCTCTTGCGATGCCGACACCTCGTTCTAAGAGCAATTGGATATTTCCTTCGACGATGCCTTCAGCGGTTTCGATGTTTGCGCTACCTACGCAGACTGCGATGCTTGATCGGGGCGGGACGGTCAATTCATCGAGGAATCCAGCACCTCCACCAGATGTCACGTAGTGGTGACGAGGTCGACGACACAAATGAAGGGGGTCGATGATTGCACTGAAGAAACTCTTTATTTGGGCTGACTTGCGCCCGCAAAAGAACTAAGCAACTCGGCGGCGGCGATAGCAACAAGCGTGCTCGTCGGTCGTCGGACAAAGAATGCCCGTCACACTCGGCAACGCTCAATTTAAAGGCTGCACAGAACAATCTAGATAACGTCGCAAACAGCTACCAGCACGGGCTGGAACATTGTGGAAAGACACCCGAGTGGCCGGAACCTTCGAGACAGATCTCGGTGCATCTTCTGCTACAACAAAACTGATAAAGGTGTGACTCGCGACATCGAGCATTAAAAAACAAAGATTACGGAACCGATACGCGGTCCAGAATCAGAGTGATAAGCCTGTATGCCGGCGGCCGCCAAAAAACAACAAATACTGTTTTGAAGGTTTCGCGGCAATATCTACCATAATGAATGCCATTTAATGCACAGTAAAGCTCTCAGTTCTGGAGGAATTCAGATATCCAGGCTACTATATAATGTGGAAGCTGGAGAGGTTTTAATTTTTGCAATAGAATGTTATATTCAACGCTATCATAGGCTTTGGCTATATCTAGCCTTATGAAGGCAGCGTGCATTTTTTGGCGCCGCGCTAAAAGAACTCGACTCTCGAGGTCAGCATGCGCACTCCAGATGGAACACTTTTGACGGAAACCAATTTGGCAAGGACTGAGGATATTTTCTTTACTCATGAAGTCCGAAATACGTATAAGTATGACTCTTTCAATTAATTTGACAATGTTTGATGTTAATGCAATTGGTCTAATATTGTCAATGGACAAGGCACCGCCTTTATTCTTAAGTAAAGGAATTATTTTGGCAAGTTTCCATTCTGGGTGTATTCAAGCATGTTTGATGGAATAATTTAGTAGCTCTAATAACGTCCCAGGTGACTCGACAAAAAGAATTTTTAACATGTTTGAAGTTACGTTATTAGGACCAGGAGCAGCGGCTGGTAATCTCATAACTATAGGAGAAAGCTCAGAAACGGAAATTTGAGGATCATAATTAACTGGTTCCCTTGGCATTACAGATATCGAGCATGAAGGAAGTGTAGAGGAGAAACGCTTCTCCAGTCCTTTGGCAATTGTTTCAATTGTGTATATTGCTTCATCTGGAGTCGAAATAAGAGAATGTAGATTTTGTGATTGTGGAATCCTTTTCTGCGAGCGTAAAAAAACAAAAAGAGCAGTTCGGTTTCCAGATTTCGACAGGAAATCAAAATGCTTAACATCATACTCGTCCTTCACTTTTGGAACTGTGCGTTTCAAAGTTGAACTTATAATCATACCAGTTTTTCGGGCACTGGTTGTGGAGAAGCTTTTTCCATGCCGCCTTTTTACTTCTGTAATCTCGGGAACAATCAGCATTCCACCAAAGAGCTGAAGTATTCCCCTTTGAGCTCCGTACCAAGATCTCAGACTTCTTACGGCAATCCTCAATCACCGAGCATAAGCGTTTTGATTTTTGTTCTTCTTCCGTGTTAGTCACTGACTCAAGATTAGAGCGTAATCTTAACTGAAAGTTATTATAGTTGATAAATCACTTCAACTGAGAAGTCGCCGGAGTTACAGGGCGGTTAACAACAAACGCAATCGGTATGTGGTCACTAGAGGTGCCACAATCAAGTATCGACGAATTATTAACGAGAAGAATGGGAGAGGTAAAAGTTAAATCTAACACCAATTGAGTGTGTTTTCCTATGAAAGTGGCCAAACCCGAATTTCTGCAGGAAAAGTTATTATGTGTTACCCAATCCCAAAGACGCTTGCTACAACTATCTGTCTTGTAGCAACATGACACCTGATGCGAATTAAAATCACCAGCCAAAAGAACTAAGTTTCGAAAATTAACTGATAGCAGATCTAGAGGTTTTGTATCTTGTACACCGCTAGGGGAATAAGCATTCACTAAGGGAAACGAAGAGTGCCCTGGAATTTGAAAGTCTAGGGCCAAAAGCTCACAATCAATGAAAGATAGCTGGAAAAAAATCTTAGCCCTGTAACAGAACTTTGTACAGGCAGATATAATTAAATCTCCTCCTTTTGATTGGCGATCTTGTCTGAATGAATGATAATTTTGTAAATACAAATGCTTTTCGGCTGTTAGCCAAGTTTCTTGTAAATCAATTACATGTGGATTATATTGAGAAGAAACGTAGACTAAATCTGTTGAAGCTGTTAGAATTGAACGACAGTTCCACTGGATAACTGTTAGTGCCCCTATGATTGCGAAATCTGGGAAGCCGCAACTGCCTGCCCCAAAATATTATCCTTTGGCTTTGATGCATGCTGATGTTTCACTGATTTTGGTTGGGACCGCGGAGAAGAATGGATGGACATGGGAGACCCGCACCGTTTTAGAATTCTTACATCTGATTCCACCATCTCTGCGTCATTAATGTCTCCATCCTCATCTGGAGGAGTAGTCCTGTGAGGCGAAGCAACAATAGTGCTTTCAAGGAGTTGAGAGCTTTCAGAGGGCATGTTTGCTATGAAAGGCGCTGTTCCTGATTGCAGGGCTTGCGTTTGATGAACTGCCAGAAAGTTAGAAAAACACTCTGTGACAGTAGCAACTATTCGATCGGCCATTTTAGTCATTGAGGCTTCCACTGCAGTCATTGTCGCCTTTGAGATTGATGCATCCAGAGGCGCACCTGATCGGGCTGACACACCTGCATAACCATGCAATCGCTCCTTAACTTCTGTTACATTGTCACGACGAGAACAGCGTTTTCTATTTATTACTTCTAGAATTTGAAGCTCCTGTTCTCGAGATGGACACTCCAAGGAGTTTGCAGCGTGGGCTCAACTGCAAAGGCAGCCTTTGTCGTTTTGTTGTGAACATGATGACGAATGATGACCATCGTCACATTTACAACACCACACGGAGGACTTACAACCACGAGCACTGTGAGCATATCGCTAGCAATTAGTACACTGCAGTGGCTTAAAATCAAGAGGATCCATACGGAAGATCAATGGTCATGCTTTTATCTCTGACGGGCATGAAGTTCCCGCAAATGTGGCAATCACCGACTCTGTTGGTACCCGCGTATTATTAGCCTCCATGCTGCAACGATACACCGCTACCACACCAGTCAGCTGGACCTAAATAAGTGTCTACTCTTCAGACCAATCTTTTTGTGCATGCAAGATGAGTAGGGATAAAGATGCTCACCTGAAGCGATCCAAAAGAATTGCATTTAAGCAGATCCTTAACGCAACTCAGGTCTGGCTATCGGCACTGTATACTGCCACGCCCAAACTGCCTCACTTCTCTGATCGAGTCATACAGGGAAGAGGCTGCCTGGAGAGCAGCTCGAACAGTCCCAGGGTTATTCATTTTGATAAATCCGCCATCCTTGGGCACCAGCGCCAAAGGAATGTTTGGAACGCCAGATGGTTGGATCGCTTCCAGACGTAGATCGTGAGGCATAATGAAAGCCGACCAGGGGGAGCGCCCCTGGCCGGGAGACTGCGTAGACATCACTTTACAGTTGCAATCTCTCTGCGAGCGTTATCAACACGGTGAAAAGCGCAAATGCGCTGGGGAAAAAAGAAAAAGAGGACCAGCCGCCCAATACTTAGCCGATTCACGCCTCTTCACGATTCACTACCTGCAGTCTAACCCTCGCCACGCCAGTTTCTTCTTCCAGGGACGAACTTCTTCTTCTTCTTAATAATAATATAATAATTCGTTCACAGTAAGGGAAAGGCGCAGTATCTGTCACACTTGAGTCTGTGGACATCTGAACCGCGCCGTAAGGGAAGAGAGTAAGGTGGGAGTTTAAGTGGAAAGAAAGAGGAGCCGTAGTGGACAGCTACGGAGTAATTTCGACCACCTGGGGATCTTTAACGTGCGCTGACATCGCACAGCACACGGACGCCTCTTCGTTTCGCCTCCATCGAAACGCAGCCGCCGAGGTCGGGTTCGAACCCGGATATTCCGTACAGTAGTCGGGCGTCTTACCACTGTACCACCCCGGCGGGGCTCTTCTTCTTCTTCTGCCTTGATATATGGCACATACCCACGAAGGGGGATTGGCCAGGGTTCAGTGTGGACTGTCAAATGTCCTACACAAACTGAATTAGTGTATTAAAGTAATTAACAACAAAACAAAAAACATTATATTTAAGATTACAAAGTATTGGTGTTTCTAAATGCATCCTCCTCTGATGTGAAAACTGTCGGCAAGCGAGAAGGAAGTGATCAATATTTTCAAGGACGAAGTGCAGAGAGCATCGAAGAGCTCACTTGACGATCGGCTATGTATTGGGTTGCTGGGCCTGTTTTTGTCTTTCCCCTGTGCTTCTTTTGTTCTCTGTTGACTAACGCACGCGGTGACGTTGTCAATATAAGGTAATGTCGACGCAGTCCCCCGGCCAAGGGCGCTCCCCTTGGTCGGCTTCCCTTCTGACGGATGATCTGCCCTTGAAAGCTTTTCAGAGCTCCGGTGTCTGCAACATCCCTGTGGCACTCGTACCTAAGGATGGGGGCACCATTAAAATGAACAACCGAGGAGCTGCTCGAGCTGCCCTTCAGGAAATCACTTCCTTCTACGAAGGAATAGCCGAGGCGTGCCAATTTGGTCGCGGCGGGATTCTTTGCCGTTCACCAGACCTATCATATATAAAGGTTCTGCTAAAATGCTCGCCTCTCATCAGGTAAGCAGTTTTATCCCTTCACACCTGGCCTGCACAAAAGGTCTAGTCAGAGGTGTAGATTCCTTATTAAGTCCACAAGAAACTCTTGACCTTCTTTCCGCGGCAGGCGTTGTTGCGGTCTATCGCTGTAGCCGGGAAGTCCTTAATGTTCGTGTGCCGACAGAATCGGTTATTGCTACTTGCAGGCACAGTCTGTCCATCGGAGATTAAAGCGGGGCCTTTAATATTCAGAGTAGATCCCCTACCATCAAAGCCTCTGCAGTGCAACAACTGCTGGCGTTATGGCCATACTGCAGGCGGTTGCAAATCCACTTTGCGGTGTTGCAAATGCGGCGATGCTCATAAAGCACACTTATGGTCTGATTATAAATGTCAAATGTTGTCTTTGCGGTGGACTTCAGTCAGCAAATTCTTTGGAATGTCCTTCTAGAGCGCATGAAATGAACGTTGCTCGAGGCGTGAGGTAATTCAAGAAATTAAAGACAGAGCTCATGGGTATGCAGGTGTGTCAGCCCGTTCAGGAGCATCATTAGATTCCACGATGTCTAAAACCATAATAACTGCTGTGGAAGCAACCATGACCAAAATGGTGGATAGGAATGTGACAACAGTCACAGAATGCATATCCAACGTTCTGGCAGCTCACATTTCTCAGACTGTGCAAACTGCTATGGTTTCCCCGACGGCACATAGGCATTCACTATCAGCGCAGCACTGATTAGCTGCAATGTCTTGCTCGCAAAATGAGCCTCTTTCTGCATCACCTATGCAAAATTCCCACAAGTCAGACGAGGCTCATGATGCAGATATGGGAGAGACAGATACGCGAATTCTAGAACGCAGTGGATCCCCGTTGTCAAACCCGTCATCACCTCGCCCACAAGCAAAATCAAAACAGCAACAGCTAGGCTCTAAACCAAAGGAAAACATTTTGGGCCAGGCCGTTGCGGCTGCCCGAATTACATAACCATAGGAAGGTTAAAAGTTCTTCAGTGGAACTATAGATTTCTTCTTTCAGCTACGACAGATTTAGTTTATCTTTCTTTAAAACGTAATCCAGTAATAATCGTTTTGCAAGAAACTTGGCTTACAACTGAAAAACATCTTCACTTACAAAATTATCGATCATTCCGACAAGATCGGCAGTCAAGAGGTGGTGGGTTAATAATTCTAGTTTCTTCAAAATTTTGTCATAGGGCTAAGATTTTTTTTCAATATTCTACTTTAGATTCTGAATTATTGGCTTTAGAGTTTGAAATTCCAGGGTTCAGTCCGTTTGCATTAGCGAATGTTTATTTCCCTCATGGTGTTCAGGACACCAGATCTCTAGACCACCTACTAGTTAATTGTCAAAATTCGGTTATTTTGGCTGGAGATTTTAATTCGCACTATGTTTCGTGGGGTTACAATACGGATCCTTGCGGCAAGCGTCTGTCGGATTGGCTTTCAGACAATAACCTTATTTGCATGAATTATGGCTTACCAACTTTTGTACGTGCTCACAGTCAATCTGTGATATTTTTAAATTTTTCCAGCACTAGTGTTTCTATACTAAATTGGTCGACATTGATGGCGGCACCTCTAGCGACCATATACCTATTGTTTTTGAGGTTAACTGCCGCTTAACTACGCCGACATCTCAGTTGAGATCACACGTAAATTATAACCAGTTTCACTCATTTTTGATTTCGTCTCTTGAGTCAGTGGTTGAGGCTACGGAAGAGTTAAAATCGCAAACATTATGCCAGGCTATTGCATCCTGTCGTAAGAAGTGTGAATTCTTAGTACGTGCATCTAAAGGCAATACATAAACAAAATGGTGGAATGCAGATTGTTCGCGCGATTATAGAAGAAGAAAGGCTGCATGGAAGAAACTGCTTCACAACCAGTGCCCCAAAAATTGGCATGATTATAATTTTTTTGCAGCTACATTTAAACGCACAGTCGCACAAGCGAAAGATAATTATGATACTGAGTACTTCAATTACCTTTCACAATCTAATAACCGACGTGCACTTTTCAGGTTTTTAAAAATCACGGGAAAAGATTCCTGTCTCAGAAAATTTACCCTCATGTGTTTCGACTCCTAAAGAAGCTCTTAAAACAGGAGAAAACATCGCTAAGGGTATAGAAAAGCGTTTTTTGTCAACACTTCCCAAATCCCCTATGTTTGTAGGCCCAGTATATACGGTTAAGGATGTCCCTAAAATTACATTTTCTCAGCTTTCTTCGATTGTAATGACATTGCCAGTTGCTGCGCCTGGACCTGACGGAGTAACGTGAAAAATATTAAAGATCCTTTTTGAGGTGTCTCCAAATTCTTTGTTAGAATTGGTAAATTACTCAATTATTCATTCTTGGATACCTGGTGACTGGAAACTAGCCAAAGTGATTCCTTTACGGAAACATAATGGTGGTGGCTATACTTTGGACAATATCAGACCAATATCTTTAACATCAAACTTGGTAAAATTAATTGAAAGGGTCGTACTCAAACGGGTTACCGAGTTTGTCGAACAAAAACATATTCTTAGTCCCTGTCAAATCGGATTTCGCGCAAAATTTTCAATATGGAATGCACATACCGACCTTGAGAGTCGAATTATTCTTGCGTGGCGCAAAAAAATGCATGCTGCATTGGTGACTCTCGATATAGAGAAGGCTTATGATAGTGTAGAGCCCCGATTTTTATTGCACAGATTAGAATCTCTACGTTTTCCATAATACTTAATTGATTGGATATCTACATTCCTACAAAACAGAGTTTTACTGTTCATTGAATGGAGTACATTCTGGCAAATATCAACAAACCAGAGGTGTCCCTCAAGCAGCAGTTCTCTCGCCCGTGCTCTTTAACATTTTAATGTGTTCAATTCCCACTCATTAGGAGGTTCGCACGTATGTCTAAGCGGATGACATCGCATTCTTTACGGCTGCACCTGACATTCAATCCCTCAACAGACGCCTGCAATCGAACCTAAGCTCCCTTCAAAATTGGTTATGTGACTTAAGATTTACATTAAACGTTAAAAAGTGCGCGTTCCTTGTTTTTCAAATTCACAATCCGGTAAATCTTTCTCTAACATTTAAGCAGGAAATGATTCCTCAAGTTAAGTCTTTGAAATATCTAGGGGTGATTTCGATGACCATCTGGCATGGAGGGATCACATTGAACATGTTGCCGCGAAGGGGGCACGTGCTGTGGGTATGTTGCGCAGGTTAAGCAATCCAAGGTCTGGGATGCGGCGAGATGCACTTTTAATGAGTTATGTTATGTATGTCCGCCCAATTATAGAATTTGGATCTGTATTATTTTCTGGTTCACCTGCTTACAAAATTCGTCCGCTTGTTCTTTTAGAGCGGGAAGCGCTTAGATTATGCCTTGGGCTCCCCAAATTTTTGGCTAACACTGTATTATGCCTTGAGGCCCGAATACCACCGTTGTTAACTAGATTATAATTCTTGACTGTCCAGACGTATCTAAAAATATATGAATCAATATTCCACCGCTCCATATCAATTTTTTGTTGCGAGCCAGACTCCTTTTTTGGAGTCGGATGGCCTCGGTTTCATACCCCGCAGGTAATTCTAGTGCAAAATCTGTTGCAGCCTTTGCACGTAGTCCTTTCTAACATCCTTCCAACAAAAGTAAGCGCATCGTCGGTTCAAATTGTATATGATGACATTTTCCCAAATAATGCAAAACACTTATCACCTCACATTTTAAATGGATTATTAGAAGATCATTTAAAAAGTCTTCCCGTTAGCATAACGATAGCAACGGATGCTTCTCAGTTTAATGAAAAAGCCGGCGTTGGAATATACTGTCCGCTTTTAGACTGGGCTTTTTCAGTCCGTCTTCCGGATTTTACTCCAATTTTCCAGGTGGAGTTGCTGGCGGGGGTGCTTGCTCTGCGCAATCTAGACCCAACATACTCAACAGTGGCTGTAATTACAGACTATTATACCTTGTGCTTGTCGCTTTCTTCGAATATAATAAATAAATAAATAAATAAATAAATAATATAATAAATAATAATATAATAAATATATTATAATAAACAAATAAATGTTTAGGCGAGGAATCCTGCATCTCAGGAGATTCATCGTTGCCTCACACTGCCGTGACTTACATGAACGAACTTTCCATGAGTATATGAGAAGCGGTATTCGGCTGTAGATAACAAAGAATCATTACATGAAGCGGCTAGGTATTGGTATTGCTGGAAACGGGACATTCCAAAAATGATGATATTAAGGATGGTATATGAAGCAGATGCATGGAGCTGATTTAGCCAGGAAATCTGCCGCTTCGTTCTGGAAAATACCACTGTGACAGGGACCCAGATGAAGCCTATTTCTTTCACCCACCCCGGTATGAAATACTTTAGTGAGCGGCTCAACAGAGCATACCGTGCTGACTCCAATGACAACAAAGCAGAGAGACTCTGCAAAGCAGAGAATTATTTTTGATTGACTGCAGGGAACGTTTAGTAGTGCTAGCCCAGTTGTCATAAACTCTGCTAGAAATATCGGTGTGTAATCCGGGACACGCACCAAAAACTCCAGGAAAGAGACTCTGAAAAAATTCCAATCGCTGCTTTGCGCGGAATCACAGACGCATCAGTGGCAATTACAGTGTGATAAGGGAACTTTTCAAGGTGTTCACATAGGAGACTGGATATTAGGCTTGAGGGTAAGAGCTTCACATTAGATGGAAATATAGAATCATAATTTATATCCACAAAGGACGTTGAGCAACCAATAGGACATATAGAAGCAAGGTCCACACCAATGTTTGAGAAAATGCTCTGCGTGAAAACACTCTGGGGCATGCAGATCCTTGGCCACTGGTGAGTAAGAAAGAGGGCGGGGTTTGACACAAAAATAGGTATAGCCACACCGGGAGTAGCCTCAAATGATCGCAAGAATGATCTGACAGTTAGAAGGCGGAAACGGGAGTTAAGGTCCGGAATGCGAGCCGACAAGTACAGAACAGTGGTAGAGACTGACTGGGGAAGCCCTTGGCAGAAGCGCAGCAACCGTCTTTCTAAAAGCAGCAAAGGATGTAGCTTATATTTTGGACACGCAGAAAAAAGAATGCAGCCAAATTCCAAAATCAGTCTCATATACGCTTTGTACAAAAGTAGAAGAGTATCCGACGCATCCCAAATTTCCTATTACTTATCCGTATGAGCCTACCAAGGGCACGCTCACCTTTTCGAACATTATACTTGACGTGAAGCCTCCAATCCATACTAGCATCATGCGTAATGCCTAAATACCGCACAGATTCGTCAGTGCACGTTAAAGAACCCCAGGTGGTCGAAATTTCCGGAGTCCTCCACTACGGCGTCTCTCATAGCCTGAGTCGTTTTGGGACGTTAAACCCCCACAAACCAAACCAGATTCCACTTGAGGTATGACATCTGAGCGGTAGTTTAAAGAAACATATAAGGGGGTTATGGTTTTAAAAGCTACTACACTACTTTTGGACACATTTAAAACCAATTTAATTTTGTCCAACCAGCCCTCAAGTGAATTTAGGTAAGCCTGTAGTGAGCGATATAGGTCTTGAATATCTTTTGCGGAGGCGAAGAATGCTATGTCATCTGCATATACATATACAGTGACATCAGGATGAACCGGAATATCGCACATTAATATATTAAAAAGGAGTGGGGAGAGCACAGAACCCTGAGGCACCCGTCTTGTCTGTGCATAGGTGTCTGAGATAAATGAGCCATCAGTGCAAAAGAATGCTCTTCCTTTCAAAAATTCTCTAATCCATGCATAAATGTAGAACGGGGGACTTCGTCGTCTTCTGTCTTTCGTCCTTCTCTTCTTCACATTGGCAGCAATATGTTGCATTTTCGCGCTGGAATCAGCAGGCAGAAGGACGAGAAGGAGGAGGAAGAAGTGATTTCAGGGACTTAGAAAAGATCACGAGATAGGAGACGAGCGCCATGTTGGCATATTGAGAATCGTGTGGACAGCCGGGGATCAAGATAGTCGGCGACCTTGGTGTTTGCCCTCCTACTATGACATGGACAGGGTTATGCCAGGTCCAAAGTTGAGTTACTATGCAAAAGAACTGGGGCCAGATCCCGCGACGGTTCCGTTCGGGAACTGGTTCCTTTCGCCTCTCTTAATTGGTTGCTGCGTCACGTCCGGCGTGACCCCCAAAACTTCTGGAGGCGGCTCCGCGTTTTTCGCCTACGTCACGGGGCGGCACAGGGCGGGGCCACTGCTCCGAAAGGAACCTTTTTGCCAGCCGGCGCTGGAACCGCGACGAGTTGGTCTGCTTCGAGATGGAACCGCTCTGCGCTCGCTGTGTCGGCTCATAGCCGTAGTCAAGCGACGGCGCGCCGCGCAGCTGCTTGAGTACGGCCGTGGTGTTTTTTTTTTTTTTTTTTTTTTTTTTTTTTGTGCAGCGCTTTGCGGGTTTAGTAAACTGACGCAGTAAAAAAAAAAAAAAAAACGAGACAACGCATTCTACATGTCTCAGGAGGTTTTGCGGCACCACTGGAAGGCTGCGTGCCGATCGCGAAGCGAAGTGGGGACGAAGGGGTATGCCGGGCTGCCGTCAGAAGCAAAGGTGCTCTACGCGTTTCGATCGCTACTTTGCGATCGGGAGCTCTCGGCCAACAGCAGTGCGACCATGTGAATCCGGCAGTCGTAGAGACAAGTAATTCGCGTCCGTGTGCGGGCTGAGTTTTCCCTCCTTCTACATCAGCGGAAGGGGAGCAGACGGTGGCTGACTGGGTCCAGTGCAGTCGGATTCCATGTGTCATCGGCTGCGGGAGGTGGTCAGTTCGAAACCCACCGCCGGACACCCACCGGTAAAAATGGGTACAAGCGTCCCCCGGCCTGGTGCTCGGCTTTTACAGGGGTGTGCGTTTGGGAGAAGCTCCGTAAACCCCGCTGCGCGCCCCTCCTCCGCAGTGGGCCCAAACCCAGTTTCGAACCTCGCAGCCTGCAAAGGTGGTTCTGTTTGTCTTGCAAAGGTACTTCCTTTGACCCTCACCTGAAGTGCTCCCTTAGAGCCTCAGCTGCAGCAGTCCTAAAAAAACAAAAACGAAAAAAAAAAAAAAAGGCCACATAATGGGCTGTTGCCGCGCAAGGCGGACTTATTGTTGTCCGATGGCGGAACGAATCACTGCCACATCGGCGCAACTATTTGGGCCGTGACCCTTTTTCCCAAGCCTTTCTCCCCAGAAGAGCCGAGCACCAGGCCGTGGGAAAGCTTGTACCCATTTAAAAACCGGTGGGTAACCGGCGGCACCAGGGATCGAACCCAGTACCTCCCGAATGCGAGGCGGATGCTCTACCACAAGGCCACCGCTTCGGTATGCTTCGTGAGTATGCGCGACGGAAAGGTCGCGCATACTCACGACGCTTGAGCGGCCGATAAGGCTACGGACGCTGCGCCGCTACATAGGCAGGCGCGGACGCGCCGGCGCAGTGCCGGTATCAAGCAGCTCGTTCGTACTCGCAACGGCGGCAGCAACTCCTCCGTCAAAGAGCTAGCGTGATTCGGACTGCATACTGCGGGTGTTGTAGACATCGTTCTTAGGATATTTGCTACTCTGTGCGAAAGGCAGAACTTACAAAAACTTCACAGCGAGCGAGAAAGCAGACGACGCCGCCGCGCGCGCGACACCATCTAGCGGCGAAGAAAGGTACTCATGAGCCAAGACAATAGCTTGGCAGTTGTTAACAGGATGATTCTATGAATATTTCAGTCTATTATTCACTAGTTTGCATTACTATGTAATTATTAGATTTATTTCGTGCTTAACACCACTTTGGTACAAGTATTTGGTACCAGAAAAGCCACATGCTCGTGATGGACACGCCTACTATCTGGGGCCATCGCTGATTGGCCGCTGTCTTTCCCGTCTTCGCCGTGAGGTGGCGCCCGCTGTCTTGCTGACGTCAAATTGACGTCAACTTGAAAGAGAACGGTCCCCGAAAGGAACCTCCGCTGGATACGGCCCCTGAAAGCAGTTCTGGCTCCTATGCCAGAAGAGGAGCCAATGGTAGCCGCATGGTTCAAAAGTGTAGACACAATGATGCAGAGAAGGTTTCGGGAAAAATTCACAGTTCTGTTCTAGTGCCATATCTCACCGAAAAAACAATGAGGGCGTTTGTAGGCAGCGAATCCGATAGAATGGTAATGTCATACAAGGAAGTGAAGAAGAGAGTTTAAAAGAGCCCGAATGACTCGAAATGAATACAAGTGGTTGTTAATGGCGGTACGCAAAAGGCAAGTTTAGTGATCGCATTAGGTAGCGACCAAGGTCTAGACAACGTTCACGTACTATGTGAATAGCCGGAATGTTGAAAATCTGGAGGATTTCAGAGATTTTATGATAGCAGATCTTTTCAAATAAATGCTGTCAGATGAATTGAGGACTTATGTCTTGCAAATGAGAACAAGAGTTGGGTCATGGCTGGTGAGGTTGCTGGATTAGCGGGTACCTTGGAGGAAAGTCACCGTGTAGGAAAGCCGCGGGAGCGTTTCGAAGGCTCTCCACCACATCAGCATGGAGAGGAGAAACGAGAAAAGCAGCCATCAGCCATTAGCGCTACCACTGAAGGCAAAAATAAACATTGATGAGTTCATTTTTTTATTCAAAATATGTGGGGACATCGTTATTCCATGCCGAAATGCACAGCAAAGACAGATCGCAACAGAGTCTAAGACACAAGGAAGCTAGTAGCTCGCGCTAAAATGCTCTACAGTGATAAGCTAGACTCCGAACCGGAGTGGAAGGGCAAACCCGATGAAGTGGATGAATGTAGATATCTTATTTGGGTAAGGTTGCAAATCTGAGATAGTCAAGCAGAAGCTTAGGCTTAGGGGCTGAGATTAGCGTTGAAAGCGGAGGCGGTACCTGTATCTTGTTGAGACGACTTTCCCGATAATATCGGGTGCTTTGGACAGATTGTGAACGCGGACCTAATGTATTTACCGATGTGTTAAGTACCAGAAGAAGAACCAGTCAATTAGCGGGTGCCAATATTATGCGCGGTAACCGCAGATCTAGGCAAAGGTGTATCTGCGTTTCTTACACCCAAAAGGCATTCATGACTCCGACACATTAATCGGCAGCAGGTGGTAGAGGCAGAAAAGATGGCTATTTCTGGGCAAAATGTGAACACTGCAGACGAATTAGGTAAAGTCGAATAAGGCACTCGAGATTAGGAAAACGAGAATGTGGAGCTAGCAGCCTTGCCAGCTGCTGCAGTAGGCCAGTAACAAATACTCTCTGAAACTGTGAGGTCCTGGGATTTCAAAGGGGAGCAGTAAGACGATGTCTCGATACGAGAAGAATGAAAACCTGTGAGAGATGTCAGGCGTGGCAGGATGCGTTATATTTTAATGAAAAAATGTTCATGCCACATTGTACAAACAGCTGGTGCTGTAAGAGCCTCGAAGTGCACATGCACGCGAACAGGATAAGACCTCATCTTGCAAGAACAAAAAATGCGGAAGTTGTCTCTGACAGGAAAGGCGGGTTCAGTGAGGGGCAGAATACCTCACATTTTGCCAGTCAGATCAATCTTTTGAAAGAGGGTTTTTACTGTGTTTTAACAGGAATAATAGCCCTAAGTTGCACGGCGACCCATACAAGAGCACAGCCAGTCTAGGCATCCACAAGCGAGCTCGAGCAACGCAGCGGCACTTCGTCGTTCTTATCCTCGTTTTCATGATATCCTCACTTAGTTCATCCTCGTCTTCGTAGTATCCTGGCTTAGTTCACTACAATTTCCTCCGGAACAAAGAAAAGCCATCCTGGCGACCTATTGTAAGGGCAAGAGGAGCGGATTGTAGTACGTTTTGAGGCGGCTCACGTGCACAGTTTCGCGGCCGCGATGACCATGTCCGAAGAGGGAGTGAGTGGCTCCACGATGCAATTCACAGGGGAGGTTTGGCGGACAATGCGGTAGGGGCCGTGGTACTCGGTTCGAAATTTTGCTTACAATACCGATGGGGTGCCAGGAACCCAGAGCCAAACAAAGGATCCTGCAGGAAAAGCATGTGGCATATGATCTTTGTCGTGGCGATGTTCTTGGCTGCCTTGAGATTGCGATGTAAAACTCCGGGCCAACTGGGGCCAACTGGCGACATTCCTCCGCATGTTTGGCAACATCTGAAACGAGAGTCCACTCAGAGGAGTCGGGAAGATATGGTAAATAGTATCTATCGTGAACGATGCCTCACGCCCATAAAGGAGGAAGAAAGGGCTAAATTCAGTGGTCGACAGCGTGGCCGTATTATATGCGTACGTCACGAAACGAAGGACAGCGTCCCAGTTGGTCTGATCAGCGGTAACGTACTTTGTGAGCATATATCCAAGAGTACGATTGAAGCGCTCAGTCAGCCCGTTAGTTTGAGGGTAGTAGGCTGTTATGGTCCGATTTATGATGCGGGATTCGGCTAGTAGAGCTTCAACGACGTTAGAAAAGAAGACACGTCCTCGGTCACTCAGCAGCTCTCGCGGCGCGCCGTGGCGAAGAAAAAAATAATGTAGCAAGAACAGGGAAACTTTACGAGCAGTAGCGGCGGGTAAAGCGGCAGTCTAGGTATACCGGGTGAGGTTGTCGAGGCCGACGATATTCCACTGGTTCCCAGAGACCGTGCAAAGAAGTGGCCCGTAAAGGTCAACGCCAACGCGATCAAAAGGACGGGTCGGGCATGGAAGTGGTTGTAAGGGGCTTACCACAAACTAACACTAAAACGAAAACAAGAAAGAAAGGTTTGATCATGATAAGACTCATTTCTCATTCAGAAGTGAAATAGAGCGCCAGGATGCGCCCAATGCTAAGGATCCGCGCAATGTATGTGCTCGGCATCTTAAAGGCGAGTCAAGCGAATCCCGAAGATCATTCCTTGGAATGAAAAGGCTCAGGAAGTATTTTGTGAGGTTAAAACAGTACTGACGTCTTTATCACAGCTGGTTACGCCTGATCGCAAGGTGTTTCCTCTCACAACAGAAGCCTTGAAGGTGGCATTAGGAGCAGGCTGGTTGCAGTCAGCCGAAGGTGAACGGAAGCCTATCGCAGTTTTAGGCAAAGAATTCATGCCGGCTCAAACTTAATTGGCTCCAATCGAAAAGGGAGCTTTTGCAGTAGTCTGGGCACTTGTGAAACTGAATACAAGGCCATTTGTGTTTAAAGTGGATATCTTAAGAGACCACAATTCGTTCACGTACCTGACCTGTTCAACGTCTACATACCAAAACTTCGTCCCACAAGTTCGCTGATCCACTCCCTCGTCTAGAATGCGACAGACATCGTAAGAGATTATGTTTGTATTTTTGCATATTTTCTGTTCTAATTAGTACAAACGAGTGATTTAATGGTAGATTTTGTTGTGTATAGCATGTATATCTTTGTGCATCAGTATGTATAGCGGCTGTGCGGTGGGAATACAGTCACGCTGGGAACTGAAGGTTACAGACTAGTCTGGCCGATGGAATACAGGCAACGGACAGGACCGACTCTGGAATCTGCCAACTGGTGTCGTAAACTTGATTTCGCGGAACGAACCAAATTTGTGTGCGCGCAGTAGTGCTTAAAACTTTGCGGCTGAACTAAAATATCACATTGACAGCAAGTGTTCATTCATTCGTCGAACTTTCTGATGCGTCATTTGGTCTTTCGCACAGAGTGCACGATGCGGGGTAGCTGCTTCGAGATGTCAGTGTGTGCGTGTGGGCCCCGGTCACGGGGATTGCCTCACCCCCTCAATTGTAAATAGCAGTATGAGAACTCACCGACTAGGTGTAAAAAGGAATAGAGGAGTGAATAATTACAGTTATTCAGTTTTCAAGAGCCAATCACTGAAGCATGGGAAGAAAACAGTTTTTTCATTTGTGTACATAGATATACGCGCGGTACGCATTGAAGTATTTGCGCAGTGCAAGGTGAACAGCACAGACGACGGTTTTGGAGTGACAGGCTTAACAGGACCTAAAGATTGGTGGGTCGAGAGATCACCGGCCAGTCCGGTTTATGATAAAGGATCGGTACACCTGCTGGAAAATGGAACGTTGCGTGTGGTTACAGCAACAATAAGCCGTTCGCAGGGGGCAAAGGTCACAGATGGTGCAGATCTTGGAAGAACCGGCGAGTCGCTTAGCGCTCTGCAAGGCGCCAGATATCTTCGGGAAGGTTGCGTCGAAATGACACCAACAAATTTCCATTGACAACCCTAGTGCAGAAAAACCCTGGTGCATGCCTTCGCCTAGGTGGCATAGGGCGAAAGAGAAAGTTGCATTCTTGGATTTGCTTGTTTTTGCCACTCTCTACAAGGGAAGGACTCGTTTGCAGGTTACGTCATGGGGCAGGACTGGGACTTGGCAGGCCAATTATGGTCACTTGGGTCACTGTCATTTGCATATTTTTACTTTTTTCATGCTCTTGTTTGCATGTAAATGTCTCCGGAGATAGTTATTAGTACTGATAAAATCTAAAAAGGCGTGGTAGGCAGCAATTACCCAGTCATACTGATATCAGTATGACTGGGTAATTCCTGCCCACCACGCCTATTTAGACTTTATCAGTCTTACCTAACTGGCATAAGCATATGCTTATGCCAGTTAGGTAAGGTGGGCCCCGAGGCATTAAAACAGAGCTTGGCGGTCCAGTCCAGTGTCCTGAACTATGGCTTAATGTGTCACCGTCGTCTAAGCGGAGGTAGGCAGATCATTTTTTTGTCCGGCTTGATGAAATGCTGTGTATATTGTCAAGTTTTGTACATATACAAAGTTCATCTGTGATATCTCCAATGGCATTTTCTATCAATCACCATCGTCCTAGATCAGAGTTCCAAATAAATCTGCTAAAATTCATATGTGCCTTCATTGTATGTAGCTGATTTTAATTGAAGGTACCCATTGACAAGTGATACCAAATACCGCGTCTTCCCTTTTCTCGAAATCACTCTCTAACTGATTGATTTATTCATTTATTGGAAGAGAAAGGTGCGGTAACTGCCTGACTTGTTTTCTGTGGACACCTCAACCACGCCGTAAGGGAAGGGAGGAAGGTGGGAGTGAAAGTGGAAAGGGAGAAAGAGCAGCCGTAATGGAGGGCTACGGAGTAATTTCGACCACCTGGGGATCTTTAGCGGATGATATTAAGAAATATGCAGGGTTCCAAGTGGATGCAGCTAGCAGTAGCTATCATAGGACCGGGTTAAGTGGAGGAGTAATGGCGAGGCCTTCGCACTGCAGTGGGTGTATGGTCCGGCTGATGGTGATGCGGTAATTAGTCAGTAATATTTTGTTAACTAGTCACAGCTCATAGTAATATTACTCAATGATGATTAGTTAATTAGATAATTATATTATGCAAAAATAAAAATAATTACTTAATTAGTATTATATGAGGCATGTTAAACTCACACTTAAACATGTGCAGTGGAGTACTTCTCCAACCACAGAAGTATGGTTGCAGATGTCGAAACAAACATTGTCTTCCAATAGATACCTGTCAATAAAGTTGTCTCTTAACTGGTCTCGTTAATGAATTCCAACTAGGCGACACGGGACCGTTAATCGCCTAAAATGTGCTAAAGAGGATCAGCAGCAAGAGTTACCAAATGAAACCAAGCAGTCACCAAACAGAGGGAAGGGACAGTGATGGTTAAAGGCTTTCGCCTCTGTGCACATTAGATCGTCAAAGTGACCCCTGAATTTTTTCCTTTCCTTCGTACCGGTTCTTGTTGTGATGATGTTGATGGTGCTCACGAATGTGCGGGTGACAACCGCAAAAGAAGTGATGTGCGCCCGTGTGCGGGGCGACCCAGTACGCGTGAGAGTATTCGAGGTAGAGCTGAAAGACGGACATCTGCAAGCGTCTTTGGATATACCTTCAGCGTTCTTCGTCTGGCGTTTAAAAGACCAGCTCGCCAGCACTCGCCAAACATCCAGTCTGGGCTCTGATGTCGCACAGCGCTCGGCCACCCCGTGTGCTACTGCCGAGGACAGCTCGCCTGCACCTCCGCACCTGGCCTGATAGAGTACCTGGCACTGGGACACCTGGGTGTTATCCGTCGCAGTACTTGGCATTCGAGCACCTGGAAATTACTAGGGCTAGCGCCATAGCCCGCCCGCTGGTTTCCTTGAACCAGGCCTGGTTTCTGCACAGCGCTGAGCACCATTGATTGCTGCCGTTCGCTGGCTATCATCCCTACCTGACTTCAGGGCACCCTCAGCGGCGTCTACTCAAAAAACGGACCGACCATTAGTAGGACATGTTTGGAAAGGGGGATACCGGCAGAGATTATATCTTAGGTGTTAGTTTGTATGCATGAAGTACTAATTGTTTGTCTGTTAGGAAAAGAAAAGTGTCCATGCATTCCTAAGTCTGGCCTGTTGTCTGCCTAGAGGTCCAAACGGACCTGAGACTTTACTGTTATGCCAACGAAAAAGTAAGCCATCTCTCATAAGCCTACGTATTTTTCTTTCTGCACTGGTTTTGAATGCCTTGCTTCCTGCTACCCATCCATCCACTAATTTCTTTAAAACGCTATATTTCTCCAGTTTGTTTACAAATCCACATTGAATGCTAGCTTCAGAGAAAAAGCTACCCGAGTGCTTCAAAATACAGCTGTTATGAACAAGACTGCTTAAACGGATATAGATGTTTTACATGTGGGAAGCCATCTGCTCACCAATAAAAGTAAGACTTTTTAGTTATTCGTGATTATTTGGTGGCTTCTCTTCATGTTCACTCTGAAGGCTCTATTTATAATGTTAATGAATGCTATTTATAATGTTCTACTCCATGCAGTACAGTCAGAGATAAAGCACCCATTTTAGAGGAGAGCAGGCTTGGCTATGGTGGTGATGTGGTGTTCTTTTGAAAAAAAGTCCGAGAAATCCCCCCATTTACTTGTTTGTGCAAGAAATATGCTGGTGTTTTATTACTTGTATTAGTTAGGCAGTTACACGTAGCTAGTAGATATTGGGTAGTTATGCGGCAGAGCTTGAGCGGTAGATTCGCCAGTGAAATTCACTGTATGCGTTTGAGTAATGAATCTTCTGCTCTCTCTGCCACAGTTATCTTTTCAAAAACAACCTCGTCCGACCCTTCTCATGAGGTGAATGCATGTACCCTGACAGCAACATTCGTTACTTCGCCGCTTTACCTGTCACTTGTCCAAAGAGCAACATTTATAATGCGAGTAAAGTACAGACAACATAATTGAATTGCTGGTACAAAATGAAGGCTCGGCGAGGCCGCGGTTCGCTGACACTACATTTTCATTTGGAGAGAAGTGGGCAGTTTGAAAGTATCAGGGTACTTGCTCGCTGCAACTCTCGTTTTTACAAGTCGTCTACGGTAGGTGAAGCTTTGCTCACCTTCACTTTTCACGCATGCACAGTAATGAAGGAGACTTCTGGGAATCCCTAAGTGCCTGAAATAGTACTTTGATTGCTGGTAAAGTGCTTTCAGCTGAGCTTCTTTGGAAGCATTTTAATCATTGACAACCATTTTCAGATATTAGGCAAGACTGAAGCACCAGTAGGGCAATATGTCGATAACAGTAAAGAGCCACTGTGTTACTAGGAGTACCAACGTTGAAAGTTTAGTGGCTACAGGGGAACAATATTATTTTAGAGTAGCCGATAGGAGTCGATGTTTATGCTAAATAAAAATTTTATTACAAACAAAAATAGAACGTTGCAAGAGGCTCGAACCGACCGATGAAGGCGAAGAAGTTTAGGAAAAAATCTTTCAGATGAAACACCACTGTGGTCTGAGAATGGTCAGTGGATAATTGGAAACGTATACTTTGCGTGTTCAAACAGCGCTTTTTGGAGATTGTAACATGCATATCACTAAAAAAGAAAAGCCAGTTGGGTTGAACATATTGGGTAGCAAGCAGCCACCCTCAATGCTTTTTTGCACTCTTAGCATTTCAAAATCGTTTGGCAATTGTCTTTTTAAGCGCCTTCCAATAATTTCATGTTACTTTAGTTTTCTGTGAAACTAAACACGAAAACGTAATTGAAACATGGTAACTTTTTTTCATCACTCCTAGGTTAGGCATCTCTTCGCCTTAATAGTTTCCAGCACATCCTTGCCCAAAATAGCCAATCATGTGATTTACTGATCTGAGCTGTCCAAGGATTTGTATTTAGCTGCCCTTCTAAGCCTCTTGATTACTAACGTATTCATGATGAACGAGGGGTCAACGTGCCGAACAGCGTGTTTTAAATTACAAGTGAACAAAAATATACGCATATGTAAATCCTCATCGGCAGAGAACATCGAATATTAGAAAAAAGAATCCGCTCTTCAAACTCGAATGGCCCCGATCGTTAGACTTATCGGAATCATTTTCAACGTACGGGCTTTATGTCCAGCACGGTACCAAAACATCATAAATTGCAATCGTATTGTTGGCATTGCGACTAGGAGTTTGACATGTTTTCCAGAGCAATATCAACTTATGTTTTTTACCCATAGAAAGAACTTTATTTCAAAACCTAAAAAAAATACGTCTGGGCGGTCAGTGCAGGTGGGTCGTACAGGATGATGGACATCATCAGCTCTGTAGAGAATTTTGATTACTGATTTAATTCAGCATATTTCCTTATTAAAAATTTGTTTGTTTCCTTATACGAACTTATATATTGCGAAATTGAAGGCTATCAATATCATAGGTGAAACCACTCTCAGAGCTTTCTTAATCGGCAGTGCGGTTGAAATCATCAATTAAAAGCATCTTCACTGGGCCCTCTGCAATGCGTGTCTATAGAACTGTGGTACTAGAATTTTATTTGGATCATAAGCAGACATTGCTGGTATTTTGACGTTGTCGAACGTGCTATCATAACTCTGGAGACAATACTAGGCGCAGTGATGTCATTTTTAAACCTGAAAATTTGACGAACCAGCTGAAAATACGCTCACATCCAACTATTCAGTGTTAACATTTTTGAACTATACATTGCCAGTTAACAAAAATGCAAAAGGTGGAGCATCTTGTATACATGGGCCCAGTATCCGAATATAATATTGCCCTTAACGTTGCGCGTGAAAAAGTTGAGTTAGTAAATCTGGTTATTCAATCGTGATAATAGCATCATGTCACATGTGGCCTTTAAAGCAACATTAATGCATACAGGCTCATCAATTGATGTTTTTATCACCAATATTCAGGATACATAATCTGGTGTAATCTGTGCCCAACCAAGTGACCACCTACCAATTTTTCTATTTGCTGATTGTGTTAAACAGCGTCAACGGAAGAAGCCAGTATTTCAAACGCACCAAATAATAAATACAGATACCTTAGAACTTTTCAGACCCAAACTCAAGGAAGTGTCTTGGGAGTGCGTGTACAAAATTAGGGACCCAGATGACGCCTACGATCTCCTCATTAAAATAATAAAAATTATGTATATAGAGTTCTTTCCCGAAACAACTTCCAAAAAAACAAGAAAAGCACGCAAATGTTGGATAAACAAAGGTTGTCTTAAAATTATAAAAAGACACACAAGCTATACAATCAATTTCTGTCTTCTAGAGCTTCCGATGACCTCGTAGCTTTTAAAGCATTTATAAATCAGGTAACTTTGTTGCTTCTCCAAGTAAAAAAGGACTATATGAATAAACTGTTAAACTACAATACAGTAAAAGGAATTGATATTGTGTGGAAGGAAATTAATAACATCATAAACCCTCAAAGGCAGCTACAGACCTGTACTTCGATAACGATTGGCGACCGCACACTATCTGGAAAGCAGTTGGCTAATCGTTTTAACGATTACTTTGTTACAGTTGTGAGCAGCGCTCATGATCGCCGCTCTGCAGAGTTCTTAAAATTTCGTAACCCTCATACTGCATGTCTGCCACCGACAGATAAAGATGAAATTGAAAATCACCTTACAACCCTTCGCAACAGCCGGTCCCGTGATATAGATGGTTTCCAGGTACAACCCTTTAAATACGTCATTGAAATTGTCAAGCTTTGGAGCGCATATTCAATACCTGTCTAGAAAATGGAGTATTTCTAAAGCGAATGCAAATGGCTATACTTTCTGTGATATTTAAAAGTGGTGACAGAAATGACCTCTCAAACTATCCTCCAATATCGATTCTTCCCATCTTCTCAAAATATCTGGAAAAAGTTATGTTTCAGCGTATTGTTGGGTTTAATGGAAAACAGTTTGATAAGTACATGCCAGCATGATTTTCGGAAGGTTAGGTCAACACAGAGCGCACTTCTTGTACAGAGAGAGTTAATACTAGAATCATTTGAAGACAGACAGCTTATCCTAGGCATATTTGTAGATTTTTCAAAAGCCTTTAATCTGATCAATTATGAGACTTTATTAGGCGAGCTAGACACATACTGTTTTCGGGGAGGTTTTCTCCAATTGAACCGATCATACCTCACCTTCCGTTGCCCACAAGTTAAAATTGACAATCACTTTTCTGACATACAGGCCGTGCGAAATGGCGTCCCTCAAGGTAGTATATTGGGTCCACTATTATTTAACTTATACATAAATGACATTACCAGTATAGACAGCAAATGCACATTTATAATGTACGCTGACGAGACAAGCATCTTCTCTAAATCAACAGATGTATATGACTTGTTTGGGCACGCAAATAGGCATTTGCGTTCCCTTCATGAATGGACAACCATTAATTCCTTAGAAATAAATACTAAAAAAACAAAAGCTGTCCTTTTCCGGCCGAGAAACAGGCTCGTTGACTTCTCGGGCTTCTCACTATGGCTAGGGTCAGCTGAAATGGAACTAATCTCGGATTTCAAAAGTCTTGGAGTATATTTCAATCAACAATTATCATGGAATACACGTATAGATGCCACGATAAAGAAAATAGCTAAGGTAGTAGATATTTTTTACCACAGTGTGCTAAAAAAATATATTTCAGTCCCTATTCTCCTCCGTTATAGGTTACTGCTTTTGGTTTGGGGAACCACCACACTTTCTAATATCACCAAGCTTTTCAAACTGCAAAAACGTTCCCTCAGAATAATCGCCGATGTTTCCAGAGACACACCTACGGCATCAATTTTTCAAGAACTGAACATAATTCCTCTCCCGCAGCAATACAAGCAAACCTTATTAAGTCGCTACAGGACTGCAGCAATAAATCCAGTCCTTTTCTTCAGAGAAATGTACAGGCTTGAGCACAGAAGTCATGACTATCACACTTGTACCAAAAATAATTTCATCCTTCCGCGAACCCGAACAAATTACGGACGACAAAGCATTAATTTCAACTTGCCACTTCTGTTAAACACAATAGATTGATTACACTTTCGTGTAATCAATCTATTGTGTTGTCGTGTGTATGTTCAGCGTTCTTGGGTTTTCAAGAAATATCTCTGTCGGTCGTGAAACTGGTTTTCGTTTTCTGTGTTTAAGACTAGGAACAACCTGAATACTTACTGATAGAAACCTTAATAGTTTGGTTACTTTCTATAGGTAGCCGTAGAAACTGAATCCAGCGCTGTAAATTATTCTCCGAGGAGAGACATATTGGACGACCAGAATCATGACCCAAAACAAGAGCTGTGTTTATTATTGCGGCCTAAAAATGCACCTTTACAAATTGTGATTACCAGAACATTTCCTATGGTTTCTCTTCAATAGCAAATATAAGGGACCTCTAGTTGTGTTGACCTTCATTTTCACTATGTATTCAAGTTTGCAGATAATAGGATGTTTTCCATTTTCCTGTTTTCTTTATGATTTTACCCTCTAAACATAAGTCTACAGCCAAATGAGTGAATGGCTAGTTGCCGAACGTGCTCCCGAAAACATAATTTTTATTGCAGAGAGGAAAATTCCTCGTTTGGTTCACGTAGGGAAAACTTACCCAGCCTGTTTAAACGAGTAAATCTTCAGGGGCATCATCATCATCATCAGCCGAACTATACCCACGGTGGTGCGAAGGCCTCACCCCTTTTCCTCCAATTAACCCAGTCCTGTCCTAGCTGCATCGAATTGACTCCTGCGAACTTCCTAGCCCCATCCGCCTACCTAACTTTCTGCTGCTCCATTCTGCACTTTCTTTTCTTTGCAATTCAATTTGTTACCTAAGCCACCATCAGTTGTCGTCTCTACGCACTATATGCCCTGCCCATGCCCATTGCTTCCTCTTGATTTCCCCTCGAATGTCATTAACTTAAAGGGGAAAACTTCCATTTGTAATTATCTTTTTCTAGCGCTGGGTGTATAGTAGCAATACTATGACAGAGGACTAATGATAATTATTCTTAAGTGAACAACGAATACATTGTTGGAATACAAATATTGTATGTAAATACAACGAGTAGCGTGACAATATTAATTTGTAACCAACTGGGAGCTGGTGAACGTGAATTATAGGATACCAGAAGCAACAGGGACATTATTTTAGCCATTAATGCAAGGCAACGAATGAAGACAACCATGGCAGGAAGGCCTTTTCTAATAACGAATAAAGCAAGTAAAAGAATTTAGCGTTGCTCAATGAATCAGTACTATGTCTTTCCATTGAGTGGTTTCCGACATTGAATAATCATTGTGACTGTTTTTGCACGGCATGCGTTTGTGGACAAGTTCCTTATGCGTTCTAGATACCAGTGCCTAAAAGGCACTGGGATCCTTGAAGACCGCGTAGAACCGTACTTTATCGCAGCACCCCTCCTAACCTGAGGCGGTCCTCTCCTAAAGGTTCCACGTCATACCTCATCATACCAGTACGATTCGACTTTTCATTAGACATGCATGACAATGTTGAGGAGATCATAGAGGCGCACCTCTTCAGCCAACAACGCCGACTCCGTGCAACACCTGCAAGCACTCCTCTCTTGCGCTCAATGGGCTAATATCCCCCTGATCCCTCAACTCACACTCATATAGCCATCCCACTGCATCTGCAGAGCCTCCTCAAGCTCAAACCCCTCCCTCGAAATAAAGATCCCGAACACCACGAAGGCCGTCGCACAGCCCGCACCTCATATTTTTCCCAGCAGTACTCTTAATGCCAGGACATCAACTACACGGATGCTTCACGTAATCCGGACAATCCTCACATCTGCACTGCCGTGTTTACAGACATTCGTCGCTCAACGTTCAAAGCCGCCTTCATCTAATGCACTAGCACCGCCTAGGCCCAATTCCTGGTCATTACACTCACCATGGCACACATCAGTCAGTTGCAGACTCAGGGCACCCCGATATGCACAAACCTCGCGCACTCATCCACTAGAACATTAGTTAATAAGTGTACCCCTCCCGATCCTACCTCCATCACATGGGTACCTGGGTACGAGGACATCCTCGGAAATGAGTGCGCTCATGCGTTTGCCCGAAAACTGAACTTCCGGGCGCCGGTGGATGGCCTCGCAAACCTTCATTATATACCCTCATAAAGCCTCTTGACTACATTGTTCACTACTATCGTCGTTGCCGTGTCACGTATCCGTCCCCACATCACACGCTCTCTCCCATCGACAGCACGTACTCGACTTGCCCGCATTTTTCAACCTACGGACTGCACCACACGCAACGCCATCCCAACCGCCATCTATCATTTTTGATGGGAATGCCCACATCTCATCTGCATTCCTCCCATCAAAAACCCCACCTCCTCCTCCTGGGAGGGCGCCCTTTTAGCCACGCAACCCGCAGATCAGTTACAGCTGGTCGAGAGTGCTAAGCTAAGAAGAACAGCTCGAGGGCTCTTGGACTACGGGGTCCTTCTGGGAGTGCGTACATTATTTAAATTAGTTTTTTTCCCCTCTTGACATCCTACAGACGATTACAGAATGTATGTTGCGATGTATCTGCATTTTGCACGGATGACTGCAGATCACAAATTAAAACTGAGCATATTTTAAATGCCCAGCTTGAGTTATATCAGAACGCACATTAAGAAAAATTCGGAAAGAATTATTTCCTAACTGGTTTGCGTACCACTACATATTTGGGTATTGCTGGTTTTGTACCAGGACCAAAAACTAGTCTCCTTAAACTCGATATTTCCCGTCCATTCGGTGCCCGGGTTTCCTAGATTCGATGTTAGTTAAGGCCAACGAGTTTGGCTCGATGTTACATCGAGGTCGCTGACAACGAAACACCTCGTACCTAATATTATCTTAACTTTACTGACCATGCACCAGAAGTGTTGCCTCGAAGATGCGTCTTGAAAGAAAATAATAGGAAAAGCAGAGTAAAAAGCAAGTTTATTGTGTTTCTAATGTTGGACGACAAATAAATATTGCGGTTAGAATTTGTCCCCTTTTGAGGCCAAAAGTCTGCCTCTTCATTTGATCTCAATAACAGGGCGAGTAGTCCACACCATGTCGGGTAGCCGGGATAAGCAACCTGCAACGTGCTTTCTGTGTGCTCGCGATTGGCCACAGCTACGAGCGAAATATGGCGACACTGGCCAATCACGACCACGCTCAATTCGACGGCGAAAGATTAGTCATATATACCCGTGTCCCAACTATTGTCACTAGCCTCAACCATACTGAGGATAGTGTCTCGGCACCAAATGTCTCGGCACCAGCGACCAAGGATTCACTACGCTTTCGGCAGTCAGGCTATACTTTCGAGCATTCGGATTTAGCGGGTTGATGGCTGTACTTAATTTACATTGGGGCTAGCTTTCAAACGTAATGGTTGAACCCAGAGTGCAATCAGCCTGGAGAGTCGAGAATGAGGCTTCGCTAACCCGGAGAGTTGCATGTTCCTACCGGTCTCCACATGCGCACGATTGGTCTCCGAGAGCACCCACTCCGCTACTTAACATCGGCCTGCACCTCAGCAGGCGCCTGTTAAACTTTTTTACTCATCACTGCTGTAAGCTCTATGAAAGTTTGCCTTTACCCACCGCCAGTAGCGACTGCGGCTAACTCTCTTAACGAGGCTGTACGAATACGAGAACAAAATGAAGGGGGATGCCTAAGCTCCGCCTTTAAAAGAACAACGCGACAGCGTAGATTACTAGCCCACATATGCAGTCTCGCTTTAACAATGCGGTATGAACGTGTCTGCGTGGTCTATGGGTAACGTGAATGGAAGGGCCCTCCGAACCCGATTCTGATATCCCCCTTCCATGTGAAAGTATAGGCCCGAGCTGACAGCTGCCACCAAGTTTAATGTCAGGCATACCTACTTCCAGCTAGAGCTCGGCCATTTCAGCTGCCAGGTACCGCCTCCCATCGCCATGCTCGTAAGTTTTCGTCTCACAACGCCAACGCCGACGGATGGCCTGCGATGCCAGATTTTCACTAAACGGGACCTTTAAAGCTAGTGTGTTACTGTACAAATATATCTTGCTTGAGGTGAATGTCCGAAGTCAACCGAGATAAAGTGAGTCCAAATCTTCCAATGATTACTAATGACAACGTCTGAGATTTGAAGACTGAATGTACTGCCCTGCTCAGCCGACGTGCAGTGGTGCCTGGAAGCCATTGTTTGCCAAATTAAAAAGCACATTTCATTAAACTGCTCAACATTTTACTGTTGATTTGGTTTGGTGATAGGCTTAATGCCCCAAAGCTGCTCTTGCGATTTGTACAAATCGTTTTGCTGAGCTCAGGAAAATTAGACCATCTGTGACCACCAAAGCACAAGGGTACTTTGGTTTTTGCGTCCACTGAAAAGTTTTTGTCACGGCTGTATTGGCCCCTCGTCTTTTCCGAACAAACGTCGAGCGTCCTTAGCGCGTGCAACCTTGCAGGGTAACATTTCACTAGCATCAAAGTGGCCAACGTTGCCAACAGTATATTAGATTCGTTCGAGACTAAATGCTTGCTCACTGCCCTCTTGCTGAGTTCTCACTTTACGCTTCGAAGAGAAAAGGAATAGCTTTCACGCCAGCCCTTTGAATAAAGAATCCTTCTCAATAATGTTATTGATCCGGTAGCAACCATACTTAAGGACCCTACCAAGCGAAAAACTAGGACGGCTCTGCAGATCGTAGTGTGAGCTCGAGCAAGTCAACCACTTTAGTGGCAATGATATTAGCCAAATACAAAAGCAGGGTAATCGTAAAAAACACTCCATAATTTTAAAAGAACTGTGAGAACATCGATGCAATTTTAACAGAAGTCCGTATAAAAACGTGGCATCTTCTTTGAAAAGGTTTTCTTCCCTTCATGGGTTACATCGTGGCAGATAGGCAGCGGTGCTTCTCTATGAATAGCATGAAAATGGGCGCTACAATACCATCTGTCGACGAGAATTGCCGCGTGAAATTGCCTCGCTAATGAAGGATCGCTTACCCATGTGTGTATTTTTGTAAAGACCACACCGCGTTATAGTACTAAACCCTACTGAAAACAGAGTGCGCCTGGGCACCCCCTCTCCTCCCAAGCAACCAATATATCTGTTGCAGAACAGCCTGAGCTCAAGTAGCCTGCATCCTGCGCTCTCACCGACTGAAGCAGGCCCCGTTGGCCAACGTCCTGAACGCAATTCCTGGCTATGTGGCTGCGCGCCCGAACAGCACCATCCTAAGCCCATACCAGCTCCCCCTCCCCCCCCCCCCTCGGTGGTTTTCAATTAAAAAAAATGCAGTGCCCACACTCCATCAACCTAACCTCCCTCTAGAACATCCAACCACAAGTATCCCTCATTTCCACCTACTGCAAGGCGTACAGCCACTAAAGCTTTGTTCAGGAGTGGAGGTAAAACTACAGAATAACAGCTTGTGGGGCGATATGGTGCAGATATGACCATTGCTGTTCATACGATAAAGCAACTAATATTGCGATAAGCAAGCACCCTACTGCGAATAGTTTTATTACCTCAATGTCCGAAATATCTATTAGTGAAACTGGAACCCTATCTTTACTATATAAGATTAAAACGACATCAGCATCTGGTTGCGTTGGTTTTAATAACAAAGTACTCAAGAATTTATCTGAAGGTATCGATCGCATTTGTCCGGTATGTTTTCATAGTCCCTTTCATCTAGTTTGGTTCAAGTGAATGGCGCCTTGCTAAGGTTGTGCCCATTTTCGAGTTCGGTGATCGTTCTTGAACATTAAATTATCAACCAATTTCATTAACCGGCACGATTTGTATACTCATTGAACGCGTGATTCTTTTGCAGGCATTTAATGTTTTAGAACCGCACAACATCATCTTTATATACCAGCAAGGGCTTCCGTAAAAGGCACTCGACTCGTGCGAAAAGTAACTTGCTGATTTTATCCGAGATCTTCCTTCATCTTTTGATGCTCGTATTGAAGTTGACTATATTGTCACGTGGTGGTGCCCAGGGTCGATGACACAAATGAAGACACAGGCTTTATGCACGGAAATTAACTCTTTATTGGGCTGACTTGCGCCCGCAAAAGAACTAAGCAACTCGGCGGCGGCGATAGCAGCAAACGTGTTGGTTGGTCGATCGTCGAACAAAGAATGCCCGTCACACTCGTCAACGCTCAATTTAAAGGCTGCACAGAACAATCTAGATAGCGTCGCAAACAGCTACCAGCACGGGCTGGAACATTGTGGAAAGACACCCGAGTGGCCGGAACCTTCGAGACAGATCTCGGTGCATCTTGCGCTACAACAAAACTAATAATGGTGTGATTCACGACATCGAGCATTAACAAAGATTACGGAACTGATACGCGGTCCAGAATCAGAGTGATAAGCCTGCATGCCGGCGGCTGTTAAAAAACAACAAATACAGTTTTGAAGGTTTCGCGGCATTACTCCCCCCTTAAAAAAAACATCGCCTCGATGTTCCAAAACAAACAAACGTAAGCATAAACACTGCAAAGTTTAAACACCACAGATTCTTTAACGCGCGAAATATGGCTTCAGTCGTACAACATGTACAATTTCTGGGCGTGCGCGTCGCCATTGTGATGCTGACGTTCCGTCGGGAATGACTTCATAGTCCAGTGGTCCGACGCGGCGAAGGATTTTGTATGGCCCGAAGTATCGACGCAACAACTTTTCACTTAATCCGCGACGGCGAATTGGTGTCCAAACCCACACTTGGTCTCCTGGGTTGTACTCTGCGTGGCGTCGTCGTAAGTTGTATCGTCGGCTGTCGGTGCGCTGTTGGTCTTTAATACTAAGCCGTGCGAGTCGTAGGGCTTCCTCTGCACGCTGCAGGTGGGCGGCGACGTCAAGGTTGTCCTCGTTGGTTACGTGCCGCAGCATTGCGTCGAGCGTCGTCGTGGGCTTTCTGCCGTACACAAGCTTAAACGGGGTCGCTCTGGTCGTGTTGTCGTCGATGTTGTCGCGTGGAGCGGCGGTGAAATGGCTGCGTCGTCGTTAGTGGTCGTCGGCGGTGGAGGATGTTCGTCGTTTCGCCATTTAGCAACCTCACCTCCGAAGGTGGCTCTTTTTAGTTTCCCCTGCGCGGGTTTAGAGATCTTCTGCGCCCACTTTCATCGTAGTTACGGCCTGGCGACGCAAAGCGGGCCCTGTAAGGCGATGGAGACCTGAACCGACGGCTTGGTGGCGCAATCTCACCGCTACGCAGATAGTTGTCAATTTCTTGTGGTCGTTCACCTGGGCGTGGTCGTGGAGCGTCGACTGCAAATCCGCGGAGACCGATTCGTCGGTACGGGCACTGGCGCAGAATGGGGCCGGCCTCACCGCAGTGGAAGCATAATGGCCTGTTGTTTACAGTCCTTCAGGCGTCGCACTTCCTGGGGTTTAGGGGTCGTTGGTAGGCTTGGCTGGCGGGGGCCAAGGGGCGGTTTTCAGGAACAGGACGGTAGCGGCGAGGGCTGGGAAAGTCATCACGTCGGGGCGCAGGGCAACGTAATGCACCAGCGTAGTTCTTTGCTGTTGCCTCTTGTGCTGGAACAGTCGCAGCCGTCGCTTGAGGAACGCCCAGCGCCTGCTGGACTTCTTCACGGACGACGTCCGCGAGCGTTGCCACCTGGGGTTGTTGCGATGATGGCATCAATCGGCGGAGCTCCTCTCGCACGATCTCCCGGATGAGGTCCCGAAGGTTCTCTCCACTTGCAGATGCGCTGGGGTAGCGGCTTGAGTAGTCTGGCTGAAGTGGTCGCTTGTAGTGGCGCATCAGGGTGAACAAAGTCTTCTCGATGGCAGACGCTTTCGTTTCAAATTCCGCCACGGTTTTTGGCGGATTTCGGACGAGAATTGCGAAAAGCGATTCTTTGACGCCTCGCATTAAAAATTTGACTCTCTCACCTTCAATCATGCTAGGGTCGGCGCGGCGAAAGAGGCACTTCCCATTTAAAAGGTACGTTAACCTTTGTAAGCTGCGTCAACGGTTCGGCGATCCGCGAAAAGTTTCTGACAAATCGTCGATAATAAGCGCACAGCTTTCTTGTCGGCAGGCGGTGGGAATTGTGCGATTGCAGCTGTTTGCTCCGGGTCTGGGCGAATACCGTCCTTGCTAACGATGTGACCTAGGAACCGGAGTTCTTCGTAGGTGAAGTGACACTTCTCTGCTTTTAGCGTTAGTCCCGATGACTTGATGGCTTCCAGCACTGTCTGTAGTCGTTTTAGGTGGTCTTCAAAGTTTGGCGAGAAGACAACAACGTCGTCCAAATATACCAAACAAATTTGCCACCTCGAGCCTGCCAGGACTGTGTCCATTACTCGTTGAAACGTGGCTGGTGCGGAGCAAAGGCCATATGGTATCACCTCGAACTCATAAAGGCCGTCCGGTGTGATGAATGCGGTCTTCTCGCGATCTCTTTCGTCGACCTCAATTTGCCAATATCCGCTCTTCAGGTCCATCGATGAGAAGTACCTTGCATTGCAGAGCCGGTCGAGAGTGTCGTCGATGCGGGGAAGCGGGTAGACATCCTTCTTCGTTATGCCATTCAAGCGGCGGTACTCAACACAGAAGCGAAGTGTGCTGTCTTTCTTCTTGACCAAAACGACTGGTGCCGCCCAGGGACTGCTCGATGGCTGGATTACGTCATCACGCAGCATTTCCTCAACTTGATCGCGAATGGCCTGCCGTTCTCGCGGCGATACACGGTAAGGGCTTTGGCGCAGAGGTCGGTCGTGTTCGTCAGTTATAATGCGGTGCTTGGCCAGTGGTGTTTGTCGTACCTTCGATGATGACGAGAAGCACTCCCTGTAGTTTCGAAGAAGACTGCGAATCTGGTTTTTCCTGCTGTGGGTCAATACTGAGTTGATGTCAAATGTGGGCTGGCAGAACTGTTCCGGTGCGTCTTCCAGTGGTTGGTCGTGGAGGGCGAATACGTCTTTGAGGTCCGCTAAATCGTCGAGAAAAGCGATGGTCGTGCCCATGTTGAGATGCCGGTATTCTTCAGTGAAGTTTGTTACCAGCACCTGAGCTTGTCCTCTCCGGAATTTCGCGATGCCTCTTGCGATGCCGATACCTCGTTCCAAGAGCAATTGGATATTTCCTTCGACGATGCCTTCAGCGGTTTCGATGTCTGTGCTACCTACGCTGACGGCGACGCTTGATCGGGGCTGCACGGTCAATTCTCCGTCGAGGACGTTTAGAGCGACGTGTTGCGTCGAAGTAGTCGTAGCAGGTATGGCTTTGTCTGCAGAGAGCTTGAGGAGCTTGGATCGGAGGTCTATGATAGCCCTATCTTCATTTAGGAAGTCCAAGCCTAAAATCACGTCGCGGGAACACGGCTGCAAGACCACAAAGCTGGTGGGGTGAGTACGCCCATTTACGGTTATTCTTGCATTACATCGTCCCGATGGAGTAATCAGGTTGTAATCAGGTTCAGGCTCACGGGGCTGGACGAAAACAACTGGAGCTGTAGGTTGGGCCATTGTCAGCGTCGACGCCTTCTGAGATCAAATGGGGTCAGGCAGCAGATCGTGTTCGGGTTGTAGGCCTTGAAGTCGGCGGCTGGCTCGGTGACCTGTAGGCTGGTCCTCCAGGGCGACAGGAACACGGCTTGAATCTTCGCTTGAAGGATCAAAGGCAGCACCTCCACCAGATGTCACGTGGTGGTGACCAGGGTCGATGACACAAATGAAGACACAGGCTTGATGACACGGAAATTAACTCTTCATTTGGGCTGACTTGCGTCCTCAAAATAACTAAGCAACTCTGCGACGGCGATAGCAGCAAACGTGTTGGTTGGTCGATCGTCGAACAAAGAATGCCCGTCACACTCGTCAACGCTCAATTTAAAGGCTGCACAGAACAATCTAGATCGCAAACAAACAATCGCAAACAGCTACCAGCACGGGCTGGAACATTGTGGAAAAACACCCGAGTAACCGGAACCTTCGAGACAGATCTCGGTGCATCTTGCGCTACAACAAAACTGATAAAGGTGTGACTCGCGACATCGAGCATTAACAAACAAAGATTACGGAACTGATACGCGGTCCAGAATCAGAGTGATAAGCCTGTATGCCGGCGGCTGTTAAAAAACAACAAATACAGTTTTGAAGGTTTCGCGGCAATATTTCTTGATTTTTCCAAACAGTTTGACAGGGTACTTCAAAACCGGTTATTAACCAAATTAACACTTCTTAATATTCACCATCTTTTTATTGCATGGACAAAGATTTTGTTTGTTCCAGGTGTCAGTTTGCCACTGTCAATAACCATAATTCGTCTCTCAGCCATGTTCAGTCCGGCGTTCCAGAAGGAAGCGTGCTTCGGCCCTTGCTATTCTTGATATTTATAATGATTTACCTAACGCAGTTTCTTCCCGAATCGCACTTTTCGCTGACAATTGTGTCATTTCTCGCAAAAGTTATACTAACGAAGCTTATCTAGCCCTTCAATGCAACCTCGACACAGTAACAGCAAAGTGCTCTCCTGGCTCATGCAACTTAACCTTTCTGAAACAAAATTTATCTCTTTTACTAGCTAAATCTCCAAACACCGTATTAATAAAATAACATTCCAGTTGAGTTGGTAACCACGTATAAATACATATGTCTTTACCTTCTTTCACACTTAACATGGGACCACTATATTATCCTTATCCTTGCATCCGCTAATCAGTCTTAAGGTCTCTTAAAACAGCATAAAGCATGCTCCCAGGCCACTTCCGATTACGTGCTTACACCACTCTTATTCGACCTAAAATATAATATGCTTGGGCAATTTGGGGTTCCTCGCTAAGCATAATTAGTAAATAAGATTGAATCTTTACAGAATCGCGGAGTTCGTTTATCTTCTCTGAGTATTCGCGTCATTACAGCATCATAGCCTTGCAGAAACACAGTGATCTTCAGGATCTGTGTCCGTGGTAAAGTGCAACGTTTATCACTTTTTCATAAGCTCTATCATCACTCAGCGCTTCATATTGACTTTTCTTTCTTTACCTTTTTTCATTTTTGACCACCGTGACTATCCATTTAAAATTAAGCGCTTGTCATGTCGTACATATAACTATGCATATTCATTCATACCACGTACTATTACTGACGAAACCGCTCCGCCTTCGCATTTTGACCGTCACTGTGGATGAATTTTATAATGTGTTGGGGCAGCCAGCACCTCAGCTTAAATTTTGGGGATAGATTGTTAACTTACTAGTGCCTTAAGTTTCAGTCTTGTATTCTTGTTATTGGTGATTCTCAATTTATTTTCATGCTGTTGTTTGTCAGACAATGTACAGCTTCTATCAACGTTACTATCTGCTGCTCTGTTCATGGTTTTGTTTTTCTCATTTACGCTTCAATGTTTAATTTTGCGTTTTGATTTTTGCAACGACTCTATCTGTTTTGTTGTAGTTTCTAGAAATTGTGGTTTATTTGTTTACTTTGGATTATATGTCTGAATTCCTTCCATATATGTAATACAATCGAACTGAGCGCCTTTAGGGGCATTTTGAATAAATAAATAAATAAATACATAATAGGCACACCTCCTGAAGATATGCACCACCACTGTGGCGCAGCGGTTAAGATGCCTGACTACTGTGCCGGTACGGCGGCATCAATGTAGGCGAAATGGATTGTCGTCCGTGTGCTGTACGATGCCAGTGCACAATAAACAACCCATGTGCTCGAAATTTCCGCAGGGCTCCACTACGGCGTCTCTAATAGCCTTGGCCGCTTTAGCACTAAACCCAACAAACGAAATCAAACCAAACCTAAAAACATATTAGTGGTTCCGAGAACAGGCCCCTTAATTTCAGAGCGGATGAAGTGGTGAGACCATTGCACTTGCCTCTGCTCCACTTTTTCAATGTAATCAAGCAGTAACGACGAGACCTGCTGCAGTCCCTTTCCACTCTCCACAACCAGCCATTGCGTATCTCACGGTCGCTCTTTTTTCGACATAGTCAACCTCCCCCCCCCCCCTTCCTCTCACTCTGCTCCTTTGAACGTGAAGAGAAAGTTCCCCTTTTCTAATGTACCACCCGCCAGCATGGCTTCAGATGAACTAACACGATTTTTCCGTCGCTGGGATCCTAATGATGGGACATTAAAAGAACCCGACCAATCATGGGGAATGGAGGAAGCCAGATGGTCTTCAAAGGCGTCGCTCGTTAACCACCTATCAAATTATTCGCATGCATAGACAAATTTCTGCATGCACGATCACCACTGTCCTCAACACTATGGTGCTGATAAAATCTCTTATGATCCCGAAACCTCGATTAGCGGGAAAGAGTTCACTTAAGTAAAAGCGTCAAACTGCTCAACGAGGAAGATTTGGCGTTTTAGGAAACTTTGTTCATTGGTCGGCTGTCTAATCATCCCCTAATTTTGTTGGGAATTCTCCATTGTTGAATATATAGGATAAATTCGCGATAGGGAGAAAGCTTCTGTCAGAGAATAATCACTTAATGGTGCCCACATCTCCGCGAACGAGAAGCTGGAAAGAAAACCTTCGAGCTTCATGAAGGTAAAGTATGTGGACAGGTGCAAGGTAGATGGACGACCGGGCAAGGTGGGAGCCTTCTTACCGGTTATTCGGGGTCGATAACTCACCACATGTACAGGGTTCTTAGCGAAAAGCGGGCTATACTAATACCACTGTAAGAATTCTCATCCAGGCTATGAAGTGGTAAAGTGACCGCATCGATTTGGCGGTGGTCACGGGATTGACTACTGGTCTCAGAAAAGACATTCGTGTACCGCCGAGTTTTCAGAATGCTAGCATCGTGAGCGCAGTTTGGAGGATGCTAATACATAATTATTTTGGGCTGAAACCATTTACATACATTCACGTTTACCAAAATTAACTACGTTTGAAAATTTCGTCCCGCTGGTGCAGAGAAGAGCCCTTCTAGTAACTATAAGGCATGTCATTATGACCATTGCGCCATCAAAACGTCATATCTAGGTTGAATGAAGTTACACGCCTCTTTTCTGTTTAGCATCCCTGACACTTGCGCTCCTATTCTGGGGTACCATAAATGTTCTCTACATCGATTCAGTTATCGCTTTTTAACATTTTTTTGTTATCGCAAATGTTCTTATATTTTTCAGGAGAACCAGAATACTGCGAAATGAATGCGGAGTCGTACAAATACATCAATGGAGTTCCAGTTTTCTTCCTCCTCCCAGACGAGAACGTGCGCTCTGCAATGCAGTATAAACCGAGGCCCAGTGATGTGATACTCGTTACTTATCCAAAATGCGGCACAACATGGACTCAGTACATTGTTTCTAATATCATGACTAAAGCTAAAACACCAGTTGGAGCAGCGGAATATATGCTTTTCTCTCCATACATCGAAATGATGGGGGCGGAAGCCGCTCGGAACACAGCCAGGAAGGGACCCCTGATGACCCATCTGCCGCTGAAAAGCATGGTCTTCTCGGAGGAGGCCAAATACATTTACGTCGCTCGGAATCCCTACGACTGCTGTGTCTCCTGCTATCATTTTCTTAGGCGTGCTCCTCAGAAACGCAAGGAAGACACACCATTTAGAAAATTTCTTGACAACTTTATATCTGGAGAAATTAATTTCGGAGACTTCTTCGATCATCTCCTGCCATGGTATGAACACAAGGACAAACCTAATGTTTTGTTTGTGACGTACGAGGAAATGAATCGCGACACCAAGAAATGGATCCTGAATATAGCAGATTTTCTTGGAGAAGAGCACGGTACAGCACTTCGCAAAGACAGTGCTCTGCTTGAGAGGATTTTGGAGCTATCGAGTCTTGAAGTAATGAAAACAGTTTTCAATTACTCCTCTGATGACAGAGTGAAGGCGCTTGCAAGCCTGCCTCCTGAGCAAACCTGTAGCTCGATTCAAGCGCTATCAAGATCCATTCCGACAAAGAACGGGAACCACGAAGGTCCAACATTCACAAGGAAGGGAATTGTAGGCGACTGGAAATCTCATTTCACTCCGCAAGACGTGACCACGATGAAGGCCTGGATTAAGGGAAAGACAGGAGGAACTGATGTTATGAACTTATGGGAAGGTTGTGGTCTCCCATAATTCCTTTTTCCATTCAGTGAGCTCATCCACACACATTTATGGCTGACATCGGAAAGCGATTTAGAAGAATCGAAAAATAAAGCAATTAGCAGCGCCAAAACTCGGCTGAATGTGTTGCTCAAGGTCATATTGGCAGCGCTTTGTGCATGAAGCGTTTTCAAAGCAGTAACTTTGGTCGACTATCAGTACATAGCGATATTGTAGCGCAAAATAGACAACACACGAGAATACCAAACATGTGTCTTGTCTGTTTTGCTCTATAATATGGCTATGTTTATGAACCAACAAGCCCAAAAAGCTACGTTTTTGAATCAGTAAATAACTCGCAATTGTTCACACATCAAAAAAAGTACAAAAAGCTTATTCAAAGCGTCTACTACATCAAATACATCAAAGGAGAACCATAATTTAAAAGCACTTGTCTCACAGGAAGAGTTCCGAGAATTTTATTCTTTATCTAGGGAATGCTCCTTCGTTTACCGAGTAACATAGGTTTGCTAAGGTATTCGCAATACAGAGCAATAGCCTGCAAGTAGTCTTTTTTTTTTTTTTTTGTAAATTTAAGTATGCTAAGCGAATTTTGCTCTCTCTAAGGGTATTTCTGGCTCCAATTCTTTCATAGTTTAAATGTATGAAAGCTCTAAGACACTCTTTATGAGAACAGATATTTTTTAATGATGCTTTCAATGATTCGACAACAAAGTTAATTAGGCACAAAAGTATAAATATATGCTGATAGATGTTTCCACACAGACGCGGAGGGGCAGTGGTTAAGGCGCTCGACTGTTTTGCTCAAGCATGTGGGACCGAAATCCAGCCTCACCGGCCGCTTTTCTATGGAGGCGAAAAGAAGCCGCCCATGAGCTATGCGATTGGATTGCCATTATAGAATCTCAGGTAATCGAAGTTTCCGGAGTCCTCGACTGTGGCATCTGCCCTATCCTTACTCAGTTTGGGACATGGAACACTATGAACCAAACCAAACCGGACCACATCTTGTTCCTGGGTTGGAACGGCGTTTTATTTCTACGAAGGTAGGTCTTAACACGAAATACATAGACAACGCATTTCTGCAAGCGCGTACAATTTAGTTTAGAAATTTGAACACAAATAAGTCTTTACAGCTGCCTGATCTCATTATACAATATTGAAGAGTCCTTTTCTTTAATACACTGGTTAATTAGGGCACACTCAGCAAAGTTTTTTGAACATAAACTTTTTTGGAGTGAACCTTGTAAATTGTGGCCGATAGCTCAGAAATTGGCTGCGGCATCAGTTACGAAGTTCGTCATTCCGACTTCCTCGTCTATCACTGCAGCCGATCAGCCGGTTCTTTATATTTTTCTCTCATCAACCCACATGGCACATATAGATTGATGATCACATCCTGTGTTGTACAACCACTCTCTCGCGCTGTGCATTGCATGCTGTTGTGTTCATCAACTTCTGTCAAGGGCAGTAGAAACGTGAGCGCACGCTGTCATGCGGGCGCTACACGCCAAGATGTCCAGTCGTAGAGCACCATGAAATTGTTCAAGAATGGTGGAGTGCAGATATTTGGGGACGACGACCAAAAGCTATACGTCATAAGGTCGCATATTGCGGTGGTATGGCGGTACTTCTTGGAGTACAAGCATGGTGAGGGTAGGATGAGAGTTACCGGTAGTGAGACGGTTGATCATAGACCATAGCGCAGAATCCAATCACTATTCATCGGTAATGTGGGGAAAGGCCGATAAAAACAACGCATGCGTCGATGTCACAAACCGTACAGCTGAGAGGACCGACAGGGGGGCTGTACAAACAGTCTGCATCTTGGTGAAGCCGACCAGATTTGTAAACGACGATAAAGGTGTATCCTTGCAACCGTAACGCCACGCGCCTAAACGGCCAGTGTGGTAATTGAGTGAAGAAAGCTAGTACAAGCCATGGTGGTCCGTGATAACAGTAAAGGGTCACCCAAAACATCAGTGCAGAATTTTATAATAGCCCAAACAAGTGCCAGGCACTCGTTCTTTGTGATAGAGTTACATGGTTCAGCCGTAGATAGTAGGCGGCTTGCATATGCTTTTGTGCAGCCGAGGTGTCGCTGAGTGAGGATAGCTCCAGTGTCTTGGCACTTGTGTTAGTGTGGTGTTCGATTGGGCTGAAGGAATAAAATGGGTAAAGGCGGCTGGATTGCATAAAAAAGCTATAAGCTCGGAGAAGGCGACAGCTTGGTCCGCGGGTCCCGAGAGAAATGTGCATCTATTTTCATCAGGGCAGTGAGAGGGCGAGCAAGGGTTGCGAAGATCTGGACGAAGCGCCGAAAATAAGAACACAAGCTGAGGAAACTTGAAACATCACTAGATGCACGCGGCATGCGAAAATTACGGATGGCACGAATCTTATCGGGGTCAGGCTGAACACCGGCAGCATTAACCAACTGGCCAAGAACTTTGCTTTTCCGAAGGCCAATCTGCATTTCTTGGAGTTGAGTTGAAGGCCGGCGTGGCGGACTCGCTCGAGAATGGTAGGAAAGCAAAAGAGGTTGCTGTCAAAAGTAGTCGAGAAAACAATGACGTCGTCTAAGTAACACAAACAAGCCGTCCACTTGAAGCTTTACAGCAATGAGTCAATCAACAGTGGCAGGGCGTTCGACAGTGGCAGGGGCGTTACAAAGACCGAAAAGCATAACCTTGAATTGCTAGAGTGCGCCACGAGTATGGAATGCTGCTTTATCGCGGCCTTGTTCACTGACGAAGATTTGCCAGTAGCCAGAGCGAACGTCGAGGGAGGAAAATTAGCTGCCTTCATCTATGCAATCGATGCTCGGCAGAGGCTGTCGTCTTTTCTGGCCGACCTGTTGATGTGGCGATAGTCGATGCAGAATTTTCAGCTCTCATTTTCCTCACTAGTAAAACAGGTGGCACCAGGGACTATTCGAAGACTCAATAACTTCGTTGTACCGCATCGTGTCGACTTCATGTTGAATCACTTGTGGCTCAGAATGGGACACACAGTACCGTAGCTTGTGAATGGGAGTAACATCGCCGGTTTCAATGCGGTGGTTTACAACACAAGTTTGGCCTAGATGTTGGGCCCCAAAGTAAAAAAATGTCGCTATAAGAAAAGAAATCCTTGTACAACATCTCAGCAGATCAGAATAGCAAAGGGAAGGTGACAGTCGACGCAGAGTCACCAGCTCTCATCTTTGTTCACTAGCGCAACAGATGACGCCCGCGGACTACTCGAATGTTCAGTAAAGTCATCGGCCAGCATATTGTTGACTTCATGTTGAATGACTTGGGGCTCAGGATGGGACGCATGGGACGGTCGCTCGTGAATAGAAGTAACATTACCGGTGTCTATCCGGTGGGATACAACAGATGTTATACCTAGAGTTCGTGCCCCAAAGTAAAAAATGTCGCTATAAGAAAGGAAAAGCTTGCACAGCGTTTCGGCAAAATCAGGTTGCAGGTCGACCGCGTTCATGCCGGAAGAGGATCAGGATAGCAAATGGACCACTTGGGAAGAGCAGGTGCAGGTGAAGAGGAGGGCCCGATGTAGAGCTGAAACTTCACAGTCAGCCAGCACGGACAGTTCAGCAAGTGAAATTTTGTTGGGAAGAAAATGACGTGACGCTGAAAGACGACATCTGTAATGGGGCACGCCAGGTAGTCAAGGGCAGCGGTGGCTTAGAGGGAGAACATTCACCTCACATGCAAGAGTACCGTGATTCGAATCCCGGTGCTGCGCAATTCTCCATCGGATAAAAATATCCGCGTGTCGATGAAATTGCATAAACAGGTTTGTGATGCGTCCTGATACCGGTGAACACCTCCGGTAGCGTACTCCCTCACTAGAACAGGAGTTGGCCACCATGGTGCAGTAATTGGCCAGAGCGTCCCATAATTAGTTCGATAAAACCTGGCCCTCAGTCACCAATGGATGCCGACAACTCACCACGGCGCGGTTAGACCTAAGACACAGCGGGAGGTGTTAAGAATCTCTGGCTCTGCTGGACAGGCCACCACTTATACCTGATCCTGGCAACGTTTAACGCTAGAACACTAGCTAGTGAACATAGTTTAGTAGGGCTGTTAGGGGAGCTCTGTTTGTTAACAGCCACCGGCATGCGGGCTTATCGCTGTGATCCTGCCACGCGTATCACTACTGTATCCCACGTTTGTTCATGCTCGTTGTCGCGATACGACGCGTTATCATTTTCTTTGTCGCGAACGATGCGCTGAGATCTCTCAGATTCCGATCTCTTGCGTATGGTTCCACAATGTTCCAGGTTGTGATATATAGCAGTTTGCGACGTTATCTGTATTGTTCTGAGCAGCCTTTAAACTGAGCGTTGACGAGTGTAACGGGCATTCTTTATTCGACGATCGCCGATCACGTTTGTTGCTATCGCCGCTGCCGAGTTGCTTAGGTAGTTCTTTTCCGGGCGCAAGTCAGCCCAATAAAGAGTTCCTTCAGTGCAATCACCGACTCTTCATTTGTGTCATCGACCCTGGTCACCACAATGTGACAATATCTCATATCTTTATAATTTCTCAGCGAGCCTCATTAAGCAAGGCCCAAGACATACTGTGGCGCGAGCTACAAACCCGCTTGTTCTCCTGCCCCAAAGTATATTAGTATATATTCAAAGAGCAGGTTGATCCCAAATGCAAAGAGTGGCGTCGACGCCACTTCAGACCATATTACATGGGGGTGCGCGGTCTATCCGCCACCCGCCGATTTGCTGGAAGCTCCATCTGTGGAGGAGTTGGAGGCCGTGCTGCGCTGCTCGGACTCGCACCTCTAGGCTCGGGTCCCTGAGAGGACCGAAGAGATCACCGACAGGACGCAACTGGCGGTCATCTGGCGTGGCCAACCACCAAACTGAACCTTCACCTCTTAAAGCCGATGAAAATAAATGTTTTCCCGACCATACAGAGACCGATCAGCTTACCTGCCGGTTACGTAGAAGGGGTTTACTGCGGTATTAGCTAATAGAATCAAAACAACCTATGACTGCAGTCAAACAAAAGAGCGAGCAGCTTTTCGAAAAGGCTACTCTACTTTCGATCATATCCATAATATCAACCAGGTGATAGAAACACTTAATTGTGGTTTAAGTCTGGGTAACCCTTGTTGAGTTCAAAGGCGGAAGCTTCTTTTTCCTGCTACATTATTTCCCTAACACGCCCTATCAGATTAAGTTGCTACATTATTTGCGACGCTTAAGCTCATCCTTTCAGAGTATGACGCGAGAACGTAAGTTACCAGTCTTCTTCTTCTTCTGGCCTTCCTCCTCGTCGGCTATTCAAGGTCAAGCGTGGTCTCCGTCGGGACCACGCGACGGCTCGAAACCTGGCGCAGTATTGCTATTGCAATCAAAATGCTCGGAATATATTCAGCCCTTATGCATAGTATTCAACGAATACGAAAAGGCATTTCGTCAGTAAAAACATCGGCGGTCATGCAGGCATTGCGAAATCACAATGGCCAGCCGTACGTGAAAGTACTGGAACATATATATAGTGGCTGCACAGCATCCATATTTCTGTATAATGAAAGTAACAAAATTCTTATAAAGGACAGTGTTAGTCAAGGAAATTCGATCTTTCCAGTGCTATTCACAGCTTGCATAGAACAAGTATTCAGACTTGAAATGGGAATAGTTAGGGATAAGTTCAGAAGAGAATACCTCAGAAATCTGCGATTTGCTCTTGACATTGCCTTCCTAAGTAACTTAGATCCCCTAAGTGCAAAAAATGATTGATGACCTAAACAGGAAAAGTAGAAAGGTAGGCTTGAAATATATATGCAGAAGACTAAGCTAGTGTTGAATAGCCTCGGGAAGAAACAAGCTTACGTTAGGCTGCAAAGCGCTGGAAGTAGTAGGCGAAAGTGTCTACTTAGGACAGGTAGTAACCGCAGATCCGGACCATGAAAGGGAAATAACAAGAAGAATAAGGTTGGGATGCATCGCATTTGGCAAGCACTGGCAGATTGTGACTAGCAGCTTACTTGTATCAATCAGGAAGAACGTATACAACAGTTGTATCTTTAGTTCAGTCGTTCAGTCGTGTCTGACTCTTCATGACCCTAAGGACCATATGACGCAACGTTTTCCGGTCTCTCACTATCTTCCTAATATCACATAACTTCATCTGCAGCGCCTCGAGGATGCCACCTAACCATCGCGTTCGCTGCCTACCCCTTCCCCGGTAACCCTCAACCTTTCCCAACATCATATCTTTCTCCAGCGACTCCTCTCTTCTCTTCAGATGACCAAAGTAGCCGAGCTTTAGCTTTAAAATTTGACCCTCCAAAAAACAGCCAGGGTAAATGGTCGACAATATCGACTACTTTGATCGTCTGTTAGCCTTAGAAACTCTCAAGAGTCTCCGCCAGCACCACAATTAAAACACATAAATTCTTGGGCGGTCAGCGTTCTTCACAGCCCAGCTCTCGCATCCATACATCAAAACTGGAAAGTCCATAGCACGAGTTATACGGATCTTGGTTCGCACTCTAATGTATCTGCTCTTTACTAGGCGGTCAGGGGCTAGCCATGGCTGTCTTTCCCAGAAGCGGACGCCTCCTAATTTCATGGCTGCAGTCTCCTTCTGGGGTAATCTTGGAGCCCAAGAAAAGAAAATCTGTCACAGCTTCCACTTCTTGTTCCTTGATTCTCCAGGACTTGATAGGGCAACACGCCATGATCTTTGTCTTTTTAATTTTCAGTTTAATTCCAAACTTCTCGCTCTCTTCTTGTACGCGCATCAGAAGTCTCTTGAGTTCCACTTCACTTTCTGTAATTAAGGTGGTATCATCCGCCTAAGGTTGTTGACATGATTTCCAGCAATCTTCACTCCAGCTGAAGACTCGTCCAGACCGGCCTGCTTCATGATGCACTAAGCATATAGGTTAAATAGGCAGGGCGACAGTATGCAGCCTTGTCTCACTCCTTCCTCTAACGGAAACCAATCATTAGGACCCTGTCCAGTTCTGCCAGTGGCCTCTTGCCCTTCATATAGGTTCCTGAGGAGACAGATAAGGTGAATCGGAACTCCCATCCTTTGGAGAGCTTGCCACAATCTGCTGCGATCTACGCAGTCAAACGCTTTCGCATAATCAAAAAAAGCAGAAGTAGATGGGTTTCTGGAACTCCCTTCCTTTTTCCTTGATCCAGCGAAGGTTGGCAATCTGGTCTCTAGTTCCTCTGCTCTTGCAAAACCCAGCTTGCACGTCCAGAAGCTCTCGATCCGCATACTGCTGCAGCCTACCTTGGAGGATTTTTAACATCACCTCGCTAGCATGCGAAATAAGCGCGATTGTGCGGTAGTTGGAAAACTCTTTGGCACTGCCTCTCTTTGGCATGAAGATGTAAACTCACCTCCTTCAATCCTGTGGCTACTGTAGGATTGTCCAAATTTGCTGACATAATGTATACAGAACGTTAACAGCGTCATGGTTTAGGTTTTCGAGCAACTCAGCTGGGATGCCATCAATTGCACTAGCTTTGTTCTTAGCAAGGCTGGCTAAGGCCCATTCAATTTCACTTTTCAGGATGCCCGGCTTGAGATCAGTAATCGCAACCGTTTTACGTTGGGTTTGCACATCCGGATGCTTCTTGTACAGTTCCTCTGCACACGAACGTTGAGTTTGCATATCCGGATCCTTCTTTTACAGTTCTGTGTATTCATGTCACCTCTTCTTTATCTCTGAGGCTTCTGTGAGGTCCCTGCCTCGTTTGTCCTTTACCATGCCCAGCTTAGCACAGAAGCTTCCTTTGATATTTTTTATTGTCTTATAGAGAGCTCTTGTGTTCCTCAATTGGCTGTTGTCCTCAACGGCTTCGCACTGTATGTTCAGGTAGGCATTCTTATCTCTCCTTGCTATTTTCTGATAATCCGCATTGAGAGCCTTGTATCTTTCTCTTTCCCCCATAACTTTTGCCATTCTTCTTTCCTCAGCTATTTGCAAAGCCTCTTCAGAGAACCAGTTTGCTTTCTTGCATTTCTTTTGCTTTGGAACTACCTTAGTATCAACTTGTATTATATTGTTGCGGTACGCAGTGAAGGAGACGATGACGAAGTGCTGGGCTACTAGAGAAAGACGACGCTGCAGCTACGTCTGGTTCTCCTGTGAGTGTGTCCCTGACGGTGAACTGTTGCGGCTACGACGTACCATCGCCTCCTAACATCTCGACGTGCCTCGTAACATCTTAGTGGAGCTGCTGGGTAAGACACCAATACCACAAGCTGGATCTCCGTAGTGGCCGCCAACTTGGTGCTAGCACTATGCAGTCCGACGCAGCTACCTCTACAGCGGCACAACCAGCGCTCACTGTCGTCGTAGCGCAGCCTCGTGATCCGGGAGCCTTTTTCGGCACCGATGACATCGACGTCGAAGACTGACTCGCTCTGTACGAGCGAGTCAGTAAGCACAACCGATGGGACGCAACGTTGATGCTTGCAAATGTCATTTTCTACCTGGCTGGTACGGCGCGCGTCTGGTTCGAGACGCACGAAGAAGATCTAACATCCTGGGACATGTGCAAAGAGAAGCTTCGGGATCTCCTTGGCAAGCCGATCGGACGCAAGCTCGGCGCTAAAAAGGACCTGGCATCGCGAGCACAGTCGTCGACCGAATCATATCTGTCGTACATACAAGACGTACTAGCTCTATGCCGCAAAGTGAACAGCGCCATGCCCGAGTGTGACAAGGTGGGCCACATCTTAAAGGGCATTGCTGACGACGCTTTTAACCTTCTATTTTGCAAAGATTGTACGACGGTTGACTCCGTCCTCGAGGTATGCCGGCGGTTTGAGCAAGCTAAACATTGTCGTATTGCTCCCCGCTTCGACCGCTTGCCAAACACAGTTGCGACGTCTTCGTGCGAAGATCTGCCAACACTGCAGCAACCGTCCCATGAGCCAAACTTGACCAGGATCGCTCGCAGAGAGCTGGAGGCAATGGCCCCCGTCGCAATCACACCTCAGCCGGCGGATGCTACTATAGCACTGATGCAAGCTGTCGTTCGCCAAGAATTCGCGAACGTGGGCCTTAATGCGAGCGTAAGCCTCAGATCTGGTCAGCCGTCCGCACAGCCATCTGTCCAGCCCACCGTTCCGGTGGTAGCTGCTGCGGCTCCGACTGTGCCCTTCCGACGTGATACCCCGAATCTACCCGACGCTACAGCAACCCAGAAGAATGGCGGACCTTGGACAACCGACCCATCTGCTTCAACTGCTCGCGTGCCAGCCGCATTTCTCGCCATTGCCGAGCCGTTGGGTTCTGCCACCTCGACCTCGCTACTATCATGATCGCAGCACCGCCTACGGACCACACGCAGCCTCTCTTCGTGATACGCCCTCTCGTGACTTTAACCCGCCATCCCCGCGCATGTCCAGCCGATCGCCGTCTCCCCAGACCCGCCGTTCCCGCTCGCCCCTACCTCATCGTTCCTCGTCCCCTCACTTCTCTGGCCCGCTCCCGGAAAACTGATCAATGCAGCTTCACCTCCGGGAGCTGCATTGACGACCCGGCCCGAAAATCCTCTGCTGACCCTCGCTCGTAGCTGCAATCTTCTAGATATCTGTGTAGATGGTGTGCCTGTTACCGCCCTCATTGACACTGGTGCCCGAATTTCCGTCCTGATCTCTTTGTTTCGCCGCCGACTCAAAAAAGTTGTCACACCCGTCTCTTCATCAGCCGTTCGTGTCGCCGATGGGGCCGTCGCTGCCGTCGTGGGACTTTGCACTGCGCGCGTGAGCATTTGTGGTCGAACAACCCCTGTGCTCTTCACTGTAATCGACCGCTGCCCTCACGATGTGATCCTCGGCATCGACTTTTTAACGGCGCACTCTGCACTGATTGATTGTTCAAGTGGCCTCCTTCGCTTAGACCTGCCTTTCTGCTCCGACCGCACAGATATCAAGCCACGCCTCTGCTCCGTCGAGTTTGTTCGCCTACCACCCGAAGCTGCCATGTATGTTCCTTTGGCCCCGTTTCCTGCTATTCCTGATGGTACATACGTCACTTGTCCAATCACCGATGTTGTTCTCCACCGTAACGTCATACTCCCCCACTGTCCTGACCATCACGGATAACAGAACCTATCTTCCCTTCCTTAACTTTAGCCGCTCTGTCCAAGTTTTGCCCCATGGCATTGCACTCGCTGACTTGCTTCCGTTGGCTGACTGCGAAGTTTCTGCCCTCAAGCCTGTGCCTCTGTCTGAACCCCCCGTATCAGCTTCTCGTTCGACCCTTTTTACTCCCATGATAGCACCGGATTTGACACCTAAGCAAGCTAGTGGTCTGTCCGACCTTTTGTTTTCATGCAGCGACATTTTTAATTTTGGCGACCGACCTTTGGCCCAGACATCTGTCGTTACCCATCGCATCAATACTAGTGATGCCAGCCCTATTCACAGAAGGCCTTATCAAGTCTCTCTTGCTGAGCGCCACGTGATACAGAAGGTGGTCGACAAGATGTTGACAAATATTATTATTGAGCCTTCCTGCAGTCCCTGGGCGTCTCCTGTCGTTTTAGTCAAAAAGAAAGATCAAACTGGGAGATTCTGTGTAGATAATCGCCACTCTCCTGCAAACCATCATCCAGAAGTCGTGGATGTCGCCCGTCTCAAACCTTATATCTCGCGCTCACATGTGTAGTCTACGCACCGGGACTGTGCTTCTTCCGCGGGGGGGGGGGGGGGGGGGGGGGGGGTATTGTTACGGTACGCAGTGAAAGAGACGATGCCGAAGTGCTGGGCTAGTAGAAAAAGACGACGCTGCAGCTACGTCTGGTTCTCCTGTGAGTGTGTCCCTGACGGTGAACTGTTGCGGCTACGACGTACCATCGCCTCCTAACATCTCGACGTGCCTCGTAACAATATCACGAACATCAGTCCACATCTCTTCAGGCACCATGTCTTCTAGATCTAACAGATGTTTGGTTTGGGCTAGTTGGTAGCAGTTTCTTGAAGACATAGCGCAAAAAAGACGGGGACAACACAGATGTAGACAGGACAGGCGCTAACTGACAACTTTATTTTCGAGGAAAACCGCAGCACAATTTATGTCAAAACTCACGTGACAATCAAGGGGCCCTATACTACGACCAGATACAGTTTAACAAAGGGCGGCCGACAATCTTGACCCGGAAAACCATAAAAGAAACAAGGGGGGCCGAAAAGCATTATCAACAGATTGTATAAAACTAATTGTGAACTTAATACAACAGAGGGGGTGCGAACATCATCATGGCCAAGGGACGGTTTCAAAGAACCCAACCACAACAACGAGCGAGCCTAAAAGGGCCCAAAACAAGGGAAGTAAAAGCAGTCATAGGTCAAAACCAAAAAACGTGAGAGGCAAAAGCAGAGTCACAACTAAAAACAGATAAAACGTGCGAAGCAAAAGCAAAGTCACAACTAAAAACAGATAAAACGTGCGAAGCAAAATCAGAGTCAAAAACTAAAGACAGACGAAACATGCGAAGCAAAAGCAGAGTCAAATCTAAACGCAGGACAGTCTGTGCGAAGCAAAAGCAGAGTCATGAACTAAAAACAGACCAACCGCGCGAAGCAAAACAGAGTCAAAAACTTAAAACATATGAGACGTGCGAAGCAAAAGCGGAGTCATAAGCCAAATCAGATGATACGTGGGAAGCAAAAAGCAGAGTCAAAACTAAAAACAGACTCAGGAGTGTAGAAGGCTCCCCGCAAAACATTAAGTGCTAAGCAAGTGGGAGAACATGGTTAGTACCCGATTTTAGTAGTCTTGGCTATGCGTACGCAACAAATCGGGTACTAACCTTGCCGAACATTGTAAAGCTTGTAAAACAAATCCAAATAACGCATGTTATCCGCTCTTAGATAGCACAGATTTCTTAAGATCAGCCAAAGAAAAAACTGAGCGCGAAGTCATGGAGGCATACTTCATTAAAAAGGCCTGTCAGGATTGCGTCAGCGTACCTTCTATCAACCTTCTTGAAAGCGAATTTGAATTCCTTGATGACCACATGTAGGTGTTATAACCCTTTTTTGCTTTATTACCATAAGCAACCGGTTGCTGACTGATATGAAACGAGTTATCGTCTCTGGAATTTTTTTTATCACTCCCCGGTTTCTGGTGTGTTTACTTTCTTCATTTTCTCATTCTCCATAATTGTTCTTCCACTTGCTTAGCACTTCAATGTTTTTCGGGGAGCCTTCTACACTCCTGAGTCTGTTTTTAGTTTTGACTCTGCTTTTTGCTTCCCACGTATCGTCTGATTTAGCTTATGACTCCGCTTTTGCTTCGCACGTTTCATATGTCTTAAGTTTTTGACTCTGCTTTTGCTTCGCGCGGTTGGTCTGTTTTTAGTTCATGACTCTGCTTTTGCTTCGCACAGACCGTCCTGCTTTTAGATTTGACTCTGCTTTTGCTTCGCATGTTTCGTCTGTCTTTAGTTTTTGACTCTGCTTTTGCTTCGCACGTTTTATCTGTTTTTAGTTGTGACTCTGCTTTTGCCTCGCACGTTTTTTTGGTTTTGACCTATGACTGCTTTGACTTCCCTTGTTTTGGGCCCTTTTAGGCTCGCTCGTTGTTGTGGTTGGGTTCTTTGGCACCGTCCCTTGGCCACGATGTTGTTCGCACCCCATCTGTTGTATTAAGTTCACAATGAGTTTTATATAATCTGTTGATAATGCTTTCCGGCCCCCCTTGTTTCTTTTATGGTTTTCCGGGTCAAGATTGTCGGCCGCCCTTTGTTAAACTGTATCTGGTCGTAGTATAGGACCCCTTGATTGTCACGTGAGTTGTGACATAAATTGTGCTGTGGTTTTCCTCGAAAATAAAGTTGTCAGTTAGCGCCTGTCATGTCTACATCTGTGTTGTCCCAGTCCTTTTTGCGCTATGTCTTCTAGATATAATTCTTGAAATCGATTTCTCACTTCCCCAGCATATTCTGATGGAATTTGATTCAGATCATACCTGAAAGGCCTTCAGGGTTTCTGCGCTTTCCTCAATGGAAGCTTAAATTTGGCCACAAGAAGCTGAAGATCGGTGCCACAATCGGCCCCAGGCTTTGTTTTTACTGCTTGTATAGCGCAACCTATGGGGCTGAAACGTGGAGGATAACAAAGAAAGTTCTACTTAAGTCGAGGACAACGCAGAGGGCTATAGAAGGAACATTGGTAGGGGTAACAATAAGGGATAGGAAAAGTGCAGAGTGGGTCAGAGAAATAACTCAGGTTACCGACCGACATTCTAGTGGAAATTAGGAAGAAATGGGCATGGGCAGGACATGTAGTGCAAAAAGAGGATAACCGATGGTCGCTTAGGGTAACAAACTGGATTCCAAGGGAAGGAAAGCGTAGCAGGGGGCGGCAGAAAGTTAGGTGGGCGGATGAGGTTAAGAAGTTCGCAGGGGTCAAGTGGATGTAGCAAGCACAGAACTGGGTTAAGTGGAGAAATATGGGAAAGGCCTTCGCCCTGCAGTGGGTATAGTCAGGCATGATGATGATGATGAATGAATGCCAAGCTATACTCAATGTGGACAAGCCATGTATTGTGGCAGGGAAATATTTTGCAATGTGCGCCATGACTCGCGAAATATGGGCAAAACATTGCCGACGGCTGGGTAATATTGGCCATCATATATCATTGTGTATACAATGTTGACAAGCAATTCTATACGCCCATTAATAGCCCATGAATGCCAATCATGGGGGGAACATGTAAATCACTGGTCCAAGAGTGGTCAATGTAATCGCATGGCTGTACCATTATTGGCAGCGCATTGGCAACGCCGGACCACTGGTGGACCAGACGTCGCCAATCTATTTCCAATATCGGGCCGTTCGCATGTGCTACCTGGGGAACAACTGTCTCGTTTTAGTAATGCTGGTTATTTCCACACTGCCCTGGCGCAGGTTAACGAAAACCTCCCGCAGAAAACGAACGGAAAAGAGCGAAAAGAGGCTGCCCGATTTAGAGATACCAAGTCAGTAGTAGCACCTTACACGCCTAAAGTGGCACAACTAGAAGAGAGTGGCTACCAGGCATGGAGTGCCTAAGGTGCTTTTAGCATCTGTGAAATTAGGCCAACTATGGTCTACCACAGCAAAAGAGAGAACCATGCCCTGCAGATGCGACAAAAAGCATGAAACTTCTTATGGTAAATGCGCGAAAGGTGTAATTTATAAAATTCCGCTGACATATGGAAAGCCTTGCATTCGCCAAACAAGACACTGCGTTTATGATCGTTCAGGGCAGCATGAATTAACGCGCGTAAAAGATATGGAGTGTAACACGAATTTGACCAATCATTGCCAAAATGTAAATGCTGGCCGCGACTGAGTGAGATCACAATCCTTGATCTTGTCAGCAGCACAATGGTGCGTAAAATAATCAAATCCCACTGTGATAAAGAGGGCGCAAAACAGCATCAGCGATATGTCCCTCGCTTTATTCAGAATTGAATCAGACTTTTAATATCTGTTTTGCAGGGTAGGATGGTGTCTCGCTTATCAGGTACATTGTGGATGTACCTGCATCTCGATGCGCTTACATGTCTAGTTAGTGGTGTCTACTTCCAAATAAACTAGTTGTTTGCGCTCATTTTCTGTCTACAGTCTTCGTGTCGTCGTTTTGCGCCATAACACTTCCTGGCATTAAAAACTTTTTGCCAGCTAGCCCGATAACCCTTGTTGGAAACACATCCAAAGAACAGACGCTTCACACACCGTTGTTTTGTGGTGACACCGCGCACGATCCGTACACAGTAATAACGACCTTATTCTAAGACTCGAAATAATTTTGCTGTACACGAGCTAATATTTCACAAACATTGATATCATCGTCTGTTTTAACTTTCTACAGCATGGTAAATGAATAGAAACCTGGTGTCGTATGGTGGACATCTTTTGCTGAGTCGAACGTGGCGAATAGCCACCTGGCTACACCAATGATAGGCATGCTGTCAAATCTGACACGGCGTAATGAACTGCGCGGTCCCGTACTCGCACAAAGCCACTGCGTGACCGATTTGCACGTGCTAAATGAGTAGAACATTGCAGCTGCTACGGGGTTAAATCTTTCTCTGAGCAGATGACCTGGAGGATCGCCACCAAGGCTACTCCAACAATATACAGGCTGTCATATCTAGCACAACCTATGCGAACTGCGTTGTCGCATACTGGCACACAGCTGTTGCTTGACAGATCCGGTGAATGCGAATTCTTCGCAGGTCAGGGTCCAGATTCCGATAAGAACTTATTTTTAATTAAGAGGCTGGAAATAATGTACTTTGGTTCAAAATTAAGACCAAGTGCATATTATACAAAATGCGCTCGGTCGTCGCTTCTAATCTCCAATGGCACAGTTACACCATTTCGCTACAGTTTATGGTTATGCTTTTTAGAACGTGTGACCGTGAAATGTCTCTCACCCTAGAAATCACATAGAAATTTAATGGCTTTCTGATGAATTAGAACACAGTGTCTGCCTAAATTGTTGGGAGCCGCCTTACCTGTGTGTTGAGGTTATAGGGAGGCAGTTACGAGAAAAGGGAGGAAGTGATCCTTACTGGAGGACTGAGTATTACTTGTTACACCTGTGGATCTTTAAACGGCCCTAAGTTTACGTGACAGATAGACACCTTTTGCGTTTCGTCCCCATCTAAACACGAATACTGCCCACTTGTCCGAGCCAAGCTACTTAGGCTCAGTAGGTGAGCAAGGCCAGTAAACATTTATTTCTCGGTGCGCACATTAAGCGCACCATAAGAGATGGATACAAAATGGGACGTATGAAAGAGAGTGAAACTTTGGCCTAAGTATACACCTGAGGATTAATTTCTCCTTTTTCGCACTTCGCTTCCAACACAGAAATGCATGGAAGGCATCATGTATACAGCTTAGTAAACCAACGTTGTAAGTTGTAACCACTAAACTACAGCTGCTACCACTTCAACCCCTGCTCCCACTCTTGCTGAAACCAAGGCCACTAACTCCTTCGACGACATTCTTGCAACGCTTGCAGATATTCATTTTCCTCATTCTCTCGCTAGTCTTACCCCGAATATCAAGGCTGTAGAGACAAGAGATTTAGACTCTTGTTTTACCTTGTGGGAGGCTGAGGCTTCGCTTGTTGTTGTTGTTATGAACTTTATTTTTCCACCGATGTAGGAGGCCCCCTACTCCCCGCCCCCGGCACGCAGGCCTATGGGACGGAGGCCGGGGCCTCCGCGACTAAAGACAGGCGAACTGACAGTGTCTCTTCGCGGCTTCAGCCGCCAGGCGGACAGCTTGCTGGTGGTTGGCGGGGGACTCGCTCCGCAGTAGCAGTTCCCAGGCTTCTCTACTGTTTATGTTTTCCTTGGCGCCAGGGGAATCAAGGCATTGCCAGATTATGTGATCAAGAGTACCCCTTTCTCCGCAGGTTTCGCATTTATCGTCCGCCTTTTCCTCCACTTGCGTGTGGAAAAGCCAGACGGGACTTGGGAAATTCCCAGCTTGCAGGCGCCGCCAAGCGACGGCCTCCTTGTTAGTTAGCGTTCGGTCCGGTGGTGGCAGGGACCTTCTGCTAAGTCTGTAGTGTTCTAAAATTTCGTTATAAGCTTGCAGCCTCTCGTCCATCCCATCGCAATCAGGCAGCTCTACGGCTGCCCGGAAGTAGAGAGCTCGGGCTAGCTCGTGCGCCGCCTCGTTGCCGGGGACGGACTCGTGCGCGGGGGTCCAAATAATTCGAATCTTTCTTTCAAGTTTTCCTTTCTCTAAAATTTTGGCTGCCTCCGTCGAGACCCTCCCTTTTCCAAAGTTCCAGACAGCTGTTTTGCTGTCACTAATAACTATGCTGGCTTCCGTTCCAACGCAAGCGAGTGCTATTGCAACTTCTTCAGCCGTGTCTACATTTCGGCTTCTAAAGCGTGACCCGCATGGAGCGTTTTTCCGGGCGATTCGCCGGCGTCGACGGCAGCGGAGCGTTTTTTTGCCGCCAGAGAGGACGATTTTGCCAAATCGTAGGGATCTGGCTGAACAGATAAAAACGCCGACGACGCGCCGACGCCGGAAGTCGGCAGCGGCAGAGGGCCAATGAGAGCCGGAGCAGCCGTCACGTGATTCCGGTTGGAGCCACGCCCACGCCGGCCGAGAGAGAACGGCGGGGGTAACAGTGAACTAGTTCACTGTAGCGGGGGTTTGGCGCTCCGACGGCGCCGAGGGTTTCGGGTTTCTCGGCCGAAACGGCCGAGCAGCAATGTAGCCTTTCGGAGTCGCTCCGCGCACGAGGCGACGACAGCAAGGTCCGGGCACCGTGCACTTCCTTTTTTTTTTAGGTTTTTAGGTTAGAGTTCGGTGAAGGTGGGCCGTCCGCTGGGGCCACGAGTGTTTACGCTGAGCTCGGAGGTTTATGAGCTGCTAGCCTTGCCAGCGGACCTCCGATACCTCCCTTGTGCTATGGCTTCTGCATTTAGATCCATAGCTGTTGGAAGTGATGCCTTTGCCTGTCTTCTTGACACACCTGACCCAGAAGAAAGAGAGGAAACCACAACTTGAAGCTCGCGGCTACAGGGAAAACAAGATGTGCGCGACCTCGACGCACGGCCGGATGGGGGCGCGTGCGTCGCTCAACTGGGCGGCAAAAAAAAACGCCGCTCGGCTGCTGACCATGCGGGAGTGAAATCGTCGACGCCGGCGCGGGCGTCGGGCGTGCGACGCGTTTTCGCGTGCAAAAAACGCTCCATGCGGGCCGCGCTTAACGGACGCAGCGGCGGCGGGCACGCCGCGGTCGTTGACGACCACAGCCACCGCCGCCCCCGACTTCCCGCTAGCCGCGTCCACGTAGGCGACCTCCCCCGGCTTCATTTTTCCCGCTTTCTTTGCGAGCGTCTCGGCCCTCTTTTGTCTCCTCTCCATGTTGTACGTAGGGTGCATGTTTTTAGGTAGGGGGGGGGGCACTATTATATATTCGCGACACTCTCGTGGAATGTCTACTTTGTGGCTTGTTCCTCTATCTGACTGCAGTCCCACCCAGCCGAGGATGGTTCTGCCCGTGGTGGTTCTGCTTAATCTTTCTAGTTGCGCCATGCGCACAGCCTCCGCTAATTCCGTCCAATTGTTGTGCACCCCCCTTTCGAGGAGGCGTTCAGTCGAGGTCGAGGTGGGTAGTCCCAGAGCCCTCTTCGCGCATCGTCTGATGAGTGCGTCTATTCTCTGCTTTTCGTCTGATCTAATGTTTAGGAATGGTGTGGCGTAACATATGCGGCTAGTGATGTAAGCCTGCATTAGTTTCAGGAGGCTTCGTTCCTTAAGGCCCCGACCCTTTAGTGCGATTCTCCTGAACAGACCCGTGACTTGCGTGGCGTACGCGTTCAGTTTCTTTACCGTTGTATCGTTGTACCCATCTGCTTGTAGAAACAGCCCCAAGATCCTAATTTGTTCGACTTTTGGCACTATTTGGCCGTCTACTGTTACGCTGATGTTTATCTGGCGTTTACACCTGAGCGCCTTCGGGTTGTAGATAAACAGTTCCGATTTTTGTGGAGAGCACGAGAGGCCCCTTTCGGCCGCGTAGGACACCACGGTGTCCGCCGCCGCTTGCAAGCGCTCCTCGATGCTCGCGTCACTCCCCTGGGTAACCCACAGGTTGACGTCGTCCGCGTACATGCTGAATTTCAAGTTTTCCTCTTTCCTCAGTTCTGCCGGGAGGTTTCGCATGGCAACATTAAAGAGGAACGGGGACAGCACCGAACCCTGTGGCGTACCCCTGCTTCCTAGTTTGACGGTGGAGGATTCAATGTCCTGAAACTTTATCGTTCTACCCGACAGGAAGTCTTTTACGTAGTCAAAATAACGGCTTGAGGGGCAAGTTGGTGCATCATCGTATTCAGATATGTGGCGCAAATAAACACAAACACAGGAGAAGATACACAGCACACGCGCACACTACCAACTGTAAGAAGAACCGGAAAACACTTCCTCTTCTACACATAGGGACTACTTAAGTTTATGGGGTGTAGATGGACATGTCCTACTGTATATGTGTGGTGGTGTTTTTAGTGAATGACTTGTGACTTTGTGGTGATATTTGCCTGTCCAGCGTGGTAGGAGCTGCTGGGCAAAGCAGAGGTGTGGATTTACAAGACGGTATAGATTTTGTGACTGTCATGATTGGTTGATGTTTTCGGGCTGAGAGGAAGAAAGTGTCAATATTCCCTTGGGAAAGAAGAGGAAGAATAGAAGAAGAGGAAGAAGAGATTGGTCACCGCCATGTTTGGACAAGGTTAAGGTCTGCGAGGAAGTGAGTGCCATTTTCCCCCTGGGCAAAGAAGAGGAAAATGAGAAGAAGAAAAAGTTGAGACGTGCCTGAGTGTAGAAGAGGAAGTGTTTTCCGGTTCTTCTTACAGTTGGTAGTGTGCGCGTGTGCTGTGTATCTTCTCCTGTGTTTGTGTTTATTTGCGCCACATATCTGAATACGCTTTTACGTAGTCGTACGTTTTCTTTCCGACACCCAATTCTTGGAGGCCGCAAAGAATTGCCGCGTGTTTTACGTTATCGAACGCCTTTGTCAGGTCTAGACCTAGTAGTACCTTCGCGTCCCTGGTTTCGCTTTCTATGATATCGTGTCTCAAGCGGAGCATTACGTCCTGTGTGCACAGGCCGGGCCGGAACCCAACCATTTCGTGCGGCCACAGGTCGTTAAGCTCCATGAAACGCGTTAGTCGCGTTTGGACTACCCGCTCCATCAATTTCCCTATACAGGATGTTAGAGAGATTGGTCGTAAGTTCTCTAGTTTAGGGGGTTTGCCTGGCTTCGGTATCAAAATTACGTTTGCCGTCTTCCACTGTTGTGGGAGGCGGCCTCTGTCCCATACGATTCTCATGTATTTGGTGAGCGCGCGGATGGAATTATCGTCCAAATTTCGGAGAACCTTGTTTGTGATTCCGTCTGGGCCGGGAGCCGATTTTGTTTTTAGGCCTAATATTTCGGCGCGAACCTCCGCCTCCGTGATCGGCGCGTCTAGGGCCTCGTTTAAGGGTCCTTCGTAATCCGGCAGGGGTAAGGTTTGTGTGTCGCCTACGTACATGTTAATTAGTTTCGCCATGAGTTCCCCGTCCGTGCCCTCGAACGCGTGTCTGGCTTTCGTCAGTCTTATGGCCGATTGAGTTTTCGAATTGTCAGGATCAAGTAGGTGTCTGAGTAGGCTCCACGTATTAGAAAGCCTCATGTTCCCTTCCATCTCGTCACACCTACTACACCAGTTTTGTTCGCAAAGTTTTACTGCGTAATCTTCAATCTCTTTGTTATATCTTGCTATCCTTCGCCTAAGGTTCCTGTTCCATCTTTGTGACCGGAGACGCCTCTCCATGCCGCATTTTGCTTCCCACATATGAAGGAGTTTGCTGTCAACCGTCACCGGCGCATCGTCCTGCCGTAGGGTCGTGGTTGCTTTCTCTACTTGTTTCTTAAGCGTCTCTGCCCATTGCTCTATGTTTTGGATTTCATCTCCCGATTCGCAGTTTTCTCTGATTTGCCTAAACCTGTCCCAATCAGTGATTTTGGGTTTTTTGAGGCGACGCGTTTTGACGCCCTTGCTGAGGGTGAGAGCCAGAACAAAGTGGTCACTGCCAAAATTTTCAGCTGTGTTTTTCCAGACTGCGTCTCCCATGTTTTTTCCTAAGGTAAGGTCCGGGGTGGTGTCTGCACAGACGCTGTTTCCCATCCTGGACGGACAGCTAGGGTCCGTCAGCAGGGTGAGGCCGAGCTCATGTATGTCCTCCCACAGTTGCCTACCCTTGGGGTCGTGTCTATTGTAGCCCCATTCTTGGTGGGCGGCATTGAAGTCTCCGAGAATTATAAGAGTATTGCTTCCTGCTGTTTTGATCGCTTTGCGGAAGAGGGCGCGGAAACGTACCTTTCTCTGCTGGGGGGTGCTGTACACATTTAAGATGAAGAGACTAGCCTCTTCCTTGCGACCAGTGATAATTTCTATTAATACAGCTTCGATGTCTCGCGAGTTGACCTCATGCTCGACTACCGCTATGTGTCTTTTAACTAGAGTGGAGACGCGGGATTTTTCTCCCCGGTCACCGTGGAACGCCTGATATCCCGATAATTTTGGTAGACCTTTCCCTGTTTCCTGAAGGGCTATAGCTAAAGGTTTTTCTGGGCTCTGCTCTAAGTGCTGTTGCAAGAGCGCTCGCTTTCGTTGGAAGCCGCGGCAGTTCCACTGCCACACCAGAGAGTCATTTTTACTGCGCCTGTCCATTTTGTTGAATTGGGGTCACAGTCTTTTCTAATGTAGTTAGCCCCTCGGTGAAGGCGTTCTGCATCGCGGTGAATTGCGTCTGCATTTGATTTACCGCACCCATTAATTGGGTGAGGAGGGTCTCGATTCTTTCAAATCTTGCTTCGTATTTAGCGTCCAGTCTCCTTTCTAATGCCACCAGCGGATCCGTCTCGTCCCCTTTACGTTTTTGCGGGGGTGGCCTGATTGTTTCAGTAATCATTTTCTCCTCTTCATTATCCCTCTGCTCAGGGCGCGCGACTACGACCTTTGTAGGCGGGGAAGAGGAAATCTGTTTCTGTACCTGTTTTTGGGGTACCAGTTGGTTCCTCGGTGGAGGAGGGGGGGTACTCTTTTCCATTCTTAAATTTTGAATCTCTGTAGTGAGCGTGCTGAGCATGCTCTTGAGCTCTCGATTCTCTTTTTCTAGTTTTTTAGTTCTCTCGTCTGCCTCCCTATTTACCTGGGAACTGCTAACCGTGAAGCTTACCGTTTTTCGATCTTCGCTCGGACTGCGTCTGCGTGCAGGTGGTCCCCACGATGTCTTGGGGTCCCGTGTAAAGCACCCGGAGCTGCTGGCAGTGGATGAGTCGGCCAAGGTCCTCGAACTGGAGCGCCTTCGTCCAGAGCTGGAACGGTCCCTGGTACCGGAGCTCGAGCGGCGTCGCGTAGAGTTGGCGGTGGCTCCTTCCTCCAGCCTTGGTTAGTCCCACTCTTTGGCTGTGAAGTGGTGGCAGTCCTTGCTGTTTGATCTCGATCTCCTTCTTAGTAGCCGGGGGTCCTCTTCACCATTTCTGGTTCTTGAGCGTCCCTCTCGCTCGCAGTTTTGCGTTGCATCAGCCATTTTCAGTTGTTCCTGCTGACCCAGTTTTTTCTCCCAACGTCTTTTTTTGGTGATGTACGGGGTTCTATATATCTCCCGGCATCGCTTATCGCCGAGGAGGTGATTCTTTCCGCATAGCTGGCACCTCGGTTCGCACAGATGACCTTCTTTCGGGTTTTCCATGCCGCATCCGCGGCACTTTTTATTCGTCGGATCCGGACAGACGTCGTCTCGGTGTCCCATGCGCCCGCATGCGTGGCAAACTTCATATTTCTTCTTGTACAAGACGCATCTTTGCGCGAAATGAGATAGGTACACCCAGCGCGGTACCTTCTGATCTTCGAAGAGGATTAGTATTGTCTTGGAGGTTGCTCCCAGTCTGCGAACACCGAGCACTGAAGGGTTCTCCTTTCTCCTGCGTATTCGCTCCAATAGCTCTTCGTTGGAATAGCGTAGGGGGACGTCGTGCACGACTCCCTTGCCGCAATCTTCAGGCATAGCGGGATAGGCCTTTACTTCTATATTTTCGCTGCCGCAAAGAACTGCGCGCAAAGCCGCGTACCTTCTTCCACGCTCTTCGCTAGTAGTGGCGATTAGTATGGACTGTTGCTTTATATTTGCCGAGAAGATGTCGTTCTCGGCGTCCTTGAGCTCTATGCCGGCGGCGCTGGCGATCGATTCAGCCAGTTCAATCATTCCACCTTCTATTAGACGGCTGGCTCCGCCCCGGGGGCGTATTATTATTTTTTCGGCGTCCTTCGGTATCTGCACGGACTGCTTCTCTACCGATTTTGCCGCTAGCTTTCTTCCGATGGCGGCCTTGTGACCTGTAGTCCGCCGCTCTTCATCTTTGGTCGCGGTTCGCGTTTCCTCTTCGAGGGGCACTACGCGGCCTTTCTTTTTCGTAATAAACCACGTACCCTTGGTTAGCTCCGCGGGGTCGATAGTCTCTCCCTCCACCAGCTCCATTGCGTTGCTCATGCTCTTCTGTGGCTCCCGCCGCCGAGAGCGTCTTTCTTCTGCTAGGCCTACGGGTAGGCCTAGCGGTCCCGCGTGGGCCGCCGAAAAATAGGCAAATTAGCGTGCCTACCTCCGAACTTGCGGTCTCCTCGGACTCCACTTCACTTGTGTAGTCGAATCCAGCGGTATAATGCACGCCGTAGGTCGAAACTTCGCTTCTCACTAGCGTTACGCATTCGGCTCCCGGGGAAAAAGCAAGAATTACTCCGCTCCGCAGAATCGACTGTTGGCAAAGTTGATACATGATAAGTTTAGAAACACGCTGCAAAAGGAACAGGAAGAAACAAAGAAATAAACAAAGACAAGGGCTCTTGAAACTGAAGTCTGTTGCGCGTACTCGCTTTATAGCAAGGTGCTATGTGAGAAGAACACAAGCAAAACAATTGACTTGACTCTGTGGTGGGAAGCTTGTGAAATCAATGTGGATAGTTGGTCGAGAACAAAAGTTACGTTTTCGCAAGCGAAACTGAAGGCGGGCTGACACAACCTTCCCCCGCTGTTTTGATTCGACATGTGTCAATAATTTCTCTTGTAACTTCATCTTTGCGCTTACTTAGCTTATCTTTGTGTTTCCATTGCAGATGGCGCAAAGTTGTGCTCCTGTGTTTTATTACGCGCATGTTATTAACAAGCACAAGCATAAAAATACAAGAAAAATCAATGAAGCATTTTTAGACGAAAAAGCGGGTGAAGGTTATGTGCGCACATTCCGTTATGCTGACGGAAAAAGACTTCCGAATCTAACCAAGGGTGCACATTGATTTCGCAATCTTGTCGCCACAGTCATGCCAACTGTTGTGTTCGGGGTCTTCTCAGCTGGCACCTTGCTATAAGAGGAGATTCCTAGCAAGAAATTTCAGTTACAGTAGCGCCTTGCCCATTATTATACCTTTGTTGCTTCCTGTTCATTTTGCGCCATGTCTGTACTCTCATCATTATTCTATTCTTCGCACCCTTCCTAACAACACCAGAGAGCACCTTTTCCACATCTAAAACAACGCCTGAGAAGAATGTTTTCTATTGATGTCTTCGCCACCATTGCTATCAAGCTAATTTCCAAACCTGGGAAGCCGCCAATCGATCTCCGATCACCGTGCAAATGTGTACCACCTTCTGTCTGAAAGACGATGAAACAAATAGGGCCTAAACACCAGGATGCGTAAGTATTTAGAGACTTCTAACTCGCTTCCTTTTATCCTCATTTCATTTCGTCTCCAACCATTCGCTCATGTCCTCTTTATCATCCTCCAGCGACGATTATTCGCATGCGGCAGCTCTCAACTTTATTTCTTGGACATAATAAAAGTCGGCAGTGCATTTGACCGTCTCTCAGGACCAGATTCTTACTTTGTTTTCTAGACCCCGTTGTGGCATATGCATGTATAACTACGTTAGAGCTTTCATTTTAATCGAAAGGCCGATTTCAGAGCACTGGTCTTCACTTCTACAAACCTTCGTCTCATCAGCGGCACTTCAATGCGCCATTTTTCACCCATTCGTTTGAACTTTAGCGTGGATGCCGTCGCTATTTAGTTATTTTTTATTACCGATATTCGCTTTTAGAGCATGACCTCTACTCTTCGCAACGCACCTGTTAAGGTCATTCAGTCCCGCTTATGAATTTGAGTCGCTGGAGCAGGTCAGCGGCGTCAATCAACGTGACACGCTGCAGACAGGCGCAACTGTACTGCTCGCTCGGAGGCTATCCGTTGTGATACGAAGAGACTAAGCAGGGGGTTTAACAACTGCTTCGGTGGCACTTAGTTGCCGAGTCTAGACATGAATGAAGCGCATACCGATGCGAGCCCATCAACCCGCGAAGCTGGACACCAAACTTCCACCTCCTTCGGTAACTATAGATAGCGGGGTTCGAGCTGAGTTTGTGAGGCAAATCCGGGGCACTTTTTGTGAAACTGAAACAGCTCCTAAGGTACACCCTAATGGCGTCAGAGAGTGTGCGCTCCAGTGAGTGGCGAATCATTATTAATAATGCGTTATTGACAGCTGACACGCACCAAACCTTTTAAGAACTCCGCTTCCCACCCTTCCCACACTAGACAGCAGTGGACGCGGCAGAGCGGCAACGCTCTAACTGCATCCTGTCATTCCACACAGGTTTTGTACGAGAACCCCCCGTCATAGCCAAAAGCAGTCCACGTGCCACCAGATCATCGGACGCGGTGCGCATGTGCCTCCCTTCCCGATTCCTCTGGACCAGCATCGCCGACATCATCGCGGACACCGAACGCCACCGCTACCACACCGCCTGAGCTATTTAAAGCCGAGACGCCCCCGGAAAGCCTTCACTAGGCAGCAGTGGACGCGGCAGAGCGGCAACGCTCTAACTGCATCCTGTCATTCCACACAGGTTTGTTGCAACTGCATTTTCAAACCACGTTCCTCTTTTTGCTGCCGTGCCATTTGCTGCCTATTGTACATACTTCTGTGATTGAAAATGCCCACAAATGCGGAACTTGCCAAAGACGTAGATGAACTACGCAAGGACGTTGAGGCATTGCGTAGCAGTCTCACCCTTTTCAATGACCAGTATAAAACTATGAAGCAACAACAAGAGGCTCTCATAAATGAAAACAAAGACTTGGCTGACAAAAACGAGCAGCTCACGCAACGAGTTTCTGAGCTCGAGCACTGCTCTCTGCAGAACAACGTCGAAATCAAAGGAGTATCAGTCAGGGTGAGAGCTGCACCGCGATTCTTCAGCGCATAGGTGATGAGGTTGGCTGCCCTGTTGCAGAGACTGACATTGATGTTGTACACCGTGTCCCAACAAGAAATAATGATGAGCCTAACATAATTGCTAGGTTTCGTTCACGAGAAGCAAAGGTTGCGTTTACCTCGAAAGCGAAGAAGGCACGCTTATCCACACAATTTCTCGGATTCAGCGCGGAACTGAGCAATCCTATCTTCATTAACGACCACCTGACCCCTCACAACAAACGATTGCTGGCAAAAGCACGTGAACTAAAGAAAGAGAAAGACTGGAAGTTTGTCTTGGTGGACAACTGCCGGATCAAGGCGCGAAAGACAACAGATAGCCACGTTTTTCGTATCTCCAGCCACAGTGACCTTTCTATCTTCACCTAATCTATCTAGCTTTTTCTTCCCTTAACTACGGCATCTTATTCTCTCGAAGAATTCATATCACTTCTTCGTGACGCCGCTCCTTCTTCGCAATCTATTATCCATCTGAACATACGCAGCCTGCCCTGTCATTACGATGATTTAATAAATTTCTTAACGCTTACTGATCATGCATTTTCTCTTATATGTCTTTCTGGAACCTGGCTCTCGCCCGCTACTGATAAACTCTTTCATATTCAAAATTACCGAGAAGAATACGCCCATCGCCACGATAGCCGTTATGGCGGGTCTGCCATTTTCATTTCTAGTTCTCTAACATATCATCGCCGGCATGACATTGCATTTTCCCCTGACAGTTGTGAATCTTTTTGGATAGAAGTTTACAAACCATTCCTTTCCAACAAGAACACAATAATCGGAACAATATATCGCTCTCTTTCCTCATCCTATTCTGATTTCTGCTCTGAGCTTGACCGAATACTTACCATGCTGAATCACGAAAACAAAAACATTATCATTATGGGAGACATCAACATAAACATTATGCACGAAAGTAACGTCTACAGCGTGAACTATAACAACTGTTTCCTTGGTCGTGGTCTACAATCACTTATCAGTTCACCTACGCGCATTATTCCTGGCGGCTCAACCACACTTATCGACCACATTCTATGGAACATAATTTCATCTCATATTGCTGGAGTGGTTGATACTCGTATTTAACTGATCATTTTCCTATTTTTCTTATACTGGATGGTGTTCGGAACATTAAAGAAACATTCCTTACGAGACAGTCACTTGATAACATCAAATTTGCTCAGAATATAACTCTCCCAGACTGGAGCCACGTCCTGAATGAAAGTTGTCCTGATGCAGCGTTTGACACGTTCATCAGTTTAATAACAGAATGCCTTAGCTCTTCTACAACGACTTCTAATCAGGAGAAGAAATTCTCCGTGCCTAGAATTCCATGGATTACGGGAGGGTTATTGCGTTCCATTCGCAAAAAAGATCATCTTAGGAAAAAACTTAAAAAGCAGCTATTTAACCTCGCACTTCGTAACCGTTTCAAAAGGTATTGTCACACTCTAACAGCTGTGCTTAAGACTGCCAAGCGTACTTATTACCAAAACAAAATTAAAGCGAATGGAAACAACACGCGTAAAAACTAGGAACTAATTAGTGTTTAAATCTGGCTGCCCGTGAACCTACCATAGAACCGACACTTTCTCAAATGCTATAGATATCAACAATGCTTTTAATCGTATCTTCAATTCTGACACAGCTGTCGTTAACTTACAGTCACCAGTGTGTACTCGCACCCCCATTCTTTCTTTCTATACCCAACTTCTGCTAACGAAGTACTTTTAACCATTAGGCAATTAAAAAATACAGGCCCCGGGATAGATGGGGTCGCCCCAGCTAAAATGAAGCTTATTGCCGAGGACATTTCACCTGTTCTGGCTCACTTAATAACTCACTGTTTAAAACTGGTAGTTTTCCTAATCAGCTGAAACAAGAAAAAGTGGCACCAGTTTTCAAAAAGTCGACCGCAGTATAATAACCAACTGCCGTCCCATTACTATACTACCGTTTTTCAGTAAAATGATTGAAAAACTAATTGTCATTCGGCTAACAAATTATCTTCTTAAATTCGATCTCTTAACTCCATACCAATTTGGATTTCGTCCAAACTACACCACCGAACTTGCATTAATAGAATTTTTTTTAGTCGATATTTATTGCCTCGGGGCATCAGTAGGTTATGAGATGAAGGATGAATAAATGATTAAATGAATGGAAAAAGGTTGGCTGATTTTTTGAAGTCCAGAAGTGAGCGATGATGAGGTCCCTGCGTCCAAGTGACGTATGAGGCAGGATTGGCTGCTGAAAGGCCAGCTTCACTGACAATAGAATTCACTGACAAAATTAAACATTCCCTTGATCGTGGTTACTTTGTTGACGCCCTTTTTATATATTTCACAAAAGCATTCGACACAATTACCCATAACATTCTCTTTCAAAAATTAGAATGCCTTGGCGTTTCTGGTCCTGCGCTTAAACTAATACGTAGCTATCTCACTGACAGACTTCAAGTTGTTGAATTCAGTGGCACATTTTCTGACCCTAAGCTAACTAACCGCGGTGTTCCACAGGGATCCATTTTAGGCCCTCTTCTCTTCCTTGTCTATATTAATGACTTGCCAAAATGCCTCAACTACTCTAGTTCAATTCTTTACGCTGACGATACTACCATTTTTTCTCACGCTAGCGATGTTTTTGTACTAACCGCCAATTTGAACGCTGACCTTATGAGTATCCACATTTGGGGCCAAAATAACCATCTACTAATTAATGCAAAAAAGACCACCTTTATGATTTTTCACTCATGCAATAAAGAGGCAGTTCCTGCTCTTCAGGTACATTTAGGCACGGATACAATTTACCCGTCAGAATCTACTACATTTCTTGGTGTCGTCCTAGATAATCAACTAAAGTTTCATCAGCATACCAAAATCATTAAATCTAAAGCAGCCTTCGGTATTCACGTAATAATTAAAGCCTGACATTACTTTGACCTACCTACACTTCGCATGTTTTATTTCTCCTTCATACATAGCCACCTTTCGTATTGCATATCATCATGGGGTAACACATAAAACACTCACCTTTAATGTGTTCGCCATCTTCAAAATCAAGCCCTCTGCATACTTACCTTCAGCCCTTACCATGCATCCGTTTTCAATTATTATCGCACACTTAACATACTGCCATTGTCGCTACAGCTTAATTTTAGGTTGGCATCAATCATCTTTAAAACGCGTAATAAACATGTCGTCCTTAGTGGTTTTGAGTCATCCAAGCTTTTTAACAAAAATAACACCAGATTTGCTGAACATCATAATCTACTACTACCGAAAATCAGGACCAATTATGGGAAACAAACTGCATACTTCTCAGGCGTATCTGTTTGGAATTCACTGCCTCCTGAAATTAAAGCACAGCACACAAAATTAAAGCACAGCACACAAAATTCATTCATTTCATCGTTCATTAAAAACCTATTTATTTTCTACCTTGTTTTGTTCCACCGACTAAAGATGTTTGTCTGGATCATAGTTTCCGTGTTTACATTTTATTTATTCTTGTACTAATAATGCGCTAATTTCTGCAATTCATGCGTTTTTTTGTTTGAAATTCCTGTTTATTTAGAATTTATTTGCACTGTTTCTCGTTAGTATTGTATTATAGTTTTTCTCTGCACGCCTGTATATTCTTTTCTTCACTGCCTAGTATGTTACCTGCTAATGTTATCCATTCTGTGATAGGAAGTCCCCCGGACAGTTTATACTTCGGGACCTCCTTCTGTAATACTGATAATCCATGCACATGTACCTCACAGTGAAAATAAAGATGAAAGATGAAAAGCCTTTCCTGAATTTCGCTACGTTATAGCACACGGATCCGACATTCACGGGTAGCTGCATTTTCTGTAGTCAGCAAGCAGACCTCTTTAAACGTTTTGGGGCCTCACCGTATAAACAATTATGGGAGACACTTAAGCTACATCGTAAAGGGTATGAAGTGATAGCCTGGTGTTTTCACACTATTTGAGTCCGCGAAACAATGTACTATTGCGCGAACTATCCCAACGTCGGCTGTCTATTTAGACTTAAATTTTTCTGGAGGTGGGCGAAGTCCGTTTCGAGCCTAGGTCAACTGTATTCTTTAGAATTTCGACATTCAACATTCAAAGAATCATATTTAGGGCATGGCCACCACAAACATGGGGTATCGCGAAGTTCGTTCGTTTCTCTCCTTTAGCACACTAAGAGGACAATGCAGTAGCGGTGTATTTGATTTCATTGCAAACGGATAAAAGTTGATGAATATGACGCCATACAATGCAGAGAGCAAGCGTGGGAGTAATGACACATGTGACCATCAATACCACTGAGGCTATGTGCCATGTGTACAGAGGCGAGAAAAAAAAATGTTGCGGCTGTAGCGAGAGGTACGAAAATCAGCATGATGATGTTCGTAGCTGTGGCCACCACCAATTTCAGAGCTATCCGAGACTGTTTTGAAGATTCTCTTCAAAGAACTCTGCTATGGGTGCCCGACATAGCCAGTGCATTGAACAAAATTACCAACTTGAATATTTTATAATGAGATCATTTACCTACAAACAGACTTCTTTATTTATATTGTAAATTGTAAACCGCACCCAATTGTACGTGCATGTATAAGCAAGTGCTCGACATAACACGTCTTATGACTAGAGACCGCATTTTAAGCACATGCCTTATTTTTCAGCACATTGTATCGAAAGCATCTTTACGTATCTGCGCTCCGCCGTGCAAGGGTTAAGATGCATAGGTTAAGATGCCCGCCTACTGTGCCGGAGTATGCGTGTTCGATCTCGACCGCCGACTGCTGATTTTCGGCGGAGGCGAAATGGAGTGCCGTCAGTGTGCTGTGCGATTTCAATGCACGTTAAAGAACCTGAGGTGGGCGAAACTTCCGGAGTCTTTCTCAACGGCGTTTCACATAGCCTAAGTCGGTTTGGGACGTTAAAGCCGACAAACCGTACAAGTCAAATCAATGTACGCATTAGCACGAATGAGGTGCTGATAATACTCTTAATACTAGATTTAAAGTGCCTACTTCAGGTGTTAGTGCTAATGAATGCTTATTTCCGACATTGGTCCCTAAAATACTCAATTTTGGCACACAGAGCCGTGAAACGTGAAACACCATGCCAGCCATGTGAGCAGAAAATACCGAAACAACTTTTTGACCATGCCTGATTTTATCGTTGGAGCTTGTAAAATTCTGCTAATAAAGTGTTCGTCGTCAGGATGGCGCCGCATTTCATAAAGCGCTTGAAGTGAGTTACGCGTTCTTCTGAGTAGTTCTCAGGTTTCACCTAGAATCAGGTGGTAAATGCTGCATAAACCTGCAAGAGTCAGGTGGACATGTGAACTGGTTACAATTTACAACTGACCATCTTATCTTTCCATGTGCTCCTACTACATGGTACCCTCATCAAATGATATTTGGCTGATATACATGGGAGCATGACTCATTAGATAGCTGTCAGTGGGGCATGCATACGATAACACATCCTTGCCTTGGCATCAATAATTTTACCTGTATGAAGACCACTCTTCCACAGTTACTCCCACGCTATATTTCCTCTTTCCAATTCGAATGGATTGGTTCCGTCGCTCTCCGCAAGATAGCGTAACTTTGCTGTAAAGCAAGGCTAAAGAAACCAGAACCAGCGCTGACACATCACGCCTCGTTGTTGTCATGTTTGGTCATGTATTTCTACTGGGTTTGCCAGCAGTGTAAAGCGTGGCCTAATTTCAGAGGATGGTTTCAAGGACAACTGTTAAACATGTCGGGAAAAATATGCACATGATTTTGTTTCACAGATTCTGACGCTACGTTTCTTGCTTAATGTGCACGCTACAGTTATACCATTTCGCTATTCGTTATGATAAATCTGCTAGCCAATTGGAGGCTAATTGGCGACAAGTATTGGAACCAATTATATGCCTTTAATTGTAAGTGTAGGTATCCACCCACAACTCAGAGCGATACTGCGCCTTCCTTTCCTCAAAAGCCCACTTAAATTAACAAATATTGCGGAATCAAAAGAGGTGTTATAGCGCAATTTCTCTTAGTTTCGCCCTTTACTCGGTTATACACCGAATGATCGCTTTTGACGCCATATACATTTTATACTGGTACTGCTACAAACTGCTGTAGCGTTTGTTGCGTATGCCCGTGTTATTTTTGCAGATTCTTCGTGAGGACAAGATTGTCTAGGCCAGCATAAAAAGACTGCAGGACAAGAGCAAGTATTTAGCACCAGGAGAAATCGTGCTTCACTTTGCCTTTAAGAATGATCGGAATGGTTTTTGCTCATACTAATCATATTCATAAAGTGTGGGAAATCATTTCGGAGAAACAACCAGAAACGACAATAGTGTCACAGTCAAACAGCCAGAGAAGCCAACGTAGATTAGGAAAGTAAGTTTGTTAACAGTGATGCGACACTGGGACGCGGCAAGGCTGGCGAGAGCTCGAGCGCGGAAGACGAAGAACACCAGGCTCCCTAGCATGGCTAAGGAGAGCTAAAACGTTTGTAATTCGGTCCGGCCGCATGCCGGCGCCACACGAGTGATAAGGAGTGCGGCATTACTCCCCCTGTTTGAAAGACGCCGTCTTCGGCGCTATCCTTTGGCGATCAGAGCAACAAGGAACATAAGTACTGTCGGATGGCTGAAGCGAACGAGCGGCTAACGGACGTGGTACGGCTTCATTCGTGCAACGTGCACCACTTCGGATGCTGGCCGTCCAGAGGAACGAACAGTTCCCTGGGGAAGAACTTAATAGTCCACTTCACCGAGATGGCGAACGACTTCATAAGGGCCAAAGTATGGACGAAGCAGCTATTCAGAGCGCCCTCTCATACGGAGTGGGCTCCACACCCAAACGCGTTCTCCGCGCTCGTAACTCGCATTTCTGTGACGTAGATTATACCGGTGAGCGTCTTTTTCTTGCTGGCGCCGGATACGATGTCGAGCAAGTTAGCGGGCGACCTCAGCATGCAGAACGAATTCATCAGCGCCCATGACTGCGGGATTAACACGATCAGGAAGTAGCATTGCGTCCAGCATAGTCATGGCTTCGCGGCCGTGTACTAAACGAAGTTTCCTGTGGCACAGAGTTATATGCGAAGGTCACATAGGGATGCATTACGTCCCAGTTGCAATGGTCCTCGTCGACATGCATTGAAATCATATCGGCGATTGCCTTATTAAGCCGTTCTGTAAGTCCATTTGTTTGCGGGTGATAAGCGGTTGTTCTCCGGTGACTTGTGCCGCTGAGTCGCCTAACCTCCTCTGTAAGCGCCGAGGTGAAAGCCGTTTCCCTGTCAGTTATAACGACTGTGGGTGCACCGTGGCAAAGTACAATTCTCTGCATAAAAAAGTCGCAATTTTACTAGCGGTTCCACGAGAAAGAGCTTTCATTTCACAGTATCGGCTGAGATAGTCAGTGCAACCACAATGTACCGATTGCCGAGCGAGGACTCCGAAAACGGGCCGAGTAAATCCATGCCGACTTGTTGGAACGGGACTTATGGCAGATCGATAGGTTGTAGTAGTACGGCCGGCGTAGTCGGCGGAGTCTTTCGACGTTGGCCCTCCCGGCAAGTTTTAACGTAGCGCTTGACCTCTGCAGTGAGCTTAGGTCAACAATACTTTTGGCGTATGCGTACCAGAGTTCGGGAAAAATCCAGGTGACCAGAAGAAAGGTCGTCGTTGGACGCCTGCAGGACTTCGTCGCGAAAAGCCTTAGGTACGACAAGAAGATAAACAGCTTCCGTCGGTCCGTAGTTCTTCTTGTACAGGATGCCGTCTCGTAAACAGAACGATGGCATTCCGCGCGAGAATATTCGGGGCGGATTCAGATTATTTTCTTCTAGATACTCAATAAGGGGCTGTAGTTCAAGGTCGTCTTTTTGTTGTTGAGCCAAATTATCCGTGGAGATAGCACCAAGAAAAAGAGAATCGTCTTCGAACTCAGTGCTGTTATGCTCAAGAGGCGCACGTGACAAACAGTCTGCATCACTGTGCTTTTTGCCTGATTTATAGACGATGGTCACATCAAATTCTTGAAGTCGAAGACTCTAGCTGGCTAGCCGCCCTGAGGGATCTTTGAGGCTCGTCAACCAACATAGTGAGTGGTGATCGCTCACTACTCGGAAAAGCCGGCCATACATGTAGGGGCGAAACTTTGTCACTGCCCACACAATAGCTAGACACTCCTTTTCGGTAGTGGAGTAGTTCACTTTGGACTGGGATAAGGTGCGGCTTGCATATGCTATTCCGCGTTCAACACCATCCTGCCATTGTACAAGGACCGCTCAAGGCCAGTGTACTTGTGTCTGTGTGCAGTTCTTTGTCGGCTTGCTCGTCGAAATGACCAAGTATAGGCGCACTTTGGAGATGAGTTCGTAGTTTCTCAAAGGCACATTGTTGCTCTTGGCGCCAGCAGAACGGTTCGTTCTCTTTTGTGAGGCGAGTTAGCGGCTCAGCTATCCGGGAGAAGTTCTTCACAAAACGACGACAGTAGGCACCAAGGTCCAGAAAACGACTTACGCTTCGCTTGTCGGTTGGAATGGGGAAAGCAACTACGGCGGCTGCCTTGTCGGGGTCTGGGCTAACGCCCTAGGCACTCACAATGTGTCCCAGAAACTTCAAGTCTTGAAAAGCGAAATGGCACTTTTCTGGCTTAAGGGACAGACTGGTTGAACGAATGGCTTCAAAAACGGGACGCCGGCGCCTCAGGTGTTCCTCAAAAGTATCGGAGAAAAGAACAACGTCATCCAAGTACACCAAGCAAGACTGCCATTTCCGGTCAGAAAGCACAGTATCCATCATCCGCTGGAAGGTCGCTGGAGCCGAGCATAGGCTGAAAGGTAGCACGTTGAATTCGCACAAACCGTCTGGGGTAATAAAGGCGATCTTATCCCGGTCGCGTTCGTCCACCTCTATCTGCCAATAACCACTGCGTAAATCGAGCAATGAAAAGTATTTGGCGTGGCGCAGATGGTCTATGGAGTCATCAGTGTGTGGTAGAGGATAAACGTCTTTTTTGATAACTTTGTTTAAACGCCGGTAATCAACGCATAACCGTAGGGTCCCATCTTCCTTCGCCACTAGGACAACAGGCGACGCCCATGGGCTGATCGACGGCTGGATCACGTCGCCCTGAAGCCTTTCCTGAACTCGCCGACGAATTGCATCCCACTCCTTCGGAGAGACTCAATAAGGCGACAGGCACAGTGGTCGCTGGTTTTCGTCGGCTCTAATTCGGTGCTTTGCGAGCGGCGTCTGTCTAATCCTGGAGGCCATGGGAAAACAGTCCCGAAAAAAGTCAATAATGGTCTCTAAGCAGCGTTTTTTATTAGGCAGGAGGTCAGGGTTGACGTCGGTTTTAAGCGGCGTAGTCGACTTTTCTAGTGACTTCGTGATTTGAGAAAACTAATATTGTACTGCGCATTCCGGGAGGTTTTCAAAATGCGCAATCGTTGTTTTGCTCGCCAAACATTGCGGTTCACAACCGAAGTTCGTCACTAAAAGTTTGGTTCACCTGTCCTTCAGTTCAATAAGTCCTCGGGCTACACAAACTTGTCGACCCAGGAGTAACGACATGTTGGCTTCAGCGACGCCACGAGTTACGGGGTTGCTATCGCACTCTACAGTCACAAACATGCTGGATCTTTGCGGTATCACAACGTGGTCGTCACAGACTTGCAGCTTCGGCATGTGTTGCTGGGGTTCGGCGTCGAGAGTGCGGTGGGCGGCAAACGACACGATTAAGTCCTTAAGGTCGATCACAGCGCTATACTCCCGGAGAAATTCCAAACCGAGCATCAGGTCCTTCATCTTAAAGCAGCGCGAAAACCGAGAGGTCCTTGGAGCACTCGGGAAGCACAGTGAAGCAGCCGGGGAAAGTTACGCCTTGGATCTGTATTCGCGAGGTACAGACACCAATCGGTGTAACCACATGGCCGCCAGCTGTTCGTATCTGCGGCCCAGTCCAAGGCGTCAAAACCTTTTTTGAGGGTCGTGACTAGCCGACTGCTCATTACCGAAAAATCAGCCCCAGTGTCCACGAGGGCATTCACATTACGGTTGTCGGCGGGTATGGTAATTTCGGCGGAAACCAATTTTTCGCAGCTCGTCGGGTCGAGTCGCTGTCGGTCGGCACATCGCAGTAAATCATCAGATACAGACTCTTGACTCTGTACAGCTGCGGCGGTCCTACCCTCGGAGAACCTTCTTGGTGACGGGGATCTGGACTGGCGTCGTTGTGCAGTAGGGGGCTGCACGTTAGCGGCCAAGTAGTCCTCGATCTCCTGAGGTCGCTCACAGTAGCGCGGTCGAGGTGCGTCGGGAGAAAAACCCCTAAGATCTGGCGGTAAGGGCAGTCGCGCCGAACGGGGCCGGGCTCCCCGCAGTGGTAGCACAATGGTAGGTTGTTTCGCGTTCGCCACACGTGTGCTTTACGGATGGTGGGCCTGAATTTCAGCTGTGGGACGGGCACAGTTGGGACTTGGTACTGCACAGGAGCAACAAGAGGAAAGGCTTGTGACACTGTCGCAGGTTTTCGCAGCCCGTCGCTGTAAGTCATTATTTAGGGCTCTGGTTGCGACGTTACCGGAGCTGGCTGCAACACTCGCCGGATTTCATCCCGGACCACGTCCGCTACGGCAGCGACGCTTGCTTGTGGAGCTTCAAAGCGTAGTTTCTGAAGCTCTTCGCGCACAATGTTCCGCACAAACTCTCTAAGTTGCTCAGCGGACAAAGACGTAGGCGGGCAGTGATGGGCGGTTGCTACAGAAGCAAGTCGGCCGTACTGCGCTCTCCGCTCTTGCAAGGAGCGCTCCATACTTGTTGCCTCTTTTGTAAATTCCACCACAGTTGTCGGAGGGTTGCGGACAAGACCGGCGAACAACTGCTTCTTTACGCCCCGCATTAGGTGGCGCACCTTCTTGGCCTCGGGCATAGCTGGATCAGCCCGATTGAAGTGTCGCGTCATGTGTTCAATGAACATAGCAACACTTTCATTTTGCTGCTGCGATCTTGAGTGTAGGGCGAGCTCGGCTTTCTCTTTCCTCTCGTCGGTACAAAATCTCGCCAACAACTCTCGGCGAAAGGCTTCCCAGGTGGTAAAAGCAGCTTCGTGATTCTCGTACCACGTTTTTTGCCGAATCCAGCAATGCGAAGTAGACGTTTTGTAGCTTCCGCTCACCGTCCGACTGGTTGAAGCCCGCTACACGATCGAAACTGGCCAACCAATCTTCAACGTCTTCGAACCTATCCCCATGGAACGAAGGTGGTGACCGAGGTGTGTGCAGGACAAACGGCGACACCGCTCCAGTCTGCTGAGGAGGATGGCTGCCCGAGGTAGATGGCTTGGTTCTTAGAGGTGTTCTCACGCTGCTGAACTCAGGCTGTAGGCCTCGCGGACGACGACTCGCCTTGTGGACAGGTGTTGTATCCACGCACTCAGACCTGGTTTCAAAGTAGCTTTCGAAGCCAGCGAGCATGGGACGATACACCGCATGGCTCCACCAAATGTCACCGGCGAGCAGCCAGAGCAGCCAACGTAGGTTAGGAAAATAGGTTTATTAACATGGACGCGGATATTTTTAAGTTCCTCACGTATACTGCCCTATATAGCGCCATCCGTAACAACTGCATCAGAAAGGCAGATTAGAACCAATTTATGAAAAAAATTTGAAGTATACGGACGAGCATGGCGACTCCTGAATTTGGGTCTCCAGAGATGAAACAACAGATGATAAGGCACGGCTTCTTGGTCATTTTATTCCCAGCAGAAAGGCTTGAAGCCTATTAGAAGCCTTCTATGCTCTAAGCCTTTACAGAACCTACATATGAATCTACAGTCAACCTTGTAACCCATCCGTGAAGCATGTGGTGCTGAACAAAGCAAGCTTGTGATTCTTTTGCACGGATGCACCAGCCTATATGAACAAATCCGCACTTTTGATGAAGGCTTTCTACCATGTCACTTTCCCAGCTAATTTGCTACACCATATATTTGAACTCTTAGATGATTTAAAGGATGCTAACAAAATCATTCCTTCAGTTAAGGATGTGTTCTGAAAGCACTATCTCCCATGTACTCGTTAAAAGACCACTTCCCGGAAGTGTCTCTCCCACTGAAGCGTATCATCACACGTTGAGGAACACGGCCTATAATGTTAACATGGCCACCTTGCTGACCTAAATACTGTCATATTCACTTTCTGAGGTCATAATTTGCTTCAGTGAGGAGTTCTGAGATGGTCCTCACTCCTAACCTCTAACGAGACTTCGCGTATTTGCATGACTTCACTTTTCTCGCGACTAGTGTAAGCGAACCGGAATGTGGGGGAGCGAAACTGAGCGAAACCCCTACTAAAAACACTGGTCTAATTCAAAATATACGCACAGTACGAAAAGCTGCTCCTCCTAGTGGAGTAGCTGGCGAAAGATTTGCACCATGTTTCAGTCCTCTTGGGCGAAAACTCACGCAGGCTAACATTCTAAGATACCGAAGAGTAAATACATCCGATGTTTCGAATTGCAAGCGCACTTGAGTAACATTCAACATTCCCAGTGTTTTTGTTTAGCTTTACCGGTATTCTAAGCAGGATTTGGCATAATTTGGAACCCATTAACCAGGGTACGGCGATCGCGTGCTGATGGGTTTTTAGTTCTGGCAGTTATTTCCAGATGAACGGTATTTCTCGTAGGCCCTTAGTGAATGTACATAGATCGAGACAGGGCAAGTCATTTTACCGCCATATTTGATGTCAGGCAGCAATGCATGGCGACACTTTCTCGGTTCAAGTATTTCGGGTGTCCTTAAAGTTCTAATGGCATCATTAGAAGATGCCGTGTCCTCTTACTCTTGAAGCCACTAGCTACAAAACACTTTTTAGATAAATTACAATATGTTTACGGATGTTGAAGTATCGTGCATGTCCGCAGTAAAATGTTTGATTCGTGTATCTGTGAATATTTTGAGCTCATAAAGCAAAAAATTAAATTTACTTTAGTTTTTTTTCCTAAATACTTGACCTCCTCTAAAATGCTCATTGCTTATTTTACTTTGATATCATGACCCATTCTGCCCTTTTATTCAGTACCTTAACTGTTTGCAGTAGTGGTATGAAGACATCGAAGAGTCCTACTTGGAAATGCAGCGCGAAAAAGAACCAAAAAAAGGCGTTCTTTGTGTCGTGTGTTCCGTAGTTGTCCTTTTTTGCGCTGTCTTCTTTTTAGGTATGAAGCACCACATAGTCCTGCACCATATTTTATTCAAGTATTTCGATTTTACTGTTTCCTTCCAGGCGTATCATTTATTCTGCAAGTGAAATTCCATGTGACATCAGCAAATCCCTCAAGTGACAGTATATTCCTCAAGTGACGCTTTGCTTAGGCATGTGTATTTTATAATATGCTGCGAGGCGCCATTTAAAAAACCCTTCTTAGGTTCACGTCCTTCTGAAATTCAAAATTATTACTCCCATTTTTCTTTTCTTTTCATATTGCACAAATATCGTGCACCGTTTGTATTGCGCGTATTGTGCGCTTTGTGGGATATCTTATTAATGTGCAGTTCTGAAAAAAGTTTAGTGCCTATTATTCTTCGTTTGGTACCTAAAGTGCAATTTTAACCGCCGAATTTCGGCGCATAAAGAGTGCATTTCTGCCAGATAACAATGTCGATTCTACTTATGATCTATATTTTTTATATAAAACGTCGTTCCAACGCAGGAACAAGATTTGGATTAGTTTGCTTGGTCTATGGGGTTTAACGTCTCAAAACAACATAGGATACGTAAGACGCACTAGTGGAGTGCTCCGGAAGTTTCAACCACTCAATGTTCTTTAATGTGCACTGACATCGCCCAGCACATGGGCGCTTTGCTAATCGCCTCCATCGATAAGTGGCCGCCGCTGTTTGGGTTCGGACCACATCTTTGGGCACATCAGACGGGTCCGCTAACCACTGTCTGTGTCCGGGTAGAAGAAAATATATCATTAGCCAATATGTATTTGTGTGCCCAATTACTGTTTTTCTGTAAAGATTGAAAGTACTACGCAAATTGTATCCATTCTGATAGAGGGTGTCTTAGATCTTTCATTCATTTTAACAAAAATAAAAGAATTCTAAACAAATTGTACACTGAAAGTGAGGATACTTAGCTTAAAAAAAAAGATATTTCCACGCTATTCTTCTTCTCTGCGAACATTTCAAAAGACCAATGAAACCCGCTGCAGGAATTAGACTTGCACGAAATTATACTTCCAAAAACAAAATTACCTATGGTTCTCCTTTAATGTATTTAATAACAATAAATGGACGCTTTGAGCAAGGTTTCACGACTTTTTGTAAGGTGGAAGCCGTTTCCGTTTGACTACTCGATAATAGACGAAAGTTATAGATTTCAAAAAGGGTAATGGCCAAAGCGCCACCAATTTGACCTTGAGCATCACAATCAGCTGAGTTCTGGCGCTGATAATTCCTTTATTTTTCAATTCTGCTAAACCGCTTTCCGATATCTGCCATAAACGTGTGTGGATGAACACGCCGAACCGAAAAAACGTTATGGGAGACCACAACCTTCCCATAAGTTCATAACATCAGTTCCTGCTGTCTTCTTGTCAATCCAGGCCTTCATCGTGGTCACATCTTGCGGAGTAAAATGAGCTTTCCAGTCGCCTACAACTCCCTTCCGTATGAATGTCGGGCCTTCGTTGAGCCCGTTCTCTGTCACAATGGATTTTGATAGCGCTTGAATCGAGCTACAGGTTTGTTCAGGAGGAAGGCTTGCAAGCGCCTTCACTCTGTCATCAGAAGAGTAATTGAAAACTGTTCTCATTACTTCCAGACTCGATAGCTCCAGAATCCTCTCAAGCAGAGCAACATCTTTGCGAAGTGCCATACCGTGTTCTTCTCCAAGAAAATCTGCTATTTTCAGGATCCATTCCTTGGTGTCTCGCTTCATTTCCTCGTACGTCACAAATAAAACATTAGTTTTGTCCTTGGCTTCATACCAGGGCAAGATATGATCAAAGAAGTCTCCGAAAAGAATTTCTCCAGACATAAAGTTTTCAAGAAATATTCCAAATGGTATGTCTTCCTTGCATTTCTGAGGAGCACGCCGAAGAAAATGATAGCAGGAGACACAGCAGTCGTAGGGATTCCGGGCGACGTAAATGTATTTGGCCTCCTCCGAAAAGACCATGCTTTTCAGCGGCAGATGGGTCATCAGGGGTCCCTTCCTGGTTGTGTTCTGAGCGGCTTCCGCCCCCATCATTTCGATGTATGGAGAGAAAAGCATGTATTCCGCTGCTCCAACTGGCGTTTTGGCTTTGCTCAGGATATTAGAAACAATGTACTGAGTCCATGTTGTGCCGCATTTTGGATAGGTAACGAGTATCACATCGCTGGGTCTCGGTTTATACTGCATTGCAGAGCGCACATTGTCGTCTGGGAGGAGGAAGAAAATTGGAACGCCTCGGATACGTTTGTACGACTCCGCATTCATTTCGAAGTACTCTTGTTCCCCTGCAAAAATAGGAACATTTGAGATCACCATTTCAATTAAGAAGCAATGACTGAATTTTTGTAGAAAACAGTTAGGATAGTCCTGAAATAGGCTCTCACGTGATAGTGACGCGAAACAAAACATACCAGTGCAATGCTTTCCAAACTAGGCACGGCGTTTCGGAGACATTCGTTCCGGAATCAATTCCAGTATACGGTTGTTTGCCGATGATTGTGTTTTATATAGACAAATTAGAAATCAAGACGACGTTGCCCAGTTACAAAGTGACTTATCATGTGTTCTTTAATGGTGTTCTAAATGGAAAATGAAGTCAAATACTAAAAAATGTGTTCATGTTACGTTTTCGCGTAAAAAACATAAGTTAGCCTCACAGTATAGCATCAGCGGTATTGTAGTGACACAAAAAGTGGCGCATAAATACTTAGGTGTGACACTTACCGCCGACTGTTCATGGAATACACATGTGGATACCGTAGTTGCAAAAGTCGCCAGGACCTTAAATATTATACAGCGAAATCTGAAACACGTGCCGCCTTGTTTGAAATCAATAGCCTACTTAACCTACGTTCGACCACTGCTCGAATACGCTTGTGCCGTATGGGACCCTTGGTAAATAACACTGAGCAATAAAATTGAAAACATTCAAAATAGAGCAGCAAGGTTTGTCCTGTGTCGATACTCGAGAACTGATAGCTGCACTGTCATGAAAAATGAATTAGGGTGGGAAACCCTCTCCTCTCGAAGAAGGAAATTAAGACTTAAACTGTTGTACCAAATTTACCACAACAAAACAGGCATTCGAAAGGAAATATACTTACATAGGCCACATTATGTTTCTGCTCGCACAGATCATTGTTTTAAAATTTTGGAATACAGTGCCAGAACTAACATGTATGCCAGTTCCTTTTTTGTTCGATCCATCAGTGAATGGAATCGGCTTTCAAGTCATCAAGTGTGCTCCATAAATGAAGATGTGTTTTTTTCCACTCTGTAACCCCCCTGCTGTAGCGCCCTCGGGCTAAGCGGGGTAATCATTGAATAAATAAAATAAATAAATAAATGCCGGCATTAAAGTTGTTGGTAGGGTTGTTTCCTGCAACAGAAAGACAAAATTTTCATCAAGATAGCAGGATTATACCCACTTAAAGGTGAAGGCCTCTCCCCTAGTCCTCCAATTAACCCGGTCCTGTGCTAGCTGCGTCCACTTTACCCCTGTGAACTTCATAACCTCATCCTCCGACCTAACGCTCTGCCGTGTTCTGCTACAATTTTCAAATGCAGTTTATTTTGTGATATTTTGGCTACGCAAATTGCCTCAAATCAGGAATAATGGCGCATTAGTATCCTTCAAACTGCTGGCATGCTGCTAGCATTATGACAAACTGAGATATCTGAGAATAACGCTAAAGCTGACTGTTTTAATAACTACTTTAGGTCAGTATTTCTAAAAAAGAACAAAATAGATACTTTGCCCGGCACTACTTCTAGAGTGCAATACGTAATGCCTTCAATAACAATCACAGTTGAGGGTACCAGGAAGTGCCTAAACTCCATTGATGAAACCAAAGCAACTGGTCCAGATGGAATCTCTCCTAGAGTACTAAAAGCCTGTTCTTTCAGTGTATCTCAGTACTTACAAGTAATTTTTGCAAAACACTCGAATGCAGCCTAATACCCAAAGACTGGAAAAAAGCTTATGTCGTACCAGTTTTTAAAAGCGGTTTCAAATTCTCTGTGAGCAACTATAGACCAATCTCACTGTGCTCCGTATGTTGTAAAGTGTTCGAACACTTACTATACAGCAATATAATTAGACACTTAGAACAAAGCAGCTTTTTCTTTCCCAACCAGCATGGTTTCCGCAAAGGCGTGTCCTGCACCACTCAGCTGGTTGAACTTTTTCATGAGCTAGCGGATACTGCTGAAAAAAGGTTCCGTACCGATGCAATTTTTCTCGGCTATCGCAAAGCATTTGATTCCGTCTGACATGAACTACTAAAGTACAAAATGAGAACTCTTAACCTGGATGATAAAGTTGTGAAAGTAATCGAAGACTACCTGAGCGACAGAATGCAATGCGTGGTAATTGGAGGCGAAAATTCTAGCTTTGTTGAAGTCACTTCGGGAGTGCCGCAGGGCTCGGTGCTGGGACCGCTACTCTTCCTAATCTATATCAATGATATCCCTTCAAACATATCTTCACAAATAAGATTATTCGCAGATGACTGCGTTGTTTATAGACCAATCCGTAATGTACAAGATGTAGATGCCCTGCAGCAGGACCTGAACAGCATAGCCTCCTGGTGCCAAACCTGGCAACTTGGCCTGAACACCAACAAATGTTACCAGGTAACATTTACTAAGTCTAAGATTACTAATGAACCTACCTACAAACTAGGTGATACCACTCTCAGCACGGCAAATGAAGTGAAATATCTAGGAGTCCTACTAACTGCTGATCTGTCCTTTTCAAATCATATTGATATGACCGTCAAAAAAGCTGGGAAAATGCTCAACCTACTCATACGGACCCTTGGAACTGCTCCTCAGATTCTTAAAAGTACTCCCTACAAGTCACTGGTAAGGCCTCAACTTGAATATGCGTCTGCAGTATGGGATCCGCATCAGCGGTACCTGATTGATAAATTAGAAGCGATCCAAAACCGCGCAGCCAGATTTATATCAAGGCAGTATTCCAGACATGCCAGCTTAACACAGATAAAGAAACGCATAGAACTCGAACCGCTACAGATAAGGCGCCAGAAGCAAAGGCTCAAACTTCTGCGCTCAATATACACCGACACAACAGGCATTAGTAAGGAAAAGTACCTAAAAACAGCCCACTATATTTCTAACAGGACAGACCACAGTTTTAAAATACGGGAAATGGCGTGTACAACGAACTACAAAAAGTACTCATTTTTTCCACGTACTATTTCTGAATGGAACAACTTGCCAGCCGATGTGAGTGTAGACCGAGATGTATTTTTACGGCTAATCAATGATTTGTGATTTTACTATTCCTTCAAACTATTATTGTTGACCGAATGCACTGTTGTTCCTCTTGTATTTTTTTATCATTACTCCTTTGTCTACCCCCCCCCCCCGCTTTTTTTGTTCTCTTTCTCGTGTGATTTTTTTTTTTTTTTGTTTACCTGCTCGTCACTTTAATGTTGTACCCACTCCCCTGCTATAATGCTTCGGCGCTGCAGGGTGTACTGAAAATAAAAATAAAACTCTGCAGTACATAGAACTCTTACCATGATTCAGTAATCAATCCCGAGACCATCGCCAAACTGGTGCACTCACTTTACCCCTTCATACTCCGGACTAGAATTCTTACGGTGGTAATGGACCAGCCTTCTCCTTGCGAAAACCCTGTGCTCTAAACGTGTGGTGAGGTATCTATCTCCAAAAAACCGGTAAGACTTCACCTCCCCATTAGGAACGTCCATCGACTTCCAACGTAAAACAATCTCAAATTAATGAGGTCGCCAAGGGTTTTATTCCAGCAGCATGTTTGCGCACATGTGCACATCATTAAGTTTAATATTCGGCAATGAATGTTTCCAAGAACAGTGCAAATCGCCGTCGTGGAGCAGTTTGACGCTTGTTCTCGAGTGAATACTTACCCGCAAAACCGAGGCTTCGTAAAGTCGAAGCGGGGGGATTGTCGGTACGGCACTTATCTATGTGTGGAATCAATTTGATATGTGGTTAACGGATGATCTCTTTGAAAGTCAGCTGGCTTCCTCCATGCACCCGTCATTTATCGGCCGCTTTTAACGTGTTATCATAGAATCCCCGCAATGGAAAAAACTTGTCTCTCCTTCTTAAGCTTACGCCGGCTAGTACTACAGTAGAAAAAAAAATCAACTGCAGCTTAGCTTTACTTAGGCCCGGTAGGTTGAGAATCCAATATTAGCATGGCTGCGCTATAGTTCAGCTCGTAGTGTAGCCAATTGTGGTGTACCATGTTGACCGTACGATTAACACAGAACACTCGTCTAGCTCGCCTATAGTCGTGCGCTCGTCTAGCTGCATCTTGAGCGCGCCGTCGAGCGAGAGGCTGTTCCCGTTCGTCATCTAGCTGTCTCTGTAGCCCGCTGTCGTTTCCTGGCTTCACCGAGACGGCGTGACTTTTCTTTCTGTTTATCAGGATGCATAGCAACTGCCTCAACTGAGCAAGCGCGAGCATTTATATACCCTTGATTTCCCTCTTTCTCCTCCTCTCAACTGCGAAAGAAGAGGTGACAGCAGCGCATCCATTCGGTAGCAGCGCGACTTGGGCTGCAGCGCGCTGTGCCTGAACCTAAAACCCCTTGATAATTTGAAATTTACGTCAACTATTGAACTTTCCTATCTCCTCGCCTCCTCCTCGCCCCTTGCCTCCCCTTCACAGAAGGCCTGCTCTCCGCCCGATTTCCTGCGCGACGATTGGTCTCCTTGCCATTGCCCTTGAAAACGAACGCGCGTCCGGCGTTTTCCTTCTGTTTTTCTTTTTCCTTCGCGCCATTTTTCTCCTACTGGGCGCTGTGCTTTTATTGCGGAGTGCAAGCTCTATTTCGTGCTGCTGCGCGTACAACTGCAGCAAGCGGCCTAAAGATGGTTATGCGGAATTCATGATACCTCAAGGCACGCGTGACGGCTTGCGCAAGTGTCAATGGATACAAAAGATTGGTCGAAAGAGGTTTATTCCTAGAAAGAACAGAGTTGTTTGCGACGTACGGCGCCTTTCTCACTCCCCGTAATAACGCGTCACCTAACGCTGCGTTCTCTATTCTTCCTGCTTGCTCCTGAATATTTTTGCGGCGTTGCATAAAAATAAGGTTGTTCTCTGCAGCGTGCTGAATATTCGGCGAGGCTCCATCATGCAATACGCTGTCGACTTCTGTACAGTCAGAACTACGGCACTATAATCTGCTTTTCGCTGTCGTGATAACTGGAAAAATACAGCCTCTCGATTGCATTTGTCGGGATTATGCTAGGATCCCTGGCCTCGTTTATTAAGACTCAAAATTGGGGCTTTTAGATGAGCTAGTCTTTCCAGCTTGTACTTGTAGTGTGCGTCGGTTACTTAGGAGCAATGAATGCTGGCCCTGAAAAATTCTTTGGCAAGTAAACCGGCGTTATTGCGGGTAATCAGCACTGGCTAGTTCGTACTGCATTTTTTTTTTTTTCAATTAGTGAATGTGTCTTGCCATGTTTCCATGCATGCATGGAATAAACATAATGGCTTCGTTTTATCAGAGATACGTCCAATGTGCAGGGGGTGTTCACATCATCACACACGCTTCATTTTGATCATGACTACTAGGCGTTGGCAGGTTACATTCGCTTTGAAAGCCGGAGCTCTGAAACAGCAATTCCGCGTAATCATTTACTGCGGAAAACGTTGTAGCGTGTGCAACAGCATATGCTGACTATATGAAATCGGCCGGAATCATTGCATGAATGTGCTGTATTTACGAAACTTAAACAATCAATAATGATTATAGTTATGATGTAAAAATAGCGGAACATTTTGCGAGCAACAATTCTTAGCACTGTAACATATTACTCATTTCAATTGTATGCAAGAATTTTTTTTCCTCTAGCCTGAGTGATTAACTCATCGCTCTATGTCCTAGCTACATTTCACTGAAGACCAGTTTGTGCCACGAATATTACACGAACTCGAAAAAAAAGCTGAGTCTCTAATCAGTTCCCTCATCTTCTCTCACCGACGTGTACCGATGCAAAGGAAGCCTCCTCGACTGAGACATGAACCCCGCACTCATAGTAGTCGGTTATTTCTGTGGCTTGCTTTTTTCCCACCTCCATTTATGAGAAAACAAGAAAGTATAAGAATTAAAAGCCAATGTATAATTTTCTCGTCAGATATGATGAGATAAATAGAGATATGGACTGACAACGTAAGTCAATGAAAATTGAGGTATATCAATGGATCATGGGACGGCATCGGATTATGTAGTGATGGTTATGAATAGTGATAGCTATTGACGGTGATTGTTACGGATATTATTAGTCAGTTATAGTAATAGACCCGGATAGGGAGGTGATAGTGTTCGTTACGGATAGTGACAGTGATATGATGGGTCACTTGACGACATTAGTTGATATAGTGATAGATAGGATTGCGATAGTTAATGATTTGACAGATATGCTTTCGCATTTCCGCACGTTGGAGACTAAAGTAGACCCTGTAATTTTTTTTATTTGGTCGTTGCGTTCAATGAAATTACGCTCTTTTACATAGCGCATGAGGCCACAGCATGCTTGCCCCAGAACTGCAGTGTGTCGGCAATAGGGCCCACCGCTTCTCCCAGTGTACCCTGCTGTGTTTTAACCACACGCGAAGTCAATGAGTGGCCGCGTACTCATACAATTATTTAATTCCTCAATCAGCCTCATATCAAGACTGCCGTGGCGAACAAGGAACAGCTGAAAGTTTGGTTTTTATACAAAATTAACTAATGAACACATATTAATGCGGATCGCTGTCTAGCACAGTGCCATTACACTTGGCCTAACCTTTCCAACGGTATACGGTTCGATGTTGCAGCTAAAATTTGGGCTTTAATTGCAATTTCTAACTATCAAATAATTTTGCCCAGTAATTGATCAAAATACATGTACAATTAACTAATAATCCAAACTGATGGTTGATCACGTGACATATACTATGCTTAGACAGATAGCTTGACAGTAGCAAAATAGACTAAATCCTTTGACCTTCTCTGATCATGAAGTTCAAAGCACCAGCCTGGATTGTTTTCCGAAGTTTTACCGTTGTGACAGATTTCACGTCCTAAAAAAACAAACACAGACAAAGTCAGAGACAGTACTAGATTAAGTTCACAAAGTAAAACACCTTATCATGTGACTTAAAAAGTGTCTGCAGCACAGAACTCGATTTGTTTTTGTTTATCAGAATTCCCAATTCAAACAGTTCTTCATGAACGTTACTTTCGGCATTCTCAATGCTTTTCTCGCAATTTTTCAAAACTTTAGTGCAGTCCTGGAGCGCGGAGCTGGCCCAAAAGCTCGCGCTGCACTCACTGCTGCGGCCGGCGGGCGGGCGCCAAGGAGACAAAGCGTGTCGTGCGCAACGCTCGCTGCCGCCGCGCGAGTAGAATCGAGGAGGAAAGCGCGGTGCGGAGGAGAGTGTCGCTACTTTCAAATCAAGGGACTTTAACTGTGCCCGCCGACCACCACACCTGTAGTATATTCTAGGCACTATAGCACCTGATGACTCGACTTGGCAGCCCATCTCTTGCAGCTGGTATGACGTCAGAGCCATCTGGGGTCATTAAAAGTCAAACGTGCCTACCGACCGTGGCTACGCGAAGGGCTGAAAATGGGAGTAGTATTGCGTTCGCAATAAAAAGAGAAATTCTGTCCACATGCAAAGCAGCAGAGTGAGGGGGAGTAGTATAAGGGCGAAAACACATAGACAGTTGGAGGTGGCATTTGGCAGATTGGAGAGAGTGAAAAGAAACGGGAGCATGTCTCGCTGGTACTGCTTGGCTAGATCGGAAGAGCGGAGCGGGGGCTGATGAGCCGGACTGTGGTGGTCAAATGCATCACTGCACCCGGTGCCATATTAATGGCCCCTTTACAGTACAAGCTCATATTCTGAGAAGGTGTGGTTATTATAAACCTTACGTTATCGTGAAGATTTCCCTCCAAATGAAACTATAGAATTCTCCAGCCATCACTTTTTTATTTTAGAGACCCGATTTTTAGGGGTGCAGCCTTCTTCCGGGGTGCATGACACGGGCCTTTGTGCAGCTGTAAGTAAAAGAACGGAGATGCGAAGAGGGGAGGGAGGCGAGGGCGAGGGGAAGGAGTGGGTGAGATGGGTGTAAAATATATCAGTGACAAGAGGGGAAGCGTGAGACCTATGATTAGTTACGGGGCTGCAGGTGCAGGGGTGCCCGCTGGCGTATTGTTTTTCTTTTCTTTTTGCTGTTAAGTGGCCAGGAAGGAGCGAAGACCTTGTATGTGCACAGCAAGAAGGTTGCCTATTGTCTGGTTGACATTTTGGGGGGCCGCCTGTATATTTCATGATTCAAGAAGTCGTTTTCATCAATTGGTCTCGCTCTTCAGGATGAACGTTTTTTCGAAATTTATTCTCTAGTCGGAATCTTCTGAATATCCAGCTACGGGTTTGCGTTCTCTTTAGAAGTTTCGCACATCCTTCTTATGTTGCCGAATTCTTTTATTTAGGTTTTTCCGCCACTCTATCGAGCGGCACAGTTGACGCATGAAGTTTTGTAAACTTTATCCTGGGCTCTTTCTCTTGGCGGTGAATCTTTGGGAAAAAGTAGCGCGATTCCCAAAGTGTGTGAAGACTTGTGCGCAGCTCGGATTCCATCTTTTTCTAGGACACTGGCGATGGTTTCGCTGGCGCAAACAGTGACGTGCTTTTGAGCTGCAGTTACTTCTTGTTGGTTATTTTCTTCCCGGGGCCTTTCGTTGCGTTTTTGGTGGCAAATAATGTTCCGGATAAATTTTAGGGTAGCCGTTCATGGCTAGTAACTTGATTATCAAGCGTTGTTTTTTGTTTTTGCTTTATCAGGCTCTGTGCTGCAATGCGTCTCGCCTCTACCTAGTAAGGTCTTCAGAACTGACGTCTTTGGCGGGTGGAAAGTGAAGTAAATATCGGTGTCTGTGGGTTGTGTTTGCGGTAGACAAAGACGTCGAGACGGTTGTTTTCTCGGGTCGCCAGAACGTCCAAAAGCGGCAAAGCGCCTCACTTCTCCACTGAACGGAACTGAATATCCGGTTCTATGAATTTTGTATGAGAAAGGAAATGTTTGACTTTGGATTTCTTAATGACTGAGAAGCAGTCATCGATATATCTCAAACATATCTTCGGCATTGGGTGGAAAGAGCTGAGATCTCGTTCTTCAATCAGTTGCATTGCCCGATTCGCCATAGCGACAGAGATGGAGACACCGTTTGGTGTTCTCTTAACTTGTCTTTGAAATTATTTGTGGCCGAGAAGTAGGTGTTCGACAAGCATAGTTCCAGAAGGCGGCATGCCTCGTCTACACTGAGCGCAGTTCGTGGCTGAGTGTATCGTCGCGTTGTAGGTCTTTTCGAGTGGTGGCCAACGCAAGTTTTACAGGGACACTTGGGAAAAAGGACACCAAGGTAAAGGAAACAAGAAACTTGTCGGCCTCAAGGCTCACCTGGGATACGGGTTTGACGAAATTCCCGGCATGCCGGACATGGGTCGCGGTTATCCTCGTGATTTGTGCTATGAGCTTGTGCAGGTATTCAGACGACGAACGGAGGGGGAGAAACAGAAGTCGACAATCGGACGTCCCAGCGGTGGACTGGGGATCCAAGAGATGGAGGTTCGATTACCGGTGGGGACAATGTTTATAATTACTTTTTAACTCTCACTCTAGAAAGCGTGAGATCTCTGCGGACAACCTCCTGCCCACAACCTTCTATCAACAACCTCCTTTCAACAACGGTGAGACATTAAAGCTTTCGCCTTAAAAATGCAGAGACATCGCAACATACACTTATTACCCGATCGGTGTCAGGGGCCTTCAAGAGAGGGCCGCTAAAGGTGAAGACTGACGCTGCAGAGTTAGAGGGGCGCCGCGATAAAGTACTGCCTCCACGCTGTCCTCAAGGATAGATTTAGGATGCCATGCCCGCAACCGTTCCATGCTTACTCCCTGTTTAAGGAGGCGGCAATAGTGTTCTTAGACACAAATATCTAGTACACATAACGAACTGATGGTCGACATTAGCATGCAGTGAAAAAACATTCACAATTTCCATTTAAATTTAAAAAGCACTATATGCAATGATATAGTACCTCTTCGTCGAACAACTCAAGTTCCTTTTAACCAGGATACTTTGTTGGGCGAGTTGGTAAACATCCATTATTATTTTAAACGGTGCGAACAGGAAGACACAAGACAAGATAAAGGGAAGCTGCAGGACAAGCGCTGACTTACAACTCAGCCTCAGATTTTCCCCCAAGGCGCAGACAAACAGAAATGTGACGGAAACAAAGGTTTCGCGTGAAACACCCCTGGGTTCATCTGCTAAACTAAACGTTCACTTAAAAAAGATGTCTTTTTGCTTGAAAGAGCAAGAGAAGCCTTGCTGACGCACCTAATGTGCCTTGAAATAAAATATGCTTCCACCAGTTCTCTCGTCAGCTTCTTTTGGTGCCGATACAAAATTCTAACTTGGTCAAATAGGGGAGTAAAGTTCGTCTTCCTCTTCACTGTCTTACAGGAATGGCAGGCTGCGATGTTCGAAACTGGGCTTGGGCCCACACAAGAGGGGGGGGGGGGGCGCAGCGGGGTTTCCGAAGCTTCTCCCAAGCGCGCACCCCCAGAAAAGCCGAGCGCCAGGCCGAGGGACGCTTGTTCCCATCTTTACCGGTGGGTGTACGGCGGTGGGCTTCGAACTAACCACCTCCCACAGCCGAGACGGGCTTTATTCGTTATAAAAAAAAGGTCTTCTTTATGTTGTTTTTTTTATTCGTAACTTTTAACTATTCGCTTAAAATACTTTCCTTGTCACTTTGGTATTCTAATATTCATGTTTAACAGTTCCTAGCCGGCTAGGAACGAATATGTATTAGAAGTTTACCTTAGAGTTACACGACTTCCCACTCCACACATTCCCACTCCCTCGTAAATTAACGATATTGGAGGAGGTTTCCCTTAGAAGGATAACGGCTGGGGCGGCCCTTACCCCGTCGGTAAAATGCCGATGGGAATCGCAAGCAGACATCGAACAACGACATGCCCGAAGTGTTCCACACCAGCTGCAGAGGTGGATGTTCGCCACCTATGGACTTGTGCAGGGACAAGGGCATCAAGGACACAGGTTCTGCGCGAAGTGGGACTAACCACAACAAAGGAAGAGGACTTTTCTAAGTGGCTCACCAACAACGCTAAGAGTGGGAGCCTGCTCCGGTTCCTCACGGAAAACCATTTACACGAGTTTATATAATATGCCTTATGGCAAGCTTGCGTACAAAAAAAGAAAACGTTGCACGACTACGCTTGAATCTGCTTAAACATTGTTAAAAGAACATATAACTGCATTATCATTGCCATCTCTATAGAGTCATCGTCGTCACTACCGCTACTATCATCGTTATGAACTTAAATTGCTGTAATTCTACTTCAGTTCAGTTCAGTCGTTCAGTCGTGTCCGACTCTTCGTGACCCTATGGACCATGTCACGCCACGCTTTCCGGTCTCTCACTATCTTCCTGACATCACATAACGTCATCTGCAGTGCCTCGAGGATGCCATCTAACCATCGCGTTTGCTGCCTACCCCTTCTCCGGCGACCCTCAATCTTTCCCAACATCAAACCTTTCTCCAGCGACTCCTCTCTTCTCATCAGATGACCAAAGTAGCTGAGCTTTAACTTTAGAATTTGACCCTCCAATGAGCAGTCAGGGTTTATGGTCGACAATATCGACTGATTAGATCTTCTGGCAGTCCAGGGAACTCTCAAGAGTCTTCGCCAGCACCACAATTCAAACGCGTCAATTCTTCGGCGGTCAGCCTTTTTCACAGTCCAACTCTCGCATCCATACTTCACAACTGGAAAGACCATAGCACGAGTTATGCGGATCTTGGTTGGCACTCTATGTATCTCCTCTTTACTAGGCGGTCAGGCGCTAGCCATGGCTGTCTTTCCCAGAAGCGGACGCCTCCTAATTTCATGGCTGCAGTCTCCTTCTGGGGTAATCTTGGAGCCCAAGAAAAGAAAATCTGTCACAGCTTCCACTTCTTGTCCATTGATGCTCCAGGACTTGATAGGGCAAGATGCCATGATCTTTGTCTTTTTAATGTTCAGTTTAAGCCCAAATTTCTCACTTTTTTTTGTACGCGCATCAGAAGTCTCTTGAGTTCCAGTTCACTTTCTGCCATTAAAGTGGTATCATCCGCATATCTAAGGTTGTTGATACGTTTTCCAGCAATCTTTCACTCCAGCTGAAGACTCGTTCAGACCGGCCTTCCTCATGATGCACTCTGCATATAGGTTAAATAGGCAGGGCGACAGTATGCAGCCTTGCCTCACTCCTTTCTCAATCTGAAACCAATCAGTAAGACTATGCCCAGTTCTGACTGTGGCCTCTTTTCCTTACTGCTGCCATAATTATCATCAACCCTAAGTGTAGCTTAATATCATCGCTGCTGTCATCCCTGAGCTAAAGAAAGGAACTTACGATAGGTTTCTGAAAATCCCGGCGTGTAGTACGTTTATTATCGAATACCATGCGGGTATAGTGAAAGATCCTCCGTAATTGTTGGGGGAGTATGCATTGGTTAATTGCGATTCTAAAAACGGCTGAGACAACCTCCAGCCTGGTTGTGAAGAATATCGCCTTTGTTGTATTTGCCGGAGTGTTAACGTCACGAAGGCAGGCTGCCCCTAGCAGATTATGATGCCCCTTTACGCATATTTTCATGTGCTATTTTCAGCAAGACATGACTGCATGCGTACAAGCAATGACATTCAAATTGTCCTCGCCGTTTAATTGTTTCATCTGTGTTTTTATCTTTTAATGTGTGTGTTTAGAATTTTGCTACTCAAACACAACGCCATTCATGGCAATACACTGATTTATTGCAGTACCAACTGATGTTTTGTACATATCCAAGGCGAGCTGTGCAATATGTGGCTTCAATATTTTATGGAAATAAAAATATTGCTTGAAAGCAGCGTTTTTTACTAGGACACAGCGTTAAAGTTAGGGATACGTGAATGTTCTAAATTTAAATGAAGCGCCTTGGTGAATTGGACTGCATGCGTTTGTTTGGTATATCGCACGTTACGTCATGGTAAAAAAAAGTACTCATCAAGTTTCATGCAGGAAGTACTTCAACGGAGGACACATAGTCATCAAAGGATTGTTCAACAGTTCTTTTGTGATAATAGTCACCCCTTTAAAATCTGGCATTACTCCAAAATTAACTTTGCCATGAGAGGAGTAAGTTAAAGGCTTAGCAGTTTTACCTAGCTGAATACTTTTCCGCAATGAAGGAGAAAGAGGAACTTGTTTCCTCTGGAATAAAAATTACGTGTTCAAAAGCGAGATTGGCAACAAGCCATTCACTCTTTTTTCATAGATTTTTGTTTTGCATGTGAACCAAAAAGAAAGCAGAAGAATGGCTTCAATGTCTGCAATCTTAACAGCAGAGTGCGAAAGAATCTCGGTTCAACTAGAAATTTCTAATGTTTCCGAAAGAACACACCATGGCGAACCTTTTGAATCATAATTTGTAAACCAAAGTCAATTCTTTAGCCAGAAATGATAAACATAGCTCCTGTTTTGCGTCTTAATTCTTGGTCGCCTAGTACGTCTCTCCGCAGATAATAATTTCCAGCGCGGGATTCAGTACCTGCGGCTCCTGATTAGAAAATACCTAAACTATTCCGCTTTCTATAAGTAAGTGTTTACGGTATTCCTAGTCTCAAATAAAGACATTCAAACCAGAACGTCGGAGTCGCTCATACTAAACTTCACAGCAGAAACCGGTCTCACAACATATAGAGATATAGGAGTTTATTTCTTCAAAAGGCAGGAAAGTTGAACACCTGACCTGCTACATTGTTTTGATAAACGTGAAGAGGTGGAGAAAAAGAATCGTGATCGATGATGCGTGCTGTAAAGAGATCTGAAAATTTATTGGTGGAGCGCAACTTGCATTACAATCACGCCTAGAGTCCCTTGTCACTAAAAAAAAAGAACACAAAGCCTACAACTTTCTCTACAACTTTCCATCTGACCAAGCAGATAGCGTGAGTCTTCCGAAAGAGGCCGATTGTCGAAACGGTTCAAGGAATCCACTAGCTTTACTCTTTCGCGCGTATATTCTGGTAGCGAATAATGCAAGTTCCACCGTTTTCTACAACCACGAGCGGAATATATGGGAAGCCCATCTGCCGAAATAAATATTACTACTATCACGTGAAGGGCTTGTCTAAACGCAGTACATAGAGCAGTCAAGCATGACAGCTCAGATTTCCAAACGAAACAAAACATGGCATCGTTAAGCGTAGTATGTTTAGACGGATGTTTCCGACATCCGGCTTTGCGCAGTAAACCGCCGTTGAACTCTTCATACTGTTGAAATGGAGCCAAGTTATATCCGGTCTTAGAAAAGGCACATCGGCTCGCAGGCCGCATCTGGCGGCACTGGTTGCTTTATCATGAGCCCCAGTCGAAATATGGGCTTTAATAAGATGCAACCATGCATGCTAACAAAAAGGAGCTGCGATTGATACGCCTATTGGGTTATAAGTCCATGTTACGTTTTTTTTTTTTTTTTTTTCAGACTAATGTTTACCAAGAATTTGTTCAGAACTCACACATACGTGCAATGTCATGCGATGTCTTTTCAAGTGTGCAAATTTATATTTTAAAACCAGCAAATTGTACGCCGATGAACCTCAATATTAAAAGGCAATATTATAGTCGAAAACTGCCCGCCATGTAGCGCAATGATACTCCACCTTATAATATTTATAACCGGGAGTCAGTACTTTGAAAACAATAACAGTATACATTGCCTTGTGAGAACCTGCACAGACCAAGCAGACGTACCGTCTTTGCCAAAAGTAGCCAGGCTGCAGGATCTGCTTCCCAGCCATGAAGTAGCCGATTCATACCATTTGTGAAGCTGGAAATCTCTACAATATGAAGGTAATAGCTGTCCTCACTTCTTAACAGGTTGGGATACAGTGAGAATCCTTATTTGCCCTATAATACAAGTGAGAAGCAAAACATGCAGCCTGGTTACTTTTGGCAAAGACGGTACATTTGGCAGCTTTTGAAATAGATTTCCTTCAACGGATAAAAAACATCACCTGATACTTCTTTGTTAAACCTGTCAAACTCATCGCCACAATGCCAACAATAGGATTTCAAGATACGGCCAGTTTTGCCAGCATGCGGGAAATAAACCATGTATATGAAAATCATACAGCTATGCCCCCTGATTGGGGTCGATCATATTTTAAAGGTTCTTTCTTTTAATACACTGATTGATCTGCTAATGAAAGCTTACATATGTGTATATTTGTATGCACTGGTAACATGAAACACCTTTTTTTGATGTCGACCCATCCTTCATCGCAAAAGCACCTGAAAAAGGAGGCTGAAAAGGCTTCTAAAAATAAAAACTCATATAGATTAGCTCAGTAAATAACACGATTGGCCATTCAGGGCAAGGGTTAGCATGAAACTATTAAAACGAACAGCCTGACCTAGGAGCGATGGTAATCAAATCACTGTATTGCAATGGTGGTTCCGTATTTATTTTCGCAGAACACTAAACTAACATGAAATTATAGCGTGCTATCGTGGTCCGTACGCAGAAGATGACGACATCTCCAGAATGCCTACCAAGCACACACAGATTAGATTTTGTGGCTGCTCAACTGAATGCCGGCGGCGAGCTGACCCTTTCCCGCCTGACTTAGCTGGTCCTGCCAAATGTATTTGTCGGGACCTGACAAAGACTTGTCTCTGGGATTCATCTCCAGCAACGTAGAGGAGGGTGCCTTTCGGTTTTCGCAATGCGGCTAAGACATTTCAGTGTTTTGTTGAAGTCTTCCTCGATTTGACCTGCTGCTTTGCCTATCACAAGAGGCCCCCAAGCGCCACCTGAGTTAAGTGCTGGCAAGACGCAGCCACTTAGGTCTTGTGGTCAACGAACCGAAAAGGGAGTTCGGCGTTGCAGAGTTTGATTTCTCGGCCACTGCGTCAAAGCCCAAGGCATTCGCCCGTTACCGGGCCATCCATCCGGCAGCTGCGCGAATTTCTTGACCTCGCCAACTATTACCGGCGCTTTATTCCTCGCTGCGCTGCAATACTATAGCCTCTTCACGATCTTCTTGCGGGCCACAGCAAGCCAACCGCTGTCGTCGCTTGAACCGATACCGCTCACTGCGCATTCAGCGGCATCACAGCTGCCATCGCTGGAGTGACAATCCTGATTCATCCCAAATGTGACGCGCCTATGTCCGTCATGGTTGACGCATCTGACACTGCTCTCGACGTGGTCTTGCAACAGTTCGTTGCTGGTCTTTGGCAGCCAATCACTTTCTTTTCCAATAAGCTGGTGCCCCCCCGAGCCTTGCTAAGCACCTTCGGCCGAGAGCTACTAGCAATACAACCAGCCGTGAAGCACGTTCGCCATTTTCTCAAGAGATGCATATTTCATTTCCTTAATGACCACAAACATCTGACGTTCGCGCTGGCATCCAGCAGTACCTCCTATGCTCTTCGCGAAATTAGACAGCTTGCCTACATTTCCGAATTTACCCGCGACATTTTTCACATTAGCGGTAAGTCGAACAGGAGCTGTGACGCTCTGGCTCGTGCTGAAGTCAATTCGACTGACAATAGAGAGCCTATTGTTGACTTCGATGCTATGGCGGCTGCTCAACGAGCCGACGCCGAGCTGCAACGGCTTCTTACGCACGGCACCTCTCTTGTATTGGAGGACGTCTTGTTCCCTGACTTCACCGTTCCCCTCCTTTGGGATACGTCGACCGGCTGCCTTCGCTCCTACTTGCCTCCACCTTACCATCGAACCGTCTATAATGCTCTCCATTCTTTGGTCTATCCTGGCATCTGCGCAACCTGACGCGTCGTCACTGCTCGTTATGTCTGGCCTCGCATCTACGTCGGCGTTCGCCTCTGGTCGCGCACATGCTACAGCTGTCAACAAAGCACAGTGCATCGACACCATTGCGACTCCTCTTGGATCCTTCTCGTCCCCGGATACCCGCTTTAGCTACCTGAATGACCATATTGTCGGTACTCGTCCTCTCTGCGGGCGCCACCGCTACCTGTTAACCTGCATTAACAGGTTCACGAGATGGCCTTAAACGATGCCACTTATGGAAATAACGGCGGCGTCAATCGCAAAAGCACTCATCACACACTGTATGAGGCTCTACGGGGTCCCTTCTACCATTTAGGACTGATTATGGCTGACAATTTGACTCCACATTATTTAGCAACCTATCTCGGTTCCTCGGCGTCAATCACATCAAGACGACCTCTTACTACCTCATTTCCATGGTGCAGTGACTGTTTTTACCGGCAGTTGAAGCCTTCACTTATGGCGACGGCTTTTCCTTCACCATTAATTGAGCTCCTATCCTTCATCATGTTTGGTCTCCGCACCGCACTTCGCAGGTACCCTAGAATTCTACCTGTGCAGCAGAGCTAACGTATCGCATTACTTTCAGTATCCCTGTTGAATTATTTGAGCCCTCGCCACCCACGCCTGCTGACGTCTCCAATTACGTCTCCCGTCCATGTAGTGGAATGAGCACTGTCAATCTACCACGTCAGCGCCAGTATGATCGACGCGCGTACGTCCTCTCCGACCTTCCGCGGTACACTCACGTCTTTGTTCGCCACGACGCCGTACGCCTACCCTTACGGACACCACACGGTGGTCCGTTCCAGTTGCGCTGGTGTTCTCCTAAGCACTTTCTTTTACTTATCAATAGACGGCAGGACACGATCTCCGTTGACCATCTTTAAACCTGCCAACCTTGACCTTGACACCACTGTCATCGAGAAATGCACAGCTGCATCTCCTCCCAACTGTGCCAGTCCTCACCGCGTACGATTCGCGGCGACAGTACCACGTTTTGTAATTCAACCTTTGTTCATGGCTTCATCGCTAGAGGTGTCTCTTTAGCATGCCATCGTGGCTCGGCCACAGAAGACTACAGCCCCAGCACGCTTGACAAACCCGAGTAAATTAATTTCATGTCTCCCCAACTGAATGTCGGCGGCGCGCATTCCTGTTCCCGCCTGGCTCAGCGTGTCATGCCAAATGTATTTATGCAGACGCGGTAACAGCTTGTCTGTGATTCATCTTCACAAAATGATTAGAAAGAACTTAAAAAGACAGTAGTGAAATTCATGGGAAAGCTCATAGTGCAAAAACGCGACGAACGTGGCTGCATGCCACTTACTGTCTACTGTATAGGTGGCTTTTAATTGGAGATATACAATCTTCAAGAATCATTGTTTGAACACGCGTAATATGTGCTTTCGCCTTACCGAGACATTGTTCCTAGAGCCCAGTCGGTGTGGTAAGCTGCAATTTCTGCATAGACTTCGTCTTTAAGCAGTTCGTCTTCATCGGCCTACAAAGGGGCCAGTTGGTTTATCGTATCTGTAATTATGCGCTACTTGCTAAACGAGGGGGCGGATAAAACACGACATAGGAAACCAGCACAAGGCGCCCTTGTGTCCTGTGTCGTGGTTCGTCCGTCCTCTCGTTTAGAAAGTAGCGCATAAGTCTCCAAATAATTTCATCGGCCAGTTTGAGCCTCTTAAAACGACAAGGTCAGTTGTTGGGCGAGTTGGTGACGATGTTCCATATCTACAGCGCGATAAACGGGACAAGAAAGAAAACATATAACGACAAACACAGCGCTGTAGATACAGCGCTGTGTTTGTCGTTATATGTTTTCTCTCTTGTCCCGTTTATCGGGCTGTAGATATGGAACTCTTAAAACGCATATTATTGTTTGTAAGAGGATATTGTAATAGCCATAACCACAGATTAACTCGGCTGATTTTACATAATATTCTTCCCTAGTGAACGCAAAACAAAATCATGCAACATAGATTTTCCTAGTAACCAATGGATTTTAGTGCTATCGGCTAGCATATTGCACTGCCGTTTCGTCAGTTTTACCCGTATCTGATTATGGTTGTCAACGAATAAAATGCTCTCCCAAACACACCACTGGCAAGTGAGCTTTATAAATGATCTACAAGCACTTCAGCTGTATTAAAGGTTCTATTTTATACACTTGGAAATGCGTGCGTGAAAGAGCAAAGTTTCCCTTACCGTAGACAACTTGTAGACACCAGAGTTTTTGCCTGCAAGCAGACTGATACTTTCAAATTGCCCGCTTCTCTCCAAATGAAACTGTTGCTTCTTTGACAGTGAAGAGCAAACCCAGCTTCAACAAGCTTTCTTTTTTTAATGCCGATTCCATTCATATGTCAGCGCTTTAGTAGCACAGCACATGTTGCAACGGTCTTTGGACAAGTACAGGTGTACTGCTTCCTTTAGTAAAGCAGTTTCCATTCTTTTAACGGTGCTTTATCATCATAACTAGTTGCAGTACTCTTTGTACAAGTTCAGGTGTGTTGATTCCCTGGAACCAATATTAAACGTTATTTTGAGGTTGTGTACGTTCACCTCATGAGAACGGTCTGATGATGTGAGCTGTTTTTCCTATAGCTTTTTAAGTATGACAGGCAGACCAGAATATTATTGATTCGAACGCAAAAGGTGAATTTTACTTTCTAATCTAGCGTTAATTTCATGCGGAATAACTACACAACCAACAAACCACCTGCATACTTCTTGCACAAAGAAGTGGGGAAAATATTTCTCAGTAAGCACACCTCTCCACCACTATAAAAAAGCATTCATGCTGTTCTCTAAATTGGGATTTTATCCCCTGCCTTCCGCCCTCCTTTTCTCCTCCTCCTCCTTACCTCTCACTTGAATGTATGGGAGATGATATAAGCATTCCTCAGAAACTCCTGAAAAAAATTTCATCTCCAGGCATTGCAGAAAGGACTGTCATCGCACAGTCGAACGAAGTTCCTACATTTCGCCACGGTTAAAATTTGGCCACCGAGGCCGGAATTCGTTCCTATCCCCATTACCACAATTTTAAACCACCTTTTCTGATGACGATATTGTTGCTCGCACAAATTCGTTTGTCCGGAGCAACTGAATTATTGTCTTTAACGAGAGGTTTTTTATAAAACTATTTCAAGATCATTCGACCCCACTTGTTCAGTTGCCCGGCTGTGTCGGGTTAGCATGGGACGGGAGACCACACACTTGTATTTTTATTTAATGCAAACATTTCTTGCCTCGCTGCGAACATTCCTTCAATATTAGGATTACCAAAAAGAGAGAGAGTTACATGACAAAATAAATAGTCACGTCAGATCCTAATTTTTATTTGTGAGGAGGCGGTTTCCCTCAGGACAAATATTTCTATCTGGTTACGCAAACGTTTTTTCTTTAGTGGTGGTACTTTCAGCCCAGAGGAAGCATATTCTCCTAAGCTATTATTCGATGTGAATAGTAACGAAAGGGAGGCTATATAGCGTTATACAGAAAGTAGTAGATTATTTACTAGCAGAAAGCAAGGAATTTAAACTGATTTTCGTGTGAAGTATATGCTTCCACTGCAGAAAACAAAATGCATAGACTGATGAAAGATCGTTCACATTATGTTGTCATAGAAACCTGCCATAACTAATCAAAAACGAAAATAGCAAAAGCTTTAGGTTTACCTCAACAGTAGACGCAAGAGCGCCTTTAACACTCTCTTTTCATTCTTGGAATTTTAGATCGCAGATAGTGGTAAATAGTTTAGTAATGTACTAAACGTCCTTGCTTGGTTTGATATGGGGAGAAAACGTAGACGCAGTTTTTGTCTCCGTTGTCGGTGGACCCCTACATTTAGAAGACTTACATAGATTTGAGGGAACAAGTTAATTTTAGTGGACTGCCATCGGAACGATGGCGTGGGACGACGGTGATTGATGGATAGCGTAACTCGAAGATAGCAAAGACATGAGCTGAAGCTTATGTTTACAATATATAAAGAATTAAAAGCAAGATCATAAAGAATTAAAAGCAAGATCTGTCGAAACAAGAATCTGGTTACGTCGCTTAGCCGCAGGTTACCGGCCATAGCCAGCATAGAACACTCGACTGGGCCCTCAGGATCTGTTTAAACGTCTCGACGTATGTCCCATCCTCGACGCGTTGCGAATTGTAGCAAACATTAGTATGATATGTTCACCCAACCACACCATTTTTGAATTGACTAGTACGCACTATATCGAGATATATTCATGCAAAAACGACGTGAATAAAGTAAAAACATGCAAACCATAGTGGCCATAGCGACCACAATTGAGCAAAACCCAGGCTCATGCTCAGCTTTTAGCATAGACGTGGTAGATTTGTTCTACTCTCTGCCGCACAAGGAAATGATGACGGCTGTTTTTGATTGCATCACTTCGGACATTGATGAGGAACAATTCATACGTGTTTGCGGTATTTCAGTGTCTGGGTTCCTTGAGCTGTTGTCTTTTTATGTGAACTCTACATTTGTTGAATGGGAAGGCAAACTCTATACCCAGAAAGGGGGTGTTTGTATTGGGTCTAGAGTAGCGCCTGCTCTTATTGAAATTTTTTTGTCATTCGTGGATCGAGGTATCCAGAAAGATTTGGTTGGGAAACAGTCCCAAATTTTCAGTTACCTCGATGATTTTTTGACCCTCATTGAAAAAACGGACTTTGCTAGGAACATGTCTACAGTGTTAGAAGTATTCAAAGCTAATTCGTGGGGTTAGCAGTTCACCACTGAGGTACCGGTTGATAACAAGATACAATTGTTAGATTTGTGTTTGACTGAAGGCAAGGGGCATATGTGTCGGAATTACGCACCACGGGCCAATAAACCGCTGCTGAACTATAGATCGCATCATTCTAAGGTAGTGAAATGTGGAATTGTTGTTTCATCATTGTCTTCTGCGTTGTCGAAATCCTGTCACCATGCTATGAAACAAAGTTTCGATAACCAGGCTAAGAGACTTAGGGAAGCAGGTTATCCAGCTGAGCTTATAACTTTGGGTTGCAACAAAATAATCAAAAAGCTTAAATCGCCGGCATTGCTGCCGCCTTCACAGAAAGAACAGAAACGGAGAAAGTTCGCAGTCCTTCCCTATGTACATCGCCTTTCTCATGGTCTTAAAAATGTTGCCCATAGGCATGACGTTGACGTTCTATTTTCGGCCCCTAATAAGCTGAATAAAATTTGTTCAGTGGTAGAAAATACGTCCCGCAATCCTAATAAATCTGTAGCGTCTTGTGCTGTTAAACACGATAAAAGATTTGTGCCGCGCTCCAAAGGGGTAGTTTATAAAATTCCCTTGTCCTGTGGTCAGATATACATTGGGCAAACGGGACGATGTATTAACACACGTCTCAGAGAACATCTCAACTCATTAGAATCTAATCGCTCCACTAATCTAATTGATCATTGCCGTGATTGTCAATGCTGTTTTCCGTCTTTGCATTTTACTGACATTTTGTACAAACACCCCGACCAGTTGACCAGGGAAATCATCGAGGCGTATAATATGGCTAAGAAAGATTGTGTGTCAGCAAACCTTCCTTGCTCCTGCGTGACTGCGAAGTTGCATATCTGGACATCACATAGTAACACGTGCGGTCTGATTTTGATGTTTTATTGTTTCTGTACCTTATATAAATGTGTTTTTTGCGATTAAACTTTAGTTGAGAGTCAGCGCTTGTTTGTGTTGTTTCTTCCTATCGTTCCCGTTTGTTCGCGCTGTTTTTTTTTTGGACAATTGTCCTGTCAAATCCCAAGCCCTGTACCACAACCTTAACCTGTAAGCAGGCTGCTCTCTTGCAGAGCGAGGCAAAAACAAGCAAATCCAAGAATGCAACGTTTTCTTAAGCATCGTGTCACCTAGCCGATGAAATTGCACCTGGTTATCTTAACAGTACTGTCGTCAATGTCAATTTGGTGGCGTAACTTTCATGCATCCTTCCAGTAGTTCTTTGGCGCTATGCACTGCTGTAACTGACCCTCCAGTTCTCCAGAGGCATGCAGTGTCTGCGATATTTGCCCCCTGCGAGTGCGTGATTGTTGCCGGCACGATACACAGCAAACCCATTTTCAGCAGTTGCATGTCTCCTTTCTCATACACGAGCCTGACCGGTTCTGCCTCGAGACACGAGTCGTTATAAGCTGTTAAGCCTCTAGCTCCAAGGTTCTTCGTTGGGGCCGTTCGCAAAAAACCTACGCCAATACCTCAGTGCCTGCAGCTGCCTTCGTACTATGCATATACTCCAGGAATAGCTGTTGTGTTTTCTTCAGGCACTTCATTGACGTATACGCTTAAAAAGAAATATCTGTATTTTCTTTCTCCTCCGCATTCTTTACTACTTACGCCTATTCGGTGCGCTCTTATACTGCGAGTTTGCAATGGACGGGATAAGACCTCAGTTAAACTGTCAGAAATGTTTGCCATACCTCCTACATCATGTTTATTGGAAATAACCAATAACGAAACCACTGCGGCATGCAACTTGCACGTGACAGTGTTTGCCACGTTGCCGCATGTGGTCGAAATATGTCGTCTTTTCGAAATCTCCCATAAAGACGCTTTAATTTGTCCGAACTGCAGAATTATAGTATGAAAGCATCATAAACGCTGCACAAAGACTAATCACGTGAAACCTTGATAATAAAGAAAGAGCATATTTTTCCCGCACCGTTTTCTCAATTGTGGGTTATACGGCGACGACACAGACTTTTCCCGCACGACCCGTGCATGTTGTTACGCAATAAATTAACATGTCTGATCGTATTAGAGTCGTTCGTTTGAGAGTATGAAATAACAAAGTAGAGGTTCTGGACAACGCCATGATGCTAATTTCACAGGACAAAGGACGGGGCCATGCAGTGGCTTACTGAAGGTGTGTTATTATGCAAAAGTGTAGAAGGGGAAATGAAGGTCCTGTTATGACACTCGAATGAAAGAAGCCATCAATCAGCAGGGCAAGGAAAACGTAGGTTTTTTATTTTCATTATTTTCGCTCTTGACCTGAAATATTACTCGAAACATTTTAGGTAGAAAGATAATTCAGCACAAAATAGGAGCCCTCTGAGTATCATCGCTGGTGACATTACAGGCTGAACTACCGCTACAGCTGTCCACAATTCTATTTTCTTGGGTATTAATGTTGCCGTAACCGAACCTTGAGTGTGTTCACCAGCTCCACCTCCATGCAGAGCGGACAGCTTCTTTCATTCGAGTTGCAGGTATACGCACTCCATTGGTATCTCCAGAAAAACATTCATAATATCTCCCTGTATTAGATATTTGAGAACAAGGTAACTATGACAAACTCCTCGTTTAAATGTTATTTTAGATTTATTTTATTCATTTAAAATAACCTCACCTTCACGTTGCAACGGCCATTGTTAAGGGAAATGGAACAAAAGTAGAATAAAGAGAACATAAGAAGTGGGAATACGCAGTATAATGTAGTGATGCATTATTATCATTATGGTAAAGAGAGGAGAAATATGAGCAACTGTACATCCGCTTTCAAGACCTGAGAATGTAAAAAAAAAAAAGCGAACAACGGAAACAAAAGGTGAGCACTGTGTCTAAACGAAGACAGGAAATGGGTGATTTACGAGCACAAAAAGTAAGCATTCCCCTTTTATTGCGAAAGCAATGCTACTCCAGGTCAAATCTCTCGTCGCTGCGTGCCGTGTCCATGTCCGTGGTCCACGCGCCGGCGCTGCGCCTAACAGAAGAAGAACGCTCGGTCACCCGCAGCTGATGCTTTCGCTCCATATTCGGTTGAGCAGCGTTGAACCCTTTTATTTTTCCTCCAAATGTTCAAAAACGTCGCTGACTAAGTGAAACTTGAACGTTTCCCTACAATGGCTTTTTATTTTTACCCTCTCCCATTTCTTTCACACCCATCCTCCCCCCCCTCTCAACTCTACCCACTCTTCGCCTCTCCTGTCCTTTACTTTTGGTTGCACCAAGCCCCGCTTCATGGGTTGATGCACCCTGAAGAGGGAGCCGAGCCGGCTCTGAAACGTTGGGTTTCTGTAAAATAAAAAAAGTGATGGTTAGAGAATTTTCAAGCTTCACTTAGTTATCAAAAAACCAGACCGGAAAATGTCTCGAAATGTTTAGCTTTCAAAAACATCTGTGGGCGCTAGACGTGAGCGATAGTCTTTTTATGTGTTTTAGTTAGGAGAGCTAGATATTTTTGCTAGTTATCTCGCTGCTATAGATTTGTAGCGAAATTGGCCGTTTTTAGTTCCTCAAGAATAACATATTTTATCGCATATACTCGAGATAATTCACTCTTCGTGTGATAGAATGGCTCACAAATTCAACTAACCGTAAAGAGCGGCCTTTCGATGCTTCTAATGAGACCATTCCACTAAGCCAGCAGGCATCGTGACTCAGTTTGAATAACTGCCGTTAACTTACCTTAGAGCTAGCCGAGCTCCTTGGGTTCAGTTTTTTTGCTGTCATTAAAAACCAGCTGATAATACTAGTCAGGTTATTGGCTTCTTTGAAGTCACAAATGCATGCTTAATTTCTTGAAAGGCTCATCGAAAGAACGAAACTAGCGCTCAAAGAACTATAGCTAGTTTCCACATCTACACCCTGAAAAGAAATTTACGTGCTTCTGAACAATACATCAGCAACCCTCCATACTAGTGCGCATGCCAGAATAATTTCAAGAAAATCTGAAATTCGCTAACCGTAAATGCTTTTTAACGCTTTTTTTTTTTGTGACAATGGCCGTGGTAACTGGTAAAAATTATCCTTTTTTTTCACTTCCAAATAGGAGGTACACCAGAGCGAAACAAAGTGGCGTACAGGTTCGGAAGCCTCTAACCTGTGACAAGTAGCAAGGAACTCCTGCCGCTACCGCGTTTTGCACAGACGGAGGATTAACAGACATGCTATCACCAAGAAAAGCGATGTCGAATTTTCAATATTTGTGACCAAGGTTTTAATTACTTATATGATTTCTTTACTTTTTCTCCTCTCTGTCTTCGTCTGCTTCTGTTAATTGGGAAAAAAAAATAAATATTTACCGCCTTAGCGTTAAAGGCCTCTTTTTTGGGGCCCTTAAGAGTTTTGGTAGATCAATACATAGCATTCATTGATTACGAAAAGGCATTTGACTCAGTTGAAACCTCGGCGGTGATGCAGGCATTGTGAAATCAGGGGGTAGATGAGCCGTACGTGAAACTGCCGGAAGGTATATATAGTGGCTGCACAGCAACAAATTCCCATGAAGAAAGGTGCTAGAAGGCACGATCTCCCCAGTACTATTCACAGCTTGCTTAGTTAGAGGAAGTATTCGGAGACTTGGAATGTTAGCAGTTAGGGATCAGGGCAGATGGAAAATACCTCAGTAAAAGCAAAAAAAAAATTGGAGGACGCTTAAGCTTCGCCTTCAAGAGTGGAACGCGATAGCGTTATTGCACCTCGTTCGCACCGCCCACTCATTCGCTCGGTATGCTCGAGTCAAACAAAGACATAGTTTTCATACTCAACATTTCTAAGTGCACTCGGTGTCTCGGAGGGAGAAAGCCGGGCAGCGACGCGCCATAAAAGGCGGACGCCATCATGGGGCTGACGCCTTGATGGGATCGTCCTCTATCTCGCTTGGGAGAACCACGCAGAAGCATGATTCCTTGGAAGCAGCTCGGCACACATCGCAGGGGACGCTTTCCCAGCAGAAGCGCTACGGCGCAGCGATCACGTCACAGGCGTCCGGCATCAGACGCTGCACCTAGCAATCGCGCTGTGAGCGGAAAGAGGAGCCCCGTCACATAAACACCACTGTTCGAGTGACGCACGCTGGATGTTGGAAGGGGAGATGGCGAGAAAACTTATTAAACGCAAGGGTACTGGGGCATTCACTGATTTATTTATAGGAAGGGAAAGGCGCGGTAACTGTCTCACTTGATTTCTGTGGACACCGCAACTGCGCCGTAAGGGAAGGCGGGAAGATGGGAGTGAAAGTGAAAGAGAGAAAGAGGAGCCGCAGTGGAGGGCTACGGAGTAATTTCGACCACCTGAGGATCTTTAACGTGCGCTGACATCGCACAGCACACGACGCCTCTTCGTTTCGCCTCCATCGAAACGCAGCCGCCGAGGTCGGGTTCGAACCCGGGTACTCCGGCACAGTAGTCAGGCGTCTTGCCACTGCACCACCCCGGCAGGGCGGTATTGGGGCATCCTCGCACCGGTACCGCCGCAGCCCGAAGGGGAGAAGCGGGTGAGCAAAGGTAGTGATCTAAAGAAAGGAAAGACGCTTGATTCTACAACCCGTGAGGGTGCACGGCAAAACGTCAGGGGCGAGTGGCGCGCCACGTGTCGGGGCAGCGCCGCACATTGCGAGGAGGGTTTCTTCTGTGTTTGCCGCAAGATGGCTCTGCATGTGCGCAGAGCGCAGAAGAAATGTAAAGGAAACGTACTTCGCTACTCGTGTAACTGCGACTTCTGTAAGTAACAGGCTCATAATTACCGATATACACCGCAGTATAACGTTCTACGGCACGCTTCTAAGGCAACACCGCATTCACTAGAAGCGCTTTTGTACCGCTTTCAAACCGAACTCGTGGCTGAGTGGTAGCGTCTCCGTCTCACACTCCGGGGACCCTGGTTCGATTCCCACCCAGCCCATCTTGGAAGTTGCTTTTCAGTTATGAAGTGCATGCCGGGATTTATCACTCACGGCCAACGCCGCCGACGCCGACGACACCGGCTTTTCTGCGACACGAGCTCCTTAACGCTATCGCGTTAAAAATCAAGTAAAGCTTAGAAATTAGCTCAGCCCTACGTCACGCTATATCATTTAGTCTTCACTAGGTGGCAGCACGCTAACTGTGACCGGTGCATCTGCTGACTAAACTATCAGTGCACTGCAGTTGATTATTAATTTATTCTAGGAAGCAGCTAAACGTTCAATGGCACAAAGATAGTGTTGCGGAGTGCATAAGGCAAACCAGCGCCGTTCGGTGAGACGTCAGCACGTCTGCCTGGAGTGCTCGAACAACGACCTGTCGCACAAAGAAAACTTTTGAGCAAGGGCCGAAATCTAGGAACAATGATGGCGCTATAATGAAGGCGCGTGGGCATACTATCTGCACTGACAACTGCACTTCACCACTAATAGAGTAGCCCAGACAACATTTCACGTTGTTTGCTCCACAGCACACCTCTCCAGCATTGTAGATGTATGCTGACGACTGCACTAGTGCTGAAAGTGTGCTGCTATTGCTAGGGGGAAAGACTATACAACTTAGGCACATCAGAAGCAAAATATTATAGTGTAAGGTGTTTATTGGAGCACCAAGACCGTAGACAACGTCCGCAAACCAAAGCGACGGGGGTAGCGTTCTAACCAACAGTGCAGTGCCAAAAAGGCTCCGACTCCCCTTCGTCTACCTCTTCGGGTTGGCGCGCGAGCTGATGGCGATCGGGATTACTACAATACCCCCCCGGCGGAAGATGTCAGCGCACGTTAAAGATCCCCAGGTGGTCGAAATTACTCCGTAGCCCTCCACTACAGCTCCTCTTTCTCTCTTTCCACTTTCACTCTCATCTTCCTTCCCTTATGGCGCGGTTGCGGTGTCCACTGAAAACAAGTGAGACAGTTACCGCGCCTTTCCCTTCCTATATAAATCAGTTGTTTTAAGGAGCCATCCTGGCGGCTCATGGTGAGGAAAAGGTAGGGGGATCATAATACGGCTAGAGGCGGTCGACATGTACAGTTTCTCTGCCGCGGCGGCGATGATCTGGAGATGGGTTCAAGGGCCCTACTATGTAATTGATTGCTCGAGAATGCGGTAAGGTCCATGATAGCGCGATAGGAGTTTGGATGAGATGCCGGGTGCAGAGGAAGGCACCCAGAGCCAAACGAGGGCACCTGAGGGATATGAAGGCGCTGAATTTGTAGGGTCCCGGTAATGCTTTTGTTGAGCCTGGTTCCCCGTTGTGAAGGAGCGCGCCAATTGTCGCCATTCTTCGGCAAATGTGTGCGCTTCAGACAGTAGAGTGGTCTCTGAAACGTCGGGGTGGTAGGGCAGGATAGTATCCATGGTGGACGTGGGTTCACGATTATATAAAAGAAAGAAGGGGGAGAACCCAGTCGTAGCCTGCGTAGCCATATTGTAGGCGTACGTTACGAAAGGCAGCACTTGGTCCCAATTAAGAGTCAGCGCTATCAACGTACATGGCTAGCATGTCACTAAGAGTGCGATTAAATCGCTCAGTCATGCCGTTCGTTTGGGGGTGATACGCTGTGGCGCTCCGGTGAATGATCTGGCACTATTTGAGGAGGGCTTCGACAGTATTGGAAAGAAATGCACGTCCGCGGTCACTGATAAATTATTTCGGTGCGCCGTGACGAATTGAACGAGGCGGTGCAGAATGAGCGAAGCAACATCCCGTGCGATGGCAGACTGCAAGGCCGATGTTTCTACTTAACGGGTTAGGTGGTCAACGGCTACGATGACACAGCGGTTGTTAGCCGAAGTGGTCGGAAGCGGGCCATACAGATCGATACCAACAGGGTCAAAAGGGCGGCTGGGGCAAGGTAATGGCTGCAACGGAGCGGCTGGCTGAGGGGATGGATTCTTGCGACGTTGGCAGGCGGTACAGGATCGGATGTATTGACGAATGAAGCGGTACATGCCGCGCCAGTAATATCTCATACGCAGTCGAGAATAGGTTTTCATGACACCTACATGGCCGCATTGGGCATCGGCGTGGAAAGAGGCGCAGATTTTAGCACGGAGATGTCGCGGAATTACGAGAAGCCACTTTCGCCCAGTAGGATGGTAATTGCGGCAGTATAAAAGTCCATCACGAGTGTCGAAGTGGTGGGCCTGACGACGAAGTGCACGTGACGGAGACAGCTCTGCGGGCGTAGATAGGAATGTTAAGAGGGAGGATATCCATGGATCCTTCTGCTGCTCAGATTTCATGTTGGTAATGTTGAGCGGCGACATCTTGCAGACACAAACGAAGCCAGCCGTCGAATTGTTAGGAAGCGGTGAACGGGAAAGGGCATCGGCGTCGGTGTGCTTGCGTCCAGATCGATAGATGACGTGGATATCGCACTCCTGAAGACGTAACGCCCAGCGGGAGAGGCGGCCGGAGGGGTCTTTGAGGAAGGATAGCCAACAGAGCTCGTGGTGGTCGGTAACAACGTAGAATGGGCGACCGTAAATATAAGGACGGAACTTGGTAATGGCTCATATGATGGCCAGACACTCCTTTTCGGTCACACAATAGTTCGATTCCGCTTTAGTGAAGGTACGACTAGCGTACGCGAAGACATACTAGGAATATCCAAGAACAGCGCCCAGACCTACGCCGCTTGCATCAGTGTGTATTTCGGTCTATCAGGCAGGGTCAAAATGGCGGAGTATAGGGGGAGAGACCAGTAGACGGCGTAGTGTACTGAACGCAGCATCACAGGCTGGTGACCAAGAGGAGAGGTTCGGGCCTCCGGCGAGAGGTTGCGTTAAAGGGGCGATATATTGTCACGTGGTGGTGACCACGGTCGATGACACAAATGAAGACACAGGCTGGATGGTACGGAAATTAACTCTTTATTGGGCTGACTTGCGCCCGCAAAAGAACTAAGCAACTCGGCGGCGGCGATAGCAGCAAACGTGTTGGTCGATCGTCGAACAAAGAATGCTCGTCACACTCGGCAACGCTCAATTAAAAGGCTGCATAGAACAATCTACATAACGTCGCAAACAGCTAACAGCACGGGCTGGAACATTGTGGAAAGACACCCGAATGGCCGGAACCTTCGAGACAGATCTCAGTGCATCTTGCGCTACAACAAAACTAATAACTGACTCGCGACATCGAGCATTAACATGATACGCGGTCCAGAATCAGAGTGATAAGCCTGTATGCCGATGGCTGTTAAAAAAACAACAAATAGTGTTTTGAAGGTTTCGCGGCATTACTCCCCCCTTAAATATAACATCGCCTCGATGTTCCAAAATAAAGAAACTTAAACACTGCAAACTTTAAACACAACAGATTCTTTAACGCGCGTAATATAGCTTCATTCGCACAACATGTACAATTTCTGGGCGTGAGCGTCGCCGTTGTGATGCGGACGTTCCGTCGGGAATGACTTCATAGTCCAGTGGTCCGACGCGGCGAAGGATTTAGTATGGCCCAAAGTATCGACGCAACACCTTTTCACTTAATCCGCGACGGCGAATTGGTGTCCAAACCCACACTTGGTCTCTTGGATTGTACTCTGCGTGGCGTCGTAAATTGTATCGTCGGCTGTCGGTGCGCTATTGGTCTTTAATACGCAGCCGTGCGAGTCATCGGGCTTCCTCTGCACGCTGCAGGTAGGCGGCGACGTCAAGGTTGTCTTTGCTAGTTACGTGCGGCAGCATTGCGTCGAGCGTCGTCGTGGGCTCCCTGCCGTACACAAGCTTAAACGGGGTCGCTCTGGTCGTCTCCTGGACTGCCGTGTTATACGCGAAGATCACGTACGGCAAGATGGTATCCCAGGTCTTGTGTTCAGCGTCGACGTACATAGCGATCATGTCCGCGATCGTTTTGTTCAGGCTCTTCGTAAGGCCATTGGTCTGGGGATGGTACGCAGTTGTTCGTCGATGGCTTGTGTGACTGTATTCCAGGATGGCTTGTGTCAACTCTGCCATAAACGCCGTTCCCCTGTCCGTGATGAGCACTTCTGGGGCGTCATGTCGCAAGAAAATTTGTTCGACAAAAAATTTGGCGACTTCTGCCGCGGTACCATTTGGTAGTGTTCCTGCTTCGGCGTAACGGGTAAGGTAGTCAGTGGCCACGATGATCCACTTGTTACCCATAGACGAAGATGGAAAGGGGCCGAGGAGATCCATCCCAATTTGTTGAAAGGGCAGGATTGGGGGTGGAATCGGGTTTAGTAGTCCTGCTGGTCTGATCGGCGGCGCCTTGCGTCGTTGGCACTCACGACACGTCTGCACGTAGTGGGCAACTTCGGCAGGCAGTCGCGGCCAGTAATACTTCTCCTGGATTCGACGCAACGTGCGCGCAAATCCAGGTGGCCTGCTGTGGGCTCATCGTGCAACGCCTGCAGAATATGTTGCCGAAGGTTTTTAGGCACTACGAGAAGCTGCGCGGTCTTGTTGGGTGCGAAGTTCTTCTTCACGAGGAGGCCATTGCTTAACGTGAAGGATGATAAATGTCGCCTGAACACACCAGGAGAGCAAGCGGTCTTTCCTTCCATGTAATCGGCTAGCGCTTCAAGCTCAGGGTCTGATCGCTGTTGTTCTCCGAAACTGCTGGCGCTTACCGGTCCCAAAAAGGCGTCGTCGTCATCGTTCTTCAGGGGAGCATCGACGGCAGCGCGGGATAAGCAGTCTGTGTCGGAATGCTTCCGGCCCGACTTAAAGACTACAGTCATGTCAAATTCCTGAAGTCGTAGGCTCCATCTGGCAAGGCGGCCGGAAGGACCTTTCAAATTAGCCAACCAGCAGAGCGCGTGATGGTCGCCTACCACCTTGAATGGTCGGCCGTATAGGTATGGACGAAACTTACAAGTGTCACAGATGATTGCAAGGCACTCCTTCTCGGTCGTCGAGTAATTTACTTCGGCTTTTTTGAGGGACCTGCTAGCGTAGGCGATTACTTTCTCCTCTCCGGCACTCTTCTGGACGAGAACGGCTCCTAGGCCCACACTGCTCGCGTCGGTGTGAATTTCGGTCTCGGCGTTTTCATCAAAGTGGCTAAGTACAGGAGGGCATTGCAGGCGGCGCTTAAGTTCGTCGAAGGCTTCTCCTTGCGGCGCTTCCCATTTAAAAGGTACGTCAGCCTTCGTAAGCTGCGTCAACGGTTTGGCGATCCGCGAAAAGTTTCTGACAAATCGTCGATATTAAGCGCACAGCCCAAGGAATCGGCGCACAGCTTTCTTGTCGGCAGGCGGTGGGAATTGTGCGATTGCAGCTGTTTTCTCCGGGTCTCGGCGAATACCGTCCTTGATAACGATGTAGCCTAGAAACCGGAGTTCTTCGTAGACGAAGTGACACTTCTCTAATTTTAGCGCTAGTACTGATGACTTGATGGCTTCCAGCACTGTCTGTAGTCGTTTAGGTGGTCTTTAAAGTTTGACGAGAAGACAACAACGTCGTCCAAATATACCAAACAAATTTGCCACTTCAAGCCTGCCAGGACTGTTCATTACTCGTTGAAACGTGGCTGGTGCGGAGCAGAGGCCAAATGGTATCACCTTGAACTGATAAAGGCCGTCCGGTGTGATGAATGCGGTCTTCTCGCGATCTCTTTCGTCGACCTCAATTTGCCAATATCCGCTCTTCAGGTCCATCGATGAGAAGTGCCTTGCATTGCAGAGCCGATCGAGAGTGTCGTCGATGCGGGGAAGCGGGTAGACATCCTTCTTCGTTATGCTATTCAAGCGGCAGTAATCAACGCAGAAGCGAAGTGTGCTGTCTTTCATCTTGACCAAAACGACTGGTGCCGCCCAAGGGCTGTTTGATGGCTGGATTACGTCATCACGCAGCATTTCCTCAACTTTATCGCGAATGGCCTGCCATTTTTAGGGCGATACACGATAAGCGCTTTGGCGCAGAGGTCGGTCGTGTTCGTCCGTTTTAATGCGGTGCTTGGCCAGTGGTGTTTGTCGTACCTTCGATGATGACGAGAAGCACTCCCTGTAGTTTCAAAGAAGACTGCGAATCTGGTTTTTCCTGCAGTGGGTCAATACTGGGTTGATGTCAAATGTGGGCTGACGGAATTGGTCCGGTGCGTCTTCCAGTGGTTGGTCGTGGAGGGCGAATACGTCTTTGAGGTCCGCTAATTCGTCGAGAAAAGCGATGGTCGTGCCCTTGTTGAGATGCCAGTATTCTTCAGTGAAGTTTGTTACCAGCACCTCAGCTTGTCCTCTCCGGAATTTCCCGATGCCTCTTGCGATGCCGATACCTCGTTCCAAGAGCAATTGGATATTTCCTTCGACGACGCCTTCAGCGGTTTCGACGTCTGCGCTACCTACGCTGGCGGCGACGCTTGATCGGGGCGGCACGGTCAATTCTCCGTCAAGGACGTTTAGAGCAACGTGTTACGTCGAAGTCGTCGTAGCAGGTATGGCTTTGTCTGCAGAGAGCTTGATGAGCTTGGATCGGAGGTCGATGACAGCCCTATTTCAATTTAGGAAGCCTATGCCTAAAATCACGTCGCGGGAACACTGCTGCAAGACCACAAAGCTGGTGGGGTAAGTACGCCCATTTACGGTTATTCTTGCAGTACATCGTCCCGATGGAGTAATCAGGTTGCCACCTGCGGTGCGAATCAGTGGGTCATCCCAAGCGGTTGTAACTTTCCTGAGATGGGAGGCTAACGGTCCACTGATTAATGAATAGTCAGCTCCGGTGTCTACAAGGGCAGTGACTCGGCGACCGTCAATATCAACTTCAAGGTCACTTGTTCGTGTCCTCGCATTGCACGGGGGCCTTAGTGTCCGATCTCGGCTCCATCGTTTCTTCAGGTCATGGCTGGGGCATACCGTTGTTACTTCGCTGGGCGGCGGTGTCTGCTTGCACTCTGGTCGTGTTGTCGTCGATGTCGTCGTGTGGAGCGGCGATGAAATGGTTGCGTCGTGGTTAGTGGTCGTCGGCCGCGGAGGGTCTTCGTCTTTTCGCCGTTGAGCAACCTGACCTCCAAAGGTTGCTGCCTTTAATTTCGCCTATGGGGTCTAGGAGACCGTCCTTGCACGTAACTGCGGCCCGGCGACGCACATCGGGCATTGTACGGCGATGGGGAACGTGATAGACGCCTTGGCGACGAGTGCTCTCCGTAGCGCAGGAATTCGTTGATTTCCTGTGGTCGCTCGCCAGGACGGGGACGTGGGGCGTCGACAGCGAAACCACGGAGGCCGATCCGCCTGTACGGGCAGTGGCGGAGGATGTGTCCTGCCTCACCACAATGGAAGCAGAGCGGTCGGTTGTTTGCTGTCCTCCAGGCGTCACACTTTCTGGGGCTTGGGGCTTGTTGGTAGGCTTGGCGGGCGGGGGCCATGGTATAGTGCTCTAGAAGATTGGGCAGTGTGTCGACCGCGCCGCAAAATGCATGGGAGCGGGGGGCCGCTTTTGCGATGACGGAGGCGCCGCAGCGCAGAGGGCGGCTGACACACCAGCAACTGGTGTGTCAGCCGTCCGGGCGACCGCGTATGCGCGCTGTGCAGCAGGGTGGATAGCGCGCGCATTGTACGTTCTTGTTTGCTTGTGCGTCGTCTCGAGCTGTTCGCGACAAGATTTTATAAATATGCCAGTTAATAGGGGTCAGTACTGTTAGCAATCACCTAATTTATTTTCCCTTTTGGCCGTCGGCAACACCTCGCGGAAGCAACATGACAGGAGCTGGGCTCTGAAGAAAACAGCTTGGAGAGGGCGTACAAATTCAGACTCGCCGTACAGCTTGCTTTAGCATTCGTGAAGCACCTTATTGGCGTCCAGAAATTCGCTCGTTTTCAAAAGAGGGCAGTGCGGAGACAAGATGTATGAAGAAGTCAAACATGCAACATGTGCGTTCGAGCGCTGACTAAAGCTGGCCATAGTAACCCCATTATCAAAACAGTCAAAAATGGTATATTCCGTTATTTCATGCCGACTACAGTAAGTCACCTGAAGCCACAAGAAAAGTTGGCATTCAGTTCGAATGAATTAAATATGGACTACCCCGCATAGAGATAAGGTCTCTTCGATTTGGCTTGCACTGGCTGCACTAGTTCTGAAAAGTGCTGCAGCGGTGCCAGGCGGTCACGTGAGCGTGCAAGTGCCAGTTCCGACACTGGCGTGCGGCAGCAGCTGCCAAAACGAGTACGCAAGTGTAGGACTCTGCAACCTAGCAGACGCGTGCGCGCATCATGCATCGCGTGCTGTAACATGATCACGTCCAGTTTCGAAGCCAGCTGCCGTAGGCCTACAGCTCTCGATCGGAAAGTGACGACGACTAACAGTGACACCAATTGACCAAATACGTGCGACTGCGCACGATCGTTATATCAGACGGCCTGCGAAGGTGCCATCCATATATGCCTGGGTACGAGAGAATTAACGTTGTAAGCAGTTGCCACGAGTACTAGTTTAAATAATTGAAACTGCCTAACAATTGATTGGTTTCCACGAACTTACTTCTGTCCAAAAGCACTAGCTGACGCACGTATGTTTGCACCTCATTGCGCTCTCAGACATTCTATGTGCTTCGTGGGCGACAAGTTTGATGTCGCATAGTCTCTGCGCAAGATGTTGTGGCACACACACTTGGCACGACAAAAACTCGATCGATCGCAACTGATTTCTGTTCACATCCACCCGTCTTCCGAGGTCACAACGCGATAAAAAAAAAAATACTACATAGGACAACGCGCGCGAAGGTGCCGTATCGCGGCCACGTACCACTACATATGTGGCCACAACTACATATAATACCGCTCCTCCATCAACAAAATGCCAATCACCAGCATGCAGCCCAACTACCTTGTATGCGCAACCATTTTTGGATCCGTTAGCAGCGAACCGTCCGGGTTCTGGAGGAGACGGACTTTACAAAAGCTATGCAGAACGATGCGCAGCGTCGTCTGCTCTTGGCCAAGCGGAGCGTACGCCATGCTGCACTTTTTTCTGCACCTCTTCTGGAGTGAGTGCAGAGTAAGCGAGAACTCGTGCAGAACTAGGCCTGCACCTTGACAAAACGAGGAGAGAAGTGCAGACGGCGCGCGCGGCACTGGCAAAACGAGGACGACGGTGCTGCACTACTTGAACTAGTGCAGCTAGTGCAGGCAAATCGACCAGGACAGCAGCTTGAGCATGTTGGTTATTCATTCTTGATGGAACAGCGCAAAACATCGGGACAAGAGACAAGCGCTGCCATGGCAAGAAGCTCCGGTGTTGTCTTCTTCGGTTGGATGGCAAACTTAGGCCCAAGGCTAAGCACCTCGCGGACCGGTTGTGGCAGAACATCCACACCTAGCGTGTGGATCTTGTTTTCTTGGCTTTGTTCTTGGCGGGACAAGAGACAGCGCTTGTCTCTTGTCCCGATGTTTTGCGCTGTTCCATCAAGAGGCAAATCGAAGAGACCAATAGAGACTACACTACGAACGAACGGCACTACACCAGGTAAACGGCTACTAAATAACTAAACACAGTGGGTCAGGAAAGGTGGAAGAAGTGGGAAGTAAAGGATGCACAGAAAAAAAAACGAAAAGAAACGTGTCGCCTACGAGGGAGGGAGAAAGGAGGCACGCAGCGCCGTGAAAAAAGCGACCGCGAATGTGAACAAAGGTTTGGAATTCTCGTGCGGCACGGAAAACGCACGACGGAGAAGAAAGCAGGCAGCTAAAGACGAAGAAAATTGAGAAATATGACAGGCAATAAAAAAAAAGGGGGAAACAATCGAGTCTATGAACCAAATGGAGGCCTGGGAATTAAGAAGAAAGCAGTGCACAAAAAAGCTGCAATCGAACGCGTAGATATAAGCGTCAAAATTTAAGTCAACAACTTTGTAAAACTGTACACTAATATAAGAACAAACCATTTATTTTTGTTCCATAAGTTGGAACATCGTTGTAACGGGTAGCTTTAAGTACCCAGAGATGCGCTCTATACTTAAGACATTTAATCACAATGCATTATAGCTTGACAATGACTTAATTGTTCCAGAAAATGTTTTCATTCTATGTAGTTTTTATTCTGCGTGCTCAAGCAACCGGTAATATGTAAGTCATTGACCCCAGAAGATCGCTGTAGTCCTGTTTTGGTGCACATATAAAATGAAAAAAAAAAAAAGAATAGCTTTGAAAAAGAAAGGACGATGGAAAATAGAGGACGCAGAGGCTATTCGCTTCCGCTACATAATCCTTCAGCGAAAGAGAGGTTGTGAGGCCGGCACGGTTTTTCGCCACGAACAAAAACTGCGCAATAGGCTCCAAGCTATAGTCGCAATTTACCCAAAAATTTGGCTCGGGTGTACGATCCTTTTGGACGCCTTTGCACTTCAGATTTTGTAACCTTCATCTAAAATGTGGAGGTTCAAAAATTTTACCTACTTAGAGCACCAGAAAGCTCACACTTGAAGTAACGAAATCTCATGTGTTTTTGCGGCTTCGCTCTTTGCGAAGTAAGCGAACAACGACAAGAGCTCTCAAAGGAAAAATAGTTGAATTCCCTTGGAAGTATTCCACGTGTAATATCAACCTTGTTAACAATTATAGCCTGATTAGTTCTGCAAAGAGCACCCGTGGCAAGTAGCCCGATTATAGTCCGGCAAGCAGTACTTGGCAAGTATATCCAGTCGACTATTCACATTTCCACACCACACACTCGAAGAATAAAAACGCATTAGTGTCCGCATCTGAATTAGGCCTTATATTAATGCATGTGCATTTGGTTCCCGTCACCGTTTTCGCATTTTTCGTTTTCTTGCGGTGCGCGCCAAGAACTGCATCATATCTGCCAATACGACGCGCAATTATAAGTGCTTTTTTTTTTTTTTTGCTCTGTACCATTTGATGCCAGCAAAGCGTCCGCTCTCAAGTGCCCACTATGAACGTATTCCCTCGTATACATATGTGACAGGTTTAATTTTTCATATTTTATCTGAAGTATTGCCCTAGCTGTACTTGACATTTTTTAAATCTAAACAGCTGGTTCACCCTTTGGTCAGCGGCACGTAAACAAATGTCCGCGATATATGTATCATGTTAATTACGAACAGAGAATAAATGCTTGAGTCGTGTATATGTTCCTTTTTTTTTTGCCGCTAAATACCGCAGTGTTTTATGTTAGAACGGTAATAAATAAATGTGCTTTGCTCGCACACTGTATTTGTAATTTCTATAAGTGGTGATTAGGGCACATAAAGAACACATATTAAAGAGAGATATTACAGATTACTGACGATTTAAGATAAACGTTGTTATGTATTAATAAGCACAAGCTGCAAAATGTAAGCAGGTGTTCGTAAATAAGGTTCGTAAAAAATAAGCTGTTCCTAAGAGACCTTACGAAGCACAAGCTTTGATTCGCATGTATACTGTTCTTCTCCGCGTGTTAATAGCGCTCCATCAGCAGTAGCCTTTATTCCCTTACTGGAAGAACGAATGCAAAACACCACGCTTCGTTGAAAACATTAAGTACAAGCTCATCTGGACGATTTATGACTGTCCGCAGGAAGAAATGTTGAAAGAGTTTGAAATAGCGATTCAAACATCGCGCGCTGCTCCGTAGGACTGCCCAAGCGAGCACGGCGTCTCCAGATTAACGTAATTGAATGGCAGGGATGAGTTTAAGCACTTGTAATAAGTAGCCCCTTTATTAAATATCGCACCATTTGCGTAGCGTGTCAAAATAGCTCCAAAGAGAACCGCGCCCCTCCCATGGTAGAAGAACACCTCCTCTGTACCCCCGCTATCCCCGCGGCCGCTACGCGTCGAATGTGGCACCCCTGTTGCACGTCGCGCCCTCTCGCGGGAGTGGGTTCCTGTCATCGCAAAAGCGGCCCGCTCTCCGGCGCCGGTCGTCACACTGCCCAATATTCTAGACCACTATAGCCATGGGGCGGTTTTCAGGAACAGGGCGGTAAGGGTGAGGGCTCGGAATGTCATCACGTCGGGGCGCAGGGTGACGTAATGCACCAGCGTAGTTCATCGCTGTTGCCTCTTGTGCTGGAACAGTCGCAGCCGTCGCTTGAGGTACGCCCAGCGCCTGCTGGACTTCTTCACGGACGACGTCCGCAAGCGTCGCCACCTGGGGTTGTTGCGAGGATGGCATCAATCGGCGGGGTTCTTCTCGCACAATCTCTGAATGTGGTCCCGAATGTTTTCCCCGCTTGCAGATGCGCTGGGGTAGTCGCTTAAGTAGTCCGGTTGAAGTGGGCGTTCGTAATGTCGCATTCGGTTGTCCAACGTCTTCTCGATGGTAGACGCTTCTGTTTCATATTCCGCCACAGTTTTGGCGGATTTCGCACAAGACATGCCAAGAGAGACTCTTTAACGCCTCGCAATAAAAATGTTACTCTGTCACCTTCGGTCCTATTAGGGTCGGCGCGGCGAAAGAGACGCTTCATCTCCTCAACGTATGCCAGGACAGGCTCGTTAGGGAGTTGAAGTCTTGACTGAAGGAGGGCCTGGGCTCTTTACTTTCGGACGACGTTTGAAAAGGCAGTCAAACACGCTTCCTTGAAAATGTCCCAATCCTTCATAGCTGCCTCATGGTTTTCGAACCAAACTCGGGCATGTCCTTGAAGAACAAAGTAGACCTGCCTGAGTTTCGCAGCGTCGTTCCAGCCGTTAAAATCTGCCACACGGTCGAAAAGGTCCATCCAGTCTCCAGCATCTTCATCCGGTCGTCCATGGAAGCAGGGGGGCTCACGGGGTTAGACGAAAACAACCGGTGCTGTAGGCTGGGCCATTGTCAGCGTCGATGCCTTCCGAGATCGAATGGAGTCAGGCAGCAGACCGTGTTCGGGTTGTAGGCCTTGAAGTCGGCGGCTGGCTCGGTGACCTGTAGGCTGGTCTTCCAGGGCGACAGGAACACGGCTTGGGTCTTCGCTTGAAGGATCGAAGGCAGCACCTCCACCAGATGTCACGTGGTGGTGCCCAGGGTCGATGACACAAATGAAGACACAGGCTTGATGGTACGGAAATTAACTCTTTATTGGGCTGACTTGCGCCTGCAAAAGAACTAAGCAACTCGGCGGCGGCGACACAGCAAACGTGTTGGTCGATCGTCGAACAAAGAATGCTCGTCACACTCGGCAACGCTCAATTTAAAGGCTGCACAAAACAATCTAGATAACGTCGCAAACAGCTACCCAGCACGGGCTGGAACATTGTGGAAAGACACCCGAGTGGCCGGGACCTTCGAGACAGATCTCGGTCCATCTTGCGTTGCAACAAAACTGATTAAGTTGTCACTCGCGACATGGAGCATTAACAAATAAAGATTACGGAACTGATACGCGGTCCAGAATCAGAGTGATAAGCCTGTATGCCGGCGGCTAAATAAAAAAACAACAAATGCTGTTTTGAAGGCTTCGCGGCAACAAATTGGCGAAGTTGCGGATAAAACGGCGGAAATACGAACATAGACCGACAAAACTGCAACGTTCTTTCAATGTTGTGGGCTTGGGGAAGTCTGCGACGGCACGAAGTTTGGTAGAATCCGGTAGAACGCCATCCTTGGATATGACATGACCAAGTATTGTGAGCTTGGTAGCGGCAAAGTGACATTTCTTCAAGTTGAGCTGTAGGCCGGCTTCAGTAAGGCACGTAAGGACACGCTGAAGGCGCAGAAGGTGGGAATGGAAATCTTTCGAGAAAACGACGATGTCATCTAGATAACAAAGACACGTTTCCCATTTGAGCCCACTGAGAATGTTATCCATCATTCTCTCGAACGTGGCATGGGGCGTTGCACAGTCCGAACGACATCACATTGAATTCATACAAGCCATCGGGAGTAATGAAGGCTGTTTTCGGGCGGTCAGCGGAAGCCATCGATACTTGCCAATAGCCAGAGCGCAAATCTAGCGACGAAAAGAACTCCGCTCCTTGCAAACAATCTAGCACGTCGTGAATTCGGGGTAGTGGGTAAACATCTTTGCGGTTTATCTTATTCAGACGCCGGTAGTCCACACAGAAGCGGAAAGTGCCATCTTTCTTCGTCACCAACACTACGGGGGAGGCCCAAGGGCTATGAGATAGTCGTATGATGCCCCGTTGAAGCATATCGGCGACATTGTCACGAATGACGCGGCGCTCAGTGGGCGACACGCGATATGGTCGCTGCCGCAGTGGAGCATGAGGACCAGTGTTGATAGCATGAGAAACGGTCAAGGCGCGGCCCAAGGAAGGCTAGAACACGTCAAAAGATGCACTGAAGCGCTGAAGGAGGGCGACTATTTGGTCCCGTTGGGCGGACGGAAGACGGGTCGCGATAGCTCGATGAAGGGCGTCGACAGGAAGCTCATCACTCGTTGCAGCATAAGACGTATGGCAGCGACGTGAGGAAAAATTTCAGGTTCGGAGAACACGTAAGTGCGATCAGGGTCCAGCTCTTCAATGTAGCCGAGGCATTCCCCGCGAAGAACAGCCGTCGGGCAGGGAAAAGGGTTGGAAGCATAGATGACACATCTGCCATCAGAAATCGTTAGAACGGCGAAAGGAAGAAGGATGCGGTGATGATGGGCGGAGGTGAGTTTGGGCGTAAAGAGAACAGGACTATGGAGGGCAGATGTCGAAATAAGGGGAACGAGAACAGAAGGGAGGAATGTCGGTGTCTGCAGCTACAAGGAGTTTAGCAGGGCGCACAGACGGGTCACACAGGGAAACATTACACACAGGGGAAAGCTCAACTTCAGCACGGGCACAATCAATCACAGCACTGTGAATCGACAGAAAGTCGTAGCCGAGGATGATGTCGTGGGAGCAGGCGTAAAGCACCACCATCTCGACGAGATATGTAATATCTTTGATGCAAACTTGTACCGTGCACCCTGCCACAGGGGTGATGCGCTCTGAACTGGCCGTACGAAGCGAAAAAGCAGAAAGCGGCGTCGTGACCTTGCGAATTTTGCGGCGAAGGGCATCACTAATTACGGAAACGGCAGCACCTGTATCCACCAGCGCAAGGATGGGAAAACCTACGATTACTTCAATAACGTTGGCGGGAGAAGGCGGAGGACTTAACGAGTTCGTCAAACGCGCAGTTCTTGCCTCCAGAACTGCCGCATTTAGTTTTCCCCTTGCGTAGGGCCCTGTCGCCGGAGCATCGGCGAAATGAAACGTCGGCGAGGCGAAGGCGAACGGCGTGTGGAGTACTGAGCCCGAAGTGGAGACGATCCAGAAGAGACGTTGCTCAAGGGCGGGTCGGGATCGTAGTGGTACTGACGGACTGCGTTCTCAGGGTGAAGCGGGCGCTGACGGCAAAGGCGAGCGACGTGACCCGGGAGCCCGCAAGCATAGCAAATTGGGCGATTGTCGGCGGTTCGCCAAGGGTTCGTAATGCGGCGTCGCGGTCGAGGGATCGGAGACTGAGGGGCCATGAAACGAGTTGGAGCATAAAATGTAGGGCCGTTCTGGTAAGACGATGTAGGAAGCGGACCGCGCGTTCCAGCGGTTACTTGAGCGTGAGTGGGGCTTGCACAGGAGCGATGGGAACACTAGAAGGCAGCGCTTCGGCGACTTTCTCCTCGATAACTTGGCGGATAGCCGGCGAGATGGATGGCGCGTTGGCCGGCGCTAATTGCGAAGTGCAGACGGTCGGCTGAACTGGATGGAGGAGGGACAGCTGGCGTGCAACTTCTTCGCGGATGAAGTCTTGGATATTCTGCATAAATTGAGACTGTTCCGCCGACGACGTAGCCAGTGCCAAGCCAGCAATGCCGGCAGGTGCGGCAGCCCGCCGCGTAGAAGCGCGTTGCTTTCGTAGCTCGTCAAACCTCTGGCACAGGGTTATAATGTCGGATACGGAAGTAGGGTCCCTGGCCGACATCATATAGAACGCATCATCAGTGAGACCTTTTAAAACATGTGTGGCTCTTTCGGGCTCGTTTGGTTTTGGTTTGGTTTTGGGGTTTAACGTCCCAAAGCAACTCAGGCTATGAGAGACGCCGTAGTGGAGGACTCCGGAAATTTCGACCACCTGGGGTTCTTTAACGCGCACTGACATCGCACAGCACACGGGCGCCTAGCTTTTCGCCTCCATCGAAAAGCGGCCGCCGAGGCTGGGATTTGATCCCGCGTCCTCGGGCACAGTAGTCGAGAGCCCTAACCACTGCGCCACCCCGGCGGGGTCTTTCGGGCTCGTGTATGGACGGATTGACCCACTTGCAGAGATCAACCACGTCCTCAATATAGCCGGTAAACGTTTCCTCGGGAAGTTGAAGCCGTGCATGGTGGCGTTGTTCGGCGCGGAGTTTGCATACCGCAGGATGGCCGAAGACATCCGCGATGTTCTTCTTGAAGACAGACCACGTCGAAAGATCGGCTTCGTGGTTTCGAAACCACAAATTTGCCACCTCCGTGAGGTAGAAGAGGACGTTGCTCAGTTTTATGGAATCGTCGCAGCGGTTGTAAGTGCTGACGCGCTCGAAAGAGGCCAGCCAGTCGTCAACGTCATGGTCGTCGGCACCACTGAAGAAAGGTGGGTCACGGGGGCGTTGTGCCCTGGGACAGAAGATGGGGGCAGGAGGGGCAGGGATGGGCGCCGATGGTTGGCTGGGAGCGTCCTGCATGGTTGTGACCGAAGGCGGTAGCGTGCGGTTCCGAAGTTCCAGGGTGAAATTTGCGAGGAGGACTTGGGCGACGACCGAGACACCTCCACCAAGTGTAAGGTGTTTATTGGAGCACCAAGACCGTAGGCAACGTCCGCAAACCAAAGCGACGCGGGTAGCGTTCGGACCAACAGTGCAGTGCCAACAAGGCTCCGGCTCCACTTCGTCTACCTCTTCGGGTTGGCGGGCGAGCTGATGGCGATCGGGATTACTACAATAGTGATTGCGGACAACACATGTCAGCATTCTAGTCCATCGGGACAGTTTGTCCATATGGTAACAGTAGCAACTAGTGCAGCTCCCTCATGGCTGCATGGGCAGCAAGAGCGCATCTATGCTTCAAGGGAACATGCTATCAAGGCTAAAACATGCCAAAGTTAACTTTCTTGCTTCATGCATACTGGCTACAAATGAATTACTTCCCCTCTATGTGAAAACAGTAATCGACTTTGTTTCACACATTTTGCCTCGCTTAACTGATCAGTATTAGACACGTACCTTCACCAGACATTGTCGGGCTGGTGGCAGAAATAAACGAAATAATGTATTGTAGCAACAAATTATTAATACACTTTTACCACTTACATTGTTTACAAGAAAAAAATATTATTTTGGAAATGTGTGTAACATGCAAGGCTGATTTTGTTGATGCCCACATCACATTGACACAAATAAAGTAACGTAATGTGTACCAGTGAAAAAAGTGATTTCTAGTCTGTGTTTGTGCGGGGGGGGGGGGGGAAGCTTTGTTTCTGCTACTGTCTGTAATCAACAAACTACATTTCTAAGGATTGCATTTGTAAACGAAAATAGGACACTATTTTCACACGCTAGGCCGAGGACCTGGGTTCAGTTCCAGCCATAGGGGTCGTTGCATACCAATGAAGGCAAAATACAAGACACACTTCAAATGCCAGTGCACACAAAGAGCCTCAAATCAATGGCATTAATGCAGAGCTGTTGGCTATGACGTCATTTAGAGGCAGTATACCGAAAGAGGAACAAAACTTTCTTTACTGATCAGACAAACGAAAAAGAAACAAAACTCATAATTGCCCTGACCTTTAACACTGATGTTGAAGGGAAGAAAGTGCAACCAGAGGCAGCAGCTAATGATAGCAATCTCCACCTGGGCATGGATATTAAATGGATGCTTGTTTTAATCTGAAAGTAAATTTCTAGAAGGAAAATTGTTGATGAAGGGCCTAGAGATAATTGTGCGACATCTGCAGTTTTTTTATTCTATATTGCGATTTGTGGGTGTATAACATGCTGACGGTTGAATTTTGGTAGCTTCATCTCTCTCTGCCACAGTCATGATATTGTCAAGGCATTGTAAGCTACTTTTCACTGTTATCTGCAACCCTGCAAAACTAAGAATCAAACAAGGTAGCTTTGAAAAGTACGACATTGCTGTAATACCTAAACACTGTATTAGTATTGGAACAGCTGCAAGAGCTGTTTACAGCAACCAGTCCCTTCAACAGAAGGGCGTGCATGTCACTAATTAAAGCGGACGAGTAAATAATCATTTTGCTTTGCATTTCACCTTGAAATATACACAAACATTTCTACTACATGCACGGCGGAAGGTGTCTGCATACTGTAGAGGCACTCAGAACAGTAATGTATCATCTTTTAGGCTTGAAGCACAACTGCGGACAGTTCGAATTTCTTTAATGCAGGCCTTTTCTTCACCGGGCGGTTTAAATAAAACAGCGCTACCTTAGCGGGGATTTCATCGAAATACAAGGCGTGCGTTTCCTCATAACTGGCAAAAATAGCATTTCGGAGCCGATTTGCATAACAAACCTGCGTCTGAGCTACGAAGGTCTTCGTGGAGCAGTCGTGCGCCAGCGATTTAATCAATGCACAAATCGGATTTAGTTCATCCGGGGCCAGGCAAGACGACTGGCCTCGTGCGGTCTTTGGAGAAGACTCGCGGCGCAAGAGCGCGCACACACAGCCACGCAACAACGGGTATCGCACTCTGCCTAGTCTAGACGCTCAACTGATTGATTTATAGGGAGGGAAAAGCACGGTAACGGTCTCACTTGTTTTCTGTGGACTGATTTATTTATAGGAAGGGAAAGGCGCGGTAACTGCCTCACTTGTTTTCTGTGGACACCGCAACCGCGCCGTAAGGAAAGGGAGTAAGGTTGGAGTGAAAGTGGAAAGAGAGAAAGAGGAGCCGTAGTGGAGGGCTACGGAGTAATTTCGACTACCTGGGGATCTTTAACGTGCTCTGACATTGCACAGCACATGGACGCCTCTTCGTTTCGCCTCCATCGCAACGCAGCCGCCGAGGTCGGGTTCGAAGCCGGGTACTCCGGCACAGTAGTCAGGCGTCTTACCACTGCACCACCCCAGCGGGGCACCTCAACTGCGCCATAAGGGAAGGGAGGAAGGTGGAAGTGAAAGTGGAAAGAGGGCTACGGAGTAATTTCGACCTGACATCGCACAGCACACGGACGCCTCTTCAGCTAGACGCTCAACAACACGGGCGCCGAGGCCCTTACGGGCGCTACCCTCGCTATAGTGCTCTACACATGCTCTACACTCTAGAAGGGAGGAGGGTGCCGACCGGAGCTAGTAACAGCCCGCCGACGGCCTCTTCTTCCTCTCTACCTTCGGTTTTTCCTTTGCGTCGCGTCCGTTTGCCCCGCCGGGGTAAAAGATCCCCAGATCCCCAGGTGGTCGAAATTACTCTGTAGCCCTCCACTACGGCTACTCTTTCTCTCTTTCCACTTTCACTCCCACCTTCCTCCTTTCCCTTACGGCGCAGTTGCGGTGTCCGCAGAAAACAAGTGAGACAGTTACCGCGCCTTTCCCTTCCTATAAATAAATCAACCAGCGTCCGTTTGATGGGATCCGATATACGCAGCAGGCTCGTGCATTTTATTTTCCTTCATCCTACAGCCACAACAACAACAAAGCCTGAGAAGTCTCATCTCGTCTAGCGTTCCTGCCATGTGCAGTCCCACACTTGAACGCGCGCCCAGGAACGCCATGCGACAGCCGCCGCACAAGCGGTACATTTTGTCCACGACAGTTTAGTTTGGTTTGGTTGGTTTGGTTTGTGGGGTTTACTATCCCAAAGCGACTCTGGCTATGAGAGACGCCGTAGTGGAGGACTCCGGAAAGTTCAACCACCTGGGATTCATTAACGTGCACTGACATCACACGAGCACCTTCCTTTTCGCCTTCATCGGAAAGCGGCCCCGAGGTCGGGATTCGATCCCGTACCCTTGGGAACAGTAGTCGAGCGCCGTAACCACCCTGGCAAGGTTGTCCACGACAGTATGAGCCATTAAAGACTTTCGCCCCCCCCCCCCCCCTCCCCGCCAAAAAAGGCAAGACTCGCGTCCCAACAACCGTCGTGACAGGCGCAAGCGTGATAGAGAGATAAAGGGAGTGCAACCATGCCCATGACAGAGTGGTTCGGCTTCCCTAGCTTGTAGTTCGCAGAACGGCGTTCTCAAATCGGTGTTCGCTGACCGGAGCTCGCACATCGGTATTTGCAGCATGAATGGAAGAATGGAAAAACGCTGTCGCGTTTCACTCTTAAAAGGCCGGGATACATGCGGCGTTTTTTTTTTTTTTTTCACTATTTGCGCGTGTCGATAACTGCCACGCCGACGCAACGCCCAGCTCGAGATACATGAAACGATGAAGCGGCGCGAGCGCCACCACCGACCCCTCGATGCGAAAGCAAATGCATCAGCGAGCGGCGATAACAGCAGAGCGAGCTACGAGAGAGAAGCGATGCTGTCCCTTGGGTTAAAATTGCGAAAAGGCTCAATTCAATGCAACTATGCTGAATGTAGAAAGCGAACATAGGTCGCACAAGGATTTCTCGCGATCGAATGAACGAAGATATCTTGGACTGCCAACTCAGATACCAGCGCCACGGTTCTCTCTCTTTTTTTAAATTTCGTTCAGGAAGAAAACATATTGTGAGCCTTCCGTGGATGTTCTTTAATTTGTTCATGCCATGATCTTCCTCTTTCATTTGTACATACCATCATCATCGGCCCGTGGCGCCGGCTCCGGCACGCGTCTGGGTTTTGGTCATCAGATTAAAACGCTAGACAAGGCATCGCTGGCCTTGCCGTCACGACCTTGCACAGAAGGAAATTAGAATATTGGGACATCTGATCAGCCACGACGGCATTCGCCCAGATCCTGAAAAAATCATCGCGGTCTTGAACTTTGCTCGTCCACAACGGACTACAGATTTGCGCAGTTTCCTCGGCCTCGCGTCTTATTTCCGGCGTTTTATAAGGCATTTTGCAACTATTGCTGTACCACTTCATGAGCTACTTAAAGCACGCAGCCCTTTCGTGTGGACTGAACAGTGCGAAACTGCTTTTAATGACCTAAAAGCACGCCCTCACATCAGAACCTGTTCTAGGCCACTTCAGTGACAGCGCTCCAACTATCCTGCACACCGATGCCAGTGGTCACGGTCTTGGCGCTGTACTTCAGCGTGATGCAACATCGCGTGAGAAAGTGGTTGCCTTTGCCAGTCGGACTCTGACTCCAGCTGAGAAAAACTACACCATTACCGAGCAGGAGTGTCTTGCCGTCGTCTGGGCTGTAAAAAAATGTCGCACTTACCTATACGGTCGGCACTTCACAGTTGTGACCGACCACCATGCTCTTTGCTGGTTGTCTTCACTCAAACATTTGACAGGCCGACTTGGCCGCTGGATTCTACGCCTGCAAGAATACCATTTTGACGTCACTTATAAATCTTGTCGCCAACACCAAGACGCCGACGCACTCTCTCGCTGTCCCCTTTCGGAATCAACTTGCTGTTTTTCTTCCCAATGCATTTCCACCTCTGACCAGAGCCAACCATCTCTCTGCCCGACGTATATCACAACCGTTTGTTTTGACGACTCTGAGAACAAACACGTTCTCCGCTCACAGCAATCAGCCAATGCCTACTGCCGTCCTATCATCGACCGCCTTATTGGCGCTTCGGACCCGCCCAATACTAGGCTTCGCCGACAGCTTCACAATTTCAAGCTCGAAGATGGCATCCCACTCCGCTACGTGTATTGCCCAGATGGAACTCGCTGGATCCCAGTCGTGCCGCGTGTGCTTCGCCAAAGTATACTGGCGGTTCTCCACGATGACGCTACTGCAGGTCACCTTGGTTTTGACAAAACCTACGACCGCGTGAGAAAACGGTTCTTTTGGCCTGGCTTATCTTCCACCGTTGCCAAATACGTCGCATCCTGCCCTCTGTGCCTCTTCTACAACCTCTTCCTTGTCCCGCCACGCCATTTGACGTAGTCGGCATCGACTTATATGGTCCCCTACCTCTCTCCGATGGGGGTACCCATTTGATTATAACAGCTGTCCCGTGGCGCCGGCTCCGGAACGGGCCTGGGTTTTGGTCATCAGATTAAAACGCTAGACAAGGCATCGCTGGCCTTGCCGTCACGACCTTGCCGTCTCAACTTAGCCTTCTTTCACAATATACATTACGATCCGTGAGTAGGTCGTATACTCACAAAAAAGCGACATTCTGTGCTTGGTTAGGCGTTTACGTTTACGATAATCACATTTCTGCGGCCAAACTGCCGCACGCCTCGTCGGCCACGGCGGCCATGTTGGCAGCGGCCGCTCAAACCGGAAATGCGAGCTTTCCGCGCTCCTATTGGCTCGCGCCCGCAGCAGCTTCCGGTTCGAGGGGACGCCGCGCCGCCCACGCATCAAATACAGATCGGCGGCGGCGAGCGTTTTTTTTTTTTTTTTTTTTTTTGACGCCGACGCGCCGTCGGGCGTAAAACGCCGGCTTGACGCGGTAAAAACGCTCCATGTATCGTTAGGTGGTGTTGCCCGGCCTAAAGACGTAGTTTAGGCGCTCTACCGAGAGTCTCGAACGAGAGAGAGAGATAAAGAGAGAGCAACCGTGCACATGGCAGAACAGTTCGGCGTTCTTAGCTCGTAGTTCGTAGACCGGCGATCGTAAATCATCGGTGTTCGCTGACCGGCGCTTGCACACCGGCGTTCATAGCATGGATGGAAGAAGGGAAAGAACGCTGTCGATTTCCACTCAAAGACCTAGCTTAAGCGTTCTACCGGGGTTTGTCGAGCGAGAGATAAAGATAAAGGGAGAGCAACCGTGCTCATGACAGAATAGTTCGGTATCCCTAGCTGCCTAGCGTTCCAAGCCAGGATAAACGAAGTTCATGCTACGTATATCCTGGCATAGCAGAGAGCTAAGACTGCCAGTTTTTAAGGCGACAGCCTTTAATTCGTCATCGTTGTTGACAGAAGGGTGTAATCAGAGGTGCCACACTTTCACGATTGAGAGTTAAAAAAAGTTGGTAAACCTTGGCCCGTATTTCGAGTTTGCGTCTTTATCGAAGTGTCGCTATCTCACGTGATCTCTAGTCATCTGATTGGTTGAAACGCCGGAATTGGGTGTTGCCACTACGGAATCGGAAAAGGAGGCAACATCATGTTCCGGCGTCTCCAGCAATCTGATGACTAGAGGTCACGTGACATAGCGACACTTCGATAACGACGCAAACTTGGAATACGGGCCCTTGTCTCCACCGGGCATCGAACTTCTATCCCTTGGATCCTCGGCCCTGCGCTTTACCAACTGCGCCAGGACCCGGATCGCGAAACGTTCTTCATAATTTTCCTTGCCTACCGTGAGTATGATTGCGGAAATCCGCGAGTGACAGATACTGTGCCTTTTCTTTCCTGTAAACGACTTATAAAATACTGCTGAACTTTGATGCGTTCATTGAAATGATGGTTGTGTTTGAAAAGGGGTGCGTGTACCCTCACCGCAACATCCTTCGTCTACCACCTAAGTGGTAGCGAGTGCAATGACGGCCTACAAAAGATAAAACTTCGGTTGCAGGCTAGCCCCTGCCGCAAGCGGCGTTGACCTACTAGTCCCAGCCCCGTAGGGCCCGGAACAGCCACCCCGTCATTGAACCTGCCATCGCTTAGGTGGTGGACGAAAGCTGCTGCGGCGCGCTTCTTTCTCACCTCCTTCTTTTAGAGCGCAGCTCTTCGGCGCCCGTTCCTGGGTTTCGCGTCGGCGTCGGCCTCGATACCAGCTCCGCCCCTTTTAGCCCCTCAGCTCAGCCCCCCTCTTCCCGCGTGACTCCGAGCACTGTGTTATCTGCGGCGCGTGTTCCTTCTTGCCTGGCGGCGGGGGTGCTCTCCGGTTACCGAAACGCCGGCTCGCTATCAGCGGATCACGGTGCATGCATCCCAAGCCGAAACGCAGAGTCACGTTCTCTTCACTCGCTAGCGGCGTCAGCGGCATGTCAGCCGCTGTTATCTTCGTCGCGCGGTACGTTGCTATGGGCCCACGCGCTGCCTCCCAAAACCTCCCGATAATTTAATTGCTCTCTTCATTCCTCCGACCACAAAGCTTCTTTCATGACAGCCAAGAATTGTTAAAATTAAAAAAACGTCTGTAATTTTACATCGAGCCTTGCTCAAAATCTTTTTCCGTCTATCGAAAAGAGACGCAACTCAAATTTCGCACTAGGAAGTGACGCAATCGTAGGCAATTTTTTTTTTTTACCTTTTTCTCTTCTGTCCGACGAGGTAGCGGAGGTGGCTCAGCTACAGAGCCAATAGGCTCCCAAAGCATCGCTGGTCGGCGCTGCGGCTCCTGATGGGCAACGCCATCTGTGGCAGAAAAACACACTGGGATGCCGCCGGCTCGGCTCGCTGCCTTCGCGACGTAAGCCGCGCGCTTTCTCTCGAACGAGCACGCGCCCTGACGCGCCCCCGCAGGCGCATCGCGACATGCCGCCTGCATTCCATCTTGATGATTTACAACCTGTCGCGCATTTCCATGGAGGAAACGTAATTATAGGCGAGAAAATTTTTATTCACGTCTGCACTGTAGAGCAGACCACAGACGGCAATGTCTAAACATTGATTGTGAATGAGTTTCCCACGTTAGCGAAAACGTAGGAAATTTATCTCGAGGTAAGTCAGCTATGTGACTATATTGTCGTATATTGTCACGTAGCCGTTTAGGCCCGTAACCAGAAGGTTGGTTTTTAAAAGGGGATCTAGCAGGCACAGGAGAGCAGGTCCAGAGCATCGAGTGACAGCAGCCGACTTCAGCTTCTTCTCATCGAACGCCACGAGGCCACTTCTTCGAATCCGCGCACGAGACGTCAAAGCAAATCTTGCAGTAGAAGAATAAGGAGGAGGAGGAATAGGAGGAGGAGGAGGAAAATCTTTATTTAGCCCTATATTATTTGGCGGTTTTTGGACGTCTTCAGAGATGTCTGCTTGTTGTATCCACAAGAGTCTTCTCCGTTGACTTCGTCCACTTTTTCAGAATGGTCGGTTGCCCTCAGTCCAGGGCTTCGCTGGCTGCTGCCGCCCGTTGGGCTCGCTGTACCAGACCTTGCTGGTCTTCGCAGCGGTCGCTGGACAGCAGAGTCTCCCACTGCTCCGCACTCGAGTTTCGAATTTTGGGGACCACATCTATGTTTTGACATGCCCATGTGATGTGATATAGTGTTGGTTTTTCATCGCACCACGGACATCTGTCAGCGTATATGGTAGGGTGCATTTTGTTTAGTATGTGTAGATTTGGGTATGAACCCGTCAGTAATTGTCTCCATATGACAGCTTCCTCTCTTGTGAGAGAACTGTGCGGTGGGGGATATCGCATTCTTCATCCTCTATAGTTTTCTAGTATGGCCGAGTATGCCTTGGGTGCTGGCAAAAGTTCCGCGGACTCGTCGGATGCTCGGAAAGTAGTGTATGCTCGAGCTATCCTGTCAGCATCTTGGTTCCTTGCCACCCCCATGTGCCCCGGTACCCACATAATTTTGTGTCTGGTCTTGTTTTCTTCGTGGTTTTTAATTCTGTCGCTCGCTTTGAGGAGTATACGGAGCGCGTGACGACCAATCCTACCATTCATGAAATTTCGACAGGCTGTTTGAGAGTCCGTGAGTATCGTTAGCGACCTCCCAGCCTCGAGATCGAGCAGAGTCGCCACCTTGCGGCTCAGCGGCGAAACCTACTCAGTGTGGATGCGTTTTCGCATCGCGTGCCAGCCTGCAGTGATTTACGCGCGCCCATGCGGCGTGTGCAGGAGTGTTTTTGTTTGTTTCGCGGTTCCTGTGCGCTTTTGCTTACCTGTATGCCTCTTGCAAAACAAATATGAGCAGTCTATAACCCCACGCTTCATTTAAAAAAAATGTATAATTGTCCGTATCGAGCATGTCATGCTTGGATAAGGACATATATCATCCATCGCGGTCTTCAGCGCTTGAGATCCTTTGACATGCAATTTCTCAAACGAAGTGGTACTGTCGTTACCGCCGAGTCAAAGCAAAACAGGTTGTTGCCGTCAATAAGAGTTAATGCAAACGCTCAGAAATCGCATATTCCCGTTTCTGTCTGAAATACCGCAGCTACTAAAACATATGCCACCGCAGGCTGCTTCATATAGCAGAATGCAGTTTGAACAGACCACTCTATGCCTACTATGCCGTCTGTATGCGCGATAGAGTTGTGTGAGTACTTTTTTTTTAACCTCTGTCGCGGTGTCTCAATGGTAAGGGCGCTCGATTGCTGATTTCGAGAACGGGGGATTCAATCACAACCGTTTCGAAAGGCGTTCCTCTGCTGTGGGATTTGACTGCACAATAAACAGTCCCACGTGGTAAATGTGGTGTTAATAATAAAAAAAACACCAAAACCAGCCTCTGCAATCATCCGTCATAGCCGATGCCGCTTAAATTTCATGCGTTAAACCCGGGCCAATATGCATTTCTTTTCTTTTCTTTCTTTTTTTTTTTTGTTGTTGAAAGCTTCTGTGCATCCGTAAACGTTTTAGTGAGCACATTTTGCTTTAGAGAAATGCTCGAATGTTTGGGAAAAATATTCCCTGCATGCACCTAATTGTTACCATAATATTACATAATACACCCAGATCAATGTACTTTACTGGTAGCCTATTATAATCATTATAATCCCTTTTCGTCCAAGTGCTGTCTTCCGACAAAACTCGTCATTTCTGACAAGGGGAGTAAAACAGCTTCATGCGGGCTTAAATAAATACATTTTTATAGTCGTATGATAAGATGACCTCCATTTCTTTCGGAATAGTTTTATATCCGGCATCTGTTTTGGAAGCAACCCTAATATTTTACTTCGCATAAGATTTAGTCACTGCTAAATAATTAGTGATAAAGAAATTTTCAGCCTGTAAAATTGCTTCCCAGAACATGACAGTGCTCATGCGCAGTCTATAACGATGCCTTCGCAGCGAGTAATTCGTAGCTTGCACTTTAACGTTATTGAACATTAATCGCTGATCATTGCAAATTCTGTCAAGTGTGTAAAAGTTCTCTCACAGGGTGAAATTTATTCGCATTGCAAAACAAAATAATTACACTACTAATTTACCATTATATATTAACATATCACACACACCAGAAATCCCTTACACTTTCCTCGGTTTCAGGAAATCATTTACAGTTAGTGGCGCATGCAGTAATACACTATCACATTCTATGACAGTGGCCGCAAAAAGCATCTCGGCAAATTAAATCCACTCAGCGCTGTACACGTGAACAATCAGCTTTCCTGTGCGGCGAGGTTTCCTGTATATAGTGTCGGCGTGACCTCATTTTTGGGGAGTACTTGTGCGTGGTTGTCTGGGCCAGAGTTGATGTGCACTCAGTCTAAAGCAACTCGCCATGCAGTGCGCTGTTAGTGCTACATTTAACCTGCTTAATCCTCGAGTCAAGTACGATATAATGAACCAAGCTTTCTCGATTTAATCTAAATTTCTGCAGGTCAGAGCACGAACCTTGTATCTGCGTGGGCATGACACTAAATTCGCCGGTCTTACTCGCATGAGACACGCACAAACTGTTTAACAGTCGATAAGAGAAACAAAGCTGTCATTAGGCAGACCTAAGCATTAGGCACGTGAGCGCGGTACAGCGCAAGAAACGTGCAAAGTAAATTAGAAGACTGGTGGTTGCGTGCTTTTTTTTCCTAAAATCCGCTCTTTTTCTGCTGCATTGGCGAAATCCTTGGTTTTTTTTCTGCAATATTGTAGAAATACTGCAGAAGACACGTTTTCATCGCCAACCAACCCGCCGTAAACTCGGAAGCAGACCTACGCAGCGTGCGTTTCTGCGAGCGCCGCCGGCTGCCGATCCACACTACCGGAGTGACGGTGGCGCCACCTCTAGGTCGATCTCGCGGTGAATAGCCCTCCGCCACCGCTAGAGAAATGGCTGCTTCCTCGGCCTCTGCTACTGTGCAGTGTCGGATAGAGGCGCTGGTCACTTCGCGTAGAGACGAATTGACCACCGTGGCCACTGCAATTTTGTTGTGTCCTCCTCTAGAGGACGCGTCTGCATACACAGTCGTGTCTTGAGGAGCGTATGTTTTTTTAATAAAATCGGCCCTTGCTTCTCTTCTACCTTGGTGGAGGTTAGGGTCCATGTTTCTCGGGATTGGAGCTACCTTGAGGGACTTGCGAAGTTCGTCGGAGATCGTTACCGTCCTCGCTATTTCTCGCATCTGCTCACAGTATCCGAGTCTCTGTAAGAGCGCTCTTCCAGTCGTTGTCTGCAGCAGCCTGAGTTTTTGCGACTCAAGCTGCGCCTCGCGTAGTTCTTCGAATGTGTTTTGCAATCCAAGCGCCATGAGCTTTGCGTAGCAGGGCATCCGCTTGTTGTATTTCACTCTTGTTGAGGCACAGGTAGGGCAGGCTGTACATAATTCGGCTCACTACCAGGTTTCTAACTAGCTTTAGTGTGTCCTCTTCGCGCATGCCATGCCGCCTGTTGGTGATGCGGGTGATCATGCGTGTCACTTGTAGCGTTGTTGTCTTGAGCATGGTAAAAGTGTGACTACTGCGTTGGTTCGATTGAACCCACATACCTAATATTCTTATTGTTGTCTTTTCAGAGATGGGCATTCCTTCCAGGTAGATGTTGCGTTTCAGGTTCTCACTGGTTGGGACGGTCCGGTTTTGTTTGCCTCTCCACACTCGAAGCAGTTCCGATTTCTCGGTCGAGCATGCGAGTCTTTCTCCGAAATAGTTCTGTACACATGAGGCCGCTTCCTGTAGTTTTTCTTCCTTCTTCTCAAGGGAACCGGTGTTCGTCCAGACTGTTATGTCGTCTGCATACATGGCGTGCCTGATGCCTTCGATCTTCTCTAGTTTTCGTGCTATACCTATCACAGCTATATTGAAGAGGATAGGTGAGATGACTGATCATTGGGGTGTTCTTTAGTTTGGCGCGTGAATTTTGTTCGATCGAAGGTCTCCCATGCCGGTGGTGACAGTTCTATCTGACAGGAAGGCTTTGACGTACCCGTGGATTCTGCATCCGCAGTCCAGGTCGTCTAGGGCTCTAAGGATCGCTTCGTGACTGACGTTATCAAATGCTCCCTTGATGTCAAGGGCAATTATGACATTTTCACCTGTTCGGGGTACGTAGCGGAGCACATCTTGTATTTGAAGCAGCACGTCCTGCGTCGAGGGTTTTGCTCTGAAGCCGAACATGGTATGGGGTACATGTTCATTATCTTCCATGAAATTTTGCAGTCTAAGCATTACCACCCGCTCGTAAAGCTTGCCGAGGCACGACGTGAGCGAGATGGGCCTGAGATTTTCAATTTGGAGCTGTTTTCCAAGTTTAGGTATCATAATTACTTCGGCATGTTTCCAGTCTTCGGGCACCGTCTCCGCCTCCCAGTGTTTGTTTAGAAAGCTTACGAGCTCTTGTATGAGGTCGTCACTCAGATTTCGGATCAGGGCATTGTCAATTCTGTCGGCTCGTGCTGCCGTGTTTCTGGTCGTATTCCTTATGGACGCATAAACTTCTTCCACAGTTTTTGGGCGGTCGAGTCTCTCGTTTTCGGCTCCGCGATAGGTTCCTTGGTATCGTGAGGGGTTGTGATCACCGGAACATTTTTTTCGTGCCTTCTCTAAAAGGTCGGTGTCCGAACCCTCGAAGAAGTGGATGAATCTGTGGATGCTTTTATTGTTTTCTGATTTTGTTTTGGTCGGATCGATTAGTGCTCTTAGGAGATTCCAGGTTCTGGCCGTACCTAAGGTTCCCTTAAGCGAGTCGCTGAATTGTTCCCAATTTTGTCTCGCGAGTTGCGCTGCGTATTCTTCAGCTTTTGCCGTAACTTCTGCTATCTTCAGTTTTAGTTTCCTGTTGTGCTTTTGCTTCCGCCATTTTTGGCGAGACTGCGTCTGGCTTCCCATAGTCGCAGAAGGTGCCTGTCTACTTCGGGCGTTCTTGTTGTCCGTCTTACACTTTTTGTGCATTTGTCTCGCGTTTCTGTCAACATGCCGCTCCAGTCTTCTAGTGATTGGATGCCGCCTTCAGATTTTTTGCAAGCCCCGCGGAACGCGTTTCAGTCCGTGAGTTTTGCTTGTCCGATACGGCATCTTACCCTTTCCGATGCTATTCGCGTCCGGAGGATAAAGTGATCGCTACCTAGGTTTTCCATCATGTTTTCCCACTGTGACTCCTTGCTCTTCCTTACGAACGTGAGGTCCGGGCAAGTGTCCGTGCTCATACTATTACCGATTCTCGTGGTGGTCGCAAGGTCTGTGATTATGAAGTAGAACTTGTTGCTGGGCTAGTTGGTTCATGATCATACGGCGAAAGTAAGCACAAACAAAGAGACAAACACAAGAGAGGAGACAAGACAACGCGCTACTGGCAACTGATTCTTTTATTGACATCGACACACAACATATAGGGACATCGTCACACCACCTATCGGCTCCCTACGCGTCAGAAGGCAATATTATCTAACATACAATTCTATGTTCAACCTAGGTTGATCTAAACCCGCTAAAAACACCTTACTCTTTAAAAACAACAAATCGACAAGTGGTACGTAAAAGGACAAAGAACAAAAAAAACAATAAACAATAAATTCCATGTTTACCATAGGGTGGACTAAAACCGATAAAAACACAGATAACTTTAAAAACAAAATGACACGTGGTGTAAAGGGCCAAATTAACATGATGGAATGAATAAGAAGTGAGAAGAACTTAAAAAACCCAACCCCGAGATATCATGTAACATCCTAAACCTTCCTCAATGTTTTAAGCACTATAAGCACCTTGTGCCACCACAAACAGGCAAACAAAACTTCTATGATGATGGGACCCAGTGAAATGCTGATAAGTGAAGACGACATAAAAAGCACGCGAAAACATACAAACCAGAACGGACACATGTACCAGCGTAAGCATTCACCAAAGGTTTCGTCTTCTGGATACACGCAGTATATTGTAGCACACTTCGTATTCTTGTTCTGTTCAGCCAAATTTTTCCAAAAAACACTCTTCACTCTTATACAGGGAAACCGAGGCATCGCTAACACAATTTTGGCCTTTCTTTCTAATCCAAAATGCTTCCTTTAGTTCTCGGGCAACACTTTCGCGGCTTTGGTCCAAAACCACCGTTCTTTCTAAAATGGGTTTGCACTGACGATCACAGTCCTTACAATGCAGCCGCAGATCAGACCTCGTTCCAGTGTTCATTGACCGTTCATGCTCCCTTAACCTTTCATTCAAACAGCGCCCCGTTTGCCCAAAGTACGTCTTACCACAAATGAGAGGAACCTGAGTTTTGTTTGCCTGTTTGTGGTGGCACAGGGTGCTTATAGTGCTTAAAACATTAAAGAAGGCTTAGGATGTTACATGATTTCTCGGGGTTAGGTTTTTTAAGATCTGCTCACTTCTTATTCATTCCATCATGTTACTTTGGCCCTTTACACCACGTGTCATTTTGTTTTTAAAGTTATCTGTGTTTTTATCGGTTTTAGTCCACCCTATGGTAAACATTGAATTTATTGTATATTGTTTTTTTTTGTTCTTTGTCCTTTTACGTACGACATGTCGATTTGTTGTTTTTTAAGAGTAAGGTGTTTTTATCGGGTTTAGATCAACCTAGGTTGAACATGGAATTTTATGTTAGATAATATTGCCTTCTGACGCGCAGGGAGCCGATAGGCGGTGTGACGATGTCCCTATATATTGTGTGTTGATTTCAATAAAAGAATAAGTTGCCAGTAGCGCGTTGTCTTGTCTCCTCTTTTGTGTTTGTCTCTTTGTTTGCGCTTACTTTCCTCGTATGATCATGAACCAACTAGACCAGCAACAAGTTCTACTTCAGTATCTTTCCCATGCTGTGGGTCCTTTTCTTTGTGTGTCTTCGCATTCGTCACAAGCGTCGGTAGCACGTTGTCTTGTCTCCTCTCTTGTGTTTGTCTCTTTGTTCGCGCTTACTTTCCCCGTATGATCATGAACCAACTAGCCCAGCAACAAGTTCTACTTCAGTATCTTTCCCATGCTGTGGGCCCTTTTCTTTGTGTGTCTTCGCATTCGTCACAAGCGTCGGTAGCGCGTTGTCTTGTCTCCTCTCTTGTGTTTGTCTCTTTGTTTGCGCTTACTTTCCCCGTATGATCATGAACAAACTAGCCCAGCAACAAGTTCTACTTCAGTATCTTTCCCATGCTGTGGGCCCTTTTCTTTGTGTGTCTTCGCATTCGTCACAAACGTCGGTAGCGCGTTGTCTTGTCTCCTCTCTTGTGTTTTTCTCTTTGTTTGCGCTTACTTTCCCCGTATGATCATGAACCAACTAGCCCAGCAACAAGTTCTACTTCAGTATCTTTCCCATGCTGTAGGCGCTTTTCTTTGTGTGTCTTCGCATTCGTCACGAGCGTCGGTAGCGCGTTGTCTTGTCTCCTCTCTTGTGTTTGTCTCTGTTTGCGCTTACTTTCCCCGTATGATCATGAACCAACTAGACCAGCAACAAGTTCTACTTCAGTATCTTTCCCATCCTGTGGGCCCTTTTCTTTGTGTGTCTTCGCATTCGTCACAAGCGTCGGTAGCGCGTTGTCTTGTCTCCTCTCTTGTGTTTGTCTCTTTGTTTGCGCTCACTTTCCCCGTATGATCATCAACCAACTAGCCCAGCAACAAGTTCTACTTCAGTATCTTTCCCATGCTGTGGGCCCTTTTCTTTGTATGTCTTCGCATTCGTCACAAGCGTCGGTAGCGCTTTGTCTTGTCTCCTCTCTTGTGTTTGTCTCTTTGTTTGCGCTTACTTTCCCCGTATGATCATGAACCAACTAGCCCAGCAACAAGTTCTACTTCAGTATCTTTCCCATGCTGTGGGCCCTTTTCTTTTTGTGTCTTCGCATTCGTCACAAGCGTCGGTAGCGCGTTGTCTTGTCTCCTCTCTTGTGTTTGTCTCTTTGTTTGCGCTTACTTTCCCCGTATGATCATGAACCAACTAGCCCAGCAACAAGTTCTACTTCAGTATCTTTCCCATGCTGTGGGCCCTTTTCTTTGTGTGTCTTCGCATTCGTCACAAGCGTCGGTAGCGCGTTGTCTTGTCTCCTCTCTTGTGTTTGTCTCTTTGTTTGCGCTCACTTTCCCCGTATGATCATCAACAAACTAGCCCAGCAACAAGTTCTACTTCAGTATCTTTCCCATGCTATGGGCCCTTTTCTTTGTATGTCTTCGCATTCGTCACAAGCGTCGGTAGCGCTTTGTCTTGTCTCCTCTCTTGTGTTTGTCTCTTTGTTTGCGCTTACTTTCCCCGTATGATCATGAACCAACTAGCCCAGCAACAAGTTCTACTTCAGTATCTTTCCCATGCTGTGGGCCCTTTTCTTTTTGTGTCTTCGCATTCGTCACAAGTGTCGGTAGCGCGTTGTCTTGTCTCCTCTCTTGTGTTTGTCTCTTTGTTTGCGCTTACTTTCCCCGTATGATCATGAACCAACTAGCCCAGCAACAAGTTCTACTTCAGTATCTTTCCCATGCTGTGGGCCCTTTTCTTTGTGTGTCTTCGCATTCGTCACAAACGTCGGTAGCGCGTTGTCTTGTCTCCTCTCTTGTGTTTTTCTCTTTGTTTGCGCTTACTTTCCCCGTATGATCATGAACCAACTAGCCCAGCAACAAGTTCTACTTCAGTATCTTTCCCATGCTGTAGGCGCTTTTCTTTGTGTGTCTTCGCATTCGTCACGAGCGTCGGTAGCGCGTTGTCTTGTCTCCTCTCTTGTGTTTGTCTCTGTTTGCGCTTACTTTCCCCGTATGATCATGAACCAACTAGACCAGCAACAAGTTCTACTTCAGTATCTTTCCCATCCTGTGGGCCCTTTTCTTTGTGTGTCTTCGCATTCGTCACAAGCGTCGGTAGCGCGTTGTCTTGTCTCCTCTCTTGTGTTTGTCTCTTTGTTTGCGCTCACTTTCCCCGTATGATCATCAACCAACTAGCCCAGCAACAAGTTCTACTTCAGTATCTTTCCCATGCTGTGGGCCCTTTTCTTTGTATGTCTTCGCATTCGTCACAAGCGTCGGTAGCGCTTTGTCTTGTCTCCTCTCTTGTGTTTGTCTCTTTGTTCGCGCTTACTTTCCCCGTATGATCATGAACCAACTAGCCCAGCAACAAGTTCTACTTCAGTATCTTTCCCATGCTGTGGGCCCTTTTCTTTTTGTGTCTTCGCATTCGTCACAAGCGTCGGTAGCGCGTTGTCTTGTCTCCTCTCTTGTGTTTGTCTCTTTGTTTGCGCTTACTTTCCCCGTATGATCATGAACCAACTAGCCCAGCAACAAGTTCTACTTCAGTATCTTTCCCATGCTGTGGGCCCTTTTCTTTGTGTGTCTTCGCATTCGTCACAAGCGTCGGTAGCGCGTTGTCTTGTCTCCTCTCTTGTGTTTGTCTCTTTGTTTGCGCTCACTTTCCCCGTATGATCATCAACAAACTAGCCCAGCAACAAGTTCTACTTCAGTATCTTTCCCATGCTATGGGCCCTTTTCTTTGTATGTCTTCGCATTCGTCACAAGCGTCGGTAGCGCTTTGTCTTGTCTCCTCTCTTGTGTTTGTCTCTTTGTTTGCGCTTACTTTCCCCGTATGATCATGAACCAACTAGCCCAGCAACAAGTTCTACTTCAGTATCTTTCCCATGCTGTGGGCCCTTTTCTTTTTGTGTCTTCGCATTCGTCACAAGTGTCGGTAGCGCGTTGTCTTGTCTCCTCTCTTGTGTTTGTCTCTTTGTTTGCGCTTACTTTCCCCGTATTATCATGAACCAACTAGCCCAGCAACAAGTTCTACTTCAGTATCTTTCCCATGCTGTGGGCCCTTTTCTTTGTGTGTCTTCGCATTCGTCACAAGCGTCGGTAGCGCGTTGTCTTGTCTCCTCTCTTGTGTTTGTCTCTTTGTTTTCGCTTACTTTCCCCGTATGATCATGAACCAACTAGCCCAGCAACAAGTTCTACTTCAGTATCTTTCCCATGCTGTGGGCCCTTTTCTTTGTGTGTCTTCGCATTCATCACAAGCGTCGGTAGCGCGTTGTCTTGTCTCCTCTCTTGTGTTTCTCTTTGTTTGCGCTTACCTTCCCCGTATGATCATGAACCAACTAGCCCATCAACAAGTTCTACTTCAGTATCTTTCCCATGCTGTGGGCCCTTTTCTTTGTGTGTCTTCGCATTCATCACAAGCGTCGGTAGCGCGTTGTCTTGTCTCCTCTCTTGTGTTTGTCTCTTTGTTTGCGCTTACTTTCCCTGTATGATCACGAACCAAATAGCCCAGCAACAAGTTCTACTTCAGTATCTTTCCCATGCTGTGGGCCCTTTTCTTTGTGTACGTCTTCGCATTCGTCACAAGCGTCGGTAGCGCGTTGTCTTGTCTCCTCTCTTGTGTTTGTCTCCTTGTTTGCGCTTACTTTCCCCGTATGATCATGAACCAACTAGCCCAGCAATAAGTTCTACTTCAGTATCTTTCCCATGTTGTGGGCCCTTTTCTTTGTGTGTCTTCGCATTCGTCACAAGCGTCGGTCATCGTCAGCCACATTTCATGGGCTTCCTGCAGCGCCAGGCGCATCACGTTTTGTATCAAGAAGGGGACTGATTCCGGAGAAGGTCAACGCTCTGTTCGGCGCAGTCCATCCTACCTATGGCCACGTTAAGCGTCTGTGCAGAATTTTGCGGTCTGAGCTGTATAGAAGAGTCTGCCTTCTTTATGACTTGCTGCGTGTATTCTGCTTTTGCCGGTACCCTGAATGGGTAGCTGAAAGAAAATTCCGCGAGTACAGGAAGCTGGAGGCACAGACCACAGAATTTTGGTGGCATCACGTACTAGGCAAACTACCAAGGGCACCGGAAAGGCAAAAGGCAAGGAATGCAGCTGTGAAGGTACTCGGCGTGGCTCATCTGCCGGAAGAAGTGAACATGGTCTTGGCTAAGGGTCCAAAGTTCAGTTTCGAGCCGTCAACAGTCGCCCATGAGCTTTTGTCTCTCAACAGAAGAGTGGCGGGAAAGGCACCAAAGGAAACTCAGGAGCGTTGCCTGTTGGAAGGAGTGGATGTGCTCTTGAGAACAGTGTCCAAGCGAAGGTCTGTCTTTGGATCAACAGTCAACACCGTGGTCAAGTACTTCAAGGACAACGGTCTGCGGTTGGTGCAAGCAGACAAGGAAGGAGGCTTCGTCGTGGTGCCAACGGGAATTTATAATGTAAATGCCTGTTGTGCAGTGTAGAGGAACTTCGAGCCTTCGAAACTCAAGCCTGCCAGGGCGAAGTCAACGGCCATCGCCCTCTGCAACGAGCTGGATTTATCAAGGTTAGCAAAGTCGATAATTGACTGCAACGGCAAGAGTCTTGGCATATTTTTTTACGGCGAAGACTCATAAAGAAGGTGTGTCTTTTCGTTGCATCGTAAGCGAGCGAGGGTCTTGGCAGCGCCTTTTAAGTCAGTACCTTTTGAAGAGTCTTAACAAGCTTGTGGTTTGGGATCCTTTCGCCACAAGAAACTCATCGGAAATACGTTTCTTCAAAACAATCGGCAAGCTGGGCATTTCTTTTCTGTTGATGCCAAGGACCTTTTTTACTCCATTCCCCATAAAGAATTGTTCTTAGCCGTTCGCGAATGCATAGAAGAGAACGGGATCGTGCCCTTTCAGAATGCAACCGGTGTTTCGCTTGAAAGTTTTATGTCTTTGCTAGAATTTTACCTAAACGCTACAGTTGTACAGTTCGAAGGCGGGTTTTTCATTCAGAGAAAAGGGATATGTATTGGCTCCTGCGTTGCGCCTGTTCTGAGTAACATTTTTCTTTCAATGATTGGTCGCAGGGTGGAAGAACATTTAGATAAAGAAAAAGTCTTGAAGATTTTCAGATTTGTAGATGATTTTTTGATTATTTTAAGTAAGCAGGATAAGCGCTCCTACCTAAGCACAGTTAAAGAAAGTGTTGAAATATTTCGTAAGCTTGGAGAAGGATTAGAATTTACTCAAGAGCAGCCTGAAGGCAATAAGTTACAGTTTTTAGACCTGCAGCTATCTATAGCAGGTGATATGTTATGCTGGATGTACCACCCACGTGCGCAGAAAGGATTTTTATCCTATGAATCAGCGCACTCAAAGACGGTGAAGCGAGCCATTGCAACATCAGCCCTAGAGGCAGCCATTGTAAAGTCATGGTCCCCATACTATGCAAGCAAGTTTCCAGCAACAGGTAGCCAGGCTTGAGAATGCAGGCTTCCCCCTGTCAGTCATGACGGGGGTAGTGGAGTCGCTTCTTCAAAAAGTAAAAGGAAAGAAAAACAAACAGTAGAATCCTGAAACCGAAATAAATAGGCCAGTGGTTATCCCCTATAGCCATCGGGTAGCCCATAACTTGAAAAAAGTAGTCTCCAAGTTTAAGGTACCAGTAGTTTTCTCTGCCCCCTGTAAGCTGGCCGCGTTGTGTCCTCGTATAAACTCAGAGAAACAGAAAGATAGAACATGTGGAACAAAGCATGGGCACAGGTACGTAGACTGCAATGAAGGGGTTAAATATCAGGTTCCTCTCACTTGTGGTAAGACGTACTTTGGGCAAACGGGGCGCTGTTTGAATGAAAGGTTAAGGGAGCATGAACGGTCAATGAACACTGGAACGAGGTCTGATCTGCGGCTGCATTGTAAGGACTGTGATCGTCAGTGCAAACCCATTTTAGAAAGAACGGTGGTTTTGGACCAAAACCGCGAACGTGTTGCCCGCGAACTAAAGGAAGCTTTTTGGATTAGAAAGAAAGGCCAAAATTGTGTTAGCGATGCCTCGGTTTCCCTGTATAAGAGTGAAGAGTGTTTTTTGGAAAAATTTGGCTGAACAGAACAAGAATACGAAGTGTGCTACAATATACTGTGTGTATCCAGAATACGAAACCTTTGGTGAATGCTTACGCTGGTACATGTGTCCGTTCTGGTTTGTATGTTTGCGCGTGCTTTTTATGTCGTCTTCACTTATCAGCATTTCACTGAGTCCCACCATCATAGAAGTTTTGTTTGCCTGTTTGGGGTGGCACAAGGTGCTTATAGTGCTTAAAACATTGAAGAAGATTTAGGATGTTACATTATTTCTCGGGATGGGGTTTTTTAACTTCTGCTCACTTCTTATTCATTCCATCATGTTACTTTGGCCCTTTACACCACGTGTCATTTTGTTTTTAAAGTTATCTGTGTTTTTATCGGTTTTAGTCCGCCCTATGGTAAACATGGAATTTATTGTTTATTGTTTTTTTTGTTCTTTGTCCTTTTACGTACCACGTGTCGATTTGTTGTTTTTAAAGAGTGAGGTGTTTTTATCGGGTTTAGATCAAACTAGGTTGAACATGGAATTTTATGTTAGATAATATTGCCTTCCGACGCGTAGGGAGCCGATAGGTGGTGTGACGATGTCCCTATATATTTTGTGCCGATTTCAATAAAAGAATCAGTTGCCAGTAGCGCGTTGTCTTGCCTCCTCTCTTGTGTTTGTCTCTTTGTTTGCGCTTACTTTCCGTGCATGATCTGTGATTAGCCTGCAGCCAAAATATTCGGCTACGTCCGCTAATGTCCTTCCCTTGATGTCTTGTTTCCGGTATCCCCAACTCGTGTACATGGCGTTGAAATCTCCCACGACAATGAGTGCATTTTCTTTGGCCAGCTTGTGCACTCCGCGGAAGAGTTCGAAGAATTTGGCCTTTCTTTGTCTTGGCGGGCTGTACACGTTCAGTACGAATGTGCTCCTTCCCTTTCGCTTTTTCGGAATGATTTCGACAAGCGCGTGCTCGATGTCCGTGTCGACGATGGTATCGTGCCTGATTGCGGTGATGGCTTTTATGACTAGAACGGCTGCTTTACCTCCCTTTTGGCTCTCGTAAACATCGTACCCCTGTAAAGAGGGCCTGGCTCCAGTCTCTTGGAGCGCAATCACATCGGGGGGGGTGTAAGCTGTCTGTTTATGTATGGTTTTAGTAGGGCCTGTTTTTTGCGGTAGCCTCTGCAGTTCCATTGCCAAATTTCTAAGTATTCTTGGTCTTGCTGACGCGTCTTGGTCATGTTTACGTGTTCGTGCTGTTGCCTTGTTCGACAGCGAACGCCGTTAACGCTAGAACGGTTATACGCTCTTTCCCTAATGTTTTCGTTATGTCTTTGTTTTCGAAAAGCACTTTTGATTTCTGAGATCTGCACCTGAAATTGTGCTTAAATATGTTGCATTTGAGATTGGATTTGCCGCATCAATCCTGCATCATCTGTTGCATCATCTGTTGCATTCGTGTTTCAAGTTCTCCATTGTTGGATGCTTGTGGCTGTTTTGGAAAGGCTCTAGTGATTTCAAGCTCCCGCTGTTGTGCCCTTAGTGTTTTTGTTAGTTCCTCGACGTTGCGTTCGAGCTCATTTTGTTTGAGTCGAGCAGTTCAAGCTCGCGTCTGAGTGCATCACTGTTCGCGTCTTTAGCATCTTTGACAGGAATATTTTTGTTGTTTGTATTGTTTGTATTACTACTATTTTTTACCGAGTGCGAATCAATGGTAGATGCTCAGCTTACCTTGCTGCCACCTTTCTGGGAAAGCTTCTTTTTCTGCTTTTCTTGTTTGTGCCCCTCCTGTGAACCGGCCGGCGACAGAGGTGGGAAGGAATTGGACCTTGATCGTCTCCTCGAGGTCTCTGCTTCTGAGCTGAACCATCGCTGCGTGGTCGCCCGTGTTGGCCACTGCGCCCTCTTTCCCCGCTGGGCTTTGGTCTTGCTTTTTTCAGTCTCTCGGAGCACTCTTTGGATCCGGTGCGATGTGCCTCACCGCATATTAGGCAGTTGAGCTCGCACACATGGTCTTTCGTCGGATTTTTATCTCCGCACAGTCCGCACACAATAATGTCCGGTGTGGGGCACACGTCGGAGCGGTGTCCTTGCTGGAAACAGACGTAGCACACTTGCCTCGTGGGGCGGTACTGGTAGCATGGTAGTTTACCTCCGTAGTATATTACGAATTTCGGCAAGATAGTCCGAAGATGTTTCTTCGAAGGCAAGAACGCTAGCAGTCTCAAAAGCACATGCGTGCTCCGCGTGCTGTACGCGACATAACCGGCTCGCTTGCTCGGAAGGAAGGTGAAATCCAAGCTTGTACTACAATCGTGCTTTATTTTGGTTCTGACTAAATGCTTGTTAAGTTTTGTTAATTGGTTCACAGGAAGGAAAAGGCGCAGTATCTGTAACACTTACTCTGTGGACACCTGAACCGCGCCGTAAAAGAAGGAATGAAGGTGGGAGAAAATGGAAAGAGAGAAAGGGGAGCAGTGGAGGGCTACGGAGTAATTTCGACCACCTGGGGATCTTTAACGTACGCGCTGACATCGCACAGCACACGAACGCCACTTCGTTTCGCCTCCATCGAAACGCAGCTGCCGAGGTCGGGTTCGAACCCGGGAACTCCTGACAGTAGTCGAGCGTCTTACCACTGCACCACCCCGGCGGGGCAAATGGTTATGCTTCATTTATATTTGGTTTGCATTTACGAAACCTGTGACGCGTATAGGGTGCTCCGTGCGAGTAGTGTCAATCGAGCCATAACTAGGATCGCTTTTGTATTGCACTTCCAACATGTTTTTGTTATGAATAATAATAATGTTGGTTCATTTATTGGCCAATTTGCGGAAATCTGTAAAAGCGGCTCAGCCAAACAAACATGTTTTCTACACCCCCCCCCCTTCCACAAAAAAAGGCCTCGTTCCTAGACATTTTCTTGGTCGTAGGGCACATTCATACATCATTGTCGATCTCGGACGTCGAACGCTGGATATTTGTTCATTTGGTTGCTTTCAGAGCACTCGCAAAGCAGGGAGAGAGCACAGAAAATCGTCAAAGCAAGACACGCGCGGAGCGAAGAGCAGAGTAATCCTCCACCCCCTTCACTTCGTATATATGGTGTTAAACAATTGTAATTTTTTGATGCCTCTCTAAGACGTCTTTGTCAACTTTCGAAAATTTCTGAGTTTATGGAGAAGAGGAAAATTGGCCCTTTTCGTTTCCACAAAGAACCCGAGACTTTTCAGAATGCTGTCATGCGGTTGGAAAACAGGTCTAGTGGAAACGCTTCCAATGAAATCTGCAAAGTTCCACATCAGAGCTTCGTCTTTTGGCGCTTCGCCTACTATTGTGGCTACCCATGACACAATGCTACTTAGTACCTCCGTTTCGCATCAGCAGAAGCGTTTTTGTATCGCCAAGTAACCGCCAGGCGCAACTCGGATCGCCGCACGTGCACAAGAAGCTAGCGGACCAATCAATTTCCAATATCGGGCCGGTCGCATGTGCTACCTGGGTTGCCATATGGCCATATACAGCACGCATTTGAGCATACTGTGGTGGTGCGCTGTAATTGGTCGAGACCTCTATGACGTCATCCCGCCTCGGCCAATCAGAGCCGCTGCAAAAACAGGGCACATTTTCTCCATGGCACGCTCCCCGGCCTGCGTGCCGGGGGCGGGAGATGAGAGGCTCTTTTCGGTGGAAATAAAGTTTTCATTCATTCATTCATTCATTCGATGGCAATATTTCACTGCACGAGCCTGCTATAGGGAACCAAAGCTTAAGTTTCGCCGCGCGATGGTAGCGCCGCATTCCTGGCATGGTGGCGAAATGTGAAACGATGGGACGTCGCCGGAGCAGACGCTCCGCTAGCTTCCTGTGCACGTGCGGCAATCCGAGTTGCTGTTGTTGAACAACATGTATGATGGCCAATATTACCCAGTCATCGGCATTGTCTTGCCTATAATTCACGAATCATGGCATACATTGGTAAATATCTTCCTGCCGGTATGTATGGCTAATCGACACTGAATATAGATTGGCATTCATTGGTCGATATCATACCGCCAGTCTTAGTGGCTTGCCAACATTGTATGCATCTTTAGTTCCAGTGTCCGATATCGCCCAACGAGTAGTGGCCACTGGTCTACATTGAACATATCATGCATGGCATGCATTATTAAATATTGTCCAGCCAGTATTGGCGGCTTCTTAAAATCGAATATATATTGCCATACATTGGTCATTATCTCCCTGCCAATCGTACCGGCATTCCTACATTGTTTATATCTGCAGATGAAATAGTTGATGATGGCATACAATGGTAAATATTGACCTGTCAGTATAGCTGGCTTATCGACATTTATTATATCTTGGCATATGTTGGTTAACGTTATCCCACCGGTTTTAGTGGTTTCACAACAATGTATACTTGGTGGTTCCAGTAGGCAAATATTGCCCAGTAAGCTGTGGCAATATGAATCATCATTTTCAGCAGGAAGCCTTGTACGGGAGTTCACCCACTGTCGGCGATACTGCTGATACGGACGACGGTTGCGTCAAAAGCGGGAAATGTGGCCGATCATCCCACAGGCATAACACACTGGCGGCTCACGTTCATTCGATGAATAAGGTTCGTCGTCGCTTGTATTAAACGTTTCGTGCTCTGAATGTGGTCGACGAGGAGGACGAGAGTGCTCGCTGTTGTAGGCGTTGATGTTGAGAGGCTGGGTGTTCGGGCGATGAGCAGCAGAGCATCGGGTGTCCGAAGGAGACGTAGCAGAGGGATCATAACAGGTAGAAGATGGGCTGTCAGACGAAGAGGTGCTCCTGTAGACGGGTGTGACGTGGCCCCCAATACCTTGATGCCTCCGAAGCTCTTCGCGGACGATCTGGCGAATCGTATCTGCCAGGCTTGTCGTTTCAGACACATCCACACTAGCGACAGTTGTCACATTAGGCAGCCGACCAAACTTCGGAATGATACGGCGTCGCTTCAAAGATTCAAACGTGCGGCAGTGTCGTCTTACATCAGCGGTGGTTACATCAATGGTTAGCCTTGACCGCCTAGTAAAGAGCAGAGACATTAGTTACCAACCAAGATCCGTATAACCCGTGCTATGGTCTTTCCAGTTGTGATGTATGGATGCGAGAGTTAGACTGTGAAAAAGGCTGACCGCCGAAGAATTGACGCGTTTGAATTGTGGTGCTGGCGAAGACTCTTAAGAGTTCCATGGACTGCCAGAAGATCAAATCAGTCGATATTGTCGACCATAAACCCTGACTGCTCATTGGAGGGTCAAATTCTAAAGTTAAAGCTCAGCTACTTTGGTCATCTGATGAGAAGAGAGGAGTCGCTGGAGAAAGATTTGATGTTGGGAAAGGTTGAGGGTCGCCGGAGAAGGGGTAGGCAGCGAACGCGATGGTTAGATGGCATTCTCGAGGCATTGCAGATGAAGCTATGTGATGTTAAGAAGATAGTGAGAGACCAGAAAGCGTGGCGTGACATGGTCCATAGGGTCACGAAGAGTCGGACACGACTGAACGCCTGAACTGAACTGAAGCTGTGGCGACTGGCCAGCATTGCACCTCTTATGGCATACATTGGTGAATTTTGCAATGCCAGTATTTAATGCTTGTCAGCATCGAATGTATCTTGGAAATACATTGGTGAATATCCTCCCGCCACTCGTCTTGGCTTCCCAGCATTGTATATCTGCAATTACAGTGATCAATGTTGCCTAACGAAGTATAATGGCTTGCCAAAATACCGTACATATTTAGGATAATCAATATTCTCTTGCCATCACTGATGTTCTGTCAACTTGAAATATCTACTGCCATATGATGGTCAATATTTTACTACTACTTGAGATGGCTTCCCAATATTGTATCCATCGTGGGTTATAGTAGTTATTTTGTGGGCACCTGCGATAAATTGCCAACATTGCAGGCATCATTGTATGCATTGATTGATATGATCCTGTTAGTACAGCTGGCTTATCTACATTGAATACATTTTCGCACACAGTGGTCCATGTGGCCCCGCCAGTTTTGGGGACATTACAACAATGAATATGACTGGGTTATAGAGGTCGATATTGTCCACTGCGTTTACACGGCTGGAAAAACATTGCACATAACATGACATGTTGGCCGGAATTGGCTTGCAGATAGTAACGATTAATTCTCAACCTACCCTGATATATTTTTACCGTCCCGAACAATTCTGTCGTGTCCTTCGCGATGGTTTTCGAGTCTGTTTTATACATCGTCAATGGTATAGTTACAGTAGTAGAGAGCGTTTGTTTAAGAAAAATGGCTTAGGCGGTAAGGGCACGGTTGGTATAGGGTCCTCCCCCATTGCTCCAGTGGCTTAACCCCTGCCGGCATAAGGCTTCATTTTCTTGACAAACCCATGCCATGAGATAAAGGACGAGATTGGTTAGCAAAACATTTAAAAAGCCCCGAAATGAATGATTGGGTGGCACTACGCATGCAAGCCGAGCATGCTTTGTGCAATGTTGCCGTCGAATCGGACGCATGGCTTATGCAGTCTACGAAGCGCTTAGAAATGCCCGACTGTAGCGCCGTTCTCAACTGTGAACATATTTAGTACAGAGGTGGAACGCGCAGCAATTACACGCCCTACCATTTCTTCTATACGTGTCCAGCGTGATGCGTAAGGCCACTCATACGTCAAAGTTTTATGAATACTTCGTCGCCCTCCTCGATAAAATCACAACAAAACAGAAGCATAATTTTTTAAAGCTGAAAACTGTCACTTCCTACGTATAGAAACACAATACGGCGCAGTATACAAGCATATACACTTCTGCAATCTGCAATAGGCCAGTAAGACGTAGCACCTTCAAAACCATGCATACTATCATAATTTGTTGCGATGAGGTTTTACATCCGCATCCTGAAAACTTTTGTCCATAACTGGAAATAGACAAATCAATACTTTATTTATGCACTATTTCATTCGCGTGGGGAAAGAAAAGATGAAATTCTGGAAAACAGAGGTCGAAGAGATTGTGCTAGTGAAGGCAAACGCTGCACCGTTTCGTCATGTACGCTAGCTGACTCCTCAACGAGGCTCCAGTACCGACTGTATTGCGCCGTAGGTGGTCTTGTAAGCACAGAAGACGGTCTAGCTGCATCATATTTTGTGTTGTAATTTACATCAGCCATAAACTTGCAATTGATTCCTATATGCCGGCGTGCTCTGCTTTGAGTGCTCCAGCAAGGGACGAATGATGAACAAACTCTTTATGCAGTTGATGCAGCATAGCTCATAGTCAAAAGGTAGATCCTCCCCTATAAAAAAATAGAACCATTATTTTCTATACGTTCTCTACCTGCGCCTAGCAGAGAAAAAATATAGCTTTCTCAGGTGTTCTGGAATGAAGTGCACTTAAATTCAATAGCATTGCACGCTGCCCAACGTTTTACTACAAGTTGTATACTTGTTGTGGCAGCTGTTAACTAGTTCCAACTAAACATTTTCTGGTAAAGACTTAAAAGAGGAAATATTGAAGAAGCTTGAAGCATAGGACCCACAGTTGGACACTGGAAATAAGTGTCAATGATTCTTTTTTGTTTTACAGAAACAGACAAATATCAATGCGTGCTCACCGTCGAAATATTTGTCATAAAATTATTGTTGCCTCGTCATGCTGCTCTTCAAGGAAATTATTTTTCTCTGAAAGCTGTATAAGCGCGTGTATAACTCTCATGACCTGCCTTCGGATATTTTTGCAAAGTCGGCCTAACATCACGCGTTTAAATGCTTATTCCTATGCAGTATTCTGGTAAGATTCTCCATGCTTTTTAGGAATATTATCAAAACACATTGCAACCAGATCGAGGGTATTTCAATCTAAAAATTACGTTTGTTCGCTCTAACAGTTTAGAAAAAACGTACCGTCTTTGCCAAAGGTAACCAGGCTGCAGGGGTTTCTTCTCAACCGTGTTTTGAGCCCTTGATCTATTTCAAAAGGCAAAAAAAAATGATATTTACAGATAAAAGTGATGGGCTTTTTTTCCGCACAGGTGATTTATATTTTGGTATGCCCTGTAAAACGCTTAAATACAGGGCTAAGGAGCAAATCGGGCAGCCTGGTAGCTTTTGACACAGACGATACGTTCTTTCTAGCATTGTTAGACAGACGACTGTTTGCGACGCAGCGGCGCCAGCCTTCGCCGTGGCAGCATACACATTCTTCATTCCGACTCCTGAGCAGCGTCAACTTGCGGTGTCATATGAAACCATGCGGACAGCGCTTCTGCGCTCGCACGACTGGCGCCGGCGCGCTCTCTCCGCGCATCCCTCTTCTAGCAGCGCAGGTGCACGCCTCGCGGGTCGTCTACTGCAGCTCCGTTCGGCGTTCGCACTCGGAGAATAAACAGTAGAACCAGGACATGCCTCGTCCCGTCTCGTGGAACACTTTGCAGCTCAGTGCGAGTACCACTGACCCTTTATTTTAAGATATATATTCGTAACGGAGTGGGTTTTTTGGAGCCTTTGTTGCTTTATTTGCCTCCCATGTTGCTACACTTCCCTGCAGGAGGAAAGACTCGGGCTTACTAGGACGGACCTTTGCGTACGAATTTCCTCTTTGGCTGCTTCGGTTGACGCTGCATGAAAGGTTGTGCTGGACGACCGGTATGGTATCCATTTTTATACAGTGTGGCGTATTAACTGGAAATTAATCATCTTGTCAGTCACTAGCACCTGATAATTAGGAATGTGATTATCTGTTGTTTATGTAAGAGTAAGAAAAGCTTTTGCTTTAACTCTATTCCACGAAACAGAAAATATGCATTTTTCATGAATTCCGATTTCAGCACACTGACTTGGACAAGCTATTTTGTAGCAGTGGAAAATTTTATTGCTCATGAACAGTTTGCCCAAGCTGTACTTAAAAAACAATTATGCATAATATTGTCTATTATTTTTGTCTTCGCTTGCATATGTTTGTACGAAAGGAAGATGGTGACATGCAAGCTGCTCGAGCATACATCGGCAAGGGCTGCTGAAAGATGCTGTCCTTATAGGGACCGGGCGGCGTATTGACAAACCATATCCCGTAGGAGCACTCGAGCAGACGACGCTCTGACGCGCAAGCACGTGACACAACGTCACTTCCGTGAGTAGCAACGACGCTGTTTTTCCCTAGCGCCTTGTGACGAGACTACTCATGGTTTCAGTTTCGTTTCATGCAGGGCTCGCATTTACGTTCTTTTCCCGCTGGTGTTTGTCAAAGGTACTCATGTTTCGGTGTCGTTTTCGCGCAGCGCCCGTATTTTCGCACGGCTGTCGGCTGAAGTTCAGGTAAAAATAACGCGAATCGCCGTCGGCTAAAAGTTCGGTCACGCGATCACGTTAATTTCGGTCCAGTGACCACTGCGCGGGCTTTTTGCTCTGGTGTTCTGTAAACGTCGGTCGGTTACCGGTCACGTGTTACGTAAATTTCAGTCCAGTGGTCACTTGCGCGGCTGTTCTTGTTCTGGTATTTTCTGGAATCGTCGCTCGGCTCGGCTACACCCCGAAGTTTGCACTTCTCCCCATCCGCATAGCTCCACGCATTTCGTCCGGTGCTTCTGGGTTGTACGCACGTGCACTTGGCTCATCCGTTGCGCGCTGCGCTAACCAGGGTGATTTTGTGCTTGGCGAACTTGTGTGTCAATTGCGGATAACTAGAGATGATGGACGAGCTCCTGCAGAGCCACTCGAGCTCGTAAAAGATGAGCTCGCGTCAAAAGGGCTCGGATCAGTGTATCGCGCGAACCTGACAAACGAGGCAGCCGTCAACGAATGGCTGGAAGCCTACAGCGTCGAAACCAACAAGTCTTGGATTGTGCAAAAGGTTCAAAAGGATGGAGAAAGATACGTACTTTGCCGATCAGCCAGTATTGCTCATAGCAGTATATTTCAATCATTGTCAAATAATTTATACTCGGCTAGTGCTATATGTGGGTTGAATTTCAGTCAATTTAACAAAAAGTGGAGCTACATTTCTCGCTTATACACTGGAGTCGAAAGTACACGAGCGCAATATATTAGGCGATAGTTTCCATGCAGACCAATGCAGTTAGCTGGCAAGCGCGAGAGAAGAGGCTTTTGAAGGAAGTCATCACCTCGAAGCTAAATGACTAATTGTAGAAATGATGACACAAAGTGCTAGTCACATGCCGTCAATCTGATAACTTTCCCTTGTAAACGTTCGTAAAATCAGTTTACAGAAAAAAAAATCTTAGCCAAAGAACTTATACTGAGTGAACATCTAGTGAATATCTGCCGCAAATGTTAATAATATATCATTATAGTATACATTATAATGTCCACGTTGAAGAGAGTAGAAAGTGGACATGTACCCAATACCCACATATGCCCACACATCTCTTGATGAGATATTAAATGATATTCTGTAGATATGTAGCCAACATCTTTTTAGGGATCAGAGCAATTGCTGAAAAGTGCCAAAGAAGATAATTGTTTATCCAAGGTAAAAATTTCCTACTGGTTTCTTGCGGGGATCCTACTAGTTCCAGTAGTACTGGTTTATAAACGCATTCCCCATAGCCACTGGAATCGGTAGCGGCTGGGTCTCCCTGCAGAAGGTCGGTTGGGTGCATTGGTTCTGGTGGGCCTGTTGACCTATGAAAATCTTGGTGCAGCAGCTGCCTAGGACCGCACTATCAAAATGAAGACAAGGGCAAAGGTTTCATAAGTATGAATCATACTTTATTATTTTCCATGTCTACAAAAGTTCTGCAATCTGCGTGGACACTTTTGTCTTGCTGTGTGGTACTGCTGCAGGTGTTCCAGCTTCAATCAGATGTTGCAATGAAGTTAGCTGCACAGCAAGATTTTTTTCAGAAAAACATACAGCACCACACTACTTTAATTTGAATATCAACAATTTGGAAAGCAGCCATTCAAGAACAATGCATTTGGATTACGTTTGTGTACTTGCATCGCCAAGGGCTTAGATTACTTCCAACCAAAGCCATCATCTCAGCTTTTAGACATTAGTTGATGGCATGGTACCCTGCCAATTTAACAGTCAAACCATTCCATATGTGACACACCACAAATTGTTAGTGTTGTGCTTCGCATGCTATACAGCTGCTTACAGTGCGATCAATCATGTTTCTGTCTAGTTTGAGCTTTTTCAGAATCAGTGCGTGGCGAGCCTGTGTATGCATTTGGACCAGAATATGAGAGTGAAAGTGTGTGCAATGACAACTGGTGAATGTGGAGAATATGCACTTCATGTGTTATATGTAGACTATGCGAGACAAGTGCAATCCACTGTGCGCGTGGTCTTCTCTATAACTCGAACCAATTCACTGCACTACAACATTGTCATCAACCATTTGTATCCTCATTCTCCTTTTATTTCCCTTTTCTCCCTTCTCTAGTGTGGAGCAGCACGCTAGGGTCATATTGCTGCTGGCTGAACTCTCCACCTTTCTTTTCGTTGAATTATTTTCATCGCTATCTTGCTTATTCATTGTGCTTTGGGCCTCCTTGCAAACACAAATGTGGCTATTTGCAATTCAAAGTAGGTTCTTTGATGGCTGCATGGCTGCCCAGTGTCATTTGTAGAACTGAAGTCACATCTGCCACTTTTTCCTGCCGAAAAGTTGAAGGCATTTGCAGTAAAACAAACTGCTTCTGCATAAATGGTTTACAATGTATTGCTTGCCGTGCATTTACTAAACAGCAAAGGCATTCTTTTACCTAAATTTAGAAGTGTATTTTAGTTTTGTTTAGTATAGTGTCCCAAATTGACTTAGGCTTTGCAGGATTCTGTAGTGTAGGTCTCCGGCTCATTTTTGACCAATGATTTTTTTTTAACATGCACTGACATCACACAGTAAATGGGTGCCTTACATTTTTCTCTATCAAAACATGGTCACTATGGCTGGGATCGAACTCAGGTCCCTCAAATTTAAATGCCTAAAACTGGTTGTTTCATACTCTCTCCTAGACGACTTTCATCGGGGTAGCCTTGTAGTACCTAATTTACTATAGCCACAAGTCCTTGTAGTACCTAATTTACTATAAACACACTTGTGGCACATGATGATGACATTAACAAGCGTTTCTTTGAAATGTTGGATTGCTAGCTGACCAGTGTGCAAACCATAAGGGAGTGATGTCAAAATACTGTGGTTCTCCCCTCTTCAAGTGTTGCTATAATTTGTGAGCTTAATCCTTTAATTTTGTAGCAATGATTCCTTCTTCAAAAAGATTGGTAGGCATAATGGTGCATGTACAACATGTCACCTAATTCAGAAGCTTTTGAAGCGGCTGTAAGATAGTTTTTGAGATGTATACAAGGAATAAACAGTTGTTGTGAAAACCAGCACTTAATAATTATTTGACTCAATATTGAACTGCACCATTCTGCGTAAGCATGTTATGGGGTGCCCACAACTTCAAAAATAAACACTGTTGTTTCTTCTTGCCATGACACTTGAGCAGAATACCAATCACATACATAAAGAGTTACAAAAAACAAATTACACAGCATGCTATGCCACTGCCTCTGCTTAACAGGTGCAGTTAAGTTAGCTATTGCGCTCAACAAATGCCTATTCAACACAGTGCTCTCAAACAAGCGTGAGTACTTTAAGAGGGTGGAAATTCTGGCTGGTTGGTGCATGATCTGTGGCTAAAAACAGCGCTAACACGAGACGAAGCAGACGAAACAGCGTCGTGTCCCCTCTGCTTCGTCTCGTGTCAGCGCTGTTTTTAGCCACAGAAGCGTGAGTACTTGGTTATCGAGTTCACCTAATATCCCACTACTTTCAGAATCAATAGTTTGACGTCGCCAGATTATGCATGGGCTTCAGAAAAGGGCGGTTGCCGCTATGACCAGGGCGCCGTAATCATGCGTGCGTTCACAAAACGAGAGCATGTTTTCATTTCAAGGATTATTACCGCTAATTTCAGAAAACTGGCTTCGCTGTTCCAGCATGTTGCCATATGAAACATTTCCGTATTTAAATGCCGGAAACTGGAAAAAGAAAGAAAAAAAAAACAATCCTGAGTGAAAACAGCTGCTCACAAGGTAGCATAAAATGAGAGACGGCCTTTGAGATGTAATTTAGCATCGATAGTAGTCTGCATTAGCCCTTGGGTAGGCCAGTAGCTTTAGCATCCTTAGCGAAGACCCCCGAGCAGCGATGCAGCATCACAGCAAATGTTGCACAAATACACCACGTAACCAAGTTTTTTTTTTATCTCTTTTTTCCCCCCCTTTTTACCCCCCATATTCCAGCGGTACTTATCTAAATATTGCAGTGCTACTAACCAAGGCACTTTCAACGATCAGTGGCTCCAAGGCATAAGGCGAGCTCCAACGGCGCTGCGCAGCTTTCTTGGAATCGACACACTTGCACATCCAGCACCAGCACAGTCGGCATCCAGCATGTTTAGGCAGCAAAAGTTCAGCAGTCGTGGCTTCACAAAATCGCTTGCTGTCAGAGTCAAACACCAGACTTCGAGATGACGGCCAAGACACTTGTTTCGAACTGCAAACATCACAGTATCCAGCATCCAAATGGCACGGCTTGGGCCACTGCATTTATAAAGCCTCAAAACTGCGGCCGCAGCACCCCATAAGCCACAGGCACTACCACTAAGCCATGGTAGAAGGATACGCGTTTGTCTGGTTAACCAACGCCCCAATGCCAGCGTCGGCGAAGCAACGGCGCGAGCGTGTGCGCCGCCATCTTCCTTTGGCATAAAAAAAATAAAAACAAGCAAAAAACAACTTAAAGGAAGTGACGTCGTGTCACGTGCTTGTGCGTCAGAGCGTCGTCTGCTCGAGTGCTCCTACGGGATATGGTTTGTCAATACGCGACCGGGCGCCTGTTGTATGGCGTCACCGTCGCCTTGGCAGAAAAGCGCCGCCCGCGGCGGAGTGCCGAGGCAGCTGAGCGGTGCAGTCGTTTCCGTTCTGAGTGGCGTACTAGAGCATTTCTCTACCCGTCGTTTTGCAGTGCGGCTTTGAGCTACTTTGAGTAATCGCAAGGAGTATTTTTCTACCAGAAAATCTAGAAAAAGGAAAGGGCCTTCCTCACCAGGGCGTGCATGCGTGTTTTTTTTTTTTTTATGTGTGTTTGTGAAAGCGCTCGGTGCATGTTACTTCTGTTATAACTCGAAAACTCCGCGCGAGCGATTTCACCATGCGCTAGAAACGCCTTCGTTAGGTGCTTGGAGACGACTTCGGAAACGGGTTCTGCGCCTGCACTGCGCGTTCGTCTCATTTGTGTTCTTGTTGAAACCCGCCTGAAGATCAAACACCGCCGAGCCGTGTAGTGTAGTTGTAATGCTCAGCGTTCATGTAAAATGAAAAAGATGCTGCACCTGTCTTTTTTTGGTAATAGGCTCGAATGATTCAGAATAGTGTTATAGCAGATGACATTCCGCCTTCAAGCTTCCAACGAAAGCTGGAAAGGGAGAAACAAACAAGAGAGGCAAAAGTAGGATTATCTTTATGTTAGGAAAAGCAAACAAACATACTTCCAGGACTTCCTGCAAAATTACGCTACAATAGGTCGCTGAACCTGGCCTTATACTATCAAACGTAATCCTAATATAAGCGAAATGAGTAATAGCATTTAAGCATCATTTTTACATATACGACAATGCTCTGATTGAACAGGCCGGATCCCCAGGTGGTCGAAATTACTCCGTAGCCCTCCACTATGGCTCCTCTTTCTCTCTTTCCACTTTCATTCCCACCTTCTTCCCTTCCCTTACGGCGCGGTTCGGGTGTGACAGTTATTGCGCCTTTCCCTTCCTGTGAACCAATTTAACTTTAACTTTGAACAGGTCGGAGCTGCTGCAGATGACTTAGAAAATGTTATGCTATAAATACGTTTCTATCGACATGCTGCGGAGGTCGCGAAAAGAAAAAGATTTCTCTGCAATGAGCGGCCCTATTTTTTCGCGCACCTGCGAGGAAACAGAGGTCTTGGGAGTATTTGGCTTTTGCTTATTTAGGCGTTCTTCCAGCGCAGGACGTTCAATGCGATTGACCGCAGCTGCTTTGAGCATTTCAAGGCAGTAGTTCAATACTGCCAAGCTGTTAAATACAATCTTAAAAAAATAGGACAGTGTGATGTGTTGTAAGATACGCCAATGACAACTACAAAGACGTTATATTGTTGAAGGAATCCCTATGATGGCTCGTTCGCTAAGGTGTTCTACTTTCTCAGCGTACCACGAACTTTCGGGGTATACCTGACCGCGACACCTGATGAGCGTGAGGGGATACGACCATATAGTTAGTTTTCTATTTGCACATCAAGGATTCCGGATAACTGAAAGCCATTCCTTTTACATACCTTGTCACAGCAGCTTGCCGGACTGCCGCTATACCTGTTTACAGAATTTGCCATATAAGAAATTTCTCAGAGGTAAAACGGTTTTGTCTTACTGCACCATAATCAGGAAATCTCGCATTCACTAAAATGCTAATGAGAAACACTGTATTTAGGCGAGCCAGGAAATAGGCGCTGCTGAGAAAATGCATAAACCTGTGCCAAGTACAACGTGAACGCGAATTAAAAAAAAAAGAAATATTTTCTACTTGAGAAGAAATATGTGCGGAACCTATTAACACTCTAAACGGCAATCTGCGTGCCTTAGAAATTAAAAAAAAAAGCTATGTTCATGCGCATTTCCAATAATTAAAATGTGTATATTTCTCGTTCGGATATGCCACAAATAAATTTTAAGAATATCAAAGCAGAGCTCTCAGAGCATTTTCATTGGTTGACAAACGGAGAGAGGAAAAAGGACAAGATCATGGTAATAGGAATTATTCATGTCTCCTATCTGCTCTTTCTCTTAACAGAAAAAATAATTCTCTATAACTATGTCAGCGAAAGCAGCTGCACAAACATTGCATCTGCCCATCACTGAAGATGGTAACGCGGCGCGAAAGACGATGGTGACTGCCTTTTCCTTTTCCGTGCTGGGGTTTTCTTCTCCACAGGCGGCGAAATGCTAGCGTTGCAATCTACGCGGCCGGGTTCCTTCGATTTCCAATTGTCAATAAAGGGACTAGAGATGAAGGAGCGCGACTTCGTCTCTGGCAGTCTTGTGCCGTCACTCTTAGGGAAGGATTTAAAACATCCGGCACTTTCCGCGACCACACAGTAACCAAATACGTAGATGCGTGCCTCTGTCTTTCAAAGAAGCGTACTTAGGTCACCCGCCTCTCATGCTTGTGTGGAAACCCGTAGAAATGAATCGACTTAAAAGCGTCCTACGAATTCGCGTAGCTGCCAGTGCAGCCAACAACTTACCATGTTTCGCCAGCCTTGTTTGGCCATACTTCGTTTCACCAGACATTTTCAGACAACTAGACAAACGTTCTGTTCTCCTGAGGATATATTCACGTACAGCATCATCTAAACGTTAGGATTTCTAATTTCCACACAAACCAACGACAAACAGCGCGCTCCAATGCGCCGGCTCGGGCCGGCGCATGCCAGCAATGAGCGCTGCGCCGAGAGGCGGCGCCACCCGTTCAGCTGTCCGGTCCCTATAACCGAGAGCAAAAGGCGCATGGCTAGAGATACTGGCTTGGCAGACACCTGAAGCTGCCTTTAACGCGTCGTCTTCCTACAACCCGGGATCTGCCGACACCTTATCAAAGGACCTAACCAGAAGTGAAGTCCTGGTAGTCTGACAGAATTCTGCCTATAGTTTTTCACTATGTACCACATGCGCACCTAATAAATATCCATGAAACGAACAATTCTGGCTTTTTTGTGTGAATGCATGTACACTTTCAGCATGCTGTATATATATTATTAGCTGCGTGCAAAATACCTGTACAAAAACAAACTCAACCCTGTGTTTGGCGCATGATGGCCTTAGCTACCTCTGCGCCGTAACACCCATCAAATAAAATAAATATTCACAAAAAAACATTAAACACTACTGGGATTGCCTGGGTGCCAATTACGCAAAGCCTGTGGACAAGCTTGGGTGGGCGATGTTGGTCAGCCGATGAGCCTAGCTGGATAGCACTTATTAAAAGTCAATGAGTAAGCTTGGTTTTAACCATTGGATAGCCAGTGAGAGTGGCTGAATGTAGGTTCCATAGGAGCCAGTGGGTATGCTTGGGTGGAAGGTATTGGCACGGCCGCTTGATGAAAGCGCACTGGGTGCAGCCTGCTGCGTCGCGCCACCATCAATGGGCAAGAGCATCTTTGGAGAGTTTACAGTTGCGCCAGCTATTTCTGCTGAGTTCGCCACTGTTCGGGGACGCGTCGCCGCCGGGGTCTCCGGCTCTGAGCGCGCGGTTTGCTTCCTTTCTGGACGCGTTCGCCTCGTGTCTGCGTGGCAACCGCGAACTTTTTTGTGTGCGCGGGTGCAAGCACGTTAACGTTGTGTTTGTTTTTTAAGCCGAAAGCTGTTCTAGCTCATGGAGCGAAACTCTGCGCAGAAGCTGTGGCTGTAATCGGACGTGCAAGGACGGAGATTAAAAATGAAAGTGATTGATGGTGATAGGTAATCAATAATAGTTATAAATAGACATTGATATAGGTAATTACTAATGCTAATAACTAATAATGATTAATAATCACTAAAATGATTTGTTATGACCAGTGTATCAAACTATGACATGTAATGGCCGCAATTGGTATAGGTAATGACTAATGCTAATAACTAATAATGATTAATAATGACTAAAATGATTTGTTATGACCAGTGTATCAAACTATGACATGTAATGGCCGCAATTGATTAGAAAAGAGTGCATGTGCTCAGCGATGTGTGGTAATCACTATAATAGCTGGGCATGACTCATCATTACTGCTAATGACTACGAAATGACCAATATGTGAAAGGATGACATGTAATGACCACTGCTGATTCCAAATGAGTAACCTGCTTAGTTATGAGTGGTAGGGGCTTCAATGACTACGCAGGCAGACTCATCATGACTGCGAAACGAACAATATATCAAACGATGACTTGAAATGACAAACTGGGGCAAACAATGAGAGGCAAATGATAGGACAAGGGCTTCCGCCGTCCTCCGCTTACGAGCATCTAAGAGGCTCTCAAATTTTATCTCCTGGGCTCGCTTCAGACAAAGGCAGTAGCGAAGAGTGGAAATGCATTCGCTTCCTTTGAAATGAAATCGGCGCTGAGGTTAAAAAGTCCAGATGCTGAAGCATAATGCCCTATCAGCTGACATTGAATTTGCTACAAAGGACATGAGGTAAGATGGAGTCCAAAGTCAGCTCTGCCCGCACCACTAATGTATCGCTCGGAGGGAAAGTTCCGCAATTCGAAAAATAAATGAATAGGTCAATGAGACAAAAGTTCTTGGTTGAAAGTTATTAAATAAAAGGGGGAGGTGCTACTAAAGCGACCCACAGCCGAGGAAGCGGGCCCGGGGAGACCCCACGTATCTCCCAATAAAGATAGTAATAAAAACTTTCGGCGCATATACATAGCACCTTGATGTAGACCGGCTCTATGAAGCGCGCTTAGTTCGGCCATGCAAAATGCGGGAAGCCATGACGGATAGCCTTCCGGCGTAAATGTTTAAGGTCTCCAACTGCGTCGAAGAATCCAGGTTATCATGTAGGTTTAACCTAATAAACATCTTCATATTTCAAACGTAACATTTGTCAGAATGAGATAGAAAGGTGGATTACATGTCGCATTTTCACAGAGGTTGCTCACAGTAGGACAATATATTTTTATTGAATAGCGCGGTCAGCTTAGAACAGGTTGATATCAATTTGTGTATAAAAGCTGTATGCAGGAATGAGTAAATGGTATAAAAATGACACGGAATTCGCGACATAGTTAATTAAGTGGTTATGCATGAGGCTACCATGGCAGCTGAACAGCTTCGAATTGATCACAGCCGGGTGACATTTTCGTGTGACAAACAACTTGATCCGAATGCAACATCACAGTAAAGCGAGCTCTCCAATCGAGCGGCCTTGACCTTCCATCACGTTGTTTTTCGGGGTACACTCCAGTATACATCGTTGCTGAGTAAGCGCTATGTGCTGACATGGTCACACTAGACATGACAGTATATACTAATTCGTGTCGCCAAATTGTGTGAAGCGGAGCTTTTATATCCTTAAAATAAAAAACTTCTACCACGCCGACGCCTCCCTGAAAGCGCAGCCAGGCGCAGCTCTCCGCGCGCGGCTGTCCCCGAACGGTGGCGCCGCGGCGGTGGCGACGCGAAATAGGCGCCTCCTGCCGGTTTCGGGCGACGTAGCAGGGCGCACCTAGTGCGCTTCCATCGAGCGGCCGTGGTATTGGGCAGCCGTTGCGTGACGCTGCATGCCAAAAAATAACGTAGTCTGCCGTTGGTGGCCATTCTTGGAAAGCAGTTTCGCACGGGTAGCGCCCCAATGAAACACCATTATTGGTCCCAATATTGGGGCCGATTTCCCCCAATATTGGGCTGAAGGCGGTCCATTGACGGCGTGCTACTTGGGAAGGAATGATAAATCACTAATTAATGACTAATCAAATAATAAATAATTGATTGAATAATAATTATTTATGTAAGTAATAATCAATTACCACCTATTTCATTATATAGGTAATTAGGTAATGATCTAATTGACCCATTAATAATTGTAATTAGTGCCAGTTGCGTACAAAATGTTGCGACACTCGAGTTTTCGCCTTCGCCCCGCCAGGGTGCAGCAGTGGTAACGCCCGACTACTGCCCGAAGTTCCCAGGTTCGAACCCGACCACGGCGACTGCGTTTCGATGGAGGCGAAACGAAGAGGCGTTGGTTGGTTGTACAACTTTTAATTCCATCGAATACGGGGAGTCGCGTGCCCGCGGATTAGAGGCTGGCAAGTAGCCCTTAAATTCCCTTGATAATTTGAAAGTAGCGACACTCTCCTCCGCGCCGCGCTTTCCTCCTCGATTCTCCTCGCGCGGCGGCGGCGAGCGCTGCGCACGACACGTTTTTTCCCCTTGACGCCCGCCGGCCGGCCGCAGCAGTGAGTGAAGCGCGAGCTTTTGGGCCAGGTCTGCGCTCCAGGAGTGCACAAAAGTTTTGAAAAATTGCGAGAAAAGCATTGAGAATGCCGAAAGTAAAGTTCATGAATTGATTGGTTTCTTCTTAGAACTGTTTGAATGGGGAATACTGATAAACAAAGCTTTCAGGCGAGTTCTGTGCTACAGACACTTTTTAAGTCTCATGATAAGGTTTTACTTTGTGCACTTAATCTAGTACTGCCTCTGACTTTGTGTTTGTTTTTTTTAGAGCGTGAAATCTGTCACCGCGGTAAAACTTCGGAAAATGATCCAGGCTGGTGTTTTGAACTTCAAGATTAGAGAAGGCTAAAGCAGGACTAAGTCTATTTCGCTACTGTCAAGCTATCTCTGTAAGCATAGTATATGTCACGTGATCAACCATGAGATTGGATTATTGGTAATTGTACATGTGTTTCGATCAATTACTGGGCCAAATTAATTGATATTTAGTAAATTGCAATTAAAATCTAAATTTTAGCTACAACATCGAACCGTATACCGTTGGAAAGCTTAGGCCAAGTGTAATGGCACTGTGCTAGTTAGCGATCCGCGATAATCTGCGTTCATTAGTTAATTTTGTATAAAACCAAATTTTGAGCTGTTCCTTGCTGCTTCGAGGCAAGGAACAGGTTTGCCACGGCAATCTTGATATGATGCTGATGGAGGAATTAAATAATTTTATGAGTACGCGGCCCCTCACTGACTTCGCGTGTGGTTAAAAGACAGCAGGGTACACTGGGAGAAGTGGTGGGCCCTATTGCAGATACACTGAAGTTCTGGGGCAAGCATGCTGTGGTCTCATGCGCTGTGTAAAAGAGCTTGATTTCATTGAACGCAACAATCAAATAAAAAAATTACAAGGTGCACATAGGTCTTCAACGTGCGGAAATGAGAAAGAATATAACTGCCAATTCAATAACTATCGCTACCCTATCTATCACTATATCTACTAATGCCAGAGACCTATCGTAACTGTCACTATCCGCAACGAACACTATCACCTCCCTATCCGGACCTATTACTATAATTTACTATTATTATCCGTAACAGTCACCATCATTACCTATCACTATTCATGACCATCACTATTTAATCTGATGCCGTCCCATGACCCATTGATATACTTCAATATTCATTGACTTACGTTGTCAGTCATATCTCTATTATCTCATAATATCTGACGAGACAACTATACATTGACTTTTAATTCTTATACTTTCTTGTTTTCTCATAAATGGAGGTGGGAAAAGACCAAGCCACAGAAATAACTGACTACTATCAGCGCGAGGTTCATGTCTGTCGAGGAGGCTTCTTTTAATTCAGGACAGGTCGGTGAAAGAAAATTGATGGAACTGCGTTTGGCCTGTTTTTTTTTTTCGAGTTCGTATAATATTGACGGCTCAAACTGGTCTTCAGTGAAATGTAGCTAGAACATAGAGCGATGAGATAATTACTCAGGCTAGGTGAAAAAAAAATCTTCTTGCATACAATTGAAATCAGTAATATGTTACAGTGTTAAGAATTGTTGCTCGCAAAATGTTCCCCTATTTTTACATAATAACTATAATCATTATTGATTGTTTAAGTTTCGTAAATACAGAAAATTGATGCAATGACTCCGGCTGATTTGACATCGATGGGATAACTTTTCTCGCAATAAATGAATACGCGGAATCGCGCTTTTAGAGCTCCAGCATTCAAAGCGAAGGTAACCTGCCAACGCCTAGTAGTCATGGTCAAAGTGAAGCGTGTGTGATCATATGAACACCTCCTGCACATTGGCCGTATCCCTGATAAAACGAACGCATATTGTTTAACCCACGCGTGCATCGAAGCATGTCAAGACACATTCAAGAATTGAAAAAATAAATGCCATACGACCTAACTAGTGCAGATTACCCGCAATACCTCGGGTTTACTTGCCAAAGAGTTTTTCAGGGCCAGCATTCATTGCTCCCGAGTAACCGACGCACACTACAAGTGCAAGCTGGAAAGGCTAGCTCCTCTACAAGCCCGAATTTTGATTTTTAGTGAAGGAGGCCAGGGATCCTAGCATAATCGCGACAAATGCAATCGAGAGACTGTAATTTTCCAGTTATTTCTGACAGCAAAAAGCAGATTATAGCGCCCTGTTTCTGACTGTACAGAAGTCGAAGCGTGTTAAATTATGGAGCCTTGGAGCCTCGCAGAATATTCAGCATGCTGCAGAGGACAACCTTATTTTTATACAATGAACATGCTGCCGCCGCAAAAATATTGAGGAGCAAGCAGGAATAAAAAACGCAGCTTCAGGTGACGCGTTATTACGGGGAGTGAGAAAGGCACCCGACGTCGCAAACAACTCTGTTGTTTCTAGGAATAAACGTCTTTCGACTAATCTTGTGAATCCATTGACTCGTGCGCAAGCCGTCACGCTTGCCTTGAGATATCATGAATACCGCATAACCATCTTCAGGCCGCTTGCTGCAGTTGTACGCGCAACAGCACGGCATACAGCTTGCACGCTGCAATAAAAGCACAGCGCGCAATATTCGCTCGCCGAGACTAGGAGAAAAATGGCGCGAAGGAAAAAGAAAACACAAGGAAAACGCCGGACGCGCGTTCGTTTCTAAGGGCAACGGCAGGGAGACCAATCGTCGCTCAGGAAATCGGGCGGAGAGCCGGCCTTCAGCGAAGGGGCGAGCAAGGGGCGAGGAGGAGGCGAGGAGGTCGCGCGGCGGCGGCAAAGTTCAATCGTTGGCGTAACTTTCAAAGTATCAAGGGGTTTTAGTAGCCCTTGGCTTGTTGCGGCCTCTTCCGCCGGATGGACGGTGCGGTGCTGGATCGCAGGGTCCGCGCTTCGCAGCAGGGTATCCCTAAGGTCTGGTAGCGCGTGAAACGCCCAGGCCGGGTTTATGAACGTATTAATTTGTAGCCGCCTCCACGCGACAGCTTCTCTATTACTTAGTCCCAATTTATAATGGTCGATGATTTCCCCCTAATTTTGCAGACGCTCGTCGTATGCCTAGTGTTCGGGGGGCTCGACGGCTACCCGGAAGTAGAGAGCTCGGGCTAGCTCGTGAGCCGCCTCGTTACCATGGACGGCAGCGTGAGCGGGTGTCCAAATTAACTGAATTTTCCTATTTATCGTTCTTTGGGTGAGGATTTTGGCCGCCTCCGGCGATATCCTCCCCTTCCCAAAATTTGGAATGGCAGTTTTGCTGTCGCTAATTATGAACTTGGCTTCTGTTCCTACGCAAGCTAGCGCTATCGCAACTTCCTCCGCAGTCTGTGTTGCGGCCTCTGATGGCTTGCGCGGATACCTGCGCCCCTCGGCCATCGACTACCGAAGCTACCGCCGCACTTCTGCCACTTGCCGCATCAACATAGACTACTTCTTTTGCTCCCATGTTCTTGAACCGTCGCTCTAGAGCTTCGGCTCGTTTGGCCCTTCTTTCGACATTAAATTCTGGATGCATATTTCTAGGGAAAGGGGGACTACCAAGTCATTCCTGATTTCACTATTAATTGTGACTCTTTTTGAACTCCTCTGTCTGGGTTGAGGCCTACTTTCGCAAGAATTATCCTGCTCGTCTTGGTCTTGCAATGTTGGAAAGTAAATTCAAAAATAAAGCGGAATGAGAAAGAGCCTGCACCAGCTAAGCTATATCAGTCTTAAACCAATTGAAAAAATAAAAAGTGGGCACGGTAACACAACTACATCCTAAGGGCTCAACAAGCACAGAGGGTGGGCTTACCTCGCAGAGCTGGTTTATTTAATTTTTTTAGGATAGTAAACAATAAATATGCCCAAGGACACATACATACATACACATAGCAACATAACACTAACAAGAAAACGCACACACACAGAAAAAAAAGGATAATAATGGTTTATTATGACAAGGGAAACCGAATAACTTGTAAGACGCCGAGAAGTGAAATGGACTGGGAATCTGGAAGGCAAGAAAAGAGGGGAACAGAACAAAGGCAGGAAAAGAGCACAGAGAAAAGGCAACGGAATAAAGTGGACAGAATGTAGAGTAGAGGAAATTTAGGAAGATTTACAATTACGGTAACATGGAAAATTTGCTATGCAAAATACCGATATTTACACTATGTAAAATATGTACAGTATCTACACTATTTACATTGCTATGCAAAACAGCGATAATTACACTATGTACAGTGTATACTGTATCTACACTATTTACAATTTATACAAGGCAAAAATTGACATGATGAATATAAAGTAAAAATAAAGCATAGATTCAAATAAAAATAAAGAATTTACACCATCTGAAAATGGCATGAGGGCGAGCACATGTCGTGCCCACCTCATTTGGCTCGACGAGCCCTCAGCCAAGGTCAGAATGATGTAAAATGATTGAATTATTTAGTGTAGATTTTTGAAATTTTATCTTGTGTAATTTGGGAGTGTTGAACTTATAAAGTTAACCAATCTTATTAAACACGCACAATTCTTGTTACTGTTTAGCCAAATTCTCCATATTATGTGATTGTGTTCTGGTGGTGCAGGTGGGATGAGGTGTTGTCTGTATTGTAGTGTTAATGGACATGTGGTGAGATAACGAATGACTGTACCCTCTTGGGCACCGCATGGACAGTGTGATGAGGATGAAAGGCCGAAACGATGAAGATAATGGGGGAATCGGCCATGACCTGTGATGAGTCGTGTAATTGATTTCGCAGGTGGAAACGAGATGGGGAGATTATTCGCATCAGGAATGAAATTGAAAATTCCCGTGCCCTCGTTGTTTTCTCTCCACCAATTGGCCCATCTCGCGGAAACAACTCGACGGAATTCTGCACGGACCACTGCTTTAGAAGCTAGAGCCAATCTGGTCTGGCCCGATCTGTGTGCTCGCGACGCAACTATATCCGCGAGTTCATTGCCAAGCACTCCTGCATGTGCAGAGACATGAAATAGTCTCATCGGCCTTCGTATGATAAGTGATTTAAGCAACTGTTTAATTTCGTGAATATTGGTGTTTGAAGTTTTAGGTGCAGCTAGAGTTGCAAGGATCGACAGAGAGTCTGTGTACACGTGCACAGCCGTCGATCCCTGCAAACTCTGTACATAGCGGAGGGCTTCCTCAAACGCTATTTGCTCTACGCCACATGCACCAGTTGCTCCTTCAACTCTGAAGCGGCCTACAGATGTTATTCGGCCCGCTGGTGACAATATGACATAGGCCGCTCCGGCTGAGACAGAGGTGTATGCGCCGTCCGTGTAGACATGGTAGACGGGTGACCACGCCTCGGCCTCCGCGCCGTCCCTGTCCAGACGAACATGCGCAAACGAAATAACCTCAGCCGGGTGCACGAGCGAATCATCAAAAGGCGCCTCCACTTCGGATGTGCGATGAGGTCGTCTAAAATTGACGTCCAATCTCTGCATGAACAGCGCAAACTCTGCATTGAACCTGTCAAGATCCAATGCGAGCGGCGGCGCATGCATTAGAATTTGGAGCGCCCTTGTGCTCGTTGTTGAATATGCTCCCGTTAACGCCAATAACGGGGCACGCTGCACAGAAAGCAGCCGAGCACGCATACCTGAATGGGCAGTTTCAGTCCAACAGACATGGGACGCATATGCGAGCGACGGGAGAACGACCTGTCGGTATAATACTCTTCTGTGCTGCGGTGCCGGTGTGCCGCTAAGGCGCATGAAAACACTGAGGCGCGCAGCAAGCAGCTCGGATTTCTCCTTGAGAAGGTCACCATGGGGTATGAAGGAGAGAGTCCTTTCGAAGACGACACCTAGTATCCTGACGGAGGGCTTGAATTGCAAGCGCACTCCGCCGAGGCGTACCACAGGTAATGTGCGCCCCATTCCACCCCTTGGGGGAGAAATAAGGACGCACACCGTCTTCTCCCTTGAAATGTTCACTCTCGCCTTCTCCGCCCATGTTGCCACTCTTCCGAGTGCGTTCTCTGCCAATTCCGTCAGTGCTTTGCGGCCATATGCAGGCACAAGGATGACGACGTCATCCGCATACGCCTGCACCCTCTGGCATCGGCAAGTCGAGTAAACCGCGCACCACTATATTCCAAAGCAGCGGCGACAACGGAGAACCCTGCGGGCTGCCTAAGGTGGGACGCGCGACCGCGTCTCCCGCATGGGAGCGGAAAACCACCTCTCGGTCGGATAGAAATGACCGGAGCAGTGCGCAGAGATTTCTCGGGAACCCCCAGTCACCGAGAGAACTCAGGACCAAAGGGTGCCACACGCTGTCGAACGCGCCGCAGAAATCGATGGAGATAAGCAGTGCGTGTAGGCCGCTATTCTGCATGTCTCTTAATTTAGTTACGAGCGCGTGTAGAGCCTGAACAGCTCCGCGCTGTCGCGTAAAGCCGAATTGGTGAGGATGGAGCAAATTTGTTCGCGATAGAAAGTGGTATAGACGACCATACAGTAAACTCTCGAGCACTTTGCCGAGTGCCGAATTCATTACAATTGGCCTATAAGAAGTGAAGATCTCCGGAGGCCGACCTGGCTTTGGCAGGAATATAATGCGTTCCTTCCGCCAAGCCATTAGAAAATGACCCAGTTTCAGAGACACATTAAAAATAAAGAGGTAGAAATTTGGATGACGCCCCCAGAGTTCGCGTACAACGCGCGGTGTTATGCCGTCCAACCCAGACGCCGTTCCCAACCTGACTCGGGACACCGCCATTTCAACCTCGCCAGGTGTGAATGGGACGACGTCCGGTCCACCTAGGGACGGGCAAGCAGCCTTGACACGCATCGCCCTGTGGGCGTCGCTATCATTTTGGGGTGAATCCGACGCAACCTGACTATCTAACAGCGTCTGTGCTGTTTCCAGCACAGAAGATGTCATTGAGCCGTCCGGTTTCTCGATAGAAGGTAAAACGATGGGTGCTGATTGTATTTTGAAAGCAATTTTATACGGTAGCCCGAATATGCCTGATTTGATTGATTGCCTGGCCAATTCTCTTAGGTACGAATTACGGGCTTCCGATACCTGGGAACGAAACTTTGCCAATTCGGTGTAATAAATTTCACCGTAAAATTTGCGAATTTGGATTTCCGATTATCTTTGATAGCGCCTTCTCATAGCGCGCACCCTAGAACGCTCGATAGTCAGACCGGTCGTCCACCATTCATTCGAATTGTTAATCTGAAATCGGGAAGTCGGACGAGTTGTTGTTAAATTTCTTTTCCTAAAATGATCGAATAAGAATTGAAATTTAGTAATTATTAAATCCAATGCCACCTGAGAATTCAAATTTGCTCGAACAACGGCATCCATGAAGTGGGATGTAGAAAGTGCATTTAGTAACCGTGTTCTGCCTCTATATGTTAATCTGCGTTGTTTAGCGTGTGTTGGTTGGCCAAACCGAATTTCAAAGTGTTTGTGTTCAGATAGTGTTCTGGTGTCTGTTACTGTCCATGTGTATCCTGCCCTGACAAGTGTGGGTGAAGCTAATGTTAGGTCTAACCAACTGTCAGTATAACTTGTTGAGTATGTTGGAAGGGATTGAGGGTCGTTCAAAATGACCAGGCCGGAGCTCATTGCGAAACCGAGGAACTCCCCTCCTCTGGCATCGCACAGCTCCGGACCCCAGGCGGTATGCTTGGCGTTGAAGTCGCCTGCCAATACCGCCGGAATCCCCTCCATTGAGATGAGTGTGTGTCGTATAGTGTCGAGTGTTGAAGTGCATATGCTGGTGCATATGCTGATGTTATTGTAAATGATGCCGTTGTTTGTGAGCATTTGATTGATGTAACATTTGATGAGGTGAACAATGAAAAGATGTCGTAGCGTGTTGTTGTAACAATTATTGCGGTTCTTGGGTTGGATGGCGCCTTGAAAATTAACCAATCTGATGGAATCCCCGATATGTCGCTTCGCCTCGTGTACGGATCTGAAATTAATGCAAAATCTATGTCGGCCTCTTTTAGCCTATCTATTAATGCAGGTGTAGCGTTTTTGTAGTGGTCTAAATTGACCTGAATAATTGAGAAAGAAATTTGTGGATTCATTTTAAAATTTTAAAGCCGAATAAGAATTTGAAAAGGGTGTTAATTATTGGTTGATGGAAAAATGTAATTGTAAAAGAGGCGAGAGAAAACGAGGGGAAACGACACAATCCGGATGACAAGCCGCATATCCAATAGTGAAAATTAATCTAAAAAATGAAAATAGTGATCTTTGGAATTTTTGATAAAGGCGCCATCTCTGTGCGTGGTTAAGGTGGTTTGGGGGCGAGAGGGAAGGCCGGGTGCAATGTAGGGTTTCGAGGAGAGCTGTAATTGATTTTAAGAAAGGAGAGAAAGAAAAATGGAAATCGGAGGGCACTCCTTTGCCCAAAGTGAGAAGGAAATTGTGTGTGAAGGTATTGGAAATGGATGGTATAAACCAGCTCTCCTCTAGAAAACGGGGACAGAGTGAATAAATGTTTTTTTCCGTTGCGTGTTGCAGCAACGGCGATGAAAGTAGAGAAAATCAGGAAACTCGGCCTCCCTCTCGCCCTCGTTCAAACTATGTGCCTTAAGTATCGGCATAATCTGTCCTTTGCCGCATCCTAGCTACTCTCTCCTGCAGTATAGGGCAGGATTTATCTCCTGTCCTGTGCGGCTGGCATTGTCTTCCGGCACGGTGGCAGACCGCGCGCGCGACCGCAGCGTCCGATGCGGCTAGAGTGCACGCCGCCGCCATGTGGTTTCCTGCACATTTTGTGCAGCACGCACGCGACTCGTCCGAAGCCGCCCGACAATTTCTCCGCGATTGTCCGTATTGGGCGCAGAATGTGCACATGGGAACGTGGAGGTCCTCGGCCACCTGCGCCGAGGACCGCCCAATAGTGACTCGTCCCTTTTGTATTATTCTGCGGAACGCGTCGGGCGGCACCGAAACGATGTGCGTCTTCGTGCCGTCCCTGGCACGAAAATTGTATCGGCGCGTGCAGGTCGCAGGGTCAAGTCCGAATTTTTCGATATCATGTTGGTTATTAAATTTTCGTCCGCAACGTCGGGATCTACACCCCAGATTCGTACGTGTGGTCGACGTTTTTCGGGGATGCGTATGTTCATCGCGTTATTTGTTACCGCGCTGTTTCGTATGGCTGTGCGCAGGTTTTCGATCGTTTGGCGGTCTTTCGCGACTATCGTAACGCCGGTCTGTGTTGTTCTTACAGTTACGGGCCCGATGCCCGCGTCCTCGGGATTAATATTTGATTTAATTGTCTGAACGACCTGAGTTGGTGTGGTCGCCTCTGGCGACGTCGCAGTTATGAAGGCCATGTGGCCCGCCACTTGCCCATTTGTCGATGTTGGCGCCGTCGCAAGTGGTGGTGTCTGCGCTGACCGTGGCGATGTTCCGACAATTTGGGCGAATGTCGGTTGGGCCGCTGGCGTCGCCAACCGCAGGCGGCACAAAGGCCCGTAGCCGGACCTCCGCCGTCGCCGCCCTCTAGCGCAGTTCGGCACTCTCCCGCCGCTCCGCCGCCTACATGCCGCGGAGAACTTCGCAGCGGCCTCGGGCATCTGATGCCAGCGCATGATAATCCGCGCAGGCAATCACGACGTCCGCGAATACCTGCGTGATATATTTCGGGCTTGGACCCCGACCTTGTGTTCAGGAGCGCTCATAAAATTTATGAGACGCTCCTGAATTGATTTGATGCGATCGAGCCGCGGGAGGGGCTCGATGAGTCTTTGTGGCCGGAGCGACCCTCCACAGGAGGCGAGCCCTCCCTGGCGTCCGTCTCGCCCGCCGCCACGAGCCCGGGCACATCCGCACCGGAGTCCGACGCCCGCGATCCTCCGGCCGGGGAAGCACCGGGCCCAGCAAGCGGGCTGTCGTGTTGGCCACCGCCAAGTGCGGCCGCATCAACGGCGGGGTACGCGGGGAATGAAGGCTGCGCCGGATCAGTTCCCGCGTCAGGAATCGCCAAGATAGCGGCGTGGGCGCCGACCGGGGAAGCCCCGGGCTCAGCGGGCGGACCGGGAGGTTGGTCTGCCGCGGTGGAAACTTGCGGTGGGGAATCACTGGCCGACCGCAATTGGGGCTCTTGAAGTGCCACAATGGCCGCATCGCCGCCATCCGAAAATGGCGACAGCGGCGTTCGGGCCGCGGTCCCGGGCGAACAGCGGCCGGAGCCGGAATCCGGCGACAGCGGGTGAGCCCCGGTGGCACCCGCGCCAGAGGTAGTCACCCGGCCCTCGCTCGGCAAAGCACCAGGCCGCGATGTTGTGGCCGCAGATTGGTGTGGCGCCCCGGAGGGCGACGCAGGTCGCGATGACTTTGTGGTCGGCATGGGAGCGGTCGCGGGGGACCGCCTACCCGGCCACCACACAGGGCAGGGCTGTGTCGAGGAGCCACGCTAGGCCCAGCGAGGCCAGGCAAGCGCAAGTCCCAAGCCCGCGAAAAGCGGGCGAAGGGACGAAGCCGACCTGCGTAGGTCGCGGGCGAGGTCGGAGAGCTTGCGCTGCGCGATGGAGGATAGGAACCTACCGGGTAGTAGACCGGCAGGTGTCCGCAGTGTATGGGCGGCCGATGCAAGGCCACCGTCACAGCCGAGACACAAAGTCCAGTTCCGCAAAAAGCGGGCAAAAATACCGCCCGCGGGTCCGCAGGCCCGCAAGTGGAAGTCGCGACGCCGTCCGCGACCGCAGCAGGAGGGCCCGAGAAGCACCGCAGGTAGGGATAGACTGGACTGTGCTGAAAAAAATTAGGCCTCGCAGCCCGGAGTTAGGCTGCAGGCCGATGGAACACGGACGCGAGCCAAGCTAGCGCGAGCACCGGGAGCGCCGCGAAAACACGTCCGATCTCTTTCGAAGCCGCTTCGAAAGCAATGTTCGTCTCGGTCGTGCACTGCCTCCGCCAATTCTGCCCACGTGTTATGCACCCCGAGTTCGAGCAGTCGTTCGCTCGAGGTACCCATGGGCAGTCCTAGCGCCTTCTTAACGCATCTTCGAATCAAGCGGTCTAACTTCTCTTTTTCGCCTTCCTTGATGTCCAGGTAGGCCGCGGCGTAACTGATTCTGCTTATTACGTATGCCTGGATTAGTTTTAGTAAATTTCTCTCCTTGAGGCCTCTTCCTTTAGTGGCGACGCTCCTCAAGAGCCCGAGGGTTTGCATCGCTAACTTTCTAATTTTTTCAGAACCTCTCCGTTATGGCCGTGGGATTGAATGACCATCCCCAGAATCCTGATCTGATCTACTTTTGGCATCGGCTATCGGCTATTGGCATGGCTATTCTGCTCAGCGATGATCCTGACCGTCAGCACTGGCTGGTGGGGAGGGCCAGCGCAGCAGCAGCAGCCAATGGACTACCGGACTAGGCGGCCCACTCACATGTTCTGAGAATACTGAATAAATAAAGATGTTTTCAATCAATCAATCAATCCCCCCACCTGAATATGAAACTCCCCGCTATTCTTGCAGCCGAGGTACTTTGGGTTATAAACGAACAACTCAGATTTATGCGGGGAGCACGAAAGTCCCCTTTTTGCCGCGTAATCGACAATGATGTCAGTCGCTGCCTGCAGGCCTTCTTCCTTACTCGCATCGCCCCCATGGTTAATCCAGAGGTTAATATCGTCCGCATACATGCTAAAATTTAGCCCCTTCATTTGGTTAAGTTTACCCGGAAGGCCTCTCATTGCCACGTTGAATAGGAAAGGCGGGAGCACTGAGCCCTGCGGTGTGCCTTTGCTTCTTAACTCTATCGTAGGAGATTCTAAATTTTGAAATATCATGCAGGCTTTTCTGCCCGATAAGAAGTCTTTTATGTAGTTGTACGTTCTCTCCCTACTCCGAGCACTTCGAGCCCTTCGAGGATAGCCTCGTGCCTGACATTGTCGAAGGCCTTGGTGAGGTCTAGGCCCAGGATCCCTTTTACGTCTCTCGACCGCGAGTGTATGATATAATGCTTTAGTCGGTGCATTACGTCCTGCGTGCACAAGTGTGGTCGGAAACCGACCATTTCGTGCGGCCGCAGGTTGTTTTTCTCCATGAAGCACGTTAATCTCGTCTGTATTACGTGCTCCAGCAGCTTCTCTACGCATGAGGTTAGGAAAATCGGTCTCAAATTTTCCAATTGCGGGGGTTTTCTCGGTTTGGTTATTAGTATTATGTTTGCCGTTTTCCACTGATCTGGCAACTTGCTCGTTTCCCAAACTTTTCCAATGAATTCCATTAGAAGACTAATAGAGTCATCGTCCAGATTCCTTAGCATTTTATTGATAATCCCATCGGGGCCCGGGGCTAATTTAGTTTTTAGTCTTACAATTTCCGCCCTTACCTCTGCCTCCGTGATGGGGGCGTAAAGCACCTCATTGGGTGTGCCACCGTAGCTTGGGTGTGCCACCGTAGCTCGGGAGTGGGGAGCGCTGGTTGTCTGCAACATACGTTTTTACTAACTTATTCATAAACGCCTAATCGTCTCCTTCAAAGACGTGTCTGACTTTTGCCAATCTTATTCCCGATTGCGTTTTTGAATTTGTTGGGTCCAGCAGATGCCGGAGCATGCCCCACGTTTTGGAGAGATTCATGCCTCCCTCCATTTCGTCGCATCTGCTGAGCCAGTTTTGTTCGCACAATTTGATCGCGTAGCTTTCAATTTTCTTGTTATGCCTCGCGATTCGTCTTCCAAATTCTTGTTCCACTTTTGTTTCTTCGGCCTGCGTTCCATGCATTTAGCGTCCCACATGTGGAGCAGTCGGCTATCTGCTATAGCGTCGTTTCCAACCAGCGTCTTTGACGCCTCACCAACGTGGCGTTTGAGTGCCTCCGTCCATTCCTCAATGTTCTCAATCCGTTCTAATTGTGCGGTTGCCCTGATTTCTCTAAATTGATCCCATTCCGTAACGGCCGGTTGGCACGCCCTGTGCGTCTTCACGCCCTCTTTGAGGACCGAAACGACAATGAAATGGTCACTGCCAAAAGTTTGCTCAGAATTTTGCCAGTCTAAACCCTCTAAGTTTTTTTGAAAATGTCAGGTCTGGGGATGTGTCCGCGCATACACTGTTACCCGTCCTCGTTGAATGATCGGAATCCGTATGGAGGGTGAGACCTAGCTTGTGCGTGTCCTCCCATAGCTGCCTACCTTTGGTGTCCATATAGCATAGCCCAATTCTTGATGTCTGGCGTTAAAGTCAGCAACGATCAGCAAGGAATTATTCCCGGCCGCCTTGATGACTTTGCGCATAAGGGCCCTAAATTTAATTTTATTTTGCTTGGGTGAGCTATAAATGTTAAGAAGGAAGACTGGGATCCTTCTTTAGTCCCATTAATATCTCGAGAAATACGTTCTCGGTATCTCTCGGATACAAATCATGTTCCTTCACCGCTACATCGCTCTTGACAAAGGTCGCCACCGTCGATTTCACGCCTCTATCGCTGTTGAAAACCTGGTATTCCATTAGTTTGGCTCCCTTCCCTGTTTCTTGAAGGGCGATTGCAAGGGGGGTCTCATGAGTAGAACGTATTGCTGCAGTAGCGCTCTCTTGCGCTGCAAGCCGCGACAGTTCCACTGCCAAAATTGGTTTTAATTTACGCGCCTGGCCATTTTTCAGCTGGGTTAGGGTTTGCTCGACATTCTGCTGCCACGTGTTGATGGTTATGAGCTCGGTTCGAACTCTGCACTTCCCTTGCGAGTGCCTGTACCTGGCTCTAAATCTGGTTCATGAATTGGGCCATTTGGCTCATGAATGAATTCAATTTTTCGTCTAGCCTATTTTCGAGTGCTTGGAACGGGTCTCATTCATTAATTTTTCGCTTCACCATAGGCGGGCGAGACGCCTCAGCCGCCATTTGCTCATCCCATTTCGCCGGTGGCGCCGCTTGTGGCGGGGCGACTGGCTGAGCAGATGGCAGCTGCTTCTCGGGAGTGGGAGGCCCTTGCTTTTCCGTATGCTGTTTCGAATTTTGATTTTGCGTCAGCTTTTAATTCACCCCCTTAAGCTCCTCAATTTATTTTTTAACAATTTCAACTTCCTCGTCTTTCTTATCTTTCCTAGGTTTAGCCTGGGAGGCCCCGCTGTTGAAGCTTACATTTTTCCGCTCACCGCTGGCGTTCCGCTTGGTCCATGGGTTCGCCGCGTCTCTCGAACTCGAGCGTCTCCTGGACCCAGACCTGGAGCGTCCCATGGAGCGAGAACTGGAACGCCCTCGCTGCAGCGGTGGCGTCTCGTTGGCGGTAGATTCCAACCTTGGGAAGGAGTCTTCTCTAACGCGGAAGTCTCCTCCTCTTTCTTGCTTGACTTTCGGTCGCCCTCTGTTGTCGTCGTGCGCTGGCTTATCCTTGACTTTTCGCTCCTATTGCTTCTTCTTCACCTCGTACGGAATCCTGTATATTTCCTTACATTTTCGGTCACCAAGCAGGTGGCCCTTGCCGCATAGCTGGCACTTTGCCTCGCACTGGTGACCTTGCGGTGGCCTCTCCATTCGGCAGCTTATGCACTTGAGGTTGCTCGGGTCCGGACAGACGTCCTCCCTCTGACCGAGTCTGCGAGTCTTCCACAGGCATCGCACACTTCATTTTTGTGCGGTAAAGTTGACACCGCTGCGCCATCGGAGTCAGGCGAACCCATCGGGGTACTTCTCTCTCTTCAAAGAGAATTAGTACAATTCTAGAATTTTTGCCCAATCTCCGCACACCCCAAACTGGCGGGTTGCCGTGGATTATCAGCCTCTCCATGATGATCTCGTCGGTGTAAGTAAGTGGCACGTCATTTAACACGCCCTTGCCGCAATATTCCGGCGTCGCCACGTAGGCAGTCAATTCGATCTTCTTCCCCTTGAACACGAGGTGGGTTAGGCTCGCGTAGCGTCTCTTCCTTTCTGCGCTTGTAGTTGCCACGAGGATCGAATGCTGCTTAATATTCGTTGAGATACGTCCTTCCCGGCCTCGCCCGAGTGGATACCAGCTGCCACGATTATTGCGTCAGCCAAGATTGCTTTGCCAAACTTGAGCAGACGCACGAGGCCGCCACGTGGCCTCAAAATGATCTTCTCGGCGCCATCGGGTAGGCGAGCATGCTGCTTTTCCACCGATTTCACATCCATTTTTCTTCCAGCATGCCTCTCAGTAGGTCGCTGCTTCTCAACTTGTTGCACGGTCTTCTCGAGCGGCACATCGCTTCTTCTTGGTGGTATACCATTGGCCAGGCACTTGAAATTCCTCCGGATCTACCGGCGTTCCTTCGACAATTTCCATTTTTTTTAGCTTTAGTCAGCTTCACGAGGCTAGGGGTGGATCCCCGACGGGGCCGCCGCAATCCGCCGCGAGACGCTAAGCCACGTTAGGCCTAGCTTCAGCACGTAGTCCACCGAACAAAAGTCCGAAAAAATCGGAAACGAAGTCCCACCTCGTAAAAACTGGTATTCCTGTGGTCCTCTTGATGCGTTCCGTCGATTCGACACAAAATTCAAAAACGCCGAGCCGATGAATTGCCCAAAGTAACCGAAATTGGCAGTGCCTATGAAAGGCACGTCCGCTCGATTCAGAGGATCGGGCCCCCTACCGTCGAGGAGACGGAATTACGCTGCGCCGTCTGTGGAATGTCAACGCGCGTCGAAGAGGCGTCCGTGTGCTGTGCGGTATACTCCCCTGATGGGGCTGGGGCAGGTAGGTCACCGCCGCTTGCGGGGAGGCTAGCCTGCCACCGAATTTTTATCTGTTGTAGGCCGTCATTGCACCTGCCACCGCTTCGGTGGTGGACGACGGCTGTTGTTGCGGCGCGTGTCTTTCTTTCCCTCTTCCTTTTTTTCTCTATTTTCTTCTCTGTCTGCACGAGGCAGCGGAGGTGGCTCAGCTACAGAGCCAGTAGCAGGCCCGTGCATTTTCTTTTCGTTCTTCTTACAGCCACAACAACAACATGTCAGCGCACGTTAAAGATCCCCAGGTGATCGAAATTACTCCGTAGCCCTCCACTACGGCTCCCCTTTCAGTCGTTCCACGTTCACTCCCTCCATCTCTTCTATAACGGCGCGGTTCAGGTGTCCACAGATCGTGTGACAGATACTGGGCCTTTCCCTTCCTATCAAACAATTATTATTTTTCGCCTTTGGCTACCTTAGTCGCGTCCTTGTGCTGTACGATTTCAGCGCACGTTAAAGATCCCCAGGTGATCGAAATCACTCCGTAGCCCTCCACTACGGCTCCCCTTTCAGTCGTTTCACTTTCACTCCCACCTTCATCTCTTCCCTAGCAGCGCGGTTCAGATGTCCACCCCGCCGGGGTGGTGCAGTGGTAAGACGCCCGACCACTGTGCCGGAGTTCCCGGGTTCGAACCCGACCGCGGCGGCTGCGTTTCGATGGAGGCGAAACGAAGAGGCGTCGTGTGCTGTGCGATGTCAGCGCACGTTAAAGATCCCCAGGTGGTCGAAATTACTCCGTAGCCCTCCACTACGGCTCCTCTTTCTCTCTTTCCACTTTCATTCCCACCCTCCTCCCTTCCCTTACGGCGCGGTTCGGGTGTCCACAGAGCAAGTGTGACAGTTACTGCGCCTTTCCCTTCCTGTGAACCAATTTATTTATTAACAGATCGTGTGACAGATACTGGGCATTTCCCTTCCTATCAACCAATTATTATTTTTCGCCTTTGGCTACTTTAGTCGCTACAGACTGTCCTGATTTTTCTTTTCCTTCTTGTTGTGGCTGTAGGAAGATGGAAAAGAAAATTCACGGGAGTGCTATTGGCCCTGTAGCTGAGCCACCTGATTTGTTTATTTGTTTATAGGAAAGAAAAGGCGCGGTAACTGTCTCACTCGTTTTCTGTGGACACCGGAACCACGCCGGAAGGGAAGGGAGGAAGGTGGGAGTGAAAGTAGAAAGAGAGAAAGAGGAGCCGTAGTGGAGGGCTACGGAGAATTTCGACCACCTTGGGATCTTTAACGTGCGCTGACATCGCACAGCACACGGACGCCACTTCGTTTCGCCTCCATCGAAACGCAGCCGCCGAGGTCGGGTTCGAGCCCGGGTATTCCGGCACAGTAGTCGGGCGTCTCACCACTGCACCACCCCAGCGGGGTCCGCGGACACATGTACCACGCCGTAAAGTAAAGGAGGAAAGTGAGAGTGAAAAAAGAGTGGGAGCTTAGGTGCCATAGTGGAGAGCTACAATCCACCGCGCTAAATGACTTTCGCCTCATCGCACTTCAGTGGTCTAAAGTGCCCTCTAGAATTATTTTATTTTATGTCGAAAGAATAGCGGTGTTTACACATATATTCGCGCGCTTTGATTTTCTGTCAAGGAACTCGATATTATTTCTTGAAGCAGTTCTCATTATTTGTATGCACATCGAAAAACAGTGGTTGTGGACATATATATTCACGCCCCACTTTGAGATCATACGCTGATCAGACGTGCAACCCATTCCTAGCGGTCGATTGCTTATTTACGGATTTGAGGTTGCGCATCTTGTGCATTTATGCTCCGGCGGACTCCAGCCTTAGTTATACCTTCTTCAAAGGGCTGGATGTTTACTTTTTAGACTGCCGCCTTGTAATAACTGTGGGCGATTTTAACTGTTTTATAGACTCATACGTAGATGTTCAAGGCCCTGGTCGAGGGCGACCGACTTGGAACGCACGTGAATTGCGGCGCCTGGTTCAGCATTTTGCGCTTGTTGCCCACGAACTCGTGCATGGGTCGCGTTTCTGCTGGACATGGCGTCGTGGTTCATCTGCGAGCAGGTTAGATCGCGCATATGTGCCACCGTCCCTTTCAATGTATGTGTCGGCTATGGATGTTGTGACCTTGCCTAAGACGCCCATTCATATTTCTGACCACCGGCCAGTCATGCTCAGCCTTCCCTTTCCTAGTGCTGGCTCATTTCGTCCGTGACGTTTTGATGTGCACCTACTACACGACTCGCGTTCGCGTGAGAGCTTGTCGCGAGCTTTACGCGTCTCGCTTTCTGACAGTGCTTAAAATGAATGGGACACGCTAAAATCCATTTGGCCCATGGGCAGTTCGGTAGAGGGCCGTGCATTACGTCGTCGCGTGTCTCAGGAGCTGGTAGACACAGCTGCGAAGATCCGCATCGCACACATAGCGGGTTGGCATACCCCTCTGATGCGCGCATGGTGCGACGAGTTACATAGCCGGTATAAGTGCCTTTATGGAGCCTCGTCCCTTTGGGTGGCAGCCTGGCGTGTAAGACTTAGTCCATCTGCACATCCTGAGGTGCTTCGATTTGCACGGAGAACTTACATCCATAGCTCAGCATTGAGCGGAGCGCCCCACTCTGCGTCCCATAAAACTAGGGACTGTATGCGTTTCTTGGCGCACTTCAAAGGCATGGCGTATTCAGATGCTACGATTGATGTAGGAGCTGTAGACACGCATCCAATGTTAGCTGGGTTGCCGTTGGGCCAGCACGAAATGCGTGATGTGCTTTGTGCACTCTCCTCTTTAGAAGAGGTAAAGACTGCTTTAGAGTCAATGAACGAGGGTCAGCGCCTGGGCCTGATGGGCTCCCTGTGGAATTTTATTTGGGTTTCTGGGACGTTGTCGGTCCAGCACTGACCAATGTCTTTTGACAGTGCTTTGAGCACTTAGATTTTCCGCCCAGTTTTTGAAGAGGACAAAAAATTTTGATCCCAAAACGTAATACTAGATTATCTCGACCGCCCCGCCGGGGTGGTGCAGTGGTAAGACGCCCCACTACTGTCCGGAGTTCCCGGGCTCGAACCCGACCACGGCAGCTGCGTTTCGCTGGAGGCGAAACGAAGTGGCGTCCGTGTACTGTGCGATGTCAGCGCACGTTAAAGATCCCCACGTGGTCGAAATTACTCCGAAGCCCTCCACTACGGCTCCCCTTTCTCTCTTTCTACTTTCACTCCAATCTTCATCCCTTCCCTTACGGCGCGGTTGAGGTGTCCACAGAGCAAGTGTGACAGATACTGCGCCTTTCCCTTCCTGTGGACCAATTATTATCAGATTATCTCGACCAGAAGAGTGGAGGCCGATCACCCTTCTAAACGTAGACTACAAGGCTCTCGCAGCCATCGAGGTTCGGCGCTTGAGGGGCGTGATGGCCTCCCTTATTGGTTGTCATCAGGTGTGCTCTGTTCCTGGAAGGAAAATAGTTTGTCCTATGCCACTCGGGACATTATTGATTACACAGAGGGCTAGCGGCATCCTGGTTTCTTTAGATCAAGAATAGGCTTTTGACTGGATAGAACGTGGCTACATATTCGGCGTTTTGCATGCTTTTTAGTTTCCGAAAAATTTAATATGTTTAATTAAAAGCATGTATGAAGGCATTCAAAGCACATTGGTGATGGATAGGTGGGAAAGTGGCCCTTTCCCTGTGACGCGAAGTGTCCGGCAAGGTTGTCCCCTCTCGCCTCTTTTCTTTGCTCTCAGCTGAGAGCCTTATTTGAGGGCAATAATTGCAGACCAAAGTATACTTGGCCTCCCTCTCCCAGGGTGTCAGACACTGCGCGTGACTGCTTACGCGGATGATATTACGCTGTATCTGCGTGATGAAGCGAGCTTGCTGCACTGCCTTCATTTTTTTACAGATACGACAAGGTGTCTGGGGCAGCTCTCAATTTTGAAAAAAGCAAATATTTTTTAATTGGCAGGCCAGAAGCGTGCCTTAATGGTGCCCTACCAATCATTCAGTGACACCATCCGCATACTTGGCATTGATTATGAGGCATGTGTGATAGCAGCTTCCTTGTGGACTTGCGTCTTAAACGAGGTGCGTAGCAAGGTGACTACAGCCAGTTCCTCTGAACTACCCATGTTGGAGAAACGCTACCTGGTCCACAGTTTTCTGCGGGCGAATATGGTACCTCACACATGTAACGCATCTACCTTTCAGAATTTTGCGTTCCCTTCAGTCTCTTGTAAGTTCATTTTTTTGGGCAGGTCGCACGGAACTAGTATGCCGTGCGGCACTCGGCCAGCCACGTTCGAAGGGTAGGTTTCGCTTCCCTTGTTTATCAGTCTGCTGTCAGCTGCTGGCTCTACGCTTCCTTCTTCGTTTGCTGCACGGTGAGGAGTGCCCAGCACGGAGGCTTGCCTTCTATTTTTTAGGCACAAATGTGAGGGAGCTTGTCCCTGACATACCACTGAATAGGGGAGCTCAGGCTTTCCGAATGCCTGTTTTTTATTCGTGTATGGTGGCATTTCGTCACCACGTCCGCCACGTGAGCCCTGACTTAGACGTCTCGGCGAACAGACTAGTGGAGTCAATGGGAACGCTACCACCGCTGGGGCCTGCGGAACATAGGCGAAGGGCGGATTCCACTTGTTGGTTACCGCTCACAGCGTCGTTTCGGCCAGGGCATTTACGTGACTTTATGTGGCTTTTGGAGGGGGGGTTTTCGCCTGCACGAGATCGGATGCAGCGATGGGGCATTGTGCGGACAGCGCAGTGCCCCAACTGCCCACTTCAGGAATGCAATAGTCACATGGCCCAGCAATGCGTCGTTGCTCGTGTTTTTTGGAGAGCAGTCCATGCCGGTTTCAGATGTCTAGGTATTAATCGATTTCAGATAAATGGTAGATGTCCCCGCGGTCGCTTTGCACGATTGCTGATTGTAGCTGACGCTTTCGCGTTATGGCGCAATCGTTGGGAGGCTGTCGCATCGAGCCGGCGTTGACGTGCGCTCTTTATCCTGGCGCGTCAGCGAAAGGAGATCGTAAGCTTTCTGGCTGAAGAGCTTTTCTACCTTGGTGAACGAGAGTTCCTTCGCCAACGGTCTTGCCCTTTTCTTTCCGTATCGGATAGACGTGTACGGGTGTTTTTTAAACCACCTTGGTACCTGTAATATAATGTAAATATTTATGTAAATATTTATATTATCCCATAGGAGACTGGAATGCTAAGGTCGGGAGTGAAGAAATATCCGGAATTACAGGCAAGTTCGGTCTTGGTGAGCCAATTGAAGCTGGGCAGAGACTAGTAGAGTTTTGTAAAGAAAACAACCTGACCATAGCGAATACTCATTTTCAACAGCACAAGAGGCGCCTTTACACGTGGATTTCACCGGACGGTCTGTACAGAAATCAGATCGATTATATTATTTGCCGGCAGAGATGGAGAAGCGCTATACAAGCAGTAAAAACAAGGCCTGGGGCCGATTGTGGCACCGATCATCAGCTTCTTGTTGCCAAAATTAAGCTTCGATTGAGGAAAACGCAGAAAACTAGAAGGCCTTTCAGGTATGATCTGGATCAAATTCCATTAGAATATGCTGTGGAAGTGAGGAATCGATTTCAAGAATTAGATCTAGAAGACAAAGAGCCCGAAGAGATGTGGACTGATGTTCGTGATATAATACAAGAAGTTGCTACTAAGGTAGTTCCAAAGCAAAAGAAATGCAAAAAAGCAAACTGGTTATCTGAAGAGGCTTTGCAAATAGCTGAGGAAAGGAGGATGGCAAAAGTTATGGGGGAAAGAGAAAGATACAAGGTTCTCAATGCGAATTTTCAGAAAATAGCAAGGAGAGATAAGAATGCCTTCCTGAACATACAGTGCCAAGCAGTTGAGGACAACAGCCAATTAAGGAACACAAGAGCTCTGTATAAGACAATCAAAGATATCAAAGGAAGCTTCTGTGCCAAGCTGGGCGTGATAAAGGACAAACGAGGCAAGGACCTCACTGAAGCCCCAGAGATAAAGAAGAGGTGGCAGGAATACACAGAAGAACTGTACAAGAAGGACCCGGATGTGCAAACCCAACATAAGACGGTTGTGATTACTGATCTCGAGCCGGGCATCCTGAAGAGTGAAGTTGAATGGGCCTTAGCTAGCTTTGCTAAGAACAAAGCTAGCGGAATTGATGGTATTCCAGCTGAGTTGCTTCAAAACCTCAACCACGACGCTGTTAACACTCTGCATACATTATGTCAGAAGATTTGGACAACCCTGCAGTGGCCACAGGATTGGAGGAGGTCAGTTTACATCCCCATTCCAAAGAAAGGCAGTGCCAAAGATTGTTCCGACTACCGCACGATCGCGCTTATTTCGCACGCTAGCAAGGTGATGTTGAAAATCCTCCAAGGTAGGCTGCAGCAGTATGTGGATCGGGAGCTTCCGGACGTGCAAGCTGGGTTTCGCAAGGGCAGAGGAACTAGAGATCAAATTGCCAACCTTCGCTGGATCATGGAAAAAGCAAAAAAGTTCCAGAAACCCATTTCCATTTACTTCTGCTTTATTGATTATGCCAAAGCGTTTGACTGCGTAGATCACAGCAGATTGTGGCAAGCTCTCCAAGAGATGGGAGTTCCAATTCACCTCATCTGTCTACTCAGGAACCTGTATGAAGGGCAAGAGGCCACAGTCAGAACTGGGCATGGTCTTACTGATTGGTTTCCGATTGAGAAAGGGGTGAGGCAAGGCTGCATACTGTCGCCCTGCCTATTTAACCTATATGCAGAGTGCATCATGAGGAAGGCCGGTCTGGACGAGTCTTCAGCTGGAGTGAAGATTGCTGGAAAACGTATCAACAACCTTAGATATGCGGATGATACCACTTTAATGGCAGAAAGGGAAGTGGAACTCAAGAGACTTCTGATGCGCGTACAAGAAGAGAGTGAGAAGTTTGGGCTTAAACTGAACATTAAAAAGACAAAGATCATGGCGTCTTGCCCTATCAAGTCCTGGAGCATCAATGGACAAGAAGTGGAAGCTGTGACAGATTTTCTGTTCTTGGGCTCCAAGATTACCTCGGAGGGAGACTGCAGCCATGAAATTAGGAGACGCCTGCTTCTGGGAAAGAGAGCAATGGTTAGCCTTGACCGCCTAGTAAAGAGCAGAGACATTAGTCTGCCAACCAAGATCCGTATAACTCGTTCTATGGTCTTTCCAGTCGTGATGTATGGATGCGAGAGTTGGACTGTGAAAAAGGCTGACCGCCGAAGAATTGACGCGTTTGAATTGTGGTGCTGGCGAAGACTCTTGAGAGTTCCTTGGACTGCCAGAAGATCAAATCAGTCGATATTGTCGACCATAAACCCTGACTGCTCATTGGAGGGTCAAATTCTAAAGTTAAAGCTCAGCTATTTTGGTCATCTGATGAGAAGAGAGGAGTCGCTGGAGAAAGATTTGATGTTGGGAAAGGTTGAGGGTCGCCGGAGAAGGGGTAGGCAGCGAACGCGATGGTTAGATGGCATCCTCGAGGCACTGCAGATGCAGTTATGTGATGTTAAGAAGATAGTGAGAGACCGGAAAGCGTGGCGTGACATGGTCCATAGGGTCACGAAGAGTCGGACACGACTGAACGCCTGAACTGAACTGAACTGATTTATGTCAACTCACTCCTGTATACATCGCAACACACATGTGCATCCACACGTCGAATGGACGTGTACTTTGTGGTTAACACACCTTAGTACCTGAAATATAATGTAAATATATATGTCCACTCACAGCTGTTCACATTGCAACCCAAATTTTCAATACACACTGCGCATATGATTGGTGTATATGTTAATATTTATTTTATTTGGCAAATTTTCTACACATTTCATGTACATTGCCATTCAAAATTGTATATATCATCATCACGAACTGCCCAAATTTTATTCTGTATGTAATACTGATCTGTGATGTATTTGTTCGTTAAGATGTATTTTCTGTACTTTCCTTTGTTGTTGATCACGTGCAATTGCTGTTTTGGTCATTTGTCGCCGCTCATGTAAATGTCTTCTGTCTAGTAAAACTTTTTCTAAACACGAAAAAGAGAAAATCCACGGGCCTGCTACTGGATCTATATCTGAGGTACCTAATTGGTTCATAGGAAAGGGAAGGCGCAGTATCTGCCACACTTACTCTGTGGACACCTGAACCGCACCGTAAGGGAAGGGAGGAAGGTGGGAGTGAAAGTGGAGAGAGAGAGAGAGAGAGAGAGAGAAAGGGGAGCCGTAGTGGAGGGCTGCGGAGTAGTTTCGACCACGTAGGGGTCATTCCGTGCGCTGACATCGCACAGCACACGGACGCCTCTTCGTTTCGCCTCCATCGAAACGCAGCCGCCGAGGTCGGGTTCGAACCCGGGAACTCCGGCACAGTAGTTTGGGCGTCTTGCCACTGCACCACCACGGCGGGGCTCTGAGGTACCTCCGCTGGCCTCTAATTGATTGATTTATAGGAAGGGAAAGGCGCGGTAACTGTCTCACTTGTTTTTTGCGGACACCTCAGCCGGAGCGGGAGGAAGGTGGGAGTGAAAGTGGAAAGAGAGAAGTAGGTGCCGTAGTAGAGGGCTACGGAGTAATTTCGACCACCTGGGGATCTCTATCGTGCGCTGACATCGCACAGCACACGCACGTCTCTTCGTTGCGCCTCCATCGAAACGCAGCCACTGAGGTCGGGTTCGAACCCTGGTGAAACGACAGAAGAGACGGAGAAAGCGGGCTGTTCCGACTAGCATCTACCGCCCCCAGGAGCCGAGCAGCCTAGCGATTAGCGGCGCTTGCTTTTTCAATGGGCGTCACGTTGGACGCGGCACTAGCTTGAGAAAGCCTATACTACTACTACTACTACTGTTACTACTACTACTACTACTACCACTATTATTATTATTATTAGTAGTAGTAGTAGTAGTAGTAGTAGTAGTAGTAGTATAGAGCAAGACTCGTTTCACTAAGTTGGCACTGAATTGTCTGTAGGTAACGGCCAAATTACTGGCTAAATATTATCTTTCCAGTTTTAATTATTAATGATAATAATATTAATTGGTTCACAGGAAGGGAAAGGCGCAGTATCTGTCACACGTGTCTGTGGACACCAAGGGATGAAGGTGTCCACAGACACAAGTGTGACAGATACTGCGCCTTTCCCTTCCTGTGAACCAATCATTATTATTATTATTAATTAAAACTGTGAAGATACTATTTAGCCAGTTAATTCGGCCGTTAACTAGACAATTCAGTGCCAACTTCGTGAAACGAGTCTTCCTCTTTCCTCTATAGTTACTACTACTAATGATAATAATAATAATAATATTAATAATAACAATTAGCAATAAATATTACTGTGTATTATTATTATTATTATTATTATTATTAATATTATTATTATTATTATTATTATTATTATTATTATTATTATTATTATTATTATTATTATTATTATTATTTAGTAGTAGTAGTAGTAGTAGTAGTATTATAGGCTCTCTCAAGCCAGTGCCGCGTCCAACGTGACGCCCACTGAAAAAGCATGCGCCGCTAATCGCTAAGCTGCTCGGCTCCTGGGTGCGGTAGATGCTAGTCGGAACAGGCCGTTTTCTTCGTCTCTTCTGTTGCTTTGTCCCTTGCGGAGCCACCGTACCGAGCAAACCCAAATACGCAGCCGGGCGTCTTACCACTGCACCACCCCGGCGGGCCCTCCGCTGCCTCGTGCGCACAGAATAGAAAATAAAGAAGAAAAAGAAGAGAGAGAGAAAGACATGCGCCGCAACAACTGCCGTCCACCGAAGCGGTGGCGGGTGCAATGACGGTCTACAATAATAATAATGATTGGTTCACAGGAAGGAAAAGGCGCAGTATCTGTCACACTTGTGTCTGTGGACACCTGAACCGCGCCGTAAGGGAAGGGAGGAAGGTAGAGTTCGAGGAGCCGTAGTGGAGGACTTCGGAGTAACTTCGACCACCTCGGGATCTTTGACGTGCGCTGACATCGCACAGCACGCGGCCGCCTCTTCGTTTCGCCTCCATCGAAACGCCGCCGCCGAGGTCGGGTTCGAACCCGGGTATTCCGGACAGTAGTCGGGCGTCTTACCACTGTACCACCCCGGCTTTTTGTTTTTTCTTCATTGCATGAATTGGTACAAATAAATCAGTAAAAGATCGTGGTTGCCATGCCCCTTGGCTCACAACCGTGTCTAATGAACTTTCATTACCACAAGTTCGCCCATCAGACTCAAGACCTCCTCCGCAGCGTCTTGCTGCTCCAAAATTTCTTTTAGTTTATACACTTGTTCAACAAAATAATCACATACAGATCGTGCATCGACATCACAGTGTCTATAAGCCATCCTACTCCTTCAAATACTGTGAAGGCTCAATAACATGATGAGGTCATGCTGAAAATCATCATTAACAGTTGTCAAGTACCGAATTCCACGTGGCGTCAAAGGCAGGTCTTTTTTAAGTGTCCTTTGTAACACATCCCAGTAAAACGCCGCATCCCAACAATCCAGGAACACGTGCTCAACTGTTTCAGGTTTCCTACATAGACAGTTTGAGCCCCAAGGTACAAAAAGGCCCTTTTATTCCCTCCATGTTTTGACTGGGAGGGTTCCTGTATGCAATTTAAAAAAGAATGTTTTTACGCCCGGTGCAACAGTCATGTTTTAACTCGCTTGAGCACGTGTTTCCCAGGGCTTTCACAGTATAAGGTTCTGTACAATGGAGCTGGGAACAATTTCGAAATAAGATCCTTGTACAGCCGCTTAGGTGGTACCGTCGCTAAATATTCTACAGAGTAGCGCACGCGCAAAAACCTGAACGACCACACCACTTCTCGCAGGAAGCGTGACACAGTGTATCCCCGAGCAGAGCATGAAGAGACTATAAACTCTGGAATTGCACTGGATAGCATGATTTACATAAAGGTTCTCAAGAATGCATCTTTTTGGTCACGTAGCAAACAAAACCTTAAAACCATCTGCCGCACATATAGATGCATTAGAGACAACCCTCCGTCTTTAACTCGCCGAAAGAGATTATCTCTGCTAATTCGTTCCCAGTTGGACGACCAAATGAAGACCGCAAATACACGATGGAACTTTGTATATTGATTCGAGCACAATACAATACTTGAAGTAAATACACCAAAAAGGTATTGCATACAGTTGCACGGGCGAAAATAGAGAAGTTACGTCCCATCCATCCTTTCGTCCTTTCCCGTATTTCTTCCGCTTTTTCATTCCAGTAATTCGTATTTTCCCCGTATTTGTCCAATGGGACTCCCAAATAAACTCCGGGCTTTGTAGCCCATCTTACTCCACAGAAAATTTCCGGTTCCTCTTCCCATTCCCCGTGCCAGACTCCGAGACTTTTCTTTAAATTAACAGCACTACCAGTCTGCCTGCAATACCTTTGTGTTACTTTCAAAGCTTCCGAAACGCTTTCGCGATCTTCACAAAAAAGCGCCACATCATCAGCGTATGCCAATATTTTCACTTCACATACTCCCAGCTTAAAACCACGGATGTATTCGTTAGCAATTACCATTCTACACAATGGTTCCAAATATATAGCAAAGAGGAGAGGAGACAGTGGACATCCCTGCCGCACAGATGGTCTTACATCAATTCTTTCAGATAACACTTTGTTAATCATAAGGCGTGTAGAACATGCATAAGCCATTTTAACTCCTTTCAATACAACGGCACCAACACCAATATGTTTCTGTGTTGAGTCCATTGTTTTGCAAGAACATTCCCAGAACTCGAAGTTTGCTGACCTCGGGCACTTGAAGCCCATCTATGGTGATGTATATGGAGGGAAGTTTTTGCTTGGTAAGGCGGCGGTTTGGGTGCAGCAACAGCAGTTCGGATTTAGTGGGGGAGCACGCTAGACCGATGGATGCTGCGTGCTTTGCCACAACGTCCGCTCCTGCTTGAAGAGTGTCCTCTATGTTTCCTACATTTCCCGTGGTTGTCCACGGGGTAATTTCATCCGCATAGAGGGTGTGGGAGAGGTTTGGGATTTGTGTTAGTTTGTGAGCCATCGGGATGAGGGTGACGTTATATAGTAGGAGGGATAGGACTGATCCCTGGGGTGTTCCGCGATTACATAGAGAGAAGGTGGGGGATTCTATAGGACAGAGTTTGAGTTCCGCGGTGCGGTCGCGGAGAAAGGCTGCGATATATGAGTGGGTGCGTTCTCCTACCCCTAGGCTGGAGAGGGCGTCAAAGATTGAGTCATGTTGTATATTATCAAATGCTTTGGTGAGGTCCAGAGCCAATAAGGCTCTCGTGCGGTTTCGATGCTGCGGATGTAGATTTTGTTCGGAAATTTGGAGCATGATGCCTTGTGCGGATAAGTGGCTTCGGATTTCCAGCATCGTGTGTAGAAAGAGATTGCGAGTATACATGTGGTTGTGTAACCTGTTAAGGATTACATGCTCGAAACGTTCGCCCATGCATGAAGTGAGAGAGATTGGTCAGAGGTTGGTTATGTTTAGTGGTTTGCCTGGTTTGGGAATGAAGGTGACTCTTGCGTGTGTCCATTCCGGGGGGATAGTACCTGCCTTCCAGTGCAAGTCTGTCACGGCTTGGATAGAATTGTCATCCAGGTTGCGCAGAGCTTTGTTTGTTATCCCATCTATTCCTGGGGCGGACATTGTGCGGAGTTTACGCATCGCTGCTAGAACCTCCCATGTCGCTATGTCTGCATCGAGATCGGGGTTGGGCTTGTCCGTGTATGAAGGGAGTATAGTTCGTGGCGTATTTGTGAGGTACTTGACTTTTAGGGTTTGTATCGTTACCGTGTTGAGAGCTTTTTGTGTGATTAGGTTCTAGAAGGTACCTCAGTAGCTTCCACGTGTCTTGAAGTCCGAGGTTGCCTTCCATGCGGTCGCACACCTGTCCCACTGTTGTCGGATTAGTTACGTTGCATGTGCCTCTATGGTCTTAATCAAGGCTGAGAGCCTTCTTTTCAGGGATCGGTTATGCTTGTTTTTGAGCCATCGCTTTTGTAAGCTGTGCCTCCCACATGTGTAGAAGGCGGCTATCGATGACGTCCAACTCTTTGGTGTTCGGGACCTCCGACGTGACCGTGGCTATGTCGCGGGTTAGGTCATTGACCCAATTTACGAGGTGATCTATTTGAGTGGGGGCATCTTTTCGGAGGTTTCGGAACTTGTCCCAGTTTGTTATTTTGAGGCGCTTTTTGACATATGGAGTGATGAAGCTTAGAGAGAAGGAAGTTTGGATAATGTAGTGGTCGCTGCCTAATGATGTCTGCATGTTCGACCACTGGCATTGTGTGAGATGTTTTGTAAGTGTAAGATCAGGTGTAGTGTTTCGCTGCACACTGTTTCCAATACGCGTATGTTGCTGCGGTTCGTTCACCAGTGTAAAGCCCTCGTTTTGTAGGAGCGCCCAGAGTTGGGATCCCTTGCGGCAATTTGATGTGTAGCCCCAACTGGCGTGTCGAGTGCTGAAGTCACCTACCACAATCAGCGGGTGGCGTGTGCTGATCTGCAATGTTTTTCGCAGTGCTACCATGAGGGGAGCTGCTTTACCCTTAGGGTGACTGTAAATGTTTAGGGTAAAGAGACGGGCTCATTCTGGTTCGTGGCAGGAGTACAATGAGATGACAGTCGATGTCTTCTAATTCCATCTAGTGATCTTTAGTGGTGTAGTTGCGGTGTACCAATGTAGCAATTTTATACACGGTTGTGTTTGTTGGTATGGGAGGGTGTAGTTGAGGAGTTTAACAGACGCCCACGTTTCTTGGAGTGCGATGACTGTAGGTATTTCTGCCTCGGACAGAGACTGAATATGGAGTTGCAGGTTGCTGCGCTTGGAGCGAAAACTTCAATTCCACTGCCACACTCTAATTTCCTTGCGGTTTCCTGCCATCGTTAGGTATGTTGCAAGATGGGGTAGTCGATGTTTTGGGGTGAGAGACTATGATGTGATTGAGCTTGAACTGGAATTGACCTACGAGTTTTGCTTGGGAAGATTGCTGCTGCTCTATCGCTGTCAACCGAGTGCTGAGGTCAGTGGACCATGAATTTGTGCTTCGAGCCATTTGCTTTGAACTTTTCGGCCAGCTTTTGTTCGAGGAAAGACAGAGAAGTGAGGAGGTCTGATTTATTTTGATTTGTCGTTTGCTGCGGGGTCTGTTCCGTAGCCTTACGCTTGGTTGGGGCATTGTGGGAGGTGGAAGGTGTGGGGCTTGATGTGGGAACAGGTGATGGGGAAGGGTGTGGAAGGTTCTGTGCTGGATAGGGGGTGAGGGGTTGGACTTCCATTCGCTCTGTGGGGGACAATTTTTCCAGTAAAAGCTGTAGCAGATTGCTAAGCTTGGCGCGCTCTGTTGTTGAATTTGTTGGTTCTGTTTCTCTAACCAGACCTTAAGAAGGGCGTTCTCACGGACGAGGGAGGAAGATCGCAGGCCCCAGCTCACCTGTTTGTCTGGGATGGGCTGGTCTGCCAGAGACGGGAAGGATGGCGACCGGTTCCGGGACCTGGGTGGTTTGGATTCCGTCCTCGCTGTCGATTCAGAGCGGTTGTGAGAGAGGCTGCGATTAGCAGAGTTGGACCGGTGCCTGGTGCGGGACTTCCGGGCAGTCGACTGGTCCGCTGCGCCTTCGGCAGGGGTGGTTGTTGTCCTGTTGTTTCCCGGATGGTTGTAGCGCTCTTGGCAATCCTTAGATCCTGTGAAATGGGTACCGTTGCAGAGAATGCTGCATTTCGCCGCGCACGTAGGTGGTTCCAAGGGTGTGTGAGCGTCTCCACATCGCTGGCGTAAATTGTTCTTTGGCTTGGTGCACACATCACTTCTATGGCCAGCCTGGTGGTAATTATGGCAGGCTTCCGCCTTGGCCTAGAAGGGGTAGCAATTATATACAGCGCCGTAGAAACGGAGTTGCCGGGGGACCGTCTTCGTATTGATGAACGTAACCAGGATTGATTTAGTTCTTCCCAGCTGTCGGGCGTCCGTGATGGTGAAGGATTGGCTTCGGTTGAACATCTGCAGTTCCTGGAAAACTTCTGGTGTTTGGTCGTATATGGCGTTGTATATTATGCCTCTGATGGCGGTGTAAGGTTGGGCGATGTATGCCTTCATCGGGTATTGTTTATCCGCAACTTGGAGGGATGCAAGTTGGACGTAGCGTTTTGCTCTGTCATCGGAGGGAGTACTTATGGTGAAAGAGTTGTTCCGGCGATTGATTCGGGTGACGTCTTGTTGCCGGACTGCTTCCATTGGGAGTTTCAGAGTAGTACTCACTAGGAATTAGATGTATCCTCCGTTATGCTTGCTGATTGATTGATTGATTTATAGGAAGAGAAAGGTGCGGTAACTGTCTCACTTGTTTGCTGTGGACACCTCAACCGCGCCGTAAGGGAAGGTAGGAAGATGGGAGTGAAAGTGGAGAGAAAGAGGAGCCGTAGTGGAGAGCTACGGGATAATTTCGACCACCTGGGGATCTTTAACGTGCGCTGACATCGCACAGCACACGGACACCTCTTCGTTTCGCCTTCATCGAAACCGAGGTCGGGTTCGAACCCGGGTACTCCGGTACAGTAGTCGGGCGTCTTACCGCTTGCTGAGGTCGAGACCTCCATTAGGGCAGTAGATAATCTTCAAATCATCGGCAGGTAGCTTAGGTAACGGGGCTTGATGCCTCATAGTAGTGGATTAAGACTTGCATTGGTGTAGCTGTGCCGGTGTGGCCTGGCCGGCCGGTGGCGGAGGTGGCGGAGGTGGCGAGTGCGTGCTGGGCTGCCCGGACGCGAGTGGCTTCGGGTGATTCAGCGTTCGGGCTTCAATAGCCCTAATCCATTTCGGATCGGTGTCGAATACCTCAGGAGTGATCGCTTCCCCGTCGGCTTGATGGGCCATGCTGCTGTGGGCACGTCCACGTGCCAGGAGAGGGTCCCGGTGCGAGGGAGGCCAGGCACAGCCGCGCCTGGGCCGCTTCTGGTAGAAATTGCTCGGTTTATAGCAAGTTCGTGCGCGAAATTACAAAAAAAGTAGTAGTGGGCAGGTGCAGAGCAGTTTCAGAAACCGTTTGCTGCACTTGAGTTCATAGGGAGTCGATCAGATCGCATAAATCAGTCGAAAAAATGAAGGGTCGATGCGAACGCGTCCGCTCATTACGCGGGCCGGTGAGCCTCCTTCGCCCTCTTACCACTAGGCAGACACGCCACTTTCATGCCCTCTCCTTAGCGCCTTACTTTGCAAGGACTAACTTATACAAATTCTCCTTTTTCCCTAATACAATTGCAGATTGGAATAGTTTGCCTGCTTCTTCTCTCCAACCTTTAGATATGCTGGAATTAAGTATGTAATGAGTTATGAAATTTTGCCTCCTGTCAGTTCTTGGGTGTCGGTTTTGATTGACCAGTTTTTTTTGTTGTTGTTGTTGTTGTTGTTGTTGTTGTTGTTGTTGTGCTCATATTTTATGTGCGGTAACTATAACCGCTTCCACTGGTCTACTTAATGTGTCGGTGTGTTTTGTACCTTGTGCTTTCTTGCTTTTTTGAATTGCCGCTCCTGCTTGGGCGCTCAGCCTGTAGTAAGTTCTAAATAAGAAATAAAATAAAATAATAAAGTAAAGTGCAGTGAAGGGAAGTCTCCAAGATCATCTCTCGCTCTAAAAGCGAGATTACCATTAAGCTGCATGCGCCTTGAAAGGGGTCATGCCACGGTCATCCAATTAATTACAGTTGTGTAGTCTAGTAGATAATACTGGACCTTATTATTCTATTTAGGAAATTTGAGCGCCCTATACGCATTCCTTATTTTTAAATAAATGGTTGAAGTTGACCCCGCAAAGCTCATCCCGCCGACAGCGATCGCCATGTTGAGATGCTTGGTGACGTCACAGACCAAACCGGCCATCACGTCGTCTGCCTGTACCGGCGTCGATAAGCTGCCGATGCACTGTATTGTGTTCGCGCTTGCTAAAAGGCCAGCATGACTTCCTATAATATGTGTACTCGTAACACAGATTGCAGTGAAGCACGATTTAGTTCTTACCAACAGATTACAATTTGTCCTCAACATTTCCAAAAGTATGACCGTGAACCTACGTTATGACCCACGCTCCAACTTGTATCGCATTCAGATTTTTCCAACAAGAGTTTATTAAGGCGAAGGTTATGTTGGTGAGGCCAAACTGCGGACGCAAAAAATAGTCTTGAGACCTAGCGCAGTGTAGTAGCATTACTTTTCCCTACGGCGCGGATCAGGTGTCTACAGAGGAGATGCGACAGATACCGCGTCTTTCCTTGTCTGTAAATCATCTAACGCGAAAGCATTGTAGGCCGTATAAGAAATTAATAAGTAAAATTAGTTATGATTGTAATTATTAATCCTAACAATAAACAATGCTGATTAGAAATAATGACAGTGGTAAAAGAAAACAATGAAATAAAAAGTAAGAAATAAACATAACAAATTAATAACCTATTTTTTGGCTGTGTGGGAGTCCTATATAGACCTCCTTCACTCCGGCTACTTCACGAAAATGCGGTGGCGCTGTCGTCGTTAGTGACTTTCGCGTGGTAGGCAAAACAACGCTTCAGTCGCCTTGCTTCCCGTGATTGTGCGATGGCTTGCTGCTGCCGGGAAATGCAGAGTACCATGCCGACTAATCGCTTCACTATGACATGTGCTGAAAGGCACACAAGAGGAAGTTTAGTAAGCTTGCAAAGGCTTTTTGCCGACAATGGTCGCCGTAAACAGTTGTGGGCCGCCGCGGTGAAGCGCCAAGGCTGCTCATCGAATATGCGGCAAACACTTCGTTACGGCTAAGCTGGAGCTTATTCACCTTTACGCCAGAGTGGTCTACCGGATCAAAGGTCGCGAATCACTCGAGTTTGGCCTTTTTTACGACGCGTGATGGGATCTTGGTGTGCGGGCGCGGGTGCGCTGGTAACATACATAGACGAGGCAGTCATATATATGTTGTATTGCGTAGGCCTGTTTCTTTGTTGGAGCATGCATAGATGTTTACCTATGTGAACTGTTCCTCAAGCCCGTTTTTTCACTTTGGTAATTTATGTATGCGCAGTGAGCTGCTACTCGAAAGATCTGTGTTGCACTGCTCGATCTATGATATATATGTTGCATGGCTAACCTTCGCCACGTTCACGTCAAATTATTTTTATTACTTCCAGATGAAGACTCCCACTTCACGTTAACAGCTAGTGATTTGGAGCGGAGCTGCATTTTTTTTTATTTATGCCGAGCGCTTTTATTTGTATTCACAGCGGCTGATTGTGAATGAGAATTGTGGGGTGGCGAGACCGAACAGGGCCACCCTAACTACGGAACCACGGGTGAAGGTAAAAACGGCCCCTGAAAAGAGGTCCCCAGAAGATACAGCCACGAAACAAAGGCCCCTGGACTATATGGCCCCGGAAAAAAACGTCCAGAAAGGTCCCCTCAGGAAGCGGCCCCTAGGAAAAAATGTCACCGAAGAAATTGACTGAAATCTGCCCGGAACTCACTTCGCGAAAAATTAAACATCTTATGATGCCGTTTTTTTTTGTTTTTTTTTTTTAGAATAGATGTAACCATTGTTTGGGTACTGGGTCCTCTGGGTGTTTACAGAAACTGGAGAAGACTTAGCATGAAAGCATATCGAATAAAAAAAAAAAAGCCCCACCACTATATAATATCCAGCGAGTATTATGCGGTGCATAGTTTCCAGTTTCCAAGCTGGGAAATATCGCTCTTTAATATAGGTCTAATCACCCGGCTAATATTACACATTCGAGAGACGTGCTTGTCCTCCACCGCACAAATTTCGGTGCCATAATGGTTTTCTTTTTTTTTTTTTTGCGAACGCACAGCATCAGTACCATGTTTTGCAAATTTCAAGCGGACGGGTAGAAAGATTCACTGTAGCCTACATTACTGCGGCTAGACTCGAGGAAACTCAGTATAGGCCTTTAGTAAAAGAACTACAGGACGTGAAAAAGAAACAAAAAAAAAAAGACGGCGGGGTTCAAAATATAAATACTGTTCAAGCTAAAACCATAAACACAGATGGCAGATAAAAACAGTAAAAGTTAATTACAATGAGCGAAATTTATCGCTGATAAATCAAGCACCGGGCAAGGCGAAAGCTCGACTTTGTAGTACGTTTAATTGCATCTATTTGGGGACATTTTATCCGAGGCCATTTTTTCCGGGACCACTTTTTCCTGGGACGTTTTTACCGGAACCCACGTAACCACATTGGCCGCTGCAGCTCGTAATTGTAATGTAAGCTAACAGCGGGACTACCCGTGATAAAATTGTTACCATTAACGACGACAGCCGCCCGCGACCAGAGCAGATATAACAGACGCGCAGCGTTGTGATTTTAATGAATAACGAAATGATACGCAAGTCCGTGCAGTGTTAAGGCTACTGTTGCCATGCTGACCTAAATCACCTTACCCATACAGCCGCTCGACGCTAGCGAGGTGCTTCGTGCTTACCAAGAACACTCATTTGCCGCTCGGTGTGAAGAATCATCCGATAACGCAATGATGCTTCGAGCGGACTACCTCGTACGCGGTTTGCGGCGCTATATATCAGCGAAAAAAAATCACCGTCAGCGTACTCGACTCATAGTAGTTGTAAGCATCCGAAGCTTCGTAATTCTCTATGCGTTCCGCGCTTAATTTTCTCGGAGAAAACAGCAAATAGATGTCAACGTCGCTCATTTTTCCTGGCGGCAGCAACGCTTCTCTTGTGCGCCTTGAACCCAATCTCCATCGGTACGGCGTGCGGGTTCGTACGCTGCACGCCGTGTAGGTAGAGTTTTTCAATGTATCGCTTCTGTCCTCACCACTGAGGCTCACGAATACTAGCACATGGTCATTTCGTCTGCCAAGAAGGCGCCTACAAATCACAATAACACGGCCTTAACAAGCTTGGCCACAGTGCTGCGGCCGCGGTCGTGCTTTTTGCCTACCGTGGGATCGCTAACGATAGCAGCGCCACCTCGATCATCTTGTTTGTTTGCAAACATGGAGGAGGTCTATAGCATTATATGATATAGTGCTCGCATAGAGCAACTGTTTTGTTTCGGCGTCACCGCATATGATGCGAAAAACCAAATTCTTCTGATCGAATTAGGCAAGTACCGAAAATGAACTTGGTATAAAACAATACCGGCTACCAAATTCCACCTCTGTGAAAATTTGAAATGTTTAGCGGGGAGAAGCATATCCCATGTTGCGCAACACGCGGTGGATGGTGGATATGTGATAGGCAACTGATAATTTCTCAATTATCCCCACAGTAATGACTGAGGTCCCTCGACAAACCACAAGACTTGAAATATAGTAAAACGTTACACCGATATATAAAATTAAAACGAAAATGCAAAAACGAAACAAACTTTTTTCTTTTTTTTTTTTCTGTAGACGTACTAGTCCAATCCAATCCAACGAGAAACGCAGCTGCTGTTGGTTGCTGTAGGTGCTCCACCGTAGGCGAAGCTGCGATTGCTGCGTGTGTAATCGAAAGTAAACAAAGTTGCATCCTCTAACGTCGCGGCGAAACAATCGCTTCGCGCATTTTGCTTCTCACAGTCGTACGTTGCTTTGGGACCAGCAGGCGTGCGAACGGGCATTCCTATCCCCGATGGGTGGCGACCGGGAGCGGTGATCGTTCCAGACGCTCGTCGACAAACGAGCAGGTGTGCGTGTGTGAGCGAGTTTAGTAGCCGCCGACGCGCATTGTGCACCGTGAAGGGGTCGAGGTCGCAGTTGGTGCCCGCTACTGAAGCTTCCCTTCAACCACCGAGATGCAGGGTCCCGAAGCGCTCCACTTGGAAGACGCATTGGAGGACAATCCGCAGGTTGGTAATAGTTAGTCAACAATTACCGACGACTCTGCACGCTCGGATGATTTCGATATCTCGTGGGCGTTTCCACCGCTCCTCTTAGCCACATTGTTCACCGTACTTTCCTCAGTTGTTTTTATAAACATCGGTAAAGTCGCAACTTTTTAGTTCGATGCCAGCGTGCGAGCACACGTCCTGTCGTGTTTGCCTACTCGTGTTCACGCAGTATGTTTAGGTTCAGCGTCAGAAGCGGCAATACGAATGTTTGTTATTGTCGCCTAATGTTTCATCAAATCCGATGTTGCCACGCCTTTTGAAAAGAATTCGCCGCGCGAAATTCGGCGCGGTAACGTCTCTTGAACGGCAGGGAGCGCGCGATCTTCGTTCACGAAGTCAGTTATCGATGCTCTAACTAGTTTGTGCACTGCAGGAAATGCCGTGATCAATGGTCTGTTGATGGCAATAGCTGGATCAGCTTCCGCTTGTGCGTGTACAGAGAAATACTTAGCTTCGGTTATGTTGCCTGCCAACGACGGGCTGACGTAATTGTCAATACTGTTCTTCGAGCGTAACCAAAAGCTCACGCGTATGTTCCCACCATAAAAAGAACGCGGCTTAAACCCATTTTTGTTTCGTTTGTTCTTAACAGGAACCGTACACCTTACCTTATTCTATGAAGCGAAGAAGTTTTCCGCTGATCAGTAATTTAGGTAACACTTTATTTACTCAGCTTTTAGAATCAGCTGTTTGGTCACTTTGTGAAGAAATGCCGGAGTAGTTTCGTTAACCATTGTAAGGTCAGCTGTCGCTGCAGAGGACAGCCATAGCGGGCCCCTTCATACCACATCTATGAAAGCACTTCATTTCATCTCTGTGAGCTTGTAAAATCAAGAACATAACATGTTGTTCTTGACAACAAATCTTGACAGTTTCATTACTTGCACTGTTGGTGGAACTCTGTGCATAGTTCTCTGGAAACTAATTTGAGCAAATTATTTTTGAGCGAGTTGTTCATAGATCCATCACAATATTGAAAGACTTGAATTGGTTTATTGGTACCCTACATGAAATGCTTGAAATGCAGTCAGCTCAACTCAGGTTATATGCCTTCCAAGTAGGACTAATATGGCTAAAAATACTTATCATTTTATGACTGGCTGTGCCACTTTTAAGCATCCTATCAAATGTCATGAAATGCACATTTGAGAAATAATGTCCTCCACTAGTGTAGAGGCTTGGTCTAGGGGTGGCATGCCATCTTCAGGACAGTGAAAAGGAGACAAGGCTCAAGGAACAGATGTAAATATGGGTGTTGTGTGTACACACTATAAACAGGTCTTCGTCTCCTTATCATGTTTGCACTGATCAGAGAATGATATACCATTCCCAACAAGAGCTCAGAAAAATGTCTTTGTTTTAAAACACAAGTCACTACATTTGTTTCGTAATTTGTGCTCTTCTCTTTTTTATGCTAACACAAAAACAGGCACAAATTTTCTCTATGGGTAGGAACCGGACAGTGAAGGACACAAACAACGATAAAGCCAGCACTTCACAATCTTGACTAAGTTGTGCTAAACTGAAGCAATAATCTTCTGACTGGAAGCAATGTGTCGCAGTCATTTGCGCTCACACACTCTTGCCTGTTCTATTTTCAGTGCATCAGCATTCAACATGATTTGCCTATTTTTCAGACAAATGCATGATATCTTCGTACGTAAGTGACCTTTAGAAATAAGAACCACTACAGAAGTGCCCCTTAACTGCAAATAGTGTAGGAAAAATTAGCAGGCATCTGTAGGTGTTATCAACTTCAACGTTCTTTTTTTCCACTGGTTTACAAACCGTTTTTGAGCTATCTTTTAGGTAACTGTTTTATAGATAACTCGTACAAGCAATTTATCCTACACTCACCAAACGACCTGTTATGAACAACACGCATTAATAATATAATTTTGGCAACAAAAAAAAAATTGCTTGGATACCTGTGACATAGTAGCCGAAACAGTAACCTAGCCCTCAGTAATTGTGTTTTGATACTTGGCATTCAACATCAAAGGCAAGTGAAATCCACTCCTGCAGCTCAGCTTTTGGAGCAAAACAATATGTAGATGAATAATGCAGTTGAAAATCGGTTTCTGTTATCCAATGGGTGGCTTCCGTGGGATTATTATCATTATGCCCCGCTGCTATCGTGCAGCGGTTAGGTGCTCGACTGCTGTGCCCTAGGATGCTAGGTCGAATCCCGGCTGTGTTGGCCGCTTTTTGAAGGAGGTGAAAAGCAAGGTGCATCCATGTGCTGTGCAATGTCCGTGCACATTGAAAAACCCCAGGTGGTCAAAATATTTCTGGAGCCCCCTACTACGGCATCTCTCATAGCCCGAGTCACTTTGGATGTTAAACCCCATAAACCAAACCAAGCCTGTTATTGTTATATCATAGGTGCTGTGGTGGGAGGCCAAAGCTGGTGGCAATAATCAGATTACAGATATCCATAGGTCCTTGCTGTCATCCGTAAACATCTCGTGCGATCTTTTGGTTGTGTTGAGAGGGCAGGAACATCAAGTGCGTTGGCATTTCGGCAGCAGCAAAGAATTTCTCTCTCTTGATGCCTAACGGCCAAGTGTTGATGTACCACAAGAATACTTCATTCTCACAACAGAAGCCATCTTTATAACCAGTCAGTTCAGTCGTGTCCTACTCTTCGTGACCCTATGGACCGTATCACGCCACGCTTTCCGGTCTCTCACCATCTTTCTAACATCACATAACTTCATCTGTAGCGCCTCGAGGATGTCATCTAACCATCGCGTTCGCTGCCTACCCCTTCTCAAGTGACCCTCAACCTTTCCCAATATCAAATCTTTCTCCAGCGACTCCTCTCTTCTCATCAGATGACCAAAGTAGCTGAGCTTTAACTTTAGAATTTGACCCTCCAATGAGCAGTCAGGGTTTATGGTCGACAATATAGACTGATTTGATCTTCTGGCCATCCAAGGAACTCTCAAGAGTCTCCGCTAGCACCACAATTCGAACGCGTCATTTCTTCGGCGGTCAGCCCTCTTCACAGTCCAACTCTCGCATCCATACATCACAACTGGAAAGACCATAGCACGAGTTATACGGATCTTGGTTGGCAGTCTAATGTATCTGCTCTTTACTAGGCGGTCAGGGGCTAGCCATGGCTGTCTTTCCCAGAAGCGGACGCCTCCTAATTTCATGGCTGCAGTCTCCTTCTGGGGTAATCTCGGAGCCCAAGAAGAGAAAATCTGTCACAGCTTCCACTTCTTCTTCCTTGATGCTCCAGGACTTGATAGGGCAAGATGCCACGATCTTTGTCTTTCTAATTTTCAGTTTAATTCCAAACTTCTCGCTCTCTTCTTGTACGCGCATCAGAAGTCTCTTGAGTTCCAATTCACTTTCTGCCATTAAAGTGGTATCATCCGCATATCTAAGGTTGTTGACACGATTTCCAGCAATCTTCACTCCAGCTGAAGACTCGTCCAGACCAGCCTTCATGTTGCATTCAGCATATAGGTTAAATAGGCAGGGCAACAGTAAGCAGCCTTGTCTCACTCCTTTCTCTATCGGAAACCAATCAGTAAGACCCTGTCCAGTTCTGCCTGTGGCCTCTTGCCCTTCATACAGGTTCCTGAGGAGACAGATGAGGTGAATCGGAACTCCCATCCCTTGGAGAGCTTGCCACAATCTGCTATGATCTACGCAGTCAAACACTTTTGCATAGCCAATAAAGCAGAAGTAGATGGGTTTCTGGAACTCCTTTGCTTTTTCCTTGATCCAGCGAAGGTTGGCAATCTGGTCTCTAGTTCCTCTGCCCTTGCAAAACCCAGCTTGCACGTCCGCAAGCTCCCGATCCACATACTGCTGCAGCCTACCTTGGAGGAGTTTCAACATCACCTTGCTAGCATGCGAAATAAGCGCGATTGTGCAGTAGTTGGAACAATCTTTGGCACTGCCTTTCTTTGAAATGGGGATGTAAACTGACCTCCTCTAATCCTGTGGCCACTGCAGGGTTGTCCAAATTTGCTGACACAATGTATACATATCGTTAACAGGGTCGTCATGGTTGAGGTTTTGAAGCAACTCAGCTGGAATGCCATCAGTTCCACTAGCTTTGTTTTTAGCAAGGCTGGCTAAGGCCCATTCAACTTCACTCTTCAGGATGCCTGGCTCGAGATCAGTAATCACAACCGTCTTATGTTGGGCTCGCACATCGGGGTCCTTCTTGTACAGTTCTCATCTGTATTCCTGCCACCTCTTCTTTATCTCTGAGGCTTCAGTGAAGTCCCTGCCTCGTTTGTCCTTTATCACGCCCAGTTTAGCACAGAAGCTTCCTTTGATATCTTTCATTGTCTTATACAGAGCTCTTGTGTTCCTCAATTGGCTGTTGTCCTCAACTGCCTGGCACTGTATGTTCAGGAAGACATTCTTATCTCTTCTTTCTATTTTCTGAAAATCCGCATTGAGAACCTTGTGTCTTTCTCTTTCCCCCATAACTTTTGCCATCCTCCTTTCCTCAGCTATTTGCAAAGCCTCTTCAGATAGCCAATTTGCCTTCTTGCATTTCTTTTGCTTTGGAACTACCTTAGTCGAAACTTCTTGTATTATGTCACGAACATCAGTCCACATCTCTTAGGCTCCCTGTCTTCTAGGTCTAATTCTTGAAATCGATTCCTCACTTCCAGAGCATATTCTTATTGAATTTGATCCAGATCATACCTGGAAGGCCTTGTAGTTTTCTGCGTTTTCCTCAATCGAAGCCTAAATTTGGCAACAAGAAGCTGATGATCGGTGCTACAATATGCCCCAGGCCTTGTTTTTACTGCTTGTATAGCGCTTCTCCATCTCTGCCGGTAAAGAATATAATCAATCTGATTCCTGTACAGACCGTCCGGTGAAGTCCATGTGTACAGGCGCCTCTTGTGCTGTTGAATATGAGTATTCGCTATGGTTAGGTTGTTTTCTTGACGAAACTCTACTAGCCTTTGCCCAGCTTCATTTGGCTCACCAAGACCGAACTTGCCTGTAATTCCGGATATTTCTTCACTCCCCACCTTAGCATTCCAGTCTCCTATGAGAGGAAGGACGTCTGATGATGGGGTGCGGTCTAAAAGGCATTGCAGGTCAGCATAAAATCTCTCAACGCCCGCTTCGTCAGCAGTAGTGGTTGGTGCATAGACTTGGATAACTGTTATGCTGAAAGGGTGACCTTGGATCCGAAGTGAAATCATTCGGTCATTTTTGGGGTCGTACCCTAGCACTGCTTTTTCCATTCTTCTGTTTACTATTAGAGCGACCCCATTCCTTCTTCTGGATTCGTGCCCACAATAAAAGACATAATGGTCGCCAGAATTAAATTCTCCCATTCCGGTCCACTTGAGCTCACTGATACTCAGGATATCAATGTTCAATCTGTCCATTTCTCGCTTGACGACATCCAGTTTACCTTGCGTCATAGATCTTACATTCCATGTTGCTATGTGATATATCTCCTTGCAACATCGGACTTTCCGGTCGCTTCTCGACACATCCACAACTGAGCGTCCTTTTGGCTTTAGCCCAGCCGCTTCATTTGTCCTGGAGCTACTAGGAATCGCCCTTTGTTAATCCTCAGTAACATGTGAGACGCCTTCCAACCTGGGGGGCTCATCTTCCTGTTCTGCAAATGCCACCTGATGATCCTTCAAGAGTATCTGGAGAGTATGTGACCCTATGCCTTAAAATAATTACTAGAGGGCTGCCAGGCCTTCATCATTGTCAGGCGGAGTATACCCACGGCAGGGCGAAGCCCCAGCTGCTTTCCTCCTTTTGGCTTGGCCTTCATCACTGGTAGAATGTCTGACTGCTTTTAGTTTAATGTAGCCGCCAATCTCATTATTTTCCTGTCTACTTCGGCTACTGTACAGATCAGTATTCAACTCCTCGGCTACTTTGACTACAGGCTTTAGCTGCTTTATTTTAACGCCACCCCCTTTTACCTAATATCAGTTGTGTCCTCCTCTCAGCTCGGTAATAGGAACAGCTTATCATGACCCCCTCACGATTGCATGAAGACTATCCTGTTTGTTCATCTGTTCTTCATTCACACAGCTGAAAACTGAAATACTTTGCCTGCAGTATAGCATAGTTAAAGGCTACTGTACAATCTATGGAATGTTTGTCCTAGTTAAAGATATAACCATTTTCCTTTCTCTACATTTTGTTTGCCTCTTTTTCTTCTTCTGTCATCTTAACCTTGGGAGGAATTGAAATTTTTTTCTTCATTACAGTGACCATAGCCCTTTCTGTAGTGCTCCTGCCTGGAGTCTTTGATGTAGGTAAAGTTAGGTGAATCTAGGTTACAAGTGCTTTGGAAGCAAACAGTTAGAGGAAGGAGGCCTTCTTAGACGTCACAGAGCTAAATATTTCGTGCTTTGCACTTAGAATACAAAATGCAAGCTCTAAAACTTTGTTTCGGTTTTCTGTTCTGCTTTTAGAGTGCATCACCAATTTGTACGCACAGCTACAAGCAAAACAATGCTTGTAACTTCTGGCTGCATCTGCCGATGTTACTTTTTCCCTATCGATGTGACAGCTATCACAGCTCATCGCAGATGTTTTGTGCAAAGCAATCCACATGTGTTTTTGTTCTGCATGTTTGTGCTGTGTTTTCCACTTTAAGGCAAAGTACAGGAGTGAAAGGCTGATTTTATATTGTTGTGCTGCACTTTGACTGTGTAGGAGCTGTTAACTGGAATTAATAACAAAAAAAGTGACACAGCAGCTGTTGATAAGCACCTTTCACTTGCAGGTTACTAGTGCGTGCTTGAAATAATGAGCAACTGTAGCTCAGTAAACAAATTAAGCAATAGCTCAGTGTTGAAGGTGTCACTGTGTTCTGTGTGGTTTTTATTACGTAAACTATACACAAACTTTTGCAGTAAAGTGAATTATTATGGAGTGCTGAACACTTCAGTTTATTTATTTGTACTTGCTGTGCTAAGAGCATGACAAAAAAATCACACAGGTATGAATTGGCCATCAGAAAACAATGCTAGGAGAAATGTTGCAAAACATATTACGAACTGAAATACTAGCAGTTGGTTCAGGAGAGCACATCTAATCTGGGAGAGTGGGAGGGGGTGTTCATTTTGTCAACATGTTTCCGTTTGTTAAGTGCATTGTTTTGTTCACTTTACTGGGGCTTAAATATAACTACTTCCCAGAAGTGCACTTATAAATCAGTTTAACATAGATAAATGAATATAACATGCTAAAGTGCACTTCATAGTAAGGTGCTTGAGTCTAGCTTTACTACTCTGCGTAGGCTAGTTTTTGTCTAATCTTTCACCCAGGCCTGTCTTGGTAGCATTGAAATGTGACTACTGTTACTGGAACCAGCAGCAAGGCAAGAATAGGGGGCTTCCAGAGGCTTTTCTTTTTGGTCATACTCCCTCATATCTGCTTTCTTGTCTCTTATCACGATTGACCCCAACTATGCCCTTGCTGCCTGGTTCACATGGTGATTTTGTGTCTTTCTCCTTGCCCTCAGCGTGTGCTCAAGTGGTGGTTTGAGAACATGCCCTGAATGGCAACGCTTGCTCATTGATGTGAATGCGTCTGACTGTAGAAACTGCGACTTAAACAGCAATAACCAAATATCTCTTTGTAATAGTTGTATGTCAACGTGACTGTAAGCTGGATTCTGTGCTGTGCAGTCTGGCTGTCACAAAACACTTTGCCGAAGAAAAGCCATTATTTTTCTACACAGCTCACGTTGTTTTGTTGCTAGTTGTGGCACACCTGGTCGCCACACCATGGTGCCCATTACATAAAGCTTGCAAACATTTTAGTCACCAAGTCAATGAAATGCCGCTGCTGTTCATGCAAAGGACAGTTTTATTATGGGTACCTGGCATTGCTATCCTTGGTCACTTGGGCATTCATCAGCAAAGTTTTCAATATTCTTTGATGAGTATACATACTCCACTTGCAATATGGCACTCCTAAAATGCTTTCACAGGCTTTATGTTGTGACATGGTGCTCATCTAAATAGCCAACAGGAAAACAACACTTAGGAAAGGATGCACGGCACACAGCAGCCTTGTGCCATGTCTTCTCCTTTTGATATTGTTTTCTTGCTTGTTGTCCCTCTATGCTCACAATAGATTGCATGACCAACTCTAGCACTGGGACGGAAGCAGTCACCTTGACGGTGTATTGCAGATTAGTTGCTTTAAAATTTAAAATAATTTGTGAGGAAAAAAATGGATGGTGGCTGCAAAAAGTGCCATATATTTGACACTTCATACACAGTTTTACAAAGCGGCGAAGGGCGACGCCATATTGGGGCGTTGGGCTGCTCCCGTAGCAAACTGGATTTTTTTTAAAGTTGTGATATGGTCTATATGCAGCTAAAGGGGAACACAAAAATTCAAGGACAGGGGAGCTGCAAGAAAACAGGAGACGACAGAAGAAAGTGCGGTAGTAAGGTATAGAATGAAAAAAAAAAAAAGGTCTGTTGCATTCTGTGCACACAATTGCATGCAGACGAGAATGAGAAGAAAGTAGTTTGTTGTATGCATTCTGCATACTTCAGCATATTCTTGAAAGGGAGGCATAACCAGGACAGTCACAAAAAGAAAGATGACACAGGTGCTTTATGAAAAAGCACTTGCGTGGTAGTTCATTTATTTTGCAATCATCCAGACTCGCTCTTCGTTCTCAATTTAAATAAGGCACGTCTCATCCATCCTGCTTCAGCATTCATTGTGAGGTGAGCTCAGAGAATGCTTTATGACCACTTTCTAAAAATGGCTTTCTTAGCCAGATACCACTGCATGCAGTAAATTGCTGTTTTAAGGAAAAGCAATTTTGTTTTACAAAAGGGTCATTCTGCCAAACCATCTCATATGAATACTGAAGATTGTGTTTGAGTACTCATGGATCGCCAGCTTATTTGTCAACAGCCATGGCCCATTTTGACAAGTGTTGTTTCTAAATCTTATTTTCACCCAACTCGTTGAGCTTGTGGTGAACAGTTAATCAGCATTAAAAGTAACAACTTTGTTTCAGGTGCAGGTGCTAGAAAAGAGTGACAGTGATCAATGCTAGCCGTTTTTTGCTGAAGTAGCTTTAGTGCTTTACAGTGCTTGCCTTAGCTATCTTTAACGAAAATAGTATTGTGTCTTTTGTTTTGAATTTCTACGTAATTAAGATAAATTTTTGCCCTGTGCAAATTGGCAATGATTTATTTATTTATCTTTGCCCTCAGGGCCGTACAGGCATTTCAGAGGGGAGTGGGCAAAAATACAGAGAAAACAATGTAAAAAGTAGGTACATAAATAATTGATCCTATATATAGAATCTTAGCTATGAAATCGGCAATAACTTTATTAGTCAATACAAAATTGGCAGTGCTTATACAGTGCAAGCTAAAATTTTGCAAAAATTATTAGTATCAGTAATAGATATTTCATTTGTAAGGTTGTTCCATTCTTTGGAAGTGTGGAGAACAAATGAGCGTAAGAAAGAATTTTTTGCATAAGTGGATGGCTACTTTGCAGGGATGATCAATACGATGAGATATGTAATAGATGTAATAGACTCTGTCAAAAAAATTGTTGTGTAAGACGGAATGATAATATAATTTGTTGAATAGGGTTAGCCGGCAAACTTTTCGTCGTCAAGCCAATGCTGGGGGACTGAGATTAGTTTTCATTCCTGTGATTCTTGCTCCTCGATTATAGTTAGAAAGAATTAAACGAGCAGAGTTATTCTGAACTCTTTCAAGTACAGTAATTAAGTAGTCATGGCTAGGATACCAAACTGCTACTGAGTATTCTAACTTTCAAAGTATTAAAGTTTTATAAAAAACTGATTTCAAAGCAGACGGTGCGCGGGAAAAATTTCGTCGCAGACAACCTAGTGTTTTGTTAGCATTGTTGATAACGTAATCTATATGAAGCCTCCAAGTTAGGTCGGATGAAACTAAAATGCCTTGGTATTTATTCGGTATTCCAACAAATTAGTGTCAATATTTAGGAGAAGTAATTTTTTAAGAAGCAACTAATGACAAACCTTATCAAATTCTTTCCAGAAGTCTAAAAAGATGCAATCAGCAACTGATGACTTATCTAGTAGTATTTGATGTAAGCTATTTGTAAAAAAATTAGTTGAGTCTCACATGAATATGTTTTGTGGAAACCATGTTGGGCGGACGAGAAAAATGAATTGCTCTCAAGAAAGCTAACAAGTGTGGCGAATATGATATGCTCAAGTAATTTGCAACATCTACTTAGAATGGATATGGGACGGTAATTAGCAGGAGAGGACTTGCTCCCAGGTTTGTGAATTGGAACGATCTTCCCAATCTACTTTTGTTCCGGAAATGTGCCAATGTCCAGCGACTGTTGACAATGACTGTTTTGCACTCTTTCTGCCTACCTTGTGTTTATTTTTCATGTGTGTATCTTTCTGTGCTCAACTTGTTCCTACAGTAGTATGCACAAACTCGCTAAACTAGAAATTCTTCTAAACTGTTGAAAGATATGGGTTAAAAAGACTTAGCAATAGGCACGAGTGTTTTTTAAGAAAATCGCATTAACGAAATCATATCCTGGACTAGAGTGGTTTCTTAGAGTATTAATTAGCTGAGCAACACCAGCTGTGTCAACAGTAATTAGAGGCATCACCCTGTAATCGTGTTGACATATATAGGAAGACTGGTACAGATTTGGGAAGAAAAATTATTGACAAAAGCCTCATTTAGTACTGCAGCACAGATATCATTATTAACTGACTCGCCACACGAGTTTAACAAAGCGAACATATTGCTAGATGTGGATTTGATTACTCGCCAGAATTTTCTGGGATTTATTTGCAGAATGTCCGGTAGGGTATGTAGATAAAAACTGGTCTTTGGCATTTTATAGCATTGAGACTGCGTTATGGTGGAGGTGATGAGATAAAAGTGCACATGGTTACTCTGTAGAGAGAAGTGAGAACCTTGACAAGCACCTACAGAACAGATATGAATTATTCACATAACCGTGTTTTTTTTTTAATGCTGTTGATGCATTTTTTCTACTGCTAATCTATGCAGACACGGTCTATGGTGAACCTGTTCGAGCATGACGCGCACCATCTGGACAAGTATGTCAGGGTGATGTACGAACATGCCAACCGCATATGGAACGCTGAGGTGAGTGGTGATGACGTCTGATTATCTTTATGCATTGGCTAAGGATCTAGAAGGAGCCCCGACATGATGCCATCATCCAGGAAGCCAGAGAGTTAAAATCCTGGCGCAGTGTTTTTCGGCTTGCGTCTTCTCAAACCCATGGCATAGTTGCTGTTGGCCAATTTTACTATATGCCTGCATGGCATATGCAGTCTATAAGGGCTCCAATTAAGAAGTTTACGAATAGCTATTGCTTCGAAGGCACAATTAAATTTATACATAAAGAAGTTACAGGGCTGGTTTTGTGTTTTGTCTCGATTAAAATGAATCCCTGTTTCTTGTTAGCTCTTGTGGTAACATGTACTTTGTGTTGCCTCTGTTTTTGAGCACTACAGTCTGTTTTTTTTTTTTTGTTGTTGTTTACTGTTTCTGGTATTCAGTGAAACATCCAGGGGATGCTGCAGGTCTTCTCAGTAAAATTGTGAACTTAAGAAACAGAACTAAAGTTATGCTGCCCTCACTTTGCTTTCTTTTTTTTCTTTTTTTTTTTTTTTTTTTGCAGAATATTCTTTTGCACCCAACTGCTGTTTTATGTTTTCCACTGAAACTTACAGGTATTCTTTAAGCTGTGAGTTTAGAAGCGAACTGAAGATAAGTTTTACTAGCATTAGTTAAGAGCTGAGCAGACATTTGAAACTGAAGGGTACAGTGGTGATCTTGCTAGATGCATCTTTGGGTTTCATGGTGTTTAGCACCTAAGCACATTCTCCATACGAATCCACTTTATCATTGTAATTTGCTTATGAATTAACATATATATACATGTGAATTCATTATGAAAGGTGATTATTTGCAAACTTCGACTACATTGTCTGCAGTTTAAAAAAAGAATGGTAGGCTTTTAATGTAGTCAGGTTGAATAAAACATGCAAAACATTTTGTGCATTGGCGGAAACTGATGAAGATGACAAGGTATAATGCACAGCACGACAGTGTTGTAGTTTAACATGCCAAGTGATCAGCTGCGATGATAGCTATGAGGTTCTGTACTCACTTTCCAGGAGAAATTCCTGGCTTGAAATCTGCTCTGATGGGTTTTCGAAGCATGGAATGCACTTTGCTGTCATTGTCGGTGACCTTGAGGTGGCGTCGAGCCAAAACCAAGAGTTGTCACCAGGGCACCAAATGAGATTTAACAAGATTTAACAAGGCGAATTTTCCAGACTCGTATAGGACCAGGATACAGATGCTAGGTGCTACCAAATTGAATAACAGAAGTCATTGTTTCCAACTCCTTCTCTATGTTCGCTGAGATACCACTCAAGCTGCACATTTAAAGTATGCTAAATTTTAATTTTTCATTTCTGATAACAGCATGCAAAAGGCAGAGACATGGCACCATACACTTCATTGTCATCCATTCACTGCCATAGACCTTTGAGAGAGCCGCTACAGTGCAAGAGGGGTGCTGCATGGAACAACGGTTTTCATTTCCGTCCATTGCCCATAACTACTTCATGCTTACATTTATGCTCGATTATTGGAGAGGCAGTAATTCTTTCTTTATCTCTTCATTGCCTCTTGTGCTTAGCAAAGGCTTCGCACAGGATTTGTGGTTGCATTCGACTGCATTAAGTAGTGCTTCACTAAAGACCTGATGACATGTATATAAACCCTGCAAGATAGTTCTTTCAAAGAAGAAGAAAGTCTTAAATTAGACTACTCTTTTACTCTTGCAGTTTAGTCTGCAGGTGAGCAGTAATTTCGAGCTTCATTTTTTGTTAGCGCCTGCTGGCATGCTGAAATCTCTTTGAAAACATGAAGTTAGATAAGGTCTTTTGCTGTTTTTATAGCCCTCTCTCACTGAGGGGCTCGTGGGGAAAAATGAAGAAGAAATAAACTGTGAAATCAAAGCTTGAAGACAAGACACTGACATGTGCAGCATCAAACATAACAGCTTTCTATTGTTGAGAGTTGGGTCAGCTGTCATTCATCAGCATCATCGCTCAAATAGAAGATTCTGTATCGAAGACGAATTGAACAAATTGCAGTAGTGACTTTCTAAAGACGTACTTTGCATTTTCTTTTTTCTGATCATGTTATTACGCTTGTTTTTATTGGCTAATTATTCGCTGCATGGTTGTGCACATAAGTTTTCTTCTTCTTTGTTGTAACCATTTCTTTTTTTCTTGAATGATGGACCTTGAACATTCTCCATTCAAATGCAAGTTTGGAATGTGGTCTTTCTCGACAGTTAGTTACTTTTTGATGTAGTGCTGAAAAAAGATGGTGAACTGTGTGATCACCACTGCACTGTTACATGCATGCTGTCTTGGAAGAGCATGGGTGGCAGTTTACCTTTGCCTGTTTGCACTGTGTGGACCTCGAATTTTTATGGTAGTGGCAGTTTTTCAGAATGAATGAATATCCAAAGCTGATGCACACCACATGAATCTTATCTACAGTTGATTTTGCTGGCTGCTAAGCTGTAAAGAAAGCCAGCCAAACATCTAGAGTGCCATTTAAACACAGAAATGTTTTTGTTTCATCATTTGATTGAAATTCAAAAACCACAAGGCAGCACTTTTTGAGCGGACTTCATTACTAGCGCCCCTTATGAAGCAAGGCAGGGCAGAAACTGACTCAGTCTTCTCTAGTGAATAACTTGCACCTTTAGTAAAGAGCAAAAATGTTAACAACACTACCAATTTGCTTTCATTTTGAACCTATTTGTGCACAATCATTCATTTTTGCAGATGGACAGGCTCATACGAAAATCAGCTGGCTGATTTTGCAAAGGGTGGTTTACGCGAAGAAAGCTAGATGTTACGTGTAAGGGTTGTGCAAGCTCTTCTGTCTTTGAAAAATATACATAGTACTTTATTCATAGTCTATCTAGTTAATGGTACAAACGTCTGTTTTACATCCGAGAAGTCTGCACAGTTTAGTGTCTGTTTTTGGGCTCCTGTAGTGCTCACAGTTTGATTCACCAGGGTGTCATGCGGCATCTCCTTTTATCTTTTAGTGAAAATTGTTCAATAAAAACTTGCTAACATGGCTTAGCTGCTTGAACTGAACGTAATGGAATGTTAAACCATATTATAATTGCCATTAGCAATTGTTGCCTTCTTTGCTTGTTATAGTCTATTGTCGGAGTTGTGCGATGAGAAGATTATGTTGTAGGGTACAGGTGTTTGTTTAATAAACTGAGTGATAAGCAGGGTGGTAAACAGGCCCTTGGCATGCATTATTTAGTGAAAAACACGTCATGTGCAAATGATGTTTGGTGTCCATTTCTAAGGGGGAGGGCTGCCAAAACCCATTCGACATTACTTTATGCTTGTTTTGAGTTTGCAGAAAAATTAAATGATGGGACAGCTTAACACTACGAAGTTTATTTGCTGTCCAAGCTGTGGGTTTTCTAATGAGAAAAGTGATCCTTGGGGGTGCTGGCTAAAGCATTGCTGCCATGAACACCTGGTATAATCAAGCTGGAATGAAATGCGAACAGTGCTTTTGAAGAAAGCAGTATTTTAGATTTATTCTTTCAGCTTCAGTACGCAACAAGCCCAACTCTTGTTTCTGGGTAAATGGTCAGTTGAAGTGCACATTCCTGAAGTAGTAGCAAAAGACTGTGTTGCAGCAAATGACAAAAGTGCAGCCTATGTGCATTCGTGTGTCTGACTGTACTTACTGTACCCCCTGCTTGTGTTACATTTTTTTCTTGTTTCTGTCTGCTGTACTTCAACAAGCATTCTGCTCAGAGTTGCACTTTGCCCAGTTATCGCATTCACTCCTCCGAGTGTCCCTCTGCATTTCATTTTCCTTCTTTCTCGCCATCCACTTGTGTGGCTCCACTGCTGGGCCTGCAGAAAGAACTGGCGGATGCCACTGCAAGCTTGGCGTTCCACATGAGGCAGTATGACCTGCAGGTGAGATCACTGTGATGCTGCTGCGTTGTATTCTGCGGGGATGCAGATAATGCTCTGATGCGGGAAAGAAGGCTGTACCTTCCCGTGAAGGCACTATGAAAAAAGATGAAGGCTTGTTTCCCTGCGACGGCAGTTTCTAACGTTGCCCCTGAAGGTGTGTATGTCTCTCAAGACTGTTAGGTCATTGCTGTTGTCTCCAGGGTGTGGGTATGTATGAGACTCAAACAAAAAAAATAAGTTTCCTGGAGAGTTTTGATCAAAGCTGGACATGACCATGGGTGCTTTTTCGCTTGCCGTTCTTGCAGTGTTGCTCCCAGACAGCAAGTTTTGCATCCAGATACAGCATCTCGTTGAACCATTCTGGATACTAGGATTACAAAACAGGGCAACAATGAGAACCCGGATCCTCTAATCCATTGACCTGACCTTGCATGCTGACCTTGTGTGTTGCTGGGATGCCGTTTCTCTGCTGTGGCTCACTTCATCCGGAGAATATCATGAGATCAGAATAAGTGCCAAAGGTTCTTGGCACGGTGCGCAGGTCATTGTGTATATATATTGACACCCTCTCTTTATTTTTTTTTAAAGAACCACCAATGTCTCATGCATGCTTAATCCCTGAACTGTCACAGCAGACACTTTTGAAGGTGTGGGAGCAGAACTGAAAAAGAAAGAAAGAAGAAAAAATGGCGCGTATGTGAGGCTGCTGCACTTCCTCCAATTTGGCATATTTTTTGCTTGAGCAAACAGCCTTCATGAATTGTTTATTGCAGTGGTATGCAAGCTGGTTTGAAGAGCGGACTTGCTTGAGCCACCTATACCTTTTTACATTGTTGTTCAGCTTTGCTTGTTGTAGCCAGAGTATTTGCCAGCTACCCCAGTGGAGGCTCCTCGTTGTACATGAAGGGAAGTTATGTAACATTGTGTGTATGTAACTTTAGAAGTAGCTCCCATTCTTTTAGTGGAGTTCTACCTGGTAAAAGCTTACTTTACCTCTATTTCTGAGACCTTGCCTACTTGAAAAGCCTGTAAACCACTAAATACATTACTGTGAACCTAGTGAAGGAATTCACTTCGTCTCACTGTTTTGCATACGCTCTGAATTGCCTCCTAACTTGAAGGCCAATGGCAACAAACGTTTTTTGCTCCTTAGAGGGAGCGTTTTCTAGTAATACATCAAAAGAGAAGACTAAAAGTGAAATATAGCATTTGTAACTGAAGCTAATGTTTCAGGAATCGCTCAGAAAAACCGTCGTTTCTCAAATTGAAACTGGAAAAAGGGCAGCCATTACTAAGAGCCGGAAATGACATAGAAACGGGCGCAATTGGGCCCTCGGGCTCTGTATTTATAGCATACTGACGGCTTGTTGCTTCTTGCCGAAACTTGAGCCAGTTGGCAGGGTTTTATCGGGTATTATGAGAGTCATGAGCATCGATCACATGTATTTACGGCTTCGAACGAAAGCCAACCACCAAAATGGACCACAGTTTGTTTTACCCTATCTTTTCTATACTTCTGAGGCGCACGCAACATGTGCGTTTCTTGCACAATGCACGCTTTTGTGCCTTTGCACACTGCTTCGGCACGGTAATAGCCATGGAAATTGTACAAATTTCAATACTGTAAAAACACCTGGCTCTACCAATCCACACTTCATCCTCAAGCTTTTGTTTCAACGCCATCCACAGACCATTCACACACAATGGGCATGGTTCGAGAATGTTCTTCGGGCACTATTTCTATGTCATATCCGGTATATTCCCCAATTCCGTGAAACTCTGCCAGCTGCATGCACGCAATCTTTGAAATGCTTTTAACTACAGAAATGGTCTCTACAGAGCCTGAAACTTTGTCCGAATCAGTTTTAAGACTCACTGATCACATTGCAGCCAAAATAAAAATTCGTTCCAGTTGGCCTTCAAGTGTTTTTTTGAAGGTGATAAAGGAACTTTCTGAATGAAAAAAAGTGGCACAATATGGACAAGGAGCGAATCAACATTTGCATATGTTAGCCTTCTGCACGCGTTTATCTTTTAGACTTCACATGCCCTCTCTTTGAATCAGTGTCATTGTTGCTTTGCATGTATTGACTTCGTGCCCATATATTAGAGCTACTGTACTACTGTGCAACTTGCAGTGCCAAATGTCCCAGGACAGTGCAGGAGCGTGACATTGTTTGGACTTGTAGGAGCTACTGTTTCCTAGCCGACCAGTGTCACAATGGGCTAAAATACCTTACCGTGCAGGATTTCCCCCTGGATACAGACCCTGACAGCATCCTGCGATGCACATTGAGGCAGCTGTCCAGTAGCCTTGAAGAGGTGGGCAGCGCAGTGCTTCAGCCTTGTTTGTTGTTTGTTTGAAAGCACTAGTTGTGCTTGTCTGTTGCTACATAATGACTCCTTGTATACACTGTGTACCTAGTGCAGCAGGGAAAAAAAAAAGAACTGTGTTTTAAGGCAGTTGATGATGAATTTGGTTATCAAATTGCTCTGCATGGCTGGTTATATGGCTGTAGCGCCTGAAGCTTGGAGGAGAACTCTGGTAATCTATAAAATTTTTCTTCAAGCTTAGGAAAACAGGTCAGTAATGTAAAGAAAAAAAAAAATGAAAGAGTGCATTGACAACTTGTTTTATTTTATTGCATAAGAAATGGACTGCTTTTAAGTAAACAAAAGCCATTAGCAAGTGCGTTGTAATGTGGACGGCGGGGTGTTTTCATATTCAAGCTCGCCAGTGCAGGAAATACTGCTAAAAAGAAAGGCAGGGGTGCGAAGCATTTAAGGAAGATAGAGTTCTGCCTGCTTGATTTTTTATCTTTATCTCGTTTACACTGAATAGTTCGGATACGAATAACCATTACATCCACTAACTTTTTAAATGCTTTGGTATTAACCTCACTAGTGATTCATTATGTACTTACAGCGTTAACTACATAGTAAATTTATCTAATAGAACAATTGACTACCTTCGTCATAACCTACTCATGGCTGCATCTTACCTAAATTATTAACTTGCAAAACACTTGTGTGACCTAAACTTGAATATGCTAGCGCAATCTTTGATCTGTTGAGTGTGCGGTAGAAGTGTGATCATTACTGAGTGTGGTGGTAGAAGTAGGCGGCAGGATAATTAGAGAGGATACCGGTAAGCTGTCTAAGGAGACGAAAGGTTTGATTAAGAAACGCCAGAGTATGAAAGCTTTCAATCCAACAGACCAGATTGAATTGGCCGAGAAATCAAAGCTAATCAATAAGCGCAGGGTGGCCGATATAAGGAAGTATAACATGGAGAAAATTGAGCATGCTGTAAAGAACGGGGGAAGTCTTAAGGCGGTGAAGAAGAAATCGGGCATAGGTAAAAACCAGATGTATGCGATAAGGGACAAGGCGGGCAACGTCATCACGAATATGGACAAGATAGTCAAAGTTGCCAAGGAGTTCTATACAGATCTCTACAGTAGCCAGAGTATTCAGGACCGTAATGAGATTGGCATAGGGAAAAACAGTCAGACGTTCCACCAGTGACGAAGGACGAGGTAAAGAAAGCATTAGAAACTATGAAAAGGGGGAAATCAGGTGGAGGCGATAAAATAATTACAGATTTGCTGAAGGACAAGGGGGATATCATACTAGAAAAACTGGCCACCCTGTATACGCAGTGCCTGGTGTCATCGACGATACCGGAACCATGGAAGAATGCAAACATTATCCTCATTCATAAGAAAGGGGACTCTAAGGACCTTAAAAATTACAGACCAATCAGCTTACTGTCTGTTATGTATAAGGTATTTACTAAGGTAATCGCTAATAGAATCAGGACAACCTTAGACTGCAATCAAGCAAAGGATCAAGCAGGTTTTCGGAAACGTTACTGTACTATCGATCATATCCATACCATCAATCAGGTGATAGAAAAATGCTCGGAATATAACCAGCCCTTATACATAGCATTCATTGATTACGAAAAAGCATTTGACTCAGTTGAAACATCGGCGGTAATGCAGGCATTGCGAAATCAGGGGGGAGACGAGCCGTACATGAAAATAATGGAAGGTATATATAGGGACTGCACAGCAACCATAATACTGCATAAAGAAAGTAACAAAATTCCCATAAAGAAAGGTGTTAGGCAAGGAGACACAATCTCCCCAGCACTATTCACAGCTTGCTTAGAGGAAGTATTCAGAGACTTGGAATGGGAGCAGTTAGGGATGAGGGCAGATGCAGAATACCTTAGTAATCTGCGATTTGCTGATGACATTGCCTTGCTAAGCCACTCGGTAGATGAACTGCAAATAATGATTGATGACCTAGACAGGAAAAGTAGAAAGGTAGGCTTGAAAATCAATATGCAGAAGACTAAGGTAATGTTCAACAGCCTCGGGAAGGAACAGCAGTTTACGTTAGCTAGTCAAGTACTGGAAGTAGTAGGCGAATATGTCTACTTAGAACAGGTAGTAACCGCAGATCCAGACCATGAAAAGGAAATAACAAGAAGAATAAGATTGGGATGGAGCGCATTTGGCAAGCACTCGCAGATTATGACTAGCAGCTTACCGGTATCGCTCAAGAGGAAAGTATACAACAGTTGCATCTTACCTGTACTCACCTATGGTGCTGAAATGTGGAGGCTAACCAAGAGAGTTCTACCTACGTTGAGGACAACCCAGAGGGCTATGGAATGAAAAGTGGTAGGGGTAACATTAAGAGATAGGAAGCATGCAGAGTGGGTCAGAGAAATAACTGAAGTTACCGACATTCTAGTGGAAATTAAGAAGAAGAAATGGGCATGGGCAGGACATGTAGTGCTAAGAGAGGATAACCGATGGTCGCTTAAGGTAACAAACTGGATTCTAAGGGAGGGAAAGCGTAGCAGGGAGCGGCAGAAAGGTAGGTGGGCGGATGAGGTTAAGAAGTTCGCAGGGGTCAAGTGGATGCAGCCAGCACAGAACCGGGTTAAGTGGAGAAATATGGGAGAGGCCTTTGCCCTGCAGTGGGTATAATCTGGTTGATGATGATGATGAAACTAACCTTATCACAGCTCTTGAATTTGTACAGAACCGTGCTACTCATTTTATCCTTTCAAACTACTCACGATGGTTTCTACTCACGATAGCATGTTCAACATACCAACTGTTACGTTGAACATGCTGCACAGGCCATTGTGACAGCATCATCCCGCATCGTGGCCGCACTACTGCATTCCAGAAGTCTGTTTTGGTGCACACAGCTCGCGACTGGAATGACTTTCCCAGCAGCCTTGCGCTAATCTCCGACTTTGCTCATTTCAAGACTTGATGACTGCCATCGAAGAAGCTTCATCGTTTTTGTAATCGCTATACAACAGCTATATTTAACAGCTGTTCAAGTGCCCATCCCTCATATAATGTTCCGCCTGGGGGAATGCAAAGCATAATTATTTCATGTGCTTATGAAATTTTTGTATACGAAAAAAAAAAATACCGTATTTACACAACTGTAAGTCGACTCGAATGCAAGTCGACCCCCTCCCCCTCTCATCCCCTACACCCCCAAATCGCATGTCCCGAAAACAGCGCTAGAACACTGACAGATAGAAAAAGATGAACACACATTATTTATTTTTTCTATTTTTCCATAATCCAGCACTGTTTTAACATTGTGTTCAACCAGCTCAGCCAGCAAGCCCTTCGGAAAAAATATTGCCTGGCTATGCTGCTCGCCTCCACTTCAAGTCACGTATTTCGATTATATACGCTGCAAGCTTGGCCTCCAGCTCTGGATAGCATACCAACTGTATCCTTGAGAAGCTTCTTCACTTGGCATTGAAAATTTTGTCTCACCGCCATCACCATTCCCGCGTAACCCATTTAGAACCTTCGAACTAGTGGCCCACAACGCAGTTCTTTCTTCGGCATAAATGATAGCCACCTGCTTGAATGCTGCGCAGAACAAGCGCCAAATGCATTTTGGACTGAAGAGCTCATGACAAAGCATGTGGCCAGTTGTAAAGCAAAAAGCGCGAACTCAACGAACGATCGTTGTTGGCTCTTCCATCGACCATCAACATTTCCTGGAAGGGCCGCCATGTCACGTAAACCGGCGCGACTGACGCGCAGAAAGTGAGTGTCGCCGCGATTTGAAAAATGGCTCTTCCGTAAACAATCGACACTCCCGCACGTGCAGTTCGTACTACACGGTAAAAGTTAAAGAAGAAAAATTCTCCCTGAGAAGCACGCACAGTAACTTAATTTTGCAATTGAAGCCGTAGAGCAAATAAATTCACTGTATCTTTCCTGATATAGTTTTTATCTTTCTCTTATTAAGAGTGCCATGTTTGGTTTCGATTTTAAGTCGACCCCTCTCACTTCTGATTTTCGAATTTTAAAAAAGACGTCGGCTTACTATTGTGTAAATACAGTAAGCATGCTGTTTATTTCGGATATTGTTTTCAACATTTAGCTCTTTTTTCGTCTTGATAGGTTTTGTATGTTGTTAGCGGCAAAACGAAAAAAGTCGAATTAGCTCCTCTGAACTGCAAACACATTTTGCATGGACGGAATATTGTTGAAGTAGGCGTTTGCACTTTTGGGCATGCCGTTAGTTTGGATGTAAGTACATATATACAGTCGAACCCGGATATATCGAACTCGAAGGGGATCGCGAAATCGTTCGATATATATCGATAATTCGATATACAAAAATCGGCTTGTGACAGCACTTACGATGCCAAAAAACGATACCGTATTTGTTGCGTCAACAACCCACTCACATAATGAACCCACCCTGCACTTTTGCACGGAGAATTTGAAAAAAAAAAAAAAAAAAGGCGTTAAGGCCAGCTCGCTCACATGCAAGCGATTGAGCGATCTCAGGGACGAGCGGCAGCGACAGAGCGAAAATTTTCAAACTTGTTGGAACTGCGTCCCTCTCGCTGCTGGAGCCACCGCGGCAGCTCTAAACTAGGTTTCTGTGTTGCCGCGACAGAAATCGCGAGCGTTTTCGCATGCATGTCGATGGCGCGCGTCACTCCGTTTCGGTCGTCTCATCCACAGCTCATTGGCAGCGTGCCAAGATGCTGCGCAGCGATAACGTCGGGGCGCCTTTATCTTTTGATAGCTCCTGCAGTGGCGGGGAGCGAACTTGGCAGAGTGCCCGTGATGGCTTGATTGCACAAGACTGGTTCGATTTATCATGCTGCGCTTGAGGCGGGCGTCATAATCGCAGCAGCTGACCGCGTGCTTTCGTTGATTCATACATGCAAGGATAAACGACGCCCGCAAAAAAAAAAAAAAAAAAAAAAACTGCCGCTTCTTCACGTCCGAACAGCACAACGATAAGAAAGGATGACTCGAAAAAAAAAAAAAAAGAGGGAGAGCTGCCGCTTTTTAACGTCCGCAGGCACCATAGCTACCTCAGCCGCCGCGCGCGCAGAGAGTTCGCAACACATGCTGGAGAAAGCGTTGACGCCTGTCTGAAAACGGGCTGAGCTGGCTTGGCGCATGCGTAGCGCGTGCTGAAGGAGAGAGACAGCTTGGCAAAAGGATGGGCACACCCGCGCACATGGCTTGCAAACGTCATGTGTTGGCGCGCGGAAAACGATAACTGCAGATGCGCGCGCCTTTGGGGAATGGGCGCGGCGCTGCCTAGACCAGCCGTCGCCGAACTGTTCCTTCTCATTCCTTCCGCTCGTGGCTTGAAAACGGCACGCGGCAAACGGCCAAGGGTGATGCGATTGTCTTTCGGGAAAGCACACTTTCCAGTGCGTGGTGCGGAGTTCGATATATTGAACGACCGGTGAAATTAAGTTCGATATATGATGCGGCTTTCCTATACTTTTACATGGGATTTTCAAGGGGATATTCCGTGAGTTCGATATAACCAAAATTCGATATATCCGGGTTCGATATAACCGGGTTCGACTGTAGCTCCAAATAGTGCACACATCACTTGGTTAAGACAAGCACATCCCTTGCAGATCAGCTCCTGGCACCAGATGTGCAGTGCTCAGATAGGTGATGGCATGGTCTACCCTCTCTCCAGGTTCCTGGAGTCTGACCTTAGAGGTGGGTCCCCATCTACATTTTTACGGTTTGAGCTTGGAGTGAGTGTAGCATGCTCTGAAGCAATGGCCATTTATTGTCCAGTTACAGTGGCTGTTTTTCTGGCACCTTAACTGTGCCTCCTGATAAACGTTTGCTCTATTTTTGCTAAACTAGTTAGCAGAAAGTGTATTTTCAAATGCAGGCGAAATTTGTACCTCAAAGTATCTTTTTTCTTTGTGGTATGGTGTACTGCAGGGATGTCTCCTTTTTTTTGTATAGAAGCAGATAGTTATGCTCTCCTGGTGTATTTATTACGCTGTCATATAAATGTCTGCTTTGTTTTCTGTCTTCTTTGTATGCTTTGGTTTTAGACATCTTCAACCTGGAGGAACAGTACAACAAAGCCACTGCTGGTGAGTTGATGTGATGGCACATTCTCTGGATGGGGCTGAGCTCGACAGTAAGCTAATTTAACCTGAGCTTATTCAGCAGTTTTTACTCTCTTTAGAATATGTTCTTGTAATGGAAAGTTCCAGACCTTTCTCACATGCACTGGCTACTTTCATACTGCATAGTGTTCATGTGCTCATAGAGTACAGGTAGCACCTGCAGTGCCCACTTCCTCATGTTTTCTGCTTCACCAAAGTACAGTATAGTCCCGCTTAAATTAAATCTCATATAAAATTGACAGTTTGAAAATATTTTGTTTCGTTTTTCATAAAATAAATGCAAACAGAAAAATCCACTTAGGGTGATCACTATGTGCGCTAATGGCTTAAGACGGACTTTCATGGCCTAACTCTCTCTACCCATGCAGCCCACGCAGCTGTGTTGAAATGACCATGCAGTACTTATGAGAAAAGGAACACCGGGACAAAATCAGAACTTTCCCATGCAGGCAGTGCTCAGAGATGCCACATTGGCGTTAGAAATGTACTTCTGTGAAGGCAGAGGTGTTGCTGCTCTTCCCACGCCATCTGTGCCCTTTGTCTCCCACATTATATTCGTGAGATTCGTGAGGCCTTTGCCACCGGCTAGTGAGGCCAAAACCAGTAACAAAAAAGTAAAAACTCAGCCGCAGTGACTGTCGCCACTAGAGAAGTGGAGAGATTTAAGAAAGAAAGCAGCCTTTCCTAGTGTGGATCACTTAACCACACATCTTTGGCCTCCTGTCAGCTCCTTATTGCCATCACTTTGTGTCGTGGAACAGTTTATTTCACTTTCATGCACGCTGTTTAACCTGTGAGGGGAAAGAACTGCATGGAAAAATAACCTTCCATATTGAGATAAGAGGAATGCTGGAGGCGACAGCATGTGGAAAGGAAAACTCTAATTTAAGACTTACATGCCAAGAATGAAAAACACGTGCACAAAGGAAAAGAAATAAAAAAAAAAGAAAAAACACGCATGAAAGACGAAGTTTAAAAGGAAGGAAAGGTTCACTCAGATTTAAGTGTCTCGACGCTGAGCCTAGTCATTGATGTGCCTGACGAGATGTGGCGGGGCAGTGACGCAGTCGGTGGTTTCCGGTTACAGCCTGAACGGACGCATAATTTTGACAGTCATGTCTATGTTAGGCATCATTGCTGCAGCATGGGCCAGTCACGGTTGCGCATCTCTGTAGTGGTCTCCAAGTTAGGTAGTCCGGAGTGGAGATGGCAGTAGTCTGTGTTCAGTCAACCGGATAGTAGCCATAATACGATGGCAGCAGGTCACGGGAGGCGCAGGAGGGGAACAGCAGTTCCCGAATCTGGTGACTGGGAAATTGAGTGAGATGTCTGACCATTGTCAAGGGCCTGAGTCTGGTGACTCGGGTCATTGACAATAGTCTGTCCATGTCTTGTAGCCCGGATGTCTGTGGCAGAGGTCCAAGGTTGTGAACCCGGGGCACCAGCAGACACAAGAAAAAAACTCTCCATTGCCGACCACTTTCTCGCTGTTTGCCATGCTCTCCTCATGCCACATTCGTTTTCCACTCATTCTTATCCTCTTTGTGCTTCCCAAACAACCGAGGCGTGGTGCAGGCTTCTTACAATGCCACATTTCCATTCGGCTAACCACTCGGAAATAGCCGCTTGAGCTTTGTGAGATGATTGACATATTGACCAAATATCGCGTTAGCAAGACTGAAATCAATCGCAGGTTTCGCATTGTGAAAACTACCTGACAGATGTTTTGAAAGCTAGAGCGCGAGTTTCAAATGCATTGAAAGGTAGCAAGCTTGCACTGAAACGAGCTGAGATACACAAGCTATACTTTACTCTGCACTAATAGCTTGTTATGCGATTGATTTTTTTCTGGATACCTTATACTACAGATTTGAAAACAGCTTTTGCAACAAAAACGAAGTAAAATAAGCTACTGGGTGGCAGTCGAAAGTGGATAAAGCTTTGAGTAAGTATCAGTGTAAGTGCAGTAGAAGCTGACGATGTTGTTTTGGCTGCTGCAGAGCGGGAGCAGGCCCTGGGGCGCTACTGCAAGCAGTCGAGGCGCAAGGACACCGACCGGCAACGGCTTGACTTGAGTGAGGAGCTGTACCTGGCCAACCGCCGATTCCACACGGTCAGCATCCAGGTTTCTTTGGCAGAAATGAGGCAGTCAGGTTGAGTAGGAAGCTAATGCAGGCAGAGCTTGGCAGAAGTTGTCTAATGCCTGAGCCAAGTTCAAACTTGGTCATTTTGGTGCAGTTCAGCTACGGGTTTCAGGACAAATGGGTGTACAGACGGCTGCATAATTTGCTAATGTGGCGGCGTTATATGGTTATGTCCTATCAGGACAAAGTGTCTGCAAAACTTGCCAGCAAAATTTGTTGGCACAAAAACATTACCCCATATGGGTGAATGTGAAAATATTTAATGGTAGTACAATAATGACCGTGTAATATGAAGTAGTGAGTTGGCCAATTGTAATTCATTAAATTATTGTAATTAATTGATTGTTTTTTCAAAATGGCATCTTCTGTGTGTATGTGTTAGGGAAAATTAGTGTTTATTAGTGTTTAAAAAGATTATTTCATGTGTAAAGTATACTTTGGTAAGATTGAACACAAAATTTGTGAAATAATGAAGTTAAGAGTAAGTAATGAATATAATATGTAATGAATGCAGCTGTGAAGGTCATGGACAAACAACTGCAGCATACGAGTAGTAGCATTATGTCATTGAATTAATTAAAATCAGTTAATTTAACAAATTCAATTTATTCACTTCTTACTTGTGCTATATTCGCGTTACGAAACCACATCATCTGGCAGTCAAATGAACGAGTATGTCACATGACTAAGAGTATCACATAATTACGTCACGTGAAAGCCATCTTGGACAAGAATGTCACGTGGCTCTGAGAATACACACGGCAGGAGCAACGGTGTACCGTCCAATCCTACACTTGCAGGAGCACTGCAACGAATGCTCACCAAGGGAAGGGAGTTCCCATCATGCGGCCCAAGTCCTGGCCTTGCTAGCAAAAGCTCCATAAGAGACGTGCGATATAATTTTCGCATAAGTAACGCTCAAGCTTTTGTATTTCTTCACCGCAGATTCTACTGTAATCTTGGGATTTTTTTTCAGATAAGAGATAGGAGTTCAGTTTTTCAGTAGCATCAAATAATCATTGCCTGGGAATTCCCAGGTGCAAATAGTTGATACAGTCGAACCCGGATATATCGAACTCGAAGGGGATCGCGAAATAGTTCGGTGGAACCCCTTTATAAGGGACATGCACTGGGGAGCACTTTTTGTCTCTTATTTGAGAGGTCCCTTATAAGCAGGGTACCACGTTTACACTTTTTAACAAGACCTCATTTCGGTGCCGGCATCTTGCGGCTAAAATACGCAAAAGAGAATGATACATCATGTCGCAAAAGCGTTATAATAGCTTTCATTTACATACTATTGCATTTGCTTGGTGGACTACCACACTGACTACACCGTGACCTTGCAACTTTCTTACATTTATTTACTGCTGAAATAGTTGTAAATCGTCAGCTTCATGGCTGCATTGACGCTGTTCAACACAGCCTCTCCAAGCTTGAAAATCAGGCCAAGAGCCTCATGGCTGATGTGCAAACTATGTTTGCTGCGATTGCAAAGTGCGATCGTGATGTGACTTGGCACCGCAACTAGTGATTCGCAACTAAGTTATGTGTTCTGGTAGCACTACAAAAATTCATGTAAAAAAAAAGCCACGAAACCATAAAAATAACTAGCTTACCACCAAGGTTTTAGAAGCAGCCAAAGCTATAAAACATCACCTGCAGCAATATCCCTCAGAAATTTATGCCTGTTTGACAAAGGGTAACAGTGGCTGTGAGTAACAAGTCTGTCTGCGAGTGTCGCTATTGAGATGAAAAATAAATGAAAAGCAAACGAGGCATTTCTGAGTGGAGTTGAAACTGGTTGAGCAGTTATTTGTCCTCACCAGAGCAGAACCACTTGTGTTTTTATGTCATTTGTTTGGTCTTGGCTTAGCTATGTTTCACTTTCTAGACACAATGACTTGTTTATGTCCGTGCCATCAGCTGAGCACTTTCTTTGCATTTACTAAATAAATTTGTCACTCATACTGAAATGCAACATAATAGACAATTTTCGCTATATTCTTCAGACTAGTGGATACAACCCTATGATAATTCGTGATAGGAAGCTCTAAAAATTGGAGAATCCAACGCGCACTCCCAATGCTCGCATATGCAGTCGCACTTGTGCTCTTCGTGGCAAGCCTGAAGAGCTTCTCTATGTTGCATTCCCACTGCAGGGGCTTCTTTTAGTCATTTCATAGCTGACTGACTTGTTCTTTGTTTTCTGAAGTTGTAATTAATAATAACGGCACAGGTGTGTCTCTCTTTTATTTTCACCGTAGCAGCTACTGAACCTGGCGATGGATGGTGCCGCATATATTGTTAAAATGTCTGTTATAAGCAAGACTAAGTACTAAACTTTTAAGGCTAATTTGTCCGTTATAGCCAGTTGTCTTCTACATCCTCTGTCTGTTAAAAAGGAGGTCCAATTAATGAAACTCATAGGGTGGCCAACCATTTGGGCGAATGGTGTCTCTTATAGCCGATTGTCTGTTACATCCATGTCTCTTATAACGGGGTTCAGCTGTATATCAATAATCGATATACAGAAATCGGCTTGTGACGGCACTTTCAATGCGAAAAAACGATACCGTATTTGTCGCATAATCAACCCACTCGAATAATGAACCCACCCTCCACTTTTGCACCCGAGAATTTGAAAAAAAAAATGCGTTAAGGCCAGCTCGCTCACATGCAAGCGACTGAGCGGTCTCAGCGACGGGCGGCAGCGACAGAGCGAGAGTTTTTAAACTTGTTGGAACTGCGTCCCTCTCGCCGCTCGAGCCACCGCGGCAGCTCAAAACAAGGTTTCTGTGTCGCCGCGGCGGCAGAAATCACGAGCATTTTCGCTTGCATGTCGATGGAGCGCGTCAGTCCTTTCCGGTCATCTCATCCACAGCTCATTGGCAGCGTGCCAAGATGCTGCGCAGCGATAACGTCAGGGCGCGTTTATCTTTTGATAGCTCCTGCGGTGGCGGGGAGCGAACTTGGCAGAGTGCCCGTGATGGCTTGATTGCACAAGCCTGGTTCGATTTACCACGCCGCGGTTGGGGCGGGCGTCATAATAGCAGCAGCTGACCGCGTGCTTTCGCTGATTCATACATGCAAGGATAAACGATAAAAAAATAAAATAAACATCCCTGCAAAAAAAAAAAACAAAAAAAAAACCCTGCCGCTTCTTAACGTCTGCAGCCGCCATATCCTACGCTACGCCGCGCGTACAGCACAACGATAAGAAAGGATGACTCTCGCAAAAAAATAATAAATAAAAAACAGAGTTGCAGCTTCTTAACATCCGCAGGCGCCATAGCCATGTCCGCCGCCGCGCAGCCGCACGCAGAGTGTTCACAACACACGCTTGAGGAAGCGTCCGACGTCTGTCTGAAAACGGGCTGAGCTGGCTTGGCGCATGCGTTGCGCGTGCTGATGTAGAGAGATAGCTCGGCAAAAGAATGGGCACACCCACGCACATGGCTTGCAAACGTCATGTGTTGGCGCGCGGGAAACGACAACTGCAGATGCGCGCGCCTTTGGGGAATAGGCGTGGCGCTGCCCAGACCAGCCGTCGCCAAACTGTCCCCTCTCATTCCTTCCGCGCGTGGCTTGAAAACGTCACGCGGCAAACGGCCACGGGTGATGCGATCGTCTTTGGGGATGGCACACTTTCCAGTGCGTGGTGCGGAGTTCGATATATCAAACGACCGGTGAAATTGAGTTCGATATATAACGCGGCTTTCCTATACTTTTACATGGGATTTTCAAGGGGATATTTCGTGAGTTCGATATAACCAAAATTCGATATATCCGGGTTTGATATGACCGAGTTCGACTGTATTTCCAGAACCCGAGCTAATGGTTCCTGTCACAGGTGGGAAAGACAAGAAGACTTGGCGTGCAGTACAGCTTAAGCAAGGAGAACCGAAACAGCATATTATGAATTGCTTTGGCAATGCCGAAGTAGATGCTGTCAGCCAGAAAATTACCACTTAGAATTGGTTTCTAGGTTTTTTGATAAGTGAAGCTCATTAAAGACGGCGACATAGCTGTTGGTATTGGTTCGTGAAATGCAAGTATGGATTTAGAAATTCTGCAACGAAGGAAGATCTTCATAAGTCTTTGCAAAGTCATGCAACAGACGGATGCCCTGCAGTGAGTCTCAAGCACAACAATCACAAATCACCAGTCTTAAACAATGTAAGCAGGTTTGTTTGTCGCATTTTTTTTTCAAATGCTAATCCAGAGTACTGCTGCTCAATTGATTATACATGCATCAGCTCATGTTAGGTGACAAAACTAGGCTTTCGCATTTCTCCAGTGCAGATTCTGCAGTGCTGTCAGAAGTTTTTGTCAACAGGCATAGGTTTCTCATAGAAGCGAGCATTGATTGAATTTTGATTTTAAGAAAGTGATAATAAGGCATTTTTGTTGTTAAATTGCTCAGTTCAAGGTGGAACAGTGTTTTGTTTTGTAATTAAGTGAGAAAAATCTTTTTCTTCAGGTGCTAATTATAGTCGGAGTAGTGAAAATTTTTAAAATTTGGGGAATTTTGTAAACAGCGGACCAAAACTGTGCCAAGAAGAATTCACATTGTCCCAGCTTCCTCATTATAGAATTTATGTCCAGACCTGACATCTCCATACCATGTCTCAACTCAAGTTTCACTGTCTCAAACTTAAATTTCATCAAAGCAATTGATATTTGCAAAGAAAAATGAATAAGAAATGGTGCACTCTCAAGGTTTGTACTGAGCTACTGTACGACACTGATGCATCCGCACTAAATGCTATTTTTTTGCTTTTAATGTTTCATTCCTTGCTTCAAATGGCTCTGTAAAGGATTTTCTACATATTAAATCTGTGTCAGATATAGATAGTACTATAATAATAGTGGGTTCAACTTTTTTATGGAGATTTTCTAGTCGTGTAGACGCATTACCTGAAGGTATTATTCTGAACTTTCTTTTATGCTCGGAATAAAGTGTTCCAAGCCTGAGAGGTGCGTTGGATTTTAGCTAAATGCTTAAAAAATCCACTCAGATTGTGCCATCTTAGACACACTGGAATCATGTTCTCTGGTGACAGTTGAACAGGACTAGGGATGTTTTGCTTGGCTGACTGCCAGCATTCTTTCCTAGTAACAGTTTGTTTATGATGTGGGTTCAGCTTGGTCCAATCAGTAGTAACACTAATTTGCTTAAGTCCACAGCTATATACAGTAAAACCTTGTTACAAGAGACACTCAAGGGACCCGAAAAAGTTGTCTCTTGTAAGCAAGGTCTCTTGTAAACAAAAATTCTAAAAATACTGTGTTGATCAGTTTACTGCATATGGGCATATAAATGTATTCACACACATTAACAGGGAATTGTTCAGGAAAGCTTCAAGAAGTTATTCATACTAGTATGTATTTTTGTGAGTGCAGAGTATCAGTTCAGTTCAGTCGTTCAGTCGTGTCCAACTCTTCGTGACCCTATGGACCATATCATGCCACGCTTTCCGGTCCCTATCTTCCTAACATCACATAACTTCATCTGCAGCACCTCGGGGATGCCATTTAACCATCTAACAGTGCAGAGTATATTCATTCCCAAATTCTGGAGGTAAAGCACTTCACTTTGCAAGCCTTCCTGTTGCTCAAATACCTTTGAAGCACTCTTACATGCTCGTCACTCTCAGATGCTGACACTTTTCCTCCAAAATGTTCTCGTTGTCATCCTCTGTGGCACATGTGTCATTTACTTGTGCGAGAATTGCAGTCTGTAAACTCTTTGGGAGCACACAAGATCCACATCTGCAGATATGAATTCCTCAAAAGATTCTGGTACCTCAACAGTCTCTTGGATGCTCGCCCAAGCTTCATTTTCAAGGAAGCTTTCTACAGTATCCGTATATGAACCCTCTTATATCATGTCACCTCATTTAAAGCCTGCTTGTCTGAAACAGTTTTTCGCTGCTTCAGTTCTCAGGCCATTCCAGACACTTGAAATCACCTGAACAGCAAACTTCGCATCAATTACTATTGTACAGTCTTGCTACCTGTCGAGCAGCAGGCATTCTACCAACCTTGTTTTGTACAGCAACTTGACAGAGTGCATAATGGCTTTGTATTTTAGTTGAAGGTAGCGTGTGGAGTTTGGAGGGAAAAAATAGCTGGTGGTTTTGAGTACGAGAACTTTGGTGCTGCTGCAAGCATTGTCCGCAAAAAGAAAGACATCAGGATTCTGAGCTTTCATCTTGTGATCAAATTTTAACAATTCGGAGTTAAAAATGCTGGATGTCATTCATGCATTTTGATTTGCTGCGTAGGTGACGGTAATGTGATGCCAGTGATTGAAACAATGGGATCGTTTTGACTTTCCAATCAATAGGAAGCACTCCTTCTTAGTTCCTGTCATATTGCAACAAAAAGGATGCTGATATGAAACAGAATCTAGCTAAGGGAATCTGAAGTGCATCATGTATGAGTTGGTACGCTTCAGCTGCATTGCATGAGCACACTTGGGTTGTGTCTCTTCTAAATAGTGAAGAATTTACCCTGGGGACCTGAAAAAGTTGTCCTTAGTAACGGAGTGTCTCTTGTATGCAATGTTGTTAACATGGCAGACATAGGAAAACCAACCAAACCATTTTCAGATGTCTCTTATAACCGAGTGTCTCTTGTAACATGTCTCTTGTAATGAGATTTAACTTAGTTGGAAAATGTGGTTAGGCAAGCTGAAGGTACAAAGGCTTCCTGGAAGCTTGCCATTGAATTTGTACACAGTTGTGTGGAACGTGCCAGCTGTTACCTGTTCACATCATTGCCAGTGCATGGCAAAATTCCTCGCGGCTTTTGTTTTTTTGAAGCTGAGAGGTTTTTCTCTACTTGTTTGAGTGAAATGTTCTTCTCAATGATTTCTCTCGGCATCACCATGCTTATATCTGTGTCCTTACAGCTGTGCCATTCAGTGCAGCCAACAGGGAGACCCTACATATTGCGTGCCTCTATTTCTTATTTATGATTGCTTTTAGATGTTAGGTTTAAGTTTCTAGCTACAGGTCATTGACATAATACCTCTGTCACACGAACACTTTCGATCCTCATTGAACTCAATCTGCATCCAAGTTTTAAAGAATGATTGAAGCATCCGGTGCTACACGGATGTTTTGAATAACCATTGAGAAGTCTCCTTCCTCTGCATTAGGTAACGCCGCATGGGTGTCGAGATTTAAAAAAGATGTCTTAATATAAGCAAGCATAATGTCCTAACAATTTTCTGTCATGACTTTTTAGACATTTCTGGGTTAATACAGTAGAACCCCTTTATAGTAAAGTCACTTGGACCAGCAAAAATCTTTACTATATCAATGTGTTTACTATATCAATTGGGGTGACGTGGTCCTGACGATGCTGTCTGGTAATTAAATCAGCACTTACTGAGCACGTCTTGTTGCTTAATGCAAAAAACTCTGAAACACCTTCGATCTCTCTGTTATCATCTCTTTGTGCAATTTTTTTCAGTTATAAAATTTTTTTACATTTTGTGGAAGGTACCTCTTAAGGGGGGACGCGACCTTTGAAAACCGAAAAATCTCGAAAGAGTAGATTTTTGGTAGATTATATATTCCGGTAGTATGTCTTATAAACTACCATTTCTGTAATTATCAATGCTCAACTCGGCGTAGAAATACTCGAAATTAATTATTTAACAAGCGGCGGCAGCCGCGGAGCAGCGAGCAAGCGCCGAAAATTCCCAAACTTCGCGCGCGCACCATTCCTCTCCCGCCGAACTGAGTGCCGCCATCTTGGTCTTGTTTTGTTTGTCAATTCTTGCGCTTTCTTCGGCCACCCTCGGTGGCTGCGATGGCGGCGCGGTCGAAGCGTGGCTTGCTTCCGATTGGGGGCCTCGTGGCAGCTTTCAAGTTTCCCGCGCTCGAATTCAAGGCTGTGATTAGCTAGCTTTTTTTTTTTTTTTTTTTTTTTTTCCCGGCGCTGATGTCGCGGAAGATAACCCGGGAAGTCGCTTGCCGCATTTGGGCCGCTCCTCGTTCCTCCGGTGAGATGCCGCAGTAGATAAACCGGGAAGCCGCTTGCTGCGTCTGCGCTGCCCATCATGCTAGGGCGAAATGCCACGGGGGAATCTGGAATGCCGATTGTCGCGGCTTGCAGAGCACAGGATCGACGGATCTCAGCACGTGGAAAGTGGTCCACGGCACCAAGGCGTTCACTGTAGCTGATAGGCTAGTCACACAGATGTTCGTTGTAGCCAGACGAAGCGCCATAGCCCTAATGTATATTTTGACGGCCGCACCGGACTTGTTTGTGATAAGCGAGTGTTCATCTTAAGTGGGGCCGGTTTAAGTGGGCTTGACTGTACCTGAATAAATTTTGAGGGCAAGGCAAGCCCATGTATTCAAAATATTATGTCTGGAATTTGTTATAATTAGATTAATCAACATAGGTCTAATTGATAACAAAAACTCCAGTGCTATGCTATTTTTCAGCAATAAAATTTAGAAAAAGGGCTTTGTCTTGCCCTGAGGAAACTATCTAGGAATCAGCATGACAAATTTCACAATGCCAGTGCCTTTCGCAATTTCTCCAGGCTTGACATAAAGGACCTATTCGAACCAATTTGATATTCTTCTGTAACTTGAGAACTAGCATGCACAATTCTGTGAAACTTGGTGGTTTTTCATTTGTTAATGTCATGAGCCTGTCCTGAAAATTTCATCATAGTAACATGAGAAACAAAAAAGTTATTGTTCTCTCAACCTTTGAGAGCCGTTTTCTCAGAATCAATTTTTTGCATGTTGTGGCTGCTAGGGAAAGTCATAGCTTAAGAACCGCTTATTGGATTTTAATGAGGTTTTTTTTTTGTTACATACCTAAGTAAATTTCTGAGGGCAAGACAATTTCTTTTTTTCAAAATATTTCACGTGTAACTAGGGGCAGTCAATTAAAATATCGTTAAGTCAGGTGTAAATTTTAACAGTAAATTTGGGGCTGTACTAAAATTTTTCAGAGAGGAAATTTGGAAAAAAGGAATTGTCTTGCCCTGGGGAAACTATCCAGGAATGACCATGACAAATTTCACACTGCTAGCAGATTTTGCAAATTCTCCAGGCCCGCCCCTAGAGACCTATGTAAACTATCTTGATATACTCCTTTAACTTTAGAACCAATGAGCCCAGCTCCATGAAACTTGATAGTTCTTCAAATGTGAGTACTATGAGCATACCCTGAAAATTTCATTCGAATACCTCAAGAAATAAAAAAGTTGGTGTTCAAGGGTAGCCTCCCCCCTTAAGCATGAGGACAATGTGGTTGCGCATACAACCATGTTTGATTTCATGTGAAAACCAAAGCCTTACATGGACACAGTGTCACTATTTGCTGTTTTTGTATTTTAAAAGGCAATAAATGATAATGCGCGTGGCAGTCAAGTGCTGCAAGACCGCACACGCTGCACCTCCACTTCTTGCCTCCGCTGCTTCGTGCTGCACAGTGCTCTGAATGTTGGCCCATTTCTTCCCCTTCCCTTATCTTTGCTTCACTTTTACTCTCCTTTACTTTCTGAACGGACCGCACCACCTCTTTTTCATGTTTGTAGACAGCTTTAATTTTTTTTTTCCTACGCGCTGCGTGCTTTCCCTTACGGCTTTGATTCTTCCTTAAAGTAGGCTTCTCCTGAATGCTGCTAAACATGATGGTAAAGCCACTTTAAAGAATGCTGTTATTTTTTTTTTATTTTTTTTTCAAATACAAAAACATATTTGCCTCGCGATTCAAGGTAGTGCGTGGGTGGTGATGTCATATTATAGGAGTCATCGCGGTGGCCAGGCGCACTTTACCATAACCGATGTTTACGAAAAATGTCTTTACTGTAAAAGGGGCAAAATGTAGTACTGTTGCCTATGGAACATGAACTGGGACTTCAGTTTCACTTATATCCAAGTTGTTACTATATCCGAGTTTACTATAGCGGTGTTCTACTGTATTTGAAGTTTTATTGCATTGCGCAGCCTACGCACGGCCGCCGTAAGAAAAAAATGAAGACTGCGGCTAGCGGTGGCACATGAAGCCATGTCTGGCTGTTCTATTCAGGCCTAGATCCATGTCAGCTGTCTTTTCCTTTGCTCCTGAGGTCCTGAGATGACCCAAGACTACCAACACAATGACTGATCAAGGCAATATACCAGCACAGAGCAGGACTCGCACCCACAGGACATCTCATCGTTGCGACTTCGCCTACCTTCTTCTGGCTCCAGTCTGGATTTTCCAACCTGAAAATCTGGTTTTTCCAGATTGATGCACTGTTTAACCTCTACTGCATTACCTCGAAAATGATGCCTTTTGGTTCAAGTACGTGCGGATGCTTTGCAACTCCACTCAAACCTTCCAGTGCTGCTTGCTGAGGCTATGTTTGCATACATCGATGATGACCTAATCACCATTCCTGCACCTTTTTATCACGAGCACTATCTACATGACCTCCTCCAACACCTACAGCAGTATGGCCCAGTCATGAATGCCACCAAGTGTGTTTTTGCGCATAGCTATAGTTTATGGGCCATCACATCTCATCGCATGGTATCTGCCTCCTCCTATCTCAGGTCAAGGCCATCCACGATTATCCCCAGCCTACAACTCTGCGCCAGTTATGCCGCTTCCTGGAGCTGGTGATTCTTTCCCGCCGCTTTGTACTACACTGCACAGAGCTGCTCCGCCCACTCACAAACCATCTTTGGTCAACCGCTGGCTCATCCTTTGCCATTTCTTGGTGATCACAAGCCCAGGCCGCCTTTGCTGCTACCAAGCTAGCTGTTGCCATCGCCGTGCGCCTGATCCATTCGCACAGCACCGCCCCTACTAGGTTGATGGTGGATACCTCCAGCGTGGCTGTCAAAACTGATAGCAGTGCATCAACTCCGAGCGGCAGCCGTTGTCCTTTTACTCATGCAAGCTACTTCCTGCCGAGATTCACTACAATGTCTTCGGCTGCCAGCTGCTTGCCATATACACTGCAATACAGCACTTCTGACATTTTCTGGAAGCATGAAAATTCCACGTGCTGACTGACCACAAGCCACTGGCATGTGTTCTTAGACCAACCCATTGAAGCATGTGTTCCGCGAACTTTGCTATCTCGCATATGCGGAATTCGCTATTGACATCTGCCACCTGAAAAGTGAAAAACTGCGCCACTGACACCCTTTCTTGTATAACTGCAGTTGACCAGTTGACTCCATCTTCAACCATTGATTGGGCCTCATTCTCGTCCATACAGCAGCATGACAACGAGCTCAAGGCTTTACGAGAGATTCCGCAGAATGGCCATCGGTAGATGGTCAGTTTGGACCGTCTTAAGCCATAGTACTCGGAAACCACAGCGAGTGCCTCATAGTGCCACCTGGCATCGGCAGTCCCCCTTCTGCAGTTTCTGACTCCCTTTTGCCCATCCTGCACAGCCGACTTTCTGTTCGGTTTCAGCACTTAGTCTAGGAGGGGGCGCCTTCCTCTGGTAGCTCCAAGAGCATGGAAGGCAAAAAAAAAAAAAATAATAAAAAAAGATGGCAGCTGCTGGTGGCACCTGAAGGCACAGCTGGCTGTTCTGTTCAGGCCTAGATCCATGTCAGCTGTCTTGTCCTTCACTTCTGAGGTCTTTGACTTAAACATTCATTTACTTTTCTGTTAGAGCTCAGTGATGACGAGGGTGTCGATGCCCGCTGTTGAATGTGCTTGAAAACAGTGATTGAAACTGTTCATATGAGAGGGGATATAACATGCGGTATTCTTTGGAGGTTGTTGCTGCACTTTGTGAAAGGGATCAGCTCTACAGTATTAGCACTGGCACATGCGCGCTACTGCAGCCATGCACTCTTGTTGGTGGGAAAAATACAGTATGTTTAGGTTGCGTAAATCGGTATTTCTCATTGTGATGTGTCCATGCAGGTGGCACTGCAGTTCTATGCCCAGCTGAATGCCCTGCAGTACCGGCGCAAGATGGCGCTCATTGAGCCTCTGCTGGGCTACGTGCACTCCATGAAGTCCTTGTTTGGCATCGCCCACGAGACAATGCACACGGCCGAGCAGGACGAGTTCCTCGCCAACATTGCCACCAGCCTGGGAGAGTGAGTGCAATCACTTTCCTTGGCCACGTTCACAGGTGGTGTTAGATTTCATGACCTCTGGCTGACTGCAAATTCTTGATGAGGCATTGGCATGCAGCTGGAACCTCTCATGGCGGGCACTAGTTAAACTATTCAACCAGCCAATTGCTGCAGTCTCAGCTGAATCGTTTGTCTGTTCTTTCTGGGTGGTTGGTGCTGCTGTTTGCGAAAATTTGATGCGCCATCTCAATTTCATTTTTGATATTGTGGAACTTTTGTTGTCATTTTACAGCTGGGCTCATTAACAGATTGTGTACTTTTTATTTATTTTTTTTTCACTGTCAGATGGATTGTAAAGTTCCGTGTAGCCAGACAAAGTATCTTTATTAACATTTTTCATGGTTATGTCTCATGTCAGTCGCAATAACCGAGTTATTGAAATGCGATCCTGATCAGCCCATTCCAAAATAAATGGCGTCATGCCATGTCACCAATTTTTGAATTGAAGAGAATTTTGTAGAACTGCACAAATAGCAAAATTTTGGGCGCAAAGGAAATTTAAATAATAAAAACTTAGTTCGAATTTGATCGAAAGGTTTTTTTCTGATACTCCCAAGTTAACTTACAAATTAGATGTCCTGCAAACTATGGCTGGGAAGCAAATTTTGTATAGATATACAAATATAGTATGAATTTTTGGGTGCAAAGCAAACATTAATGATAAAAAATATTGCAAAAGAATCTTGGCTTCATTCATCGTCATCATAGTTCACCTGCAACACCTGCAAGGAATATAGAATACAAATGTGTGAACATAGTAAACAAAACACTAGTATCATCCGGTTGATGCCAAGTTTAAGGTCGGACATTTAGGGGAATCCCCCCAAGGTGGAGTAGATTTGTAATAAGGGGCTAGTTACTCATTGACATCTACCCAAGCGTAGCCGTACGGCTACAGAGGAAAGCTATACATCTTTCTCAGAAACCTCGTAGTTAAAGAAAAATTCGTCCCCAGATCAGAATGAATTTTTACTTGTACAGCTTTCCTTTGTAGCCATATGGCTGCGCTTGGGTTGATGTCAATGAGTAATTACTCCCTTATTGCCAAGTTTAAGGAGTAATAGCTCTAAGCCTTATTTTGTAGACCAGTACCCTATTTCTAGTCAATAGAAATAACAGTTCATATCAGTTAAAAGGTCTAATATCATTGTTTGACTACTTTGGAAGAAGGGAGCTTACTGAGTGCTGCCATGCGGCATTGCAAATTGCATGCTTTACTGGAGGATTGACTTCAGCGGTCGATTTATGGCTTGGCAAGGCATCTCCGGCAGAACGCAACAAGATTGCTCATGACACAGACATACGAGTGGCCACCTGAAGCTACAGTGCAACGGATACGTTGCTTCCACACTCCTTTGCAACGTTTGAAGACAAAGAGTTACCTGTGGAATGCCAACTGAATCTTCACACCCATGACAATGTGTAGCCCACTTAGCCTTGCATATTGGCTTTGCCAGGTTGTAGCATGGGTGACCGGCCTCAGCCATTCTAATGCTGTCGGGAACCGTGAAGGCATAAAAATGAAGTCATGCGGTTAGGTTCACCCAAGCACAGAGTTGCACTTGCTTGCTTTGAGTGCCAGTGTTCTGTCGTAAGTTATTTTCTTACCAAGTTATTTATTATTAGTTAGTTAATATTGGTTAGTTATGACTTTCTGCTGCCTAGGATGCATAGTTTGTATGTTCTAACTGGCGAAAATTGAGAATGAGCAGTGTACGCAGTGCCTTTTCCACTTCACAACCTTCCCCACTAATGCCACTTTCGTGCACATGCATTTGGTGATCGGAAATGGGAGGATCGGTGCGAGTCAGTCTTGCTGCCAGTTGTTGGCTGCATTGTGGCTAGACGCATTGACAAGCTGCTTGGTGGTGCTTTACTTCATTTTCCTACCCGCGAGCACGCGGCATCCACGTGGCAGTGGCCCTCGATAGTCGTTATCATGTTTGGGTTTTGCTGCATGCTGGCAGAAAAAATTAAAAAATAACAACTCTGAGGTACTGCCATTTGGAAATATTGTAATGTTAGGCTCCAGTTTAGGTGAACTAGAAATACGTAATAGAGTCAAACGATGAGCTAGTTGGTCACACATCTCTTGGAAGAAGGCAGCAGAGCAGGTAACACCAACACAAAGCACAAGAGGCACACACACGCACACAAGGACAACGCTGCACTGACAACTATATTAACTGGAAACTGCACATCTTCTTCCTTGACTTTACCTCTGCAGCCAACTTCTTTCTTGTCGTTAACATCCTGCCGGTTTGTGCAAAAATTCTACTTCCTTCTTCAACAAAACCACCGATGGCATGCTGACACATTGGTCTCCCAAGTCACAGATTGCATATGCTTCATAAATCTCTCTGGCTAACTTGTCCTTCATCCTTTTCATAACCTTAACATTGTGAAGGTCAGGCGGACATTTTTGGTCTCTACAATCAACGCACCCTTTGCAGTGCGGCAGCCAGATTTGTGCCAGACTTGTCCGATATTGCCTTAGCATGCTCTCTAATCCTTTCATTGACAAACAATCAGAGATGAAATCAGGTTTTTGCGATTATGTTTTGTTAGTAGACTGCCGTGTATGAAGCTGCTCTTGCTTAAGTCTAGCAATTTTTGTTATTTTCTTAAATTTAGGAAGTAGCCATCTTTAAAGTAAAGCTCCTCCATGCAATCTCAGCTCAAACGCATTGCCTGCCCAAACAGGCCCAAATGTTCAGTGAGCTTTGTCTTTTTTACTGGCTGCTGAGTGCAAAATTTACAGCATTGTGTGGACTATGTAATCTTTTATGGATCTGCAGACTGACCATCGTTGGCCTTGCAGGGTGCAGAGGGAGCTTCAGCTGCAGACGGAGCGGGCTTCGCTGCAGGCTGGGGCGTTGGCACGGCAAGGGGAGGAGAGCGCTGCCTACCTCGCCGAGGGTGCCTCCCCTCCTGCCCAGACAGGCCTCTCACACAAGTCGGGATACCTCTTTCAGCGCACGTGAGTAGCCAGCAACATGGGAAAAGGGGCTCGCTATTTCCAGCCACTGCCACTTTGCATTTGGGATTGCTGTCTCGAATTTTATTGTTTCTGTTCCAAAGTTTTGCTTGTTGCAGGTCATTTACATGGCTCAGTACATTGTTGGTTGTGAGTTGTAGCAAAGGCTATTTCAAGATCTTGAAGTGTGCGAGAGAAAGACGTTTGTCATAGCAAATCAGAATAGCCAAAAGCTGCCTTGTATCAGTGGCTATGGGATGCACGTGCAGAGTCAGAGCGACCGGAAGAGCCATCGCAGGCACTCATACGCACATGTTGGCACATTCATTCCCATTCCACAATTAATACCATCAGCTTCACCGCAAGTACAAACAACTTGGGAGCTGTTTATTGGTGCAACTAAATTAAATTCTGTAATGTTTTGCACACATTAGTTAGGATGTCTAAAAAAAAAAAAAAAGAAGACTGACAACTTACTCGCAAAAACATTATTGAAGCATAACCTCATTTTCCAGATTGCTCATTTCGGGGAGAATAAATTGCATTGGCATGTATAGTTTGTCAACAGGGAAATGGAATTCTTCTTCACCGTGGAAATTTTGTATGGCAGTGGTGGACTGCGATGTTCCTTGATGTTTTGGGAAGTGTTTGCATTGTTGCTTAGACCTGTGCACAGGTTGCATTTTGTAGTTTCGGAAATGTGGGGCTGCAAGCTCAATGAGCACTTTCCCTTGCCATGCAGGAAAATAGCCGGTATGGTGAGCCGCTGGGACCGGGCGTACTTCTACACTCTTGGCTGCCACCTCATGCACATCCCAAGGGGCGAGGTGAATCTCCCCTTTTCTGTACTGCCTGTCAACACGTGGAATATGCGAAATTCATAGGGTGAATCATGTTTCACTGGTGAACTAATTTGTGATAGCTGACTTTTAAACTCTTCCTGCAAGATGCTTGGTTGCAGTCGGAGGTTTGTAACTAATCTTCTGCGACAGTCGCATCCCCTTTTTAGTATTGGTGTGTGAATGTTCAAAACATTGAATAGTTTGTTAATAGCATTTGCTATTTTGTTTGCACCACACTTTCACTATTCGGCTTAACATTCAGAGGTTAATAACTCATGCTTTTGCAGAATTGGTGACGAAACATCGCCATACTTCCAAATGGCAGTATCCTACACTTGCCATGGGGTTTCACATGCTCCTTCAGAGTTGACAACCAGCACATAGCTAAAGTCTCTGTGCGGTAATGCAGCAACGACTGTCAAAAGTTGCCACGGTGTTGCCGCTGCATGCTCATGGGCCAGAAAACAAAGTGCAGCAACATGTGGCTCGCCAATTCATTATTCACAAGGAAGCTGACAGTTGGCTACAAGCCAAACAATTCTCTCATTCTAGATCGCTGGAATAAGAGGCCAAATGCATGCAGAGGCAGCCTGGCTTGGGCAGGAAGGGATCATACATGCACTGTTTTGGAAGCAGTTGCTCTCAATTTGTGCCATTTAGAAACTAGGAACTGCATACCTTTAGATGGGGAAGCAAATGCATGCAACAGAACGTAGGCTGAAATGGAAGCCTGCACAGCCGCGACACATTCGGTGTGATATGCATGCTGCAGGCATCTACTGGCACAGCTTTCACACCATCAGGCCAGTTTGCAACAGTGTTCGGATGCATTGCAGGGCTTGTGCCACATGACTTTCCTTTGCTCTCTGTACTCACTATTGCTCACCACTGCTTTTACTGCTTCGCAGCATGGGATGGAAAATCATAAAAGTGCTGAATGTAAACTGTGATATTCCTAGCACTGCTTCTTCTCCTGCGGCACGCATGTGCTGGTAAGCCATCAGCACGTTGGGTACCATGGAGATTCCACAATACATTCTTGAACCTAATGGCGCATTCACGATTGTTCTAGGAATTGATTCATTCTAGTGGGCACAGCTGTTCGCACAGCATGATCTCTGTATTGATAATTGGTAGGTATCTCTTGTTGAGTACAATCTTAAGAGACTTCTAAGTATACCAAAAGGGGGAAATTAATGGGTCAGGAATTTTCTTGTTTCTGCCTTGTGTTCTGTGCTGTGATGCTTGTATTGCAAGCCTCTCTTAATGTGAAGCCATTCAAGTAGTGTTCTGTGCATATAACGTTTTGAACTGTGGTCATCAGAAAGAGTTCATTTCTTGATTCCTGTTGTTCCATCTCTCTATCAGAGTGTTGGCAGTGCTGTGATGGAAATTGACCGGGGCACAGTGGCACACGCGCTGGACGAGGATCGGCGCAATGTCTTCCAGATCAACAATGGCAAGAGGTGAGCCTCATCGTTCTATATTTCTCTAAAGGATGAGTTGTGTCACATGTAGGGGAAAACATTGTGCTTTATGTGAGCACGTCGACAGTGCCTTCATCCTGCAATGTGCCAATGAAGCGAGTTCCGAATTGCTGTGTTGCTGTATTGAAAGGAGGACGGGAAAAACGTTGACATGATGAAATTAATAAAAACTATGACATTTATTAGCACGCTCCAGGCAAACATAGGACATCATCGTACTGGAAGGTTCTCTGAATCTTTCTGCTTAGCTTTACGTTGCATGTAGCAATGTCAGTTTGTGCTAGGTCCCATATTCTGTAATTACCTACTCATTACGAGTACCTTTTTCTGAGTACATTGTGATTAAGTTCTGCGCATCTGTTGCTTGAGGAACAGCCCACTCTTGTTGTAATGCCTCACTTTTGAGGCACTTGAGGTGTATCTTACGTAAAATAAAATAGATCTGTGCCAACTCTGAAGTAAACAATGGAAGCATTGTGCTAAGAATGCTTGCATGAGCGTTTTCACTGTCACTTGGCTGCCCATATGAAAGACTTGTGTAATGTAAGATTGGCACTGGGACTTTTTCTTGGAGGAAGGTGATTTTGTTGAGTGGCGAAATTATTAGAGGATTAGAATGGGCTCCGGATTTTGGAATTTTAATCCTAACGTGGCATGGATGGTAATTTAAAGGGTGAACAGTGCGTTTAATTCAAGGGTGCTTAATTAATTTATTAATTGCATGAATTAGTGGTGACCTATTCAAGAAATCCTTTAGGAGTACCGTAGGCATTTGTTAATGCCTACGGTAATGCGTTTGCGTTTTGGTATCAGCCACTCTTAATTGGCAGGATGGCTCTTTTAATTCATTTTCTTTTCAATGTGGCACAGAGGGGGAGCAACACAAAAGTGACAAGTCCTGGGTAGTGCATGACATACCGTAAAACCGGACTATAGGTCAGACCGGAATATAGGTCGACCCCCTAACTGACCAATTCTAAAAATGAAAAAAAATCTTTTTAAGTGGCAAAAGTATCGAAAGACACCCTTACCTTGAAACAAATGCGACTCAACCGGTTGCACAGTGGTGACAGTATTTATTTTCACTTAAATGCTGCTCGTATCACCCGGCCAATTTTTCAACAATATTGCGCGACCATTGACCCGTGCGTTTGTCTGCACCTTATCATAATGGCATGGAGCTGCGAAAGAAGCGAGAGTAAGCGCAAGTGTATACATACCTCGTTTGTTTCATCACTCAGCACCGTTACTAAGGCGCTGACAAGCACACGGGTCGATGGTCACACAATACTGTTGAAAAATTGGTCAGGTGTACGGTACACAGAAAAGACCTGAAGTGCGCAAGCATTGGTCTACTCAGAGTCATCAGAGTCGTCCAAACTCAAGTCGGATGACGAGCGCTTGTCACTGCCCACGTCCCACAGAGCATCATCCTCTGTGCCATCCAGCGCATTGCTGATGCTGCATTTTCTAAATGCCTTTAGCACCATCTCTTCGGGCACAGATTTCCACGCCGACGACACCCAACTACAGACAGTCGCAAGCGGTGGACGTGGCAGGCGGCCGGTGGGGGTGGTCGGGTTGTCGCCCAGCATCCGTTCATTATAGAGCTCGCACACTTATCTTTAAAAGGCTTGTTTGGCACAACGTCTAGTGGCTGCAGCACAGACGTCAGCCCACCAGGTATGACCACGAGATCAGTCTTGCCATCGCACAGGGCCCGTTTTACGTCAGCTGTAAGGTGGCCTCAAAACGAGTCGAGAACGAGCATGTTCGCTCGCTCAAAGAGAGCACCAGGTCGCCGCTTCCAGACGAGCCGGATCCACTCCAGAATTAACGCTTCGTTCATAAAGCCCTTTTCATTGGCTCGGACGATGACATCGTGTGGGAACTCCTCCTTCGGCAATTTTTTTCTCTTAAAAATGATGAAAGGGGGCAGCTTCTTCCCATCGGCTGTGCACGCGAGCATTACAGTGAATCGCGAGTGCTCGTTTCCCATAGTTAGAAGCTTGATCTGCTTCGCCCCTTTCTCAGAAACAGTTCGGCTTGAGGGCAGATTGAACCACACGGGTGTTTCATCGGCGTTTCCGATCTGTCCCATCACATACTCGCATTGGTGCCGGAACGCAATCACATAGCGCTGAAACTTGACGAGTTTGTGTTCAAACTCTTCGGGCAGTTTCTGGCACACAGAAGTACGGCGCCGTAGTGCAAAGCCCTTCCTATTCATGAAGCGTCGCACCAGGATGGCGAGCCCTTGAACTGCGTCCTTGTGAGCCCCGAGGTACGCGCAATCTCTACTGCTTCCACGCGGATGCAATCGGCAGTCACAGGCAACGACCTTGCACGCAGCTCCCGGACAAAATCCGCAACCTTGGCTTCTAGTTCTGGATACGGTGCAGTTCACCCATGAAATGATGGTTTCTTCTGGTTGCTGCAAGTAGCAATACGCAGATTCTGACTCCGCCAGTACCGTACGCTCTTTTCGGATACTCCAAATTCACGCTGTGCTGCCAGGTTACCGCGAAGCTCCGCGTACTCAATCGCCTTTTTCTTGAAGGCAACGGTGAATTGTCGTCGGCTTCCGCTCATTTTGAAGCAAAAAAGTCAAAAGCTGGCTTTTAGCAGAATAACTCTAGACTATAGTGGCTAGCTCCAGACAACGGAAACGCAAAATGGCAATGCCACGCCGTGCTGCTGCTGATGGCGATGGTGATGGAGATGTGATGGAGGCTGTTGACTTCAGCCGCCGATTGTTGCAAGACCTCCGTAGTTTTTCCGCCAATGACAGGTATATAAGACGAGGGTCGACTTCTCGCCACAATGTTTTGAAAAAAAAATTCAACCTACGGTATATTTTTTTTCTCTGGTGCGCTTCGAAATGTAATGCAGGCAGCGGGCCTCGAGATAGGAACAGTCTTCACAAAGTCAGTGATGTTCAACCATGCCAGTGTAGATTGGTGGTCACATGTGGGGCTCTAAAAATACTATCAACAAGAGTTATGATGGTAAAGAGATTCATCAATTTGTTTGAAATACATTTTCGGGGTAAAATAACTGACTCCAATTTGTTGTGTGAGGTGATTGAATAGATAAGCCATCTGTGCTTTCTATTGACCTTCCTTCTTTTTTTTCTGATATGGATCTGTTAATTAAATCCTTTTATCCAAATTATCTTTTTGTCAGTTACAGTTATTTAACCTGCTGTGCCATAGGTTGTTTTGCAAACCATGATAAATCTGTCAACAGTGCATGCAATTGCACATCTGGGAAATGCTTCATGCCGCAAGTGGTTGTTGCTTTCACTATGCACTTCTGCAGATAGTGATGTTGTAACTGGCAGTCGTGAGCAGAATGTGAAACTCTCCTGTAGCATCAATAAAGTTTTGCAATGATTAATCATTAAAAGGCCCTGATAAAAGGGAGGCTGTATTTATAATACTAGTGCATCTGCATTCACAGAGGTAAATGATGTAGCCTCTCTTATTCTGGCTTTAGAGAGCAAGTTTCATTAGCCATTGATAATTGGAATGAATGAAGTTTTAGTGTTTGTGCACTTTGGATTGGCGTGCAAGTGACGTGAGTACAGGAAACGAGCGCAACATATTTAGCAAAGCTTCAGCAGGTCTCTGGCCCAGTATCTAAACCCTAATTCTTGTTTGCTGTGCCGCTGGCCCTCATATAGTATCAACAAGCTTAGGGGTAAGTTCCTAGGAGAATGGACTTGTGCTGTGGATACACTCAAAGGGAACTTGCCGACTTTGAACGTCTGAGTTCTTCTCTCCGTTTTCCCCTCTGCTTTTCTTTTCCTTTTTTTTTTCTTTTGCCTTCTAGCCTCAGCGTGCACACTTCATTGTGCTAGTACCAATTTACCTGTGCTCATGAGGTTTTGGTCACTTGCAAATAAAAGGCAGTGCATGAAGGAAATTTTTGCTCAAAGGCATTCAGGATGAAATGAATCAAGTGTTGAATGGCTGGTACCAACTTTTGCACATGCTTCACTTCTGATCACTGTCGCCATGTTGGCTTTGCAGGTCAGTAATTCTTCAAGCTCTGAGCGAGCCGGAGAGGGACGAATGGATCACCACAGCGATGAACATTGCTGCCGAGTGTCATCCAGGTGGCCGGTCGCACTCCGTGCCCAAGGAGGCACCTGCAGCCAAGGTGGGCAGCTTCAAGAAAGATTTAGAATGCTATGTGGCACTCCTGAGCTATAGCTGCCATCTTTAAAGACTTAGATGGCATATTTTTTTTCGGCAAAAAGTTATCGTGACTCTGCTATGATGCTTAGTGCGTGAGGGCGCATAGAGTGCTTGTGAAGGGACCCTGGGTTAGTCATCAGAGAAATGTATAAAATCTAAAATGCACTAATTATCAATCAATCAATCAATCAATCAATTTTTATATTCACTGAAACAAAAAACACATGGCGAAAAAAGGAGGTGGGAGAAAAAGCTGCACAATAGCAGCTTGACAAAGCTCCAACCACCCTGACAACAATGACAGCACTGTAACATTTCAGATTTTTGTTCAGTGTACTAGGAACTGTACAAAACGAAAGTAAAAAGAAATCTAGTTACACTAATGCTAGTTTATAAATAACTGCTCTATGTCCCTTTTGTTAAGTTTCGTAGTGAATGTGTCTTGCTTCGCAAAGCCATTGAGTGTGTGGGGGAGTATGTATTCAACGCGTTGGCGGCCATAACCTGTGTTATCTTCTGCTAACAAAAAGTGGCTGACAGAAGCAGCATTACATTTTAGAAAGATGCTGCTGTCCAAGTAGTCAAAATGTTTAATATGGATTGGAGCTGTTTGTTATTTGGTTCGTATTCAGTTTGAAAAATGGATGTTTGATTATTAGCAATCACATATTTGGCAGTGATAGAATGCAGCCTAATTTTGTAAATCTGGATGCTATGGCAAAACTATGATAGCATCCGAATTGTCGAAAGATGCCTTTTTACATGTCGGGAAAATGTGCGTCCTGTGTCTTCACTAATACATGAAAATGTGCGTCCTGTGTCTTCACTAATACATGGGCTGGTGAGATTGGGCTCTACTGCACTCGTTGGCAACTTATTTTGGCAACAGAGAGTGATCTATATGCAGAGGGCATCTTTAATGGGCCACTCCATGAAATGTTTGTTCGCACGGCAGTTGCCCAGCACTTTCCTCGCTGACTGGTTGAGGCACTTCACTGTTGGTGCAGCTGCTTCCATGTGCGGAAGCTTCTCTTAACTGAGCAAGCTAAATGATGCTTTATAATCTGAGCAGCTCTTTTTTGGCTTGACTCGATGACAGTTGCACCCATGTTAGAAGTATATACCCTAAAAAGGATTTCCAATCTGCTCTTCTATAACAAGAAAATGTTAGCTGTAACTCTGAAGCCTGTTCTGCAGCATAGAAGGACGAGGCATGTTTTGGCTCTTTAGCATCGCGAGCGTTGCCATGAAAAGTTGTTGCACAGTGTAAGCTTGGACCATTTGCGGAATTCTGTGAGTGGGCTTTTCTACACACAAAAACAAGGTGGCCGACCTCGCGATTCAACCAGTCACACCACAAAAGCATGCTCCTTTCGTGACGATTTTTATAATGCCCACATCTGCGACTTATCCTGTTGCCATCACAGATCTGCCAAGAGCTGCAGATTATCACACGGAATTTCTGAAGTTGGGAAAAGTCAACTTGTCACTGCCAGGCCAAGCAACTGTGTAGAACTCCCACCTCCTCAGAAGGCTTCTGCATTTTTGCCGTATATTTCTTCAAGAATGGGGAATTTCATAACTCAGTGACAACTCGGCTTTCGGATAAATCTTGCACATCTTTCGGTGCCTTGAAGTCCGAATTAGTAAGCTTTTATTAACCATCAGGTTATCTTTAGTTTGCAGTCATGAGTCATGAATTTCATATTTTGTTTTCGGTGCTCTCTCTTGACGTACTACAAGAAAACACTCCATTTAGGGAACAGAAGATTCGTTGCAATAGCCCCTTAAACTCCTGTACTATCATACCATGCTGTACTGTTCATTACCCTACCATGTGGCGCATGGGTGCAAGAGTTATTGGTGTCGCGCATTCTTTCTACAGTGAAATCTTGATATAACGAACCCCGATGGGGTAATGCTAGCTGTTTGCAGAGGCCGGTTTGGTTTTTCTCTACATCGATTTCTTGTAGTGAAAGCTGCATTCCTATCTTCTTGGCACTTCGCTGGCTGCGATCATGCACAAAGTTCGCAATAAGGTAACCCGCGACAAAAAAGAATACTGTCCTGCACGTGCGAATAGCACGAACAACTGATCTGCGAACGATACACAGCACTAGAAGAAAAAAAGGCAGGCTGCTAGGCGTGCTGGCTACTGAGAAATAAACGACATCTTTGTGGTGGCACTAGGAGCTAGCACTAGATATGCGGATGATAGCTACAGCCCACGGACCATACACACAGAAACGGCGGTTTGTTTCATGCGAGTTGCGAGCTGTGGCGCTGTTAATTTTAGCCGAATTCGTAATACAGTCAAACCCGGATATATCAAACTCGAAGGGGATCGCGAAATAGTTCGATATATCGATAATTCGACATACAGAAATCGGCTTATGACGGCACTTACGATGCGAAAAATCGATACCGTATTTGTCGCGTAATCAACCCACTTGCATAATGAACCCGCCCTCCACTTTTGCACCCGAGAATTAAAAAAAAAAAAGCGTTAACCAGCTCGCTTACATGCAAGCGATTGAGTGATCTCAGCGGCGAGCGGCAGCGACAGAGTAAAAGATTTAATACTTGTTGGAACTGCGTCCCTCTCGCCACTCAAGGCACCGCGGCAGCTCAAAACAAGGTTTCTGCGTCGTCGCGCGATGGCAGAAATCGCGCCGCAGGAATCGCGACCGTTTTCGCTTGCATGCCAATGGCGCACGTCACTCCGTTTCGGTCGTCTCATCCACCGCTCATTTCTTGGCAGCGTGCCAAGGTGCTGTGCAGGGATAACGTCGCGCCGTGTTTATCTTTTGATAGCTCCTGCTGGGGGGGGGGGTGGCAGGGAGCGAACTTGGCAGAGTGCCCGCGATGGCTTGATTGCACATGCCTGGTTCGATTTATCGCGGCGCGCTTGGGGCGGGTGTCATGATCGCAGCAGCTGACCGCGTGCTTTTGTTGATTCATACATGCAAGCATAAACGACTCCCGGCAAAAAAAAAAAAAATTGTTGCTTCTTAACCTCCGCAGCCGCCATATCTTACGCTACGCCGCGCATACAGCGCAATAATAAAAATGAAGGACTCTCGCAAAAAAAGAAAAAAAGAGAGAGAGATCTGCCGCTTCTTGATGCCTGCAGGCGCCATAGCCACGTCAGCCGCCGCGTGCAGAGGGTTCGCAATACACGCTGGAGAAAGTGTCCGACGTCTGTCTGAAAACGGGCTGAGCTGGCTTGGCGCATGCGTAGCGCGTGCTGAAGGAGAGAGCTCGGCAAAAGAATGGGCACACCCACGCAAAACGTCATGTGCTGGCGCGCGGGAAACGATACAGTAAAACCTCGATAATTCGAACTCGGTTAATTCGAAATCTTGGATAATTCGATGGTTTTCTGCGGTCCCGTATTTTCCAATGTAAGTTTGGCCGGATAATTCGAACAGGCGGCCTGCGCCAGCCCGGTTAATTCGAAAATTTGGACTGCTATGCGGCAATGCCTGATCCATGTTTCGCCGCAAACCCGGCGAAACGACGGCCCTACGGAGCCGCGAGGTAAAGCCACATAGTAATGGTGATGATTTATAGGCGAAGCGCCCCAGCCGGAGCACTCTGTGCACAAAAATCGGTCACCGCCGAAACATGCGCCTGCAGAGGAGAAGACGTGCTTCACTGCAACACGGCGGGCATACTGGTTTTTATCACGCGACCTCGCCCCCACTCCATCCCTTGGTGTGCTTCGCCCACTCTTCCCCCGTGCCTCCGACGCTGCAAGTACGCCACCACCACCGCCACGCCGGTCTCACCTGCGCCATTTCTTTGTGTTGTGCGCTGTGGTTAGGGGTCGGCTACTGTGCCGTTTTTTTGGGCGGGACTGTGCAGAAGTGCTGCTTTGTGACCGTAGCAGTGCAGAAATGCCAAAGAACAAGACTTTAACGCTGCAGCAGAAGTTCTGCTTGATCCAGGAAGCAGGCAAGAGCGCTTGTTCGAAGACCGAGTTGACCGCTTGTTCGAAGACCGAGGATGAGTCCAACGCAGTCGGCTTCGCCGAGTATATCAACATTGAGAGCGAAGAGCAGACTGGCTACTCTGACTTGGAGAGTGAGATCACTGCTGGTACGAAAATGCGCGATGACAGCGACGATAGCGACGACGACACCGACGAGCCTCCCCGAGCACCTGCTCTTGGTGAAGTTATCGGATCGCTGAACGTTATCCGCAGTTTTGTTGAGTGCCGCGGTGGAAGTTCAGAGATGTTTCGTCTATTTGACCAACTCGAGAGCATGACCTTAGGAGCCGCAAACTACCGGACGCGGCAAACCAGCATCTCTTATTACTTTCAGTAGTAATTCAAAATATGCTGAATAAAGGTAACACGTTCCTGCAACGAATTTTTTTGCCTAAGTCTTATTTCTTGGTGTGTTCGGTTAATTCGAAAACCCGCTTAATTCGAAGATTTCTCGCGGTCCCGATGACTTCGAATTAACGAGGTTGTACTGTAACTGCAAATGCGCGCGCCTTTAGGGAATGGGCACGGCGCTGCCCAGACCAGCCATTGCCGAACTGTCCCCTCTCCTTCCTTCCGCGCATGACTTGAAAACGTCACGCGGCAAACGGCCAAGGGGGATGCAATCGTTTTTGGGGAAGGCACACTTTCCAGTGCGCAATGCGGAGTTCGATATATCGAACGACCGGCGAAATTGAGTTCGATATATGACGCGTCTTTCCTATACTTTTACATGGGATTTTCAAGGGGATATTCCGTGAGTTCGATATAACCAAAATTCGATATATCCGGGTTCGATATAACCGGATTCGACTGTTCTGATGTTCCTTTATTATATAAGAAAAATAAAATATCTACATTATTTCGAAATTCGTAATTCTAAAATAATTTTACATTGAAACATAAGAAATCTACTGGTGATTCTTAAAAAATTTGTTAATTTGAAAAATTTATTAATGTGGTGTTTGTAGTAATGAGATTTCACTGTATACATATTGGTTATTGAAGTGAGCAGGTCAATCCCAGTGACAAAAAGAAAGCAATGGTAATTGAGCGGAAAGGTGAAGACGTCTGTCTGGCTTTTGTGTCTTCAGGGCCTTGCAATTTAAAATTTAAATACTAGAAGCCTGCTTAATAAATTTACCGACCCTAACGCCTTGATAACTGCTCATTCCCCTCACATTATTGATGTTACTGAAACTTGGTTACATGGTAGCATATACAACTCTGAAGTTGCGTTAAGCAGATTCATGTTGCTGAGAGCTGACAGACCAAATGGTAGAGGTGGTGGTGTCGCCCTCTATATACAGTCACACTTGAAGTTTTCTGTCCTTGAGTCTCCATGTGAAATTGAATTACTTTTGTGTAAATTTATTTGGAAAACACATTCACATTAATTGGAGTACTTTATCGACCTCCTGGCTCTGATGATAATCTATTATTTCTTCTAAGTAAACTTTTGCATGATTTGAATCCAACAAATATAATACTTATGGGAGATTTTAATGTGCCAGGTTTTCACTGGCCTTCTCTTAGCAATACCGGCCATGATGTCTCTTTGTCAAGAAAATTGTTACACCTTTCCTTATCACTTGGCCTCAGACAAATTGTTCATGCGAACAACAGGCAAGCGGCAGTCCTAGATCTAGTTTTTCTCAGCTCTAATCTATTCGGAAATGGTTTTCAGTGCTGTGTTATTGACGGCATATCGGACCATAAGGCTGTATTATTCTCAATCAACTGCACTGTTCCCAGATCTCGGTTCGAGTACAGCAGTTTTCGTGACTTCAGCCACGCCAATGATGTTGGAGTAATTGACGCATTAAGTGAATCCTTCGAAATGGTTGAAGAATTATCTCTGACCAGTGATGTTGATGCTGTTGTGGGGCTTTTTGAACATATTGTTAAAGCATGTATTAATCACTTTGTTGCGCTGAAAACAAAAAAGAAAAATAGAGATTTACCATGGATAACAAGAAACTTACTGCATTTATCGCGTCGTGTTGCAAGATTGCGTAAGTCAAAAAGAAATGGCAATCCTGTCAGAATTGCAGAGTTCGATGATGCCAAGGAGGAACTACGCGTCAGGTTAAAGTCTGCCAAGGATTTTTATTATTCTGTTACATTGCCAAAATTAATGAAAACGAACCCTCACAAATTCTGGAAATCGATACTACCCAGTAACAGTACTTGCAACAGCTTTATAGTTAACGGCGTTCCTGTTTCAGAGTCGCTGACAATTGCTTCTGCATTTAATTCCTATTTTCATTTTGTATTCACACTGAATAACTCTATCGTACCTTCTTTTAGCTGTGACTCTTACCTTCCCATCAAAGATGTCGTCGTCTCTGGTACAGGTGTTCTCAATATTGCCGCGGAACTTTCAAAACTATATTTGTTTTTTTAACAGCCGCCGGCATGCGGCCTTATCACTGTGATTCTGGCACGCGTATCAGTTCTGTATCCCGTGTTTGTTCATGCTCGTTGTCGCGATACGACGCGTTATTATTTTATTTGTCGCGAAAGATGCGCCGAGATCTGTCTCGAAAATTCCATCACTTGTGTATGTTTCCACAATGTTCCAGGGTGTACTAGTAGCAGTTTGCGACGTCATCTAGATTGTTTTGAGCAGCCTTTAAATTGAGCATTGACGAGTGTGACGGGCATTCTTTGTTTGACGATCGACGAGCGTGTTTGTTGCTATCGCCGCCGCCGAGTTGCTTAGTTCTTTTGTGGGCGAAAGTCAGCCCAATAAAGAGTTTCTTTAGTGCAATCATTGACCCTTCATTTGTGTCATCGACCTTGTCACCACCACGTGACAGTATGATCCTCCAATTGGATACTAAAAAGAGCTGTGGTCCAGATGACATACCTAACTCCTTCCTTGTGCGCTACTCACTTTAGACAAGCCGACATCTTACTACAATCTTCCGTAAATCATTATCCACCAGCACTGTTCCCCACTCCTGGAAGCTTGCCAAGGTGATTCCATTGTACAAATCCGGTAGTACTCAACTACTGCAGAACTACAGACCTATCTCCTTAACAGCCCATTCATGCAAGTTACTCGAACATGTTATTTTCAAACATATCATTGAATTCCTTGATACCCACAGCATCCTAAACATTTACCAGAATGGTTTCCATCAAGGCCTGAGCACCACTACCCAACTAATTGAATTTGCGCATGACATTTCTCAGTCATTAGATCTAGGTAGACAGGTCGACAGCATTTTCGTTGATTTGTCCAAAGCTTTCGACACTGTCTCACACCCTAAACTCCTACACAAACTTAACTCTGTTCTAAAAAGCCCTTCCCTGGTTGGTTGGATATTCAGTTTCTTTAATCAGCGTTCGCAGTCTGTACACTTTAATTTATCTATTTCCACTCCTGTTAGTGTTTCATCCAGCATTTCGCAAAGTTTCGTTTTAGGCCCGCTTCTTTTCTTATTATATATCAACGACCTTCCATGTTGTGTATTTGTAAAAATTCGTCTTTACGCTGATGACTGCGTCTTATATCATGACATTAATACACCACTTGACCATTAAATACTTGACTCATTTGCAAATTTTTGTAGATGGTGCAAGGAATAGCAAATGAATATTAATTTCTCTAAAACTGTTTCCATGTCGTTTTCTAGACACCCATCTCCTTCACATTTCACGTACAGTTTTCACGGTCAGAATTTAGAACGAGTCACGGAATATAAATACCTCGGCCTTCATTTCTCTCATGACATGTCATGGTCTAAACATATTGACATCATATGTAACAAAGCTTTTAAACGTCTCGGATACCTCCATCGTACACTGCGTAAAGCCCCAAAGGATACCTAACTGCTCACATATAAAACGCTTATCCGCCCCATTCTTGATTTCGGCTGTATTGTATGGAACCCTTATACGAAATCCGATATCAAAAAATTTGAATCAGTTCAAAAGAAACCAGTACGCTTCATCTTTCACAACTACAGCCGAGATTTTTCTCCTTCTTCCCATTACACAGATTTAGATCTCACAGCCCTATCATCTCGCCGTCAAATAGACTGTTTGAAGTTTTTGCACATACTGGTTCACTCTCAGCACCTTCCATCACTAAATAATTATTTGAACATTAGCAAGCCTTTCATAACTAGAAGTTCACATAGCCTGAATCTCATCCCTTTCTTTTCCCGCACTGGGACGTTCAAACACAGCTTCTTTCCTCTCACCATTGAACTCTGGAATTCGCTGCCTGGAAACGTTCGCTCGCTACCAATTGAATTTTTGACAGCCATTGCTTCCTAGTGCCATTTTTTATTTTTTTTTTATTTTTCTTTGATTTTATATGTTTGTATTTTCTTGATACACGCCATTGCTTCCTAGTGCCATTTTTATTTTATTTTTTCTTTGTTTTATATGTTTGTATTTTCTTGATACACTTTTCTTTGTTTGCGCACTCCTGCCATAGCCTCATTGAGGCTGCAGTATGTACAAATAAATAAATATAATAAGGCAAGCAAAGAGGAGCATTTCCAGTGACCTCAACGGAGAAGAAGAAGTGGTGTTATCAGACAGAAATAATAGTACCAGCTTACACGCGTCCTACTTCTCTCTTCTTTGCTATGCAGACGGAACGCACCCCGTCTCTACCCAACGCGCCACCGCTGGGTGCCACACCAGCTGCAGCTGCCGCGCCTCCGGCCCAAGAACGGTGAGTGTGGGTTCAGCTTGGTTTCGTTGCAGCTGTCCCTTCGCAAAAAGGGCAGGATTTTATATTCTGATCTCCCTTAATGAGAAACACTGGTGCATCAGTATCTTGTGGATACAGTGGATTCATTGCACCACTAAGGGCAGTGAGCGCTGATGAGCGCTGAAGTGAGCACTTTCATCCTGCACCTGTGTCTGTCTTGCGTCTCACCTGCTGGAACTTTAAGCGTGGCTGTTTTTCTATCAGATTCTTTGAAATGCACGAGCACAGATTGCTTGCGCATCCCATCGCATTTCTTGCGCTGCGAGTGGCATCGCCTCTTAATTTGCCATTGCCCAACTTTTTACTGGCCTTGAATGACCCCAAGTTTGTTTTCAACCTTGGGACCCCTCCTTTCCTTGGTGTTTGATGAACCTTGTTCACTTGGTATATCCTGGAGTTTTTAACTGACCTTTTGCACAAGCTGCGTCTATATACCTATTGAATGTACTACTGCTTGCGGAGGTAACTGTGGGCAGGAAGGTGGCTGGATCCAGAGACTGTGTTGTAACATCTCTAAGGTGATGTTAAAGACAGATTTACTGATCTGGTCATTTATTCTTCAAGCTGTAATGAGAGCAAAATTTCTGTACAACAAAGTGATTGCAACAACTTATGAAGATCCGTTAGTTAATGTGTCATGGGGGTATCCCACTGAAGCCAGCTATACACTGGTGAGCCCAGCTACATCTTTATTATCTGAGTATACAATTTAACGAGACCTTTACTGTGTTGGATGTTTTGAAATAGAATCACGAGTGCACATCTCATCTCTTGCAGCGTGGGTGCAGTGCGGCCCAAGCCAGCGACCCAGCAGGATCTGAAGGAACTGGCCAACACCCCGATTCAGTTCGACATGTTTTCCCCCTCCGAGGACAAGACTTCTTCGGGGCAGTCGCCAAAAGATGCGCCGGCTGTGTGTGTACAGCTTCCAATGCGGCTTCCTCTCTTAAGGCGAAATAAGCTCATAGTGCGTTGGAAGAAAGTAACCACCCGACGTGACCGCCGAATATGTCGTCAGGAAATGTCCATCGTATGAAGAAAGATTAAAGAAGGAAAAATGATTGGGGATTAATAGAGGTTGTAATAGAGATTGGTAGTGGTTATCATGACTAAGAATGACTTGTGATGAGCCATATGTCTAATGGCAACTTGTAATGACTATAATTAATTAGAAGTTACTAAAAATGCTCGTAATGAATTTTAATCACAAATATGTCTAACGATGACTTGTAACAACTGCAGTTGATTAGAAATTACTAAATATGCTAAGTGATGAGTAGTAATGACTAAAATGGCTACTAATGACTGCTGCTACTACTACTAGGTGTTTGCCATTCACCTCTTAAGAGACATATTAGGAGATCCAGTAATTGTTTTCTTGAAGGTTTCCACCGTTAACAGGTGTAAAAGAAGTATTTAATAAAATCTCACTATCAAAAAACTTTTTTTATTAGAGCAAAAGTTATGATGGAAGTGCTAGTAAGAAAGTAGTATGCAATGGTGTGGGTAGCATAATGTCGGTGTAACATCTTGCAACCAATATTTTGCTGTTCTTATGAAAAAAATAGTTGTGGTTTAGCACTGGCTAAACCTAATTGAATTGCAAAAGCAACGGCGGAAGCATCTTTTGCCTGCTACATTATTCCCCTATCACGCCCTATCAGTGTAAAATGCTACTTTATTGGGGACACTTAAGCTCATCCTTTAAGGGTATGACGCGAGAGCATAAGCCCACATATAAAGTCACGCTTCAACCAAGCCGTATGGACGTACTTGCGTGTCGTAGGGGTAACAAGAATGCAAACAGTTCTGGTAGGCTGATTCTGATATCACCCTCCCATATGAAAGGAGCAGCCCAAGTTGGCAGCTCTTGCCCATGGCATAGGGGTAACGTGAATTCAAATGTCATGGCAGGCTGATTTTGTTTATGAAGAAACTGTAGCTACGCCTCTTTTACAGCATAGCTACGATCACTCGAGGTCTCGCTTTGGCTATCGAGAGTGTCGCTTTCATAACAAAATGATAGTTTTCAAAGGGGTAGGGCAAGGCATCGATGGTTGACATGATCATAACATCATGAAACATGATCATGACAACAGTGAAACACCATGAGAGGAACGTTGGCGGTACAACGTGATGCGCTCTGGAAATCCGTGGTGTGGTGGTCGCTGACTTGGGTATGTAGAAGAGAGCCCAAGATGATCTGTGCTCTGATGAGGCGACTTCTTGGACCGCAGTGTTTGTTGCTGATTAAAACTGTGCCATCTATTATAACTAGCTGTTCTGAGATTTTTGCTGCAGTGCATCTCCAGCACCTGTTTTTCAGTCGTTTACTTTCTTGATGGCAGGCGCATCAACCCATTTGACCAGTGTGGTTCCTCTATCGCCATGGAGTCGGCCAAGGACGCGTCGTGCTCCTTCTGGGAGGCCTTCACCGTGCGATTCCTCGGCTCCATGCAAGTGCCCTGTGACAGGGGAGACCAGCTGGTCTGCGAGACCATGCGCCTCATCCTGGCGGCCCGCATGGCACACAACGTGTTCAAGATGGCCGAGTCCCACATGGTGGTCAGCCAGAAGGAGCTCAGGTACGGGATTAGTGGATTAGAACACCACTCGGCTCTGGGATGGCAGAGGCAACAGTGTTTTCCCTCATTAGATGTTGTTTTTTCTGTTCAGGATTCTGGACCCTTCCCACCAGGCTGTGCGTGCCTGCTTCCCGTTGGCTGATGTCTCCTTTTGGACTGTGCACAAGGAAAACAACAGGCAAGTCATGCAATTGGCTGTCAAGGGGAGACTCATTTGGGCTTCAGTGTATATGATGTATGCTCTGTTGAGTTCATTTTGTGGTTGGCGGAAAAATGTTTTGACATTCCAATGTATGTTTTTATCAGAGGTATGTGATCCAGCTTCAAGACATCATGGCTGACTGTGTCCAAGTAATGAAGCGTCAGGTTCTACAAGCCAAAGGTGCTATGTGTGGATTAGGTGATCTTTCACTTGGTTTGATTCTGTAATGATGCGATGCAGAGCTGAAGTTCGGCAACTTTATGTAATGGATGTTAAGTCAACCAATTTTGGTTAGGTTGGGAATGAAATTGTAGGAGTGCAGACAGTGTAGGAAGTTTAAGATAAACCTTTTTCTGCCAGTGCTTTTTGACGTTGTGGAATTGTGTTCTTCAACCATGCATAAGTTTAGAGCTGTAAAAGTCATTGAATTACTGCAAAGCACATTTGCAGAACGTTTTACTCCAACACGATTTCTATGAGTGGCAGCATCAGAAGCAATGGACTAATAAATTGCTGTTTTATTCAATACCGCTGAAGCACGTTTTGCATGCAACCCATGCTCAAATGCATGCACATCCTTTCGTGCATATACCAGGAATGTTCAGACGCCATTTGCGAATGGTTTCATGTACAGTTTAGTATATTACAAATCCAAGCCAGTTTAGTTAAGTACTGTAAAACCTCGTTGATGCATTTTTTTCTAATGCGAGGGACAAGAGGGTATCCAAGAAAAAGTATGATCTGAACTGCCCAATTTTAACAATTTAGCTGCTGAATGAGGTGCACAGGCATATAAAAATGAGATCACTGCATAAAAATGTACATTAGCATTTATAGACATCAAGTATGTGCAGCTCCTTTTATAGCTCTCGCAGAATTTAATCCATATTAGCATTATCCTGAGCACGAGATAGGTTTAGCAAGGTAACAAATCTGGTTCGTAGAAAGCAATGATGAGCTGGGGTAGCTTCCTTGGGTGTTTTTGGATGCTTCGCCCGCTTACACCAGTGATATATGGACAAGCCATTGCGTTGGGTTACAGTCGCCGCATTTTTGCTCATGCTGCATCGTTCCCTTGACCCAGTTCACTCGAATACCAGTGAACAGTTGCAGTTATCAAAAAGTTCACCCCTGTACCCCCAAGGCACTGCAAAGAAGTCATCGCGTTTCTCCCCATCAAGTCTTGTCCCGCATGAACAAACGCCTTGTATGTTGGCTCGTTGGCTTTCTTTGATGCTTTGCCTCTTTGCACTTAATCACTGCAGGAGAGCAGTCGTGGCGAAAGCCGCTGGTCAGTTTTTATGTCGGGAGTGCTCGTTAGCTTATGTCCGATTGATCACATAATGTATTAGACGACCACAATTTGTTGAAATTTTGAATGTAGTAACCGGGAAATCGTGTTATCTGGGGAACATATTACCTGGGCGAAAAAGATGTTTCATTGCCTGCGATCTTAAGCGTATGAAACAGAAAATCGTATGAACAAGGAATCTCTCGGTGCGGTTCTACTGTATTTACCATAAGTTACTTCTTTTTATTGAAGCAGCATCAGGTTTTCTGATATACAGTGATCATTTTGTGAGCCGCAAACTGCTTCATATGAATAAGCTCCTTTGGCACTCGTAAATTTGAAGGTGTAAGGTTCCCATCAACTTTAAAAACAGGTGTTTATTCTCATAGAATAGAAATTTACGTAATTGAAAAGGTGAAACATTTTCTGTTTTTCTACATAATCGTCATATTTTTCTACGCATTTTTGTAGACGATGCTCCCATTTCTGTATCCCAATGTCATAAAACTGTGCCGCCAACCCATTGAGGAAGTATTTCACCTCTTCTTTGACTTCATCGTCGCTCCGGAACTGTTGGCCACTTGAATGTTCCTTTGACTTGGGAAACAAGTGATAATCACTAGGCGCGAGGTCTGGACTGTACGGTGGGTGGGGCATGACAGTCCATCCAAAGTTTGTCAAAAGTTCCTGGGTTTGACGAGAGATGTAAGGTCAGAAGTTTCCATGAAGCAGCGTTAACCAGTTGCCAGTCGTCCTCGCCGGCGGCTCTGGATAGCTCGCCTGAATTTTCTTACTGTTGCATAATAATTGTCTGAGTTGATTGCTGTCCCACATTTCATGAAATCGATCAGCAGTATCCCCTTATGACCTCAAAAAAAGCTGGCCATGGCTTTGCCAGCTAAAGGAGTTTGTTTGAACTTCTTTGAGACTGGTGACTCTGAGTGATGCCACTGTTTGGATTTTTGTTTCGTTTCGGGAGTGAAATGAAGCACCCATATTTCGTCTCCCATAACAATGGAGCCCAACAATCCTCCGTATCTTCTTGACACTTTTGAAGAAACTGGTGAGCACAGTGAAGGCGTTTCTCCCTGTGGTCTGATGTCAATAGCCATGGTACTCATTGAGCACAACACTTGTGATATCCCAATTTTTCAGTCAAAGCTCTTTCTATGTACTGTAAGAACTCCCAGGAATCTGAGAAACAAGTTCACGGATGGTAGTCCCCCTGGTTTGAACCACTTCACGTTGGACCATCTCGATAACTGCCTCCAAAACTGACGGTCTTCCTCTCCGTTCTTCATCGTGGACTTCCGACCAGCGCTAAACTCCATTCACCACTTTTGGATGTGTTGAATAGACATACATTTGTAGCTACGCGCCTTTGTTGTCAACTGACGATAAATATCCACAGGTGGAGTCCCTTTGATGTGCAAAAAGTGAATTATGAAGCAAATCTTGCACTTGATGGGATCAACAATGGGAGCCTCTGTATTAGACTGCTGCTGAGCCAAGAATGAGCGGTGTAGCTAAGTGCGGCCATGGGGAATCTAGAGTGGTGGAACAGCTGTGTGCAGCAGTGTTGCCAAATTTCTCCTCGCACCTTCCTACGTGGTGGAGTTATTTAGGAACCTTATTTCTGGATCAACCCTCCTAGTATAGTATACAGCAGAGGGTGTTGTTTGAAATTACTGTGTTATAGCAAAATAAAAGCAGGTTTAGTATGCAGTATGTTTCCAAACGGCTCTCTCAGCACTTCTGCAAAGTTGGTAATTTCATCTTGGTGGTTGGAGGTGACGGTTTTGCGATGCATCAGTTTGTCTGTGAGTGTCATCAAGGTCGTTAAGACAAGGTCAGGGTGTAAGTCCTCATCAGGCTCGTTTGGTGTGGATGGGTGCTAAAACGTTTTGCAGAGGAAAAGTGTTAGTTGTAAGATAGCAGCTATTGAGTGGTTTCCTGCATGCAGGCTGTTGGGATTCATCACGATAACGCCAGGTGAAGGCCCGCCTACCTACAGGTGCTACGTTTTCGAAGTCAACACAAGTGCAGAAGAGGTGAGTGTGGCGAAAAAAAAAAAGTCTTTTGGCATTTTTCCCGCTCCACTTTTGCCCTGTTCGCATGCAGCTAAACAATCCTGATGCACGGTTAGGACTAACTGAGATCACTAACTGAGCTGGCATAGGACTCGGTTGATTGAAGGGATATAGGAAAGGTCTTACAAACTAATCAGCTTACTATCCATTACGTACAAGATGTTTACTAAGGTATTCGCTAATAGAATCAGAATCAGGGCAACCTTAGACTTTAATCAACTGAAGGATAAAGCATGTTTTTATAAAGAGCACTTCACTATCGATCATATCCATACCACCGACCAGGCGATAGAAAAATACACAGAATATAATCAGCCCTATGCATTGTGTTCATTGACTACGAGAAAGTATTTGACTCGGATGAAACCTCAGCGGTCATACAGGCATTGCAGGATTAGGGTGTAGATGAGCCATATATGAAAGTACTGGAAGATATATATACAGTCAAACTCAAAGGGGATCCGAAATAGTTCGATATATCGATAATTCGATATACAGAAATCGGCTTGGGACGGCACTTACGATGCGAAAAAATGATACCGTATTTGTCGCGTAATCAACTCACTCGCATAATGAACCCACGCTCCACTTTTGCACTCGAGAATTTAGAAAAAAAATAAAGCGTTAAGGCCAGCTCGCTCACATGCAAGCGATTAAGCGATCTCAGCAACGAGCGGCAGCGATAGAGCAAAAAATTTCCAACTTGGCACTGCGTTCCTCTCGCCGCTCGAGCCACCATGGCAGCTCAAAACAAGGTTTCTGTGTCGCCGCAGCAGAAATCGTGAGCGTTTTCGCTTGCATGTTCATCCACAGCTCATTTCTTGGCAGCGTGCCAAGATGCTGCGCAGCGATAAGGTCGCCGTGTGTTTATCTTTTGATAGCTCCTGCGACAGAGGGGAGCGAACTTAGCAGACTGCCCATGATGGCTTGATTGCACAAGCCTGGTTCGATCTATCACGCCACGCTTGGGGCGGGGGCGTAGTCCACTGCCATAAAATCATTGGAAAGCATGATACAGTAGCTGCAAATCATGTTTGAAGCTAAAAATACTAAAAGCCGGTGTCATGATCGCAGCCGACTGCGTGCTTTCGTTGATTCATACATGCAAGGATAAATGACTCCTGCAAAAAAAGAAAAAAAATGCCGCTTCGTAACGCCTTATCTTACGCTACGCCGCACGTACAGCACAACAATAAAAATAGACGACTCTCGCAAAAAAAAAAAAAAAAAAAGAAATCTGCCGCTTCTTGACTTCCGCAGGCGCCATGGTCAGCGGCACAGAGGGTTCACAACACACGCTGGAGAAAGCGTCCGACGTTCTGTCTGAAAACAGGCTGAGCTGGCTTGGCGCATGCGTAGCGTGTGCTACTGCGAACGAAGGCCGGGAAAGAGGAAGGAGAGAGATAGCTCAGAAAAAGAATGGGCACTCCTTGCGGTTCGCTCTGTCGCGTTTTTATTGCGAAAGCAATACTGCTAGCATTTTTCTGCCGTCGGTGGAGGTTGTTCCTTCGCTCCGGCTACCACGTGACAGTGTGACGTCACTACCAGAGGAGAGCAGGGGCCCCAGCTCGTCTCTTCGGCCGTAGTCGTTCCTTCGCTCGGCGTGGTGGCTACCACGTGACGGCCTTCTCGGCCCGCCGCGTGAGGGCACTCGCTAGGAGAGGATAAACGGGGCGCTGCAGGTGCGCTCCTCTTAGTCATGTCTGAGGAGTTGTACAAGGCGTCGTTGGCGCGACGTGCTGCGCGCAAATGCCGGCGCCGTGCTGAGGAGACAGATGAAGAAAGGCAAGAGCGGTTGGCTAAGCAAACACGCCTGTGCTGCAGAATGGCGAGCGCGGCGGCGTTCTACAAGTTCAGTAAAAGCCATGTTGTGTCCAGAGTAAATCATTTAGTTGCACAAAAGGCGAAGCCATGCCAAACTACCAGCAGAGCCAAGTGCAGCCAGGGAGGTATTGCTTTCGCAATCACTCAGGCTTAACCAGAGCTAAGCCACAGGTAATTTTCTCCTCTCAATCCCACCGATTCTCTCTGGTTCATTCACGCACATGGCTTGCAAACGTCACGTGCTGGCGCGCAGGAAACGATAACCGCAAATGCGCACGCCTTTAGGGAATGGGCGCGGCACTGCCCTAGCCGAACTGTCCCCTCTCATTACTTCCGCGCGTGGCTTGAAAACGTCATGCGGCAAACGGCCGAGGGTGATCCACTCGTCTTTGGGAAAGGCACACTTTCCAGTGCATGATGCGGAGTTCGATATATTGAACGACCGATGAAATTGAGTTCGATATATGCCACGTCTTTCGTATACTTTTACATGGGAATTTCAAGGAGGTATTCCGTGAGTTCGATATTACCAAAATTCGATATAACCGGGTTCGATATATCCGGGTTCGACTGTATATAGTGGCTGCATAGTAACCATAGTGCTGCATAAAGAAAGTAACAAAATTCCTGTAAAGAAAGATGTTAGGCAAAGAGGGACGATCCTCCCGGTACTATTCACAGCTTGCTTGGAAGAAGTATTCAGACTTGGAATGGGAGCAGATAAGGATAAGGGTAGATGGAGAATACCTCAGTAATCTGCGATTTGCTGTTGGCATTGCCTTGCTAAGTAACTAGGGGATTCCAGAAGAGGGCAGATACGGGCTGGTTGGTACATGCTTAAGAATCGAGTAAAACAGCGCTATGGGAGACGAAACATGTGAATGACAGACACATGTGCTGACTAGCAACCAAATGATTTATTGTTGCCTGTGAGGCAGCAATATAAAGGAAAAATGACAAAAGGGAAAAACACAAAAAAGGAATGCGCGCAACCACATTACCACATGAAAAAAACCAAGTCACTGATTCAGATCAGAAACGGAGCTGCTTTCTCTTGTACGCACAGCCGCAAAGAAGGCAGCTACGGTTGACGCCAACAGGTGCATCATGTAAGGCGCCTAGTCGCTTCTACGAGACGTCAAGAAGGGAAGCACGCGCCTTGTCACCACTGCCGTCGCGGCCCTCAGGGATGCTAAAGTCAAGCTGCTCCAGTCTGACAAGGAGGGTGGCTTTGTCATCGTACCTAATGACCTGTACGAAGAAAAAGCTCGCGAAGCAATACGTGCTTACTTCAGAGAAATTAAAGTCGTCAAGCCAGCGAAACTGCAAGATAAAGCGGTTCAGCTCTGCAGACAAGCAGGCCTGTCAAGATTAGCATCGTCTGTGAAAGGTTCAAAAGGAACAAGCGTGTCGCTCTTCTTCAGTGCCAAGACCTACTAAGATCAGCGCCCTTTCCGCGCGATTGTGTCTGAAAGAGGTATGTGGCAGTGCGAAGTCTCTGTCTTCCTGCAGAAATGCCTTTCGCACCTGGAAGTGGACGACCCTTTCCTCATCAAGAAGCCAGAAGCTGTTTCAAACTTCTTTCTGAAGGAATGCCCTCCCAATGTGTCTTTTCAGTTGACGTGAAGGACTTGTGTTATTCTTTGCCTCAGAGTTCCGTGACTGTGGAAATAGGTCTTTGCATTGATTGCTTCGGCATAACCAAATTCCAAAACGCATGTGGTATGGACGCTAGTAGATTTTTAGAATTGCTAAACCTTTATTTGGAGTTGACCTTTGTTACGATGGACCAAAAATATTTTATACAAAAACAAGGAGTCTGTATTGGATCCAGCATCACTCCTGCATTAAGTGACCTACTTCTGGCTTGTTATGACAGACGTCTTCAAACATAGCTTGAAGATGTGACGGCGATATGTCGATGACTTTTTAATTGTGTATTGCACTAATGACTTACAGCAATCTGCTGCTCGTATTCTTGACATGTTCTTGACTGCAATTGACTACTTACTGACTACTGAGCCTCAGGTTTTTAGACTTGGAACTAATAATTTCTGACAACCATGTTTGTTAGGCATGCTCACCACAGTCCAGGAAGAGCCTTCTTCCTTTCAAGTCAGCTCATTCTAAGATTATTAAGCGAAATATTGCAAAGACATGCCTAAGAGCCGCACTACGAAGGTCTTGCATGCATCAAACAAAAATCAGTTTCTCCGCTCAGGTGAACAGGCTCTCTGCAGCTGGATACTCAAAGAAGTTTATATCAAGTATAACCGAGTCCTTGCTGGCCGAATGTAGATAGAAAAGGAAGCGCACCGGTGCTGGTCTGACAAAAATAAAGAAAACGGCGTGTATCCAGTACGTGCACAAAGTTTCGCACAATCTCAAGAAAATTGTCAGCAAAGCTAGTATTAGGTTGTTTTTTTTCGGCCAAGAGCACATTGAGCGGTTTGTGCAAAACAGCGAATGACAATGGAAACACAAAAAGAGGCTGCCAGAAAAAAACACAAGAAGTTTGTTGACTGTTGCGTCGGTGTGGTGTACAAGATCCCGCCGTCATGTGACCATTTCTACATCGGCGAGACAGGACGCTGCATCAATGATAGACTAAAAGAACATGCTAAAGATATGAGAGCAAGTCACCTAGAAACCATCTTGCCATTCATTGCACAGAATCTAATGACTGCGAAGTGCATCTCAAGGAAACGACCATCATCGCAAGATACAAAGATGAAACCTCCAGGCTTATCTTCGAGGCTTCCAATATAGAAAAGTTAGGAGGCACCTGCATCAGCAGCCCATCGATAACATTATACCCTAAGGAATATGACTATCTGAATCAGTGACTTGGTTTTTTTTCATCTGATAATGTGGTTGTGTGCATTCCTTTTTTGTGTTTTTTCCTTTTGTCATTTTCCCTTTATATTGCTGCCTCACAGGCAACAATAAATCATTTGGTTGCTAGTCAGCACATGTGTCTGTCGTTCACGTGTCTCGTCTCCCCTAGCGCTGTTTTACTCAACTCTTCTCAGGGGATGTACTGCAAATAATGATTGATCACCTAGACAGGAAAAGTAGAAAGGTAGGCTTGAAAATCGATATTCAAAAGATTAGGGTGATGTTCAACAGATTCAGGAAGGAATAGCAGTTTACGTTAGGTACCAAAGCACTGGAAGTAGTAGGCCGATATGTCTACTTAGGGCACGCAGTAACCACACATCTGGACCATGAAAGGGAAATAACTAGGAAAATAAGGTAAATGTGGAGGCTAACGATAAGTTCTACTTAGAATCAGAACAGCGCAGAGTGCTATAGAACATAAAATGGTAAGAAATAGGAAGTGTGTAGAGGGGATCAGAGATATAACTTGAGTTGATAATACTATTCTAGTGAAATCACTAAGAAATGGGCACAGTCAGAACATCTGGGGTGAAGAGAGGATAACCAATGGTCAGTTAGGGTAACAAATTGGATTCCAAGGGAAGGAAAGTGTAGCAGGGGCAGCAGAAAGCTAGGTGGGCAGGTCAAGTCAAGAAGTTTGCAGGGGTCTTGTGGATGCAGCTAACACAGGACTGGGATAATTGGAGGAATATTGGAGAGCCCTTTGCAGTGCAGTGGGTATAGTCAGGCTGCTAACTGCGGTCGTGGTGATGGTGATGACAAAATTGTGAAAATAGGGCTCTAGTTTGCAGTGCACCTTAAAATCAGTCTGTGGGCTTATCTGCATCAACAGACGTAAGGCATACCTCAAAAAATTTGTCCTTGACCATCGTCAGCATTGCCAAAGATTGCTTTTTTGTAGGGCAGGTTCCCAGTAGATGCCTGCAATAAGATTTATGCTTGGAATGAAATTGTGCCAGTGAGCAGCAAAAATAGTTATAAAGGCCCGTTTACACTAGGCAGAGCGACGCCGATGCCGATGCGACAACGACGTCGGCGGTCGGCGGATCGGTCAGCCGATCCTGTCGTTGATGCACCGGTCAGTCCCACTAGGCCGACAATGACGCCAGCACGACGAACAACCGCCTGTCGTCGTAGTGTGACAAGTTCCCAGATCAGCAACGCCGACAAAATGCATCGGCCGACGGTCGCTCGATCAGTCCTCAGCAGATCGTCGAGCAAGCGAAAATGAAATGCCAATGAATGACGTACTGTGCATGGCTGCGCTTTCCTGTATCATATACATGCTAAAATATCGACAAGGGAGGATAGCGACAATACCAGTTGTTGGGCGCTGTTGTTATGGATGGAGGATAGCGGTTCATATTTTCACACTTCGACACTCGTCGGTGTGCTTTTTTCGTTGAACATGAGTCAACGCTGGCCCCGTCGAAGGCGAGTAGGCCTAGCTAGCCCGCAGGAATTGTGTGTGTGATTTCGACGATTGTGGGGAGCAAATTATTGTTTTAATGAGTGCAAACGGTCATAGAGGTAAGTTGGGTTATAGTGACCTAAGACCGACGTTTGCTTTTAGGCTGAATCGCATGCACGCAAAAACTCACGCGAACGCGACGGCGGCACGCGTCGCGCGAAGCCTTCGCGCGAACAGAAATGCATGTGTCGCTTGGCTTGTCGCTTGGATCTGCCGAAATAGAAAATTTCGCTCGTTCACCCGGAAGTGAGCGTGCGTCACTGCCGCTCATTTTGCACGCTTTCTTTATTTTGCTGTGTTGCATTGTGATTGTGCATTACCGCGTAAACATTTCGCTTTGTACGAACAATGGTGGATAGCCAAGGATTCAAAGAACATCTAATCGCAACCGAAACAACAATAGAAACAAGGGGTCATGTGACTATTCGTGCCGATTACAGTGCAAGTTCACACACATTCGATATGGTTTGCTGTAAATACATTTTACTTTGCCATGTTGTCGCAAAATAACTTTAATTCTTGCAATCGTTATGACTGCTGTTGGATTTGGCAATAGTTTTGCGGTGTACTAAGCCACTATGCCAGCCAAATGCCAGCCACACAACCTACACAGAGCGTTGTCGCCGTTTCGCTCGGTTCGCTCTGTCGCGTGCATGTGTCTTCCCCAGTAGGCGACGGAGCGAACCATGATCGCTTACGCCGCGCCGCCTTGTCGCTTCGTTCACTTTTTCGCTCACATGCGTTTCCCGCTTTTATCACGGGACGCCGGTACAGAAAGTGGTAAGCGCTGGTGTAACCCGGTCTGCTGAGCAATGTTGAGGGCAGCTGGTAGTAGTCGGCGGTGCTCGTAGGACACAAATAACACCGTTTTAATTAATGCAAATGGTTGACGAACATACTTCTGGGTAAAAGGAACCAGAATCGAGCACTGATGGCATCGAAGAAAGCAAATACAATTAGCAGGAAGCGCCGCTCTCGTGCGATGTCAACAACCAAATCCCAAACGTTTCTCATGCGGTATATCGCCTCATCGGCGGTTCTTGCAGAGTTATCGCATTGCGTAAATGCGTAATGTGCAGCCGTAGCACGAGAAGAGCGAAAACCCGAGTAAAGAACAGCCCGGCAGGCGGTTGTTTTGCCATGAAAACGAGCAGCCTGTGTGTATGCAAACAGATGTAAACTGCAGCAGCCATGGCATGCACTCGTCATCATCGGCGCATTCCCGATAAAATTTCTTGCTCACACGGAAAATGGCAAAGCGTTTACTATTATCATGAAGTATTCATTTAGTGAATGCGGGCACTATTTGGTGAACAAGTGGTAAAAAGCGAAAAGCAGGTACAGTCGAACCCGGATATATCGATAATTCAATATACAGAAATCAGCTTGTGACGGCACTTACAATGCGAAAAAATGATACCGTATTTGTTGCATAATCAACCCACTCGCATAATGAACCCACCCTCCACTTTTTCACCGAGAATTTGAAAAAAAAAAAATTAAAAAATTGGTTAAGGCCAACTCGCTTACATGCAATCGATTGAGTGATCCCAGCGACGAGCGGCAGCGACAGAGCGAAAAATTTTCATCTTGTTGGAACTGTGCGAGCACACCGCGGCAGCTTAAAACAAGGTTTCTGTGTCGCTGCGGCAGAAATCGCCAGCGTTTTCGCTTGCATGTCGATGGCGCGCGTAACTCCGTTTCGGTCGTCTCATCCACAGTTCATTTCTTGGCAATGTGCCAAGATGCTGCGCAGCGATAACGTCGAGGCGCGTTAATGTTTTATAGCTCCTGCGGTGGCGGGGAGCAAACTTGGCAGAGTGCCCGTGATGGCTTGAGTCCACAAGCCTGGTTCGATTTATCACACCGCGCTTGGGGCGGGCGTCATGATCACAGCAGCTGACCGCGTGCTTTTGTCGATTTATACATGCAAGGATAAACGACTCCCGCAAAAAAAAAAAAAAGAAAACCTGCCACTTCTTAACGTTCGAACAGCACAATGATAAAAAATGATGTCGCAAAAAAAAAAAAAGAAAAGAAAACCAGAGAGCTGCCGCTTTTTAACGTCCGCAGGCGCCATAGTCACGTCAGCCGCCGCGCGCAGAGGGTTCGCAACACACGCTGGAGAAAGCGTTCGACGCCTGTCTGAAAACGGGCTGAGCTGGCGTGGCGCATGCGTAGCACGTGCTGAAGGGGAAAGATAGCTCGGCAAAAGGATGGGCACACCCACACACATGGCTTGCAAACGTCATGTGTTGGCGCGTGGGAGACGATAATTGCAGATCCGCGCGCCTTTGGGGAATGGGCGCGGCGCTGCCCAGACCAGCCGTCGCCGAACTGTCCCCTCTCATTCCTTCCGCGCGTGGCTTGAAGACGTCACGCGGCAAGCCGCCAAGGATGATACGATCGTCTTTGGGGAAGGCACACTTTCCAGTGCTTGGTGCGGAGTTCGATACATCCAACGACCGGTGAAATTAAGATATATGACGTGGCTTTCCTATACTTTAACATGGGATTTTCAAGGGGATATTCTGTGCGTTCGATATAACCAAAATTCGATATATCCGGGTTCGATATAACCGGGTTCGACTGTATCAAAATAGTAGCCCCGGAATCTGCAGCAGACGAGAGACCCGGCTGTGGGCGGGGCGAGGTGAAGGCAGTAACTGCTATTGGTCGGCGCGGGCAGTGAGGCATCGCGTCGTAGTAGTATGACTAGGAAATCGGCCGACGGCCGCCCGATCGCTTCGCTCTCGGCGTCGGCCGACCAACATCTTTGTCAGTCGGCCATCGGTGCGCTGTCGGCGTTGGCGCCGTGTGACAAGCACGACGACCACGTAAAAAACGCGTCTGGCGATGGTCGGCCAACGTAGATCGGCCTAGTGTAAACGGTCCTTAAGAAGACGATCTCACTCTGAGAATAGGTACAGAGGTTTGTTCTTACTGCAAAGGCTTTGCATCAACTAGTAAACAGCTTGGTGCTGTAAAGGGTGTCATAGTTTTCAGCTTAATTTCTAAGCCTTTTGCAAATATAGTTGAGCCTGGTTCATATCGAACCTGAGTATTTCAAGTTATTAGAGATAGGCCAAGAAATGTTACTAATCATGTTGATCTTATCCTTTTTCTTGCCTATTTTGCCAGGTATGCAATGCCTTGTCAGTGGCTGCCAACATTGCCCTCAAGGCTCTCATGGTAAGCTGTCACTTGAGCAGCCTTGCTTATGCTTACACTGCTGTGAACGAGCAAGCGCTCACTATTCGCACTCATCACTGCCATTTCACTCATTCATGTTTCATTTAGAGTTCTTAATTGACTTGTTCCTTTCTGTCTACTTTTGTTTGTTTTTAATTAACTTATGGATTTATTTTTTTATATTTACTCCGTTAATTTATCTAATTGCAAATGCATACACAGCACAACATTTCTGAAAAATAGAATCCTTTGCAACAAATGGAGTTTTATCAGAAATGGGAAGGCCACAGCCGGAGCTCTTAACTGTGGCATCTCTCAGCCCTCATAGATGTCCTTGGGATATTAAATCATACGCGCTAGCACTTGTAGAAATCCTTGCTGTATCACCTTTTTTCCTTTATTTTCGTAGGGCCAACAGCAACAAGAAAAGCAAGCACAGAAGGAAGATGAAGAGGTAGGCACCTGTTAAAGACAGAGCCTTTTATTGTCTTGTATAATGAATAGCAGAGCCATTCCTCCAATTTTTATCATTATCATTGAGAGGCTTGAATAGGATTTCACAGGTATAAAAAACTGAATGCAAGAATTTCGCTGCTTGTTAATATTTACTATTCATTCTCACACATAGATCCTGTGGTCCTTGCTCTCTAAGGATCATACCAAACGAGCATCCAATCAGTATCTGAAAGACGCAGCTATTCTTAAAAGGAATCACGTTTTTTGTTGTAAATTATGTTGAGTAAAAGCATACACTCAAGGACTCATTTCTAGTTGCCAGATCTTAAAAGATTTTGTGCTTATGTTTCACTGTGCAAGTGGCAGCAGTAGCGGACAATTCTTCAGAGTGTAGGAAAGTGCTTGAGGTGTCCACTTCTACACTCTCATTCTACTAGGGATATTTAAATGGTTTAGAATCTATTTGGCAAGGGCACATGGTAGCATGCCCCTCGCTTCAGCAGGCTTGGTAAAGAACCAGGTTGTAGCTAAGTGTATTTTAGGCCTCTATGGGGTGTATAATGCAAGGAAGGACAAATAAGTGATTCATGTTAGATGAAACAAGGTGCTTTATTTTCTATTAGAAACGCAGTTTTTTTTTTTTCCTCTTTAATGGCTATACCAGTGAGCTTAGCAGCACTGAGGAGAAGCCAACTTTACGTAGGCCTGTAGCTGTGAGGGAAAGCATGCAGGGCGTTGGGAAAAAAAAAGTAAATCTGTCTGCAAATATGGAAAGAAGGCGGCGCGTTTTGATCAGAAAGTCAAAGAGAGTAAAAGTTCAGGGAAGGGAAGAAATGGCTGAGCATTCGCAGCACTGTGCAGCACAAAGCATGAAGCAGCGTTGGCAAGAACTGGAGACGTGGTATGTGCAGGTTTGCAGAACTTGACTGCCACGTGCATTTCTCATTTATTGCTTTTTAAAAGACAGAAACAGTGGACTATGACACCGTATTGATGCAAGGCTCTAGTTTTCACATGAAATCAAACTCGGTTGTGTCCATAGCCTTAATGCCCTCATGCCTAAGAGGTACCTCCACCAGATGTAAACAAGAAATGTTATAACGGTAAAAAGAAAATGGCATGAAGAGATGATAAGAGAGAGATACAAGGTATTTTAGAGTGTTCCTTCATGAAGCAACAAGACACATTCAGTAAGTGGACATTTAATTACCAGACAGCATCATAAGGTCGTGTCATCGCCAACAACTGATACAGTAAAGACCCTGATGTAGCAAAGATTTTCGCCGGTTCCAGTGACTTTACTATAAAGGGGATCTACGTACTTCAAAGTTCACTGCTTCTTGTATAACTATGTGGTATGTTGTGGTGACAGGCAGTTGAGGTGAGAAGACAGAGGGGTTGAAAGCAGACTTCATTTAGGTGAAAGAGAAGGGACTTGGTGCTGGCAGCATCCCAGCAAAAAAAGAGTGAAAACAGAGAATTGGACACCCACATCCCATAGCTCAGTTTGTAAATCACTGCCATATGGGCATTGTGGAAATTGGATCCCACTGATGACTGTTAGTCATTCTCAATTCTGTTTTCTAATCAGTCATCTTTAAGTCTAAATTAATTACTTGCTAATTTTCCATTCTGAACATAACATATTAAAAAGAAGGCTCATGTCTGTTGGCTTTATAGTAAAGTCACTGTCTTGCTGCTTAATGAAAAAAAAAAACTGAAACACCTTCTATCTCTCTCTTATCATCTCTTCATGCAATTTTTTTTTTACATCTTGTGGAAGTACCTCTTAAGCATGAGGACACTGTGGCTACGAATACAGCCAAGTTTGATTTCATGGGAAAACCAGAGCCTTGCATGAAAACTGTGTCACATTTTGCTGTTTCTGTCTTTTAAAAAGCTATATATGATAAATGCGCTTGACACTCAAGTGCTGAAAGACTGCACATGCTGCACCTCCACTTCTTGCCTCCGCTGCCTCATGCTTCGTGCTGCACAATGTTGTGAATCTTCGCCTATTTCTTCCCTTCCCTATTTCATGCTGCACTTTTACTCTGTTTACTTTCTGAACGGACTGCGCCGCCTCCTTTACATGTTTGTAGACAGCTTTACTTTTGTTTTTCCTATGCGCTGTGTGCTTTCCCTCACGGCTCCAAGGCCTCCGTAAAGCAGGCTTCTCTTGAATTTTGCTAAGTCTAGTGGTAAACCCATTCAAAAGGACACAATGTTATTTTTTTGTTTTCAAATACACAAAATCTTTTCCTCGCGATTCTAGTAGTGCACAGGCGGCAATGTCGTATCATGGGAGTCTTCGCCGTGGCCAGACACACTTTACTATAAACGATTTTTACCAACAATGTCTCTACTATGAAAGGGGAAAAATGTATACTTGAAGATGAACTGGGATTTCAGTTTCACTTTACTCTATCAGAGGTTTTACTATATCCCAGTTTACTATAGTGGGGTTCTAGATAGTATTGTGCTCCTGGATAGTGGCAGATGCATATTGGCTGCTGTTCTCAACTAGGCCCCATATTAGATGTGACCGACAACATCATGTGTAATAAGTGCTATTGTCAGCAACAGCCTAGAGCAGAATTGAAATACAGTAGAATCTCGATAAACGGAACCTCAAGGGACCGGGAAAATATGTTCCGTTTATCAGGAGTTTCGTTTAAAGAGAGAATAGGTTCAGCATTGCGCAATCCGGTTCCGCGTGAACCCTACGCGGCTGGCGCGCGCGGGCGCAGTTGGCAGTCTCAGCGGATCTCAATTTGCGAAATCTAGGTAATAAGGAGAACGGTACACTATGAGAACAAACTTTATTAGAGAAAAATAAGCAGTGAATTTTTGTTCCAGTAGTACTAGTACTGAAATTTAAAAAAAAATGTCAAACGAGTGGGAATTACCACTTATTGGCTAGTGAAAAAGGATTCCTGAAGAATTCCTGAAGAATTCTTGTTAGGCCGCTTTTGGGGACGGCGTACTTCGTCGCTAGCGCCGTTTTCGTGAAGCCACCACTGTCGAAGTCGTTGATGATCTCCATCTTCCTTTCCAACGCAAGTGCATTGTGCGGTCGTTTTTGCGCTGCCATCGGACCGAACAAAAGCTCTAGGGCTCTAGGGCTTAGGCCTAACTGAACACAACCGCCGTGAACGCGAGCGAGCGATGCGGAGGGCAGTGTACGAGCAAACCGGAAACCGCCGGAGATGGAAACCGGAGTGGTGATGCGGGGAGGAGAAGGAGGGGAGCATTGATGCGTACCGCGATGGCACTGCGCTTGTCCAACTAGTTGCGGTTTCGAGTTTTTCGGTTCCGTTAACGCGGTGGTCGCAAAATTTGAGTTCCGATTAACGAGATTTTTTTTACATTGGCTTAATACAAAACCAACCAATCGCGAGGCGTTTGTTCCGTTTAAGCGGTAGTTCCGTTTAACCGATTTCCGTTTATCGTGATTCTACTGTACTACACACGCGGGTTCGTTGCAGTCATTTACGAGAAAGCTAGTCATTGGATTATGTTCAAGCACAAGGCTATACGTATAACTTGCACTATGAAGCAAGGTTAATTTTGTAGTAATAATACTGTTTGTCTGGCAATGGCATAATCAGATAAAAGTATAGCAAATTGTGTAGCAATATGACAAAGCAAAGTGTCATCATAGCATGTGTTTATCATAAACTATGGACCATCAACTTGCGAATATAAGTACTACACCATGGCCAGGAAGGACTGCGGACAAGGAACCACTTGTAATACCAAAACACAGTTCCTGGAATGCAGGGGGTGGGACAGAGCGTTCGGCTAATGCCTGAAACTATCTCTTATTTCATCCACTTCCTTATATGCAGAGTGTTGTGCATTACTCAAAATGTGTGGTGGACTGTTAATAAACTTTTTTTGCTGTCTTTCTGGTGACAGAGTAATGTCAGCCTAGTGATTCCGGTGGATAAATAGGGGCATGCACCGGCAGTTACAAGAAAGGAGACAGGTGCTACGTTTTTCACCTGCAAAATGTAGCACTGAACCTGACCATAGCTGCTTTGCATGGTGAAGGAAGTGAAGTGTTACTGCGTACAGACCAATTGTTTGCACAGATGGGTGCGGCCATCTTGGGCTTTTAGGATTCAAGATTTTATGGCTCACCTGCCGTGTTACAGCCAGTGTAGAAAATGCCAACAGGGTCTCAGAGACTTTCTTGATTTTCTTTTTTCCTTTTTTGAGTTCCTTCTATTAGCTGACCATAAATGAAACAGTCTAAATATTCCCCACATGCTTTATTGCAGTGTCTAGATTATTGCTCATCACCGCTCACAGCTGTGCCAAGGGTTTGAACAACACGGGACACAAAGTGATTGATCTCTGCGGTCTTTCTCATCGTCATTGTTGTACTCTGTAATATAGCTGATGTTAAACGTGTTGTTGGTGGTTTCTTTGATGGTGTGCTGCACTTTTTTCACTATTCTTCTTTTCTTTCCCTCATAATCCTTCCTATTACCTCACGGTGCTGAACTGCGTTAGGCACTCCTCCCCTTTTTTAGCTAAAAATATTAGAGATAATTGCATAGCCCTTTTACTGTGCTTGGATTGGTGTTACTGGTATTTCTTTGTTTGAAATACTGCATATACTACTGCATATTGGGCAGCTGTTCTGAACACACTAGGCTTACTACGATTGTTCCAACAGCTGCTCCCTTCTCATATGGTAAAGGTTATCTCAGGATTTCACATACATTGCTACACGAGCATTGCCATCTCCTTCCTCACTTTGAGCTTGGCTTTTCACTCGGGACTTATTTGGGAGAATGTGTGCAGAGTATTATGCACTCTTGCGAGTTTACTTTGCCGTTTTCTTGAAGGGTAATGCGGCTTAGGAAAAAAAAAAAAAACCTTAGTACATCCCTTTACATTTTTTTTTCTGCAGCAAAGTGAGGAGCTTTTGCAAAAGCTGAAGCTTTCAGCCGACGAAAATGCCCTTTTTCCGTCAGCAGCCAAGAAAGTTGAGTCAGCTGCTGCTGGAGACGGTGGGAGCACGCCACAGGAAGTAGGCGACGTCAAGACAGCCTGACCACATGTGTGCTTTTGAGCGAGTAATTTTTATTTGTATTGTAAATCTCCTTAAGCTCGTCGCTATTAAGCTTTTGTCGGGGTGTTATTGTTGACACCCATTGTGCACAGCTCTAGGAAGTCATCTCTGTGCTCACCACCAAAAGTGCGACCGCGCGGGTTGGTGGCAACTGTACAAGCTTCGTGGTAGTTGTCGATGGCGGACATTATTTAAGAAGCAGATATGGCAGAAATTGTCTCTCTCACAGAAAACAACAGCTGGGTTGGCTCTTTTGTCATGGTTTTTAGTTGTTGCTGTTCTTGTTATGTTGATGAATTCACTGTGGGAAGATGCTTTTTGGTGTCTTGGTGCTTGATAAAGCTGCGCGGCAGTTTGGAGGTTGCACGAGCCAGAGTCATTGGCTGTGATTTTCTCTTCAAGCTCTGTATGTGTCTTAAGTGTGCTCGTTATGCCAATAATTTGAAATGGTCGTCATACCTTGTCTCATGATATGTCGTATTGACTGCTGATTGTATTCATGATTGATTTATTGGCAGCTACGACCTTGTCTCGTGATATGTCGTATTGACTGCTGACTGTATTCATGATTGATTTATTAACAACTGCTGTGTGCTAATGTGTGTTGCGAATTCTGAAAAACCCGTGAGATATTCGTTGGCATTCTGAATCAGGGCCCATATTTTATAGAGATTGATAACTTTTTCACTTGAAAACAAGAACTCTATGAGATAGAACATCACTCGGTGACCTCATTGGTGATTTTCACAAAGTAAGCGCCACACTGCAGTGGTGCTTGGCAGGTTGCATAATTGTTTGCTCTTTTGTGAGTACATCGTCAGCGTACTTGGGTGTTGTTCTGTAAGTCTTTTTATGAAACTTATTGGCGATTTTCATTCCATTGCCAGTTTGTTATCAATTACTTATTTTACACCAGCTAATAAAAGACATTTCTCTAAAGCTAGGCGGTCACCTTTATTTAAAGCATGATTTTATCGTGTACTCAAAGAAACTTCTTACTGCACCCAAGCTGATCATAGATAAAGTCTTTCTTATTGCCATATTGGCCCGACAGCGGCATTACCTATAGTTTGTGAAAATTACCCATAAGCTATCTCGGGCTTTATATTACAAGCATAGGGATGGAAAACTGTGGTAAGAGGCAAACAGCCTATATTGGCCCTTGCTTTTTCCTGGAATTATGAAGCTTAAGTTCGCATACTGGAAAAATGGGCAAGCCTGTGTAGTTGTTTGGAAATTGACGTAGTGATCTTTCACTCCCTGTTTGGCTACGTTGTAAAGGTCTGTAATTTTTGCTCAGGTTTCAACAAACCTTGTCAAAAAAAGCTTTCATCGGCATCTCTTAAACCTTGTCACCCTGGTGAAGAAAGGCTGGGGCTGCCTGTAATCTGTCTTTTTTTATCCTTTGCTTAAACAATGTAATCTGCGAAGTATCAGATCTGTATGTTTTAGTTTCAGGCATGGAAGTAGTGTTATCTTGCCACCTGCAGGTTAAAATTTCTTCATGCTTAGTTATTGTTTGCCATCTGGTCGGATTACCTTTGTTTCCAGTTGAAAGTAAGGATAACTATCATTTCTTTAGAGTTCCTGGCTGGACAGATCAAAACGAGAGGGATGTTTTAGGTCCCGCAAACAGGAGTCAGTTCAGAAATCCCTGTGTCATTGTAGACCAGGCAGCGAAAAGTGGTGAGGAAAGGTTTGGATGTAGACCACTGTGTCTTTAACTGCCTTTGGTAGTGCATAGATTACTATTCACTGTCAGTGTCGGGGGGAGACATTGCAATGTGAGACTACATGGCTTTGTTCTATCTGTGTTCACCTGCAGTAGGATTTTTAATTTCTGTCAAATGCCGCTTTTGTTTGGTGCATATAGTACTTTTGAGCTCCGATGTAGTCATTTGCAGTCATTAGTTAGTTTGTAGTCATTCAGATTACTAGTGCCATAGCTTTGATGTTGTACTGAAAAATATAGAGACAAGGTCTGCATTGCGTTCAAAAGAAATCAGGTGAGAGCTGCATTGACACCTGGCCTTTTTTGGCATATTTTATTGAGACTGAAGCTGTAGGTGATAATTAATGAAGCCTGTCCTGCACAAACACTGGACAGATCAAGCAGCAATGTCATATGATCTTAAATGACATTCGTGAGTTTTTTTGTTTTTTTTCCTAGAAATTAAAATTGTGAATGATTTGCAATGCCATTTGAGCTTTATGTTTTCTTACCTTGGCAGCTAAGAAACTGGGGTCACTCATGCTCTGCCTTTGGAGGTATGACGCGACATCACTGATGGCTTCCATCAGCAGCTTCTGTTGTGGATCCTTGTTTGCATACATGGATTTTGCTAACTGCTTAATTACACTATTTCCTCATGTCGCCTCTATAATCTCACACTAAACATTTTTTTTATCGGTGCAATGCATGTACCCCTGCTCCACTTATGATGTCAAGCCTTTTCAATTAACGCATATTTTCTTTTTCTTGATCCAGTGCCACTACCTTCAAGGCTGAAGGGGGGCACAGTTTTAACACTGTTGAATTAAAACTGAATTCATTTGGGCACTTTTTTTTCTGGCTTTAGCAAACCTACACTCTGTAAGTGCGACAACCAATTGGGCTGTTCGTTATGGAACAAACTGGTTGCATGTGTGGTCACGAATATTGGAAAAGCAAATGTGTCGAGGACTTTTCTCACGGCTTTCCTTTTATTTAACTTTTTTTCTTTCATGCGTCTTATTGCGCACATTTAACGTATCTGACACCAATTCAGAGAGTGATGGCCACTCGAAGGTGGTTGCATCTAAGTGGCAGCATTCCGAAATTTCCACACTAAGTACAAAGCTGCATGCAAATGATGACTTTATATCTGAATGAAAAGTCTACCCCATGCATTGAAATTGTGGGCCTGGCATACATGAACCACCTAGCCATTACCACCATGTCTAGTCCCTAGAATCTGCTTGGCCTGTCAAGATCGATCACTCTTAAATGTTTGGATATCATACTTGCGTGTAAAAAAAAAAAAGATGTTGCAAACCTCTTTATGCCTTTAAGCTTGATGCATTTTTTTTTCACGTGTACTCTTTTTTCGGGAGCAAGATGTGTTGGGCTGCTTAAAAAGGGGCCTGTGTTGAGCTAGCAAGCAGGTTTCAATGGAGGTGGTAGTACCTGGTATCAAGTATATTTATTAACGTCACCAAGTGAAACGTGGGCTATCGATGCCTGCCTGTGAGAGTCGGGACGTGTTTATGAGTTTGTTTGCAAGGCTTCGCAGGTTCATTTTTCTACTTACTAGAAATTAGTGAGTGTCCTTCTGGGACACTTAGTGTAGCATCATGTTTTGTAAAGCGTATGCAAGGTGAATATACCTACAAGTGTACTAAAAAATTGCAACTATGGTACGAAAATCGCTCACCAAAGTAGAGACAAGAAGAACAATATAGGTGATCCTGTACTGGAGGCACTTCTGAGCTTTCAGTCATGAAAAGGTCTCGAGGTAGATGTTGGTGGAAGATGGTTATAAATATTGTTTATCTCTCTGTTTACCATTTATTGGTGTGTAGAAAAGTTCTCCCTTCCCTATAGCCTTTTCTGATGTTTTTATTCACATGATGTGATGGGTACACACTGTGCATACAGCAGTTTTAGTCTTGCTGGATACGTGACAGTCAATGGGGAACGCTGCTGGAGAAACTAATGCAGGAAGAAAAACAATACATTTGTTGTGGTTTAGCTCTGGTTAACCAGAGTTGAATTGCGAAAGCAACAGCGGAAACTTCGTTTGCCTGCTACATTACTCCCCTATCTGTGTAAGGTGCTACATTATTGGGGACACAAGTTCATCCTTTAAGGGTATATGACGCGAGAGCGTAAGCTACCAGCCCACATATAAAGTCGCGCTTCAATTAAGTCGTGTGGACATGCCTGCGTTTCGTAGGAGTAACGAGAATGCAAACGGTTCTGGCAGGCTGATTCTGATATCGCCCTCTCATATGAAAGGGGCGACCTGAGTTGGCAGCTCCTGCCGTGGCATAATGGTAATGGGAATTCAAATGTCATTGCAGGCTGATTTTTTAACGAGGAGACCATAGCTACGCCTCTTCACAGCGTAGCTGCGGCCACCCCAGTTCTTCCTTTGACTATCGTAGTATTTCTTTCGCAATAGAATGAGGCGGCAACAAAATACAGAGTAAATTGCTCTGTAAACATTCTCTGCAGCTGTTAGCTCAATGGACTCTGTCTGGCTTAGAGAATAAGCAAAACGCAAGTCGCCCAGAACAGACTAGGCAGTCTGGCACCTGGGATGGGCTAGTGCAGGAAGAGCCTAGAAAGTTTATCACACTTGTCTGGAGCAATAGGGCAGTGCTGTACAGAGGAGATAAAATTAAATTCTAAATCAGGTACTGACTTTTGCTGCTAATACATGCTCTTCATTGCAGCTACAAAATCATGCATACCTCACAGATACAGCACCCTGTTGCTAACATAGCAGCTGTGTTCAGATTTGACTTTATTAGCTCCCCAGCACACCACCCCAATGCTCTAAACAAGTGTGATCAACTCGATACGTTTGCAGCCATTGTGTGACTGTCAGATGCAGAGGCTATTGGTCGCTGCTGTACCATCACATTAATTTGCAGCAGATTCACCCTGGGTGGTGAGCTAAATATGATGATAAAACTCCATCGCAGTTGTAACACATGCAAAAGAAGTTATAAACAGCTGCCCCTGGTTTTCCCAAGCTGAGTGAATGGCATAACACGAGTTCCCAGAACTCCTTACACTGTATAAAACGCATAAGGGAGAATGTTTTGTTTAGAAAATTATACTGAATGTAGCCGCATTTGTGAACTTGTCTCCCTGTTGCTGCACCATGCAGGGTGCATCACACATGTCAGCACTGCTTCCACCTTACAGCATTGCATGCATGCATCAACATTGTTTTGTTTTTTTTCTCATTCCTTGTCTGGTTTCTTCAGTGTCCCTGATGTCACTAGGGTGTTGCCACTGTTTTGTACATTTGCACAGCTTCTGCACGCTGTAGTAATTGTTTCCAGCGCCAGAGAAAAAAATTACGACCTTCGCTTGCTTGTTGCTTTGTAGGTGTTTAGTGTTTTGTACAGTTGCCCCAGACAGGGTTTGAAAACATTTTCTCAGGTTTTGACTCCTGTACGTGTGTTGTTGTCGGCCTTGGGAGTCGTAGTTAATGGAAGTTCAATGTTTGCAGTCACATTCCGCTTTATTGAAACTAGCGTTCTATTTATAGTCGCCAGCATTTCAGCTGCATTTGTTGCTTCTCAACGCACAGTGGCCCTAATATGTGGAAGCTTTTCTGCCAGCAAGCTGGTCAAGGTGCAGTTCTTATACTCTCTTTTCAGCTCTTTCTTCTGCTTCTCTAGTTTCCTTAGAATTCAAAAATGTTTGGCAGCCTCTTTTCCTGTTCTCATTACTTATGCTGAAGGCTGCATATCTTGGGAACACTTGTTATCTATATTATACTTTTAATACAGTTTCAGTTTGTTATTGCCACCTTCCTAAACTGACGTGTTATTTCCACTCTGCTTCTCTTTGCTGGCCGTGCCTAACGGGCAGATCTTGCAAAAGTGTTATTTTTGCTAGTGTGTTAAATGCAAATTGGTAAAATTGCAGCCTGGGCTTTGGCTGTGTTTCTCAGTTATCTCTATTTTGTTTTTTTCTTTTTGATGCTGCAGTGGGAGTAGGAATACGAGTATATCTAGTTCCATTTTTTGCTAACTTGTGTGCCATCACCTTAATTGCAAAAGGTCTTTATGTTTTGCCTTGTGGTCTAAAATTTCTCCATTGAAGGGCGCATTTGAAAAACATGGCATTGAAATGAAAGTTCCGACTGCCGTCTTTTGCAGAAGCTAATCTAGCTATTAAAGACATTCCTGGGAAGTGAGCTGAACATAGTGAACACCACTCGTTGCTAGCTGGCTTACATCATGTGTGCTTGCTGGTTTTAGTCATCACATCATGTGTGCAGTTAGAACCACATGTGTGATATGCAGTTGAACATTGATAATTACGACTTAAAGGCAGGCCAAAATTTGTAGCTTCAAGTAAAGCGATGCTTTGCTTTATATGATATATAAATGCAGTTCACACAGTTCAGCATGCACTTCGCTGTTTTGCACCTCTGTGACAGCTATGCACTTCGGTTGTTTGGTGTTACCGTTGCCTTGGAAGTGGGCCTTCGTAATGTCCGTACCTCCCGACCGGTTCAATGACCTGGAGTGATTGCACCGACAAGCACATGGGAGGAGTTCAAGAAGAAACAGGCAGATTTGTGACTGCCTTGTCGGATGCTCAAGAAACAAAAGAAAGTTGTTAACACTGAGCTTTGGTTTACTGCGCTTGTGTCTCCATGTGTTGTGCTTAGGCTTACCATGGGCTGCATGAGTTAAGCATTGCATTCACTCCCACATTTAAATTATCGCATCCTTTGTCCTATTTAATTGCACTTTTGTTATAAGGCTGGATCATCAGTTCTAGTAAAGAGGAAGTTTGATTTGTTGCATTTCAAATTAACAAGATGCCCATGGGGAATATAGTATCTGTAATGGAAGTGCTTTTGAGTCGTCTTTAGTATTCCTAGTTTTAATTCTAGTTTGAGCTTTACTAGATACCTCCTAACAACACTGGCAAGAAACCACCGAGCAGAAAAAGCGGGTGGTGTAGAAACCATTCACAACGGCTGAAGCAGTGCCTCCTGACACTGCTGCAGTGCACTTTTGTTATTTTTCGTTTAACTAGTCAGAAAATGTGTACAAATCCAGAGCATTTTACCATTTTTTCTTGCTGTGTTCAGGTTGCTTATCAGGGTATAATGGTTCTGGTTCGGCTGATTTCTTTTACTTTTGTATCGGTGACTACTACATGACAATTATTAGCCTTTGAAAAATGGTCTTGAGTGAGCACTAATTCATTAAGAACTGTGGCACAGCATTGCTGCCTCAAGGTGGTCAAGGCAAAGATGGTGCATGTGAGAAGTTCCTTAAATCCCAAAAATGGTATGGTGCTCTTTTAAGACCCATAATTAATTGTATCCATAACTTTAATATTTACAGTATCAGCTTTCACTAAACAGTGATTTGTAATAAGATGGCAGGGGTGGTAGTTATACTTGTTTCAAATGGTAATGTACAATTAATAACCAAAATTAAGGGTACAACAGGAGATCCTAGGAGGAGATTTGGGGCCTCAGCCCTGTTTGCACTGCATTAGTGAACTCCTGTTTTTTTTTTCTGCATGTGGTACAGAAGATGGCCTTGCCATTCCCTTCCCTGTCTACATATACTACTTGAATTGCTGTTGGTGTTGTGCATTTTAATCTGCAGGTGTAGACGGGCATGAGCATGCACTGTTACACATTCCCCACTGGTGTTGTGTACCTCAAGTGCACCATACTGCATTTTTGCTGCTTTTATCAGCAATGCTGTTTTAGCCACTGGTTCAGTCTATCGTGCGCAGCTGAAATGTGGTAGCAGTAATGACGTCACCATGGCATCACATCTGGTCATATGAAATTGATCTTGCCGGGCGTTCGATCCAGGCATCAGTGCGGCACCTTTAATTTATTGCTTCCTCAAATGTCGCACCACACAGCTTATAAAAGCAGACACAGAACAGCAGGCATCAACAGCGTTTCAAATCTGTTACAGCAAAGAAAAGGCACAGTATCTGTCGCACTTCTCCGCTGACAATGACAGATAGAATTCTATCACGAGTCTCGAAGTATAATCATGGATAACTTAGTAAACCAAATGCAAATAACATCGCGGTGTCATCAGTCTTACATGGCAGTGCAATCTGCCCCAATTTTGTTTTTTAGCACAGTAGCATAGCAGCACAAAACTGAAAGGCCAAAAAGAAAAGAGAGGGTTGCGTACCAATCCTTTCTTTTGTTTCATTCCACATGCAGAGATGCGTGCACTGAATATAGTATTTAAGAGCAAAATACTGCAGCATTGTGAAACTGGAAATTTTCTTATGTCGCTTGCCAGCTTTTTGTTCGTTAGCTGGACCACATGAGTGAGTCTAATGGTTGTTCGTACAGACTCCTGTTTGGTTGCGTCTAAAATGTGCCCTTTGAAACTTCTTTGAGAAGGGGTCCTGTTCACACACTACAGCATCTCATTGTAGAAGGTATGTGTGCAAGCGCAATTGTTTTCTTTTATGCGTCGCAGACAGTTTGTCTTGACCACCGCGGTTTGGAGCACCAGGGCACTAATATGGAAAAAACTGAGTTGCTGCACTGGCATCAATGAACATATGGTAAGAAATACTGTGCAAGGCTCACAACTCACATTTGACTCCTGTAGCATGCATTAGTTGGAAGAGAAAGCTTCTGTATTCCAAGCCGGTGCCTGCAATAGACTCCACTTAATGTTGTTCCTCAGTAATGATGGTAAAAACGTCAATTGTTCTCTATGCATCATTCAGTATTGCTCACTGGGATTATCTGAGTACTGTGATCTAGACAAAACAAAGGAAAAGGAGGGAGAACTTTTAGCTGTGCGCTTATCACTTTTTATTCCTTCCTTTCAGTGCTTGGAAAAAAGTTTGACCCTCCTTAGAAAAGCTCAATGGAAAGTTAAGGGGAGAGGGGCTGTACTTTCTTTTCCAGGGGTTGTAAACTGGCTGATGCATTCATAAACTGTAGCATATTGCCAACAGTGCTTAGCTGCGAAAGTGTTCAGGTGCTTTAGTCTTCTGTGGCCACGCTGGTGTTTGATATGTCGGCAGCCGCAGAATAGTCTGCTTTTCTTTTTAATTGAAGGCTTTCTTTTCTTTTTCTTTTTTTAAATTTATTTGCATAGTGCACACTAACTTCTTGTGATCATTGAGTACAGAAATGAGTAATCTGTCACGCAAACACTTAGATCATTATTAAACTCGATCTGCATTGAAGTTTTCAAGAAGGATTGAAGCATCCGGTGCTTCAGGGTAGTTTTGACAACCATTGAGAAATTTCCTTCGCGTGCGTTAGGTGACGTCGAAAGTGGCAGCGTTCGCTCTCAAATGTGCTTGAAAACTCGACAGAGCTTGTGAAAGTGGCTTCGAGCCAGCCAAGCAGGCTTGGGCGCAATTGCACTTGGAAAGTTCCCGTGTGACAACCTTGATCTTCATTGAGTTGAATGCAGATCGAGGTCAATGAGGATCGAAAGTGTTCGTGTGACAGAGGTATAAGTGGACGGAGACTCTTGAACACTTCATTTAAGACAGCAGAGCAGGATGTTTATTGTGTGATGCTTATCCTGGCCCATTATTTTTCTTGTGCTGGTGATTAGTTTTGTACACTGTCTGCCTAGATCCACATTAGCATAGGGCACGCATGCGCATTGTTAGCATTGTGCACCTATGCAAGAGTATATTAAGGACAAACTTCCTCATCAGCGCAGGCAGCAATGTCTGTTTTTCAGTAATGCATTTTGCTGCTCGCATTCGCAGCTGAATTGTTCAGATTCTGTGCGTTGGCGTCATGTGAACTGTACGTGGTGTATGCGCTAAATCTGGTTGTAGCACCACCTGGAGCGTCTTTCAGTTAAGGCAGAAATTGCGCACATTCCGCGGTGCTCGTAGCGTTCAGATAGTTGTGTTCTCGTCTTTGCAAGGGTCTTTGTGTGGATCTCTTATGATGGCCATGTATGCATGCATAGGAGTGTTTTGCGAGAACCATTGATTTGGAATAAACTTGAGTGGTTGCATCTGTAGTTGCTGCAAATGTCTTCTTCCTTGTTTAGAATGTTCTTTGAAATTTTTGAGCAGTTTCTGGCTTGCGTGCAATCTGGTGGTACATGCCCTAATTTTAGCTCAATTTCACACCGACTCACAACTATGACCGTGCGAATATTCGTAATCGCGAATTGTATTTCCTATATTTGGCGCCGCATTCACTATACAAACTAGTATTTGCGAATAGTTCGAGTAGAGAACGTGTAGTTCACTAACCTCCTAAATACCTTGAAATTACCAATTTCTAGTTTGTATCTGATCCCGATCGGAGGGGCGGCGGCGACTCGCACATGGCCATAAAGAATTACGCCAACGGTAAAATGCGAAATAATCAAGAACTTGAAACTCACCGGACAACAAAGTCGAGCTGGTTTGGTTCCCATACACATGGGCAATGTCTCCGCATCTCACCACCTTAATGAAGTCTCTCACTCCATTGTACGAGATCTTGCATACCGTGCCAGACAGTCATAACAAAGAAGGGGGAGAGAGAGGCTGAAAAGCTTTAATGACTTAACCAAAGCCTTCTATCTGGCCCGCCGGACCTTCCCTCTGCCTAGCAGCAAACTACGCAGAGCTCAGGCAATCACCTGGAGACAATTACAAACATACCCGAACACGCTGCAGTACAACAGGATTTATCCTGAAATATGACACCAACACTAGAAAGGTGTGCCAGACAAACATAGCAACACGTAAGCACATACTCTGGGAGTGCAAGGCACAATTGAAAGGAGCTAATCCCTAAACCTCATCGAGGTTGGTCCAACACTCTGCGCAGCTCCAGCCTTAACGACCAACTGTATCCGGGCTGTCCAGCAGGCCCTAGTGGCGGCAAAGAGACAAGATCTCAATGTTCCCATGTGGGAGACATAGGCCCAGTCGCGTTAAACCCTGCCGCACGCCAAATAAAGTTATTCCTCCTCCTCCAATCAAAACATAGCAACATCTCCAAATGGGCACTGCCTTGCACTCGTCACATAATGTGTCTAAGCTCCGATGCAGTTGGTAACTGCTGTAAGCGTCATTAACAACGGCCCTCGTTTTAGCACACGCACAAAAGCGTAAAGCGATCCAGCTTGTTGAGGGCAGGGGGGGGGGGGGGGGGGGTACATGTTGTGGCTGTAGGAAGAAAAAAAATTACACGGGCCTGCTACTGGCTCTGTAGCTGAGCTACCACCGCTGCCTCGTGCAGACAGAAGAGAAAATAGAGAAGAAAAGGAAGAGGGAAAGACGCGCGCCGCAACAACAGCCGTCGTCCACCACCGAAACGATGGCGGGTGCAATGACGGCCTATAACATAAAAATTCTGTGGCAGGCTAGCCCCCGCCGCAAGCGGCACTGACCCACCTGTCCCAGCCCCATCAGGGGAGTACCAGGACCCTATTGAGGGACGCTGGAGGTACCTGGCAAAGTCGCGGCCTCTGTTCGTTGTGCGGTGTTTCGCAGCTACCGCTTTTGTCGTTTCTAATGTTTTTTCAGCATGAACAACTACGCATCTTAGGCCACATTGGGCAAGAAAAAATGGTAGCTGTACTTAGTGACACTAGCGAAAGCTGCGAGAGTAGCCCCCTGTAACGCCGCCTTTCCAATCCGCGATTATTTTGAAGCGATAGCTTCACTACGCTATGTAAGCCAAGGTCACCGTATCCTTCCAGTGACCTTCAAACAGCTTCGATGTCAAGTTGGAACATAAGCCACAGCCACTTCAGGTAGCTATGTTCCAACCAAAGGTAAGGTCAAAGGTGAACTCACGTGGGAAGTAGCTTAGCGCGTGAGCAGCTGCGTAGCGAGACGCACATGATGGCTGAAGAAGAGCAGCCGTGCTCTTTATGGTCGTCGGTTGGCTGTGCCTGATGATCCGGAGAACTGAAAGTTTGAGGAGGAAAAGAGAAAGGACTAAAGCCAAAAGAGCGGCGGAAACGCCGGAACGGCACGAGCCTCTTGCGAGACGCCGCCGCGACAATTGGCGTTAGCTACGAGCACGGGCTACGAGCAACACACTGTCGCTGCTGCTTCTGCGTCAACACCGATATGTTGTTGTGGCTGTAGGCGAAAAGAAAATGCATGGCCCTACTGCTGGCTCTGTAGCTGAACCACCTCCGCTGCCACGTGCGGACAGAAGAGTAAAATAGACAAGAAAGGAAAAAGAAGAGGGGGAGAAAGACGCGCGCCGCAAAAGCAGCCGTCGCCCACCACCGAAGCAGTGGCGAGTGCAATGACGGCCTACAACATGAAATTCGGTGGCTGGCTAGCCCCCGCCGCAAGCAGCGTTGACCTACCATCCCAGTCCCGTAGGGCCAGGAACAGCCACCCTCCTCAAAACGGATAGCAACAACGATTCAATTCACCTAAACACTGCCAAAGCTAGAGCTCTTGTTCGCGCTCATCGCATCCGCGATGAAAAATAGTGCCTGCTCTTGACGAGCGGAAATAATAGTTGCGTTGTATCCAAGTTTAATACATCTAAATTTGCCATCAACTCCATAAAAAGCTACTTTTTTAGGAAGATCGAATTTGGTGAATTTGTACGTTTTGTTTGTCGTTTTCGTTTGCGTCTCGTTTTCGCTGGCCCGCAACCCTGCCAGCGGTACGCTCTGCGCAACGCAGCGACCTCGGCTGCCTCTTCGGAGCATTTTTTTTTTTTTAGATCCGCACTGCGAGGATCTCCAGGCGAAGGAAATTATTGCAAACGTGTATGCTCAGGATAGAGCCGGCCCTTTTCCGCGGAAACCACTCGGCCACGAAATGAGCAATTAGTGATATGCCTCCTTATTTTATTCTTGCGGACTACTTGCGTAGCTTTCGCTGCGTTGCACCTGGTGGATGAAACGGAGTATAGAATTAATAGAAGCTAACCCAAATTTTTGTTTTCCAATTTTTTCTTTATATTAAATTACATTGGTTTACAGGAAAGCAATGGCGTAGTATCTGTCACTTTTTTCTGTGGAAACTTGAAATGCCGCTGCTCACCTCGTCCCTTTCGCCGTGGCTGTGCCGGCGCAGTCACGCCGACGGCTCGAAAACCTGGCGTAATGTAGCTCTCGCTACGAAACATCTTCCTGCCTGACGCACCGCGCAATTGCTATGGCACTATAGCACATCAGGCCAGGCCAAAATGCCGAGTGAGCCGGGTCCTACAAGCGCGCCATGTACGTCGGGCTGAGTTGGAACGGGAGAGAAGACGCCGTAAACGTGAACACGTTGTCTAATATATGTATATCCTACAAATCGAAACTTTAAAGCAAAAAAAAAAAACATACGTGGCCAACAGCTAAACCGAATTAAACCATGCATTCGCACGTCCAACTTGGTTCTACCTTCGTTGAAACCCTGCTATTTTTTTATATTTTTTTTTTGCGCTGAGGCTATAGAGGAGATTGAGAAACTTTATTTTCCACCAGAAGAAGCCGATGACCCCCGCCTCCGTCACGTAGGCCTGTGAGACGGGGGTCGCCGCGTTAAATGCTGGCTAGCTATGGGACAAGGCCTAGCCTTGGCACATAGCCTTCTCCGCCAGGTGGACGATGTTCCGCTGGAGCTCAGAGTTCGAGCTTGGGAGCAGGGTCTCCCAGTTCTTTAACTATATTTTATCTCACCCCTGGAGAGCGAAATTCCCATATGTGGTCGAGGGTCCCTCTTGCCCCACATGTCCACTACATCTATCATAGTGTCTCTCGTCTCGGGGTACACATTAATGTACGCCAAGACCGGATTCATGAACATATTAGTTTGCAAGCGCCTCCACGCAGCAGCTTGTTATTCAATTTTGGGTCTGGTGGGGGTTACCAGCCTACGTGCCAATCGATAATGGTTGATTATTTCCCCGTAATTTAGCAACCGCTCCGCGTTACTCCAGTTGTCGAGGGATGGCGGCCCGGAAGTAGAGTGCTCGAGCTAGCTCATGGGCCGCCTCGTTGCCACGGACGGCAGCGTGTGTGGGTGTCCATATTATCTGAATTTTCCTGTTCAGTGGTTGTTGGCTAAGGATCATTGCCGCCCGGCGAGATCCTGCCTTTCCCGGAATTTTGAATGGCAGTCTGTTGCTTATGATGAATTTTGCTTTTGTTCCCGTGCAAGCTAAAGCGATCGCCACTTCCTCCGCCGCCTCTATATTGCGTCCCCGGGTAGCCGCAGCAGAAACTGGAATTTTTCGGCCGTTTCCGACCGAAGCCACCGCGCCGCCCCGATTTGGCCTTCGGCCACGTCGACGTAGGCTATCTCACTGTCATCCATGTTTCCGATCCTTAAGGCCTCAGCTCGCTTTACCCTTCGTTCTTTATTAAATTTCGCATGCATATATTTAGGAATTGGGGATATTAACAAGGCGTTCCTTATCCCCCTCTGTATCCCCCGCTCGCTTACGTTGGAACCCACGGCAGTTCCACTGCCAGATGATTGAATCGTTAGTTGCGTTTTTGGCCATTTTGAAGCTGTGTAATTTTTCTCGGTGTATCGCTGCCACTTTGTATGGTTAATAAGTTTTGTTCTTTGCAGTCGCAGTTCAGCTGCCATTTGTTCCTGCCTCTGCTTTACCTGCTCCATCTTTTGGTGCGTCTGTTCCTGTCTCTGGTGCAATTGGTCGAATTTTTAAGTCATCTCTTATCAGAATGATTTCTCCCATAATTTGTGTCATGAACGTTTTGACCTCAGCATGTTTGGCGTCTACCTTTATAAGTGCCACAACCGGGTTAACGTCTCCCTCCCCCTTACGTTTTGTCGGGGGTGGTCTAACAGGTTCCATTATCATTTTCTCGGTCTCCGGGGTCGCTGGCGGCTTGGGGTTTGCCATAATTGGAGCCGGAGGATTTGTTTTGGCGATAACATTTGGCGGTGCACTGTGGAGAGTCCGGGTCTCCGCCCGCATTTGCATTTTTGGTTTCTGTTTTTTTCGTGGGTAAGCTTTGTAATCAGTTCTTTAAGCTCCTTCACTTCTTATCTATCTTCCTATCCTTCTCGTCTTTTGCCTGGGAAACGCTCGGGTTCCGCTTCTTCGTCCACGGATTTTCCGGGTCCCGGGATGAGGATCTCTCCCTGGTTCTGGAGTCGCAATGCGGCCTGGTCCTGGAGCCGGAGCTTCCACCGGTCCGGGAGCCTGAACGCCCTATGATACGGGAGCTCGAGCGTCGCGCTCCCGTCTCTTGGCATCCGCCTACTCTCCCAGCCTTGGTAACGATTCATCTCTGACGCGGAACGCGTTCCCGCGCCTTTCCTCAGAGTGGCCTCGGCGGATCCCTCCGGTGGTTGCTCCCTCTGTGTGATGAGATTGAAGTTCTAGCTGCTCTTGTTTCTCGAGTTTTCGTTTACAGAACTGCTTTTTCACTTCGTACGGGACTCTGTAGATCTCTCTGCATTTTTTATCTCCTAATGAATGTTCCTTCCCGCATAGTTGACATTTGTTCTCGCATTTGTGATCTTTTGGTGGGCGTTCCATACCGCAGCCTCGATATTTCATGTTGGCTGGATCCGGGCATACGTCCGCTCTGTGCCCGAGTCGGCCGCATGCGTAGCAGACTTAGTACTTCTTGCGGTAGAGTACGCATCTCATCGCCGCGGTTGAGAGAGGCACCTCCCATGGCACAACATTATCTTCAAAAAGTATTAATATTGATGTTGACTCTCGTCCTAGCCTTCTCACTGCCAGGACTGGAGGATTTTCGTAATATTTCAGTCTCCTAATGATCTCCATCTCAGACAAATGATAGGGGGACCTTGTGCACTACGCTTTTTCCGCAGCCTTCTGGTGGGGCAACGTAAGTGTTCACTTCTATATCTTCTCCTTCAAACTTGAAAAGCTTCACTGCTGCATACTTGTCTCACAGTTTCTTGCTGGTGGTCGCGACGAGGATGGAGTCTTGCTTCACTTTTATCGGAGTGATATCTTCTTTGACTGCGTCGTTGCTGACTACAGCCGCTGTCATAATGACGTCCGCTAAAAACGCCTTTCCGTACTTTAGCAGGCGTCCGAGGCCTCCCTTGGGTCTCATAATAATCTTTTCGGCGCCGCGTGGAATCCGGGTATATTGCCGCTCCACTGACCGCATTTTCCTCCCGCCGCGCTTCTCTGCCGCTCTTTGCCTTTCAAGATGGCGCCTATCAAGGCGGCTGTCTTCACTCTCGCCTATTAACGGGACTGCTTTCCCGTTCTTCTTGGCTTGAAGCCACTGGCCTGAGATCATTAGGTCCTTCAGATCGATGTCTGTACCGTCCACGATCTCCATGGTGGTCCCAGTTATCTCTGAACGGGGCTCTCGCCTCCACCGGCGGTATGCGTCCTCTTCGCGACTTTAGGCTTAGCTCCCCTCGTAGGTTGACGTGCACTCAAAGTCCCTAGGAAAGAAAAATCACGGGCCCACCTTGAAACCTCGGTGTCCTCGTCGATCGTTCATCAATTGCTGTTGATTCCAGTGGAAAGACCGGTACCACTGTGCCTAACTTCCACTCGAGCTGCCATACTCGATGGAGCCCATAGAACGCACGTCCATTCGCCACGAGCGGTAATCGCCTTGTGACATTATAGGCAACCTGCAATGGAGTTTGCTGAGACATGTGGCGCCACCTGGCAACCGACGGGAGCTAATACTGAGGCGGCGCAGAAGCAGACGCCGTATAAGTTGCGGCCGCTGTGTTCCTTCTGCGTTCGCGTTTTGTTATCCCAGTGAGTATGATTTACTCATTTAGTGACTTCAGTGGTCTCGCGCGATGCTTCGACTACTACGGATATGAACAAGAATAAAAATAAGCGCAAGGGCGGCGAGAAAGACTGCCACAATCACGAATGAAACCTAAGCGTACCGCTTGCTGGGAGAACCTGGGGAGAATGATGAGAGAAGGAGATATTGGCTGCGAGAGAGTAATGTAGCTGATATTCGTTTTGTTATGGGGCCATTGGCGTACAGACGCCAAGAAGCTAAAATACGACGATTGCCCGTGAGCGGAGGAAACGGTATAAACTTCTGACTCGGGGAGTCGCACGCTGGTTGGGGCACACTGCTCAGTACGTGCTCCGCGCTGTAAAATGTGGCGTGTACTGGTATATGCTGTGCAAAATCGAGTGGCATACGTCCAGAAAAGCAAAGGCGCGCAGCCGCAGCATTTTATTCCAGCCGCATTTCAACGGAGGCGAAAAAAAAAAAAACATGTTCGTGGATCTGTGAACCGGATTTCTAATGCGGTGTCTATTCGGAACCACAAAGGCAAAATATCTTCAAAACTTCCAATTACAGATTTCAATAAGCATATTTATCTGTAAATTATTTCTTAAGGTGCTGAAAAAGTCGAAGTGGCGGAGTGTAGAGCCCCGTGATACTGTGTATGCTGAGGAAGGAACTTCGTTCTATCGTTCCGCGCCAAATATTTCTTTCACCGACTGCTCAAGCTACTCAAGAGTCTCTTGTCCCAGACGATAGACTATTTCATCATTAGTAGCAACAGTAAAAACTTCTAACTCTTAACGACCTCCTTTACGAAAGCTTTGCCGTTGAGTGCCAGCATTACCCGCCGGCTTTCCCCAAGATTGAGGTGCGGAGGTACAAATGCATGCCAGTTGTTAAGAGCTTTATTTTTTCAACGGTGTAGGAGGCCCCCTAATCCCCGCCCCCGGCACGCACAGTTTTCGGTGATGACGCACGTTACAACCGCACAGTGCTTGCAATCGCCACGACATCCGTAGCGGGTATGTACCGCACCATGCCTCCTGTAACTTCCGCGGCACTGTCGAAAGGTGCACCACGAACAAAAGTGTTCGTCATGGTATTAAACTGTAAAGCAAAACCGCGAGGAAATTATTATGCTGCTGTAATCAAACAGCAAGAACAAAAAAAAGAAGAAACGGCGATCAATCTCCTCTCAGGTTCTCTCTGCACTTTCAATGTTTGGGCATGAGGTGTGAACGCAATAGGTAAATGAAAAGCTACGTTTACTACATTTTTCATTCATTTAATTATTTCTTAATTCATCATCACATATCCGACCGATGCCCTGAGGGAATAAAGTTCGTTAAAAAAAATCAGTCTACACACGCGAAATTCAAAGCTGTGCGCGCGGGTGTTCCGTCGCGAGCGGCGCGCACTTCGCGGTGACGTCGACACAGTTTACGTTTTAAACGTGACCATTCTCGAACAGGCGGTGTCCTTTCGTCAGTATTATAGTTTTCGGAAGTAGCTCTGAAGACATTCGATTGCCTTAAAACCGCAGAAAATGAGAGCCGAGATGCTTCCAGCCGTACAACGCGAACGCAACCCGACCGCGCCGGCCTACTCAGATTACTCGGCGCCGCCGTTGGCGGCGCTGAACGCTGCGCTCCACTAGCGCCGCCTGGCCACTGCAGGTTGCCTATGACCTGTCGTGACGGTACGTCGCGCGCCCCTTGTCGAACACAATAGCGATTGCACCCGCCCCCGCTTCGGTGGTGGACGACGGCTGTTTCGACACGAGTCTTTCTCCCTGTTCTTTCCTTTCTTCTCTATTTTCTCCCTTGTCCGCACGAGGCAGCGGAAATGGTGGTGAAGGGTGGTTGTTCCTGGCCCTACGCCACCTCCTCTGCCTCGTGTGGACAGGGGAGAAAACAAAGAAAGAAAAGAAAGGGGGTGGTGGTGAAGGGTGGCTGTTCTGACCCTACGGGGCTGGGATGGGTAGGTCAACGCCGCTTGCGGCGGGGGCTAGCCTGCCACTGAATATTTATCTGTTGTAGGCCGTCGTTGCACCCGCCACCACTTCGGTGGTGGACGGCGGCTGTTGCGACGCGCGTCTTTGTCTCCCTCTTCTTTTTTTTTCTCTATTTTCTATACTATCCGCATACTATCCGCATGAAGCAGCGGAGGTGCCCCGCCGGGGTGGTGCAGTGGTAAGACGCCCGACTACTGTGCCGGAGTACCCGGGTTAGAACCCAACTTCGGCGGCTGCGTTTCTATGGAGGCGAAACGAAGAGGCGTCCGTGTGCTGTGCGATGTCAGCGCACGTTAAAGATCCCCAGGTGGTCGAAATTACTCCGTAGCCCTCCACTACGGATCCTCTTTCTCTCTTTCCACTTTCACTCCCACCTTCCTCCCTTCCCTTACGGCGCGATTGCGGTGTCCACAGAAAACAAGTGAGACAGTTACCGTGCCTTTCCCTTCCTATAAATAAATCAGGTAAGCAGCGGAGGTGCCCCGCCGGGGTGGTGCAGTGGTAAGCCGCCCGACTACTGTGCCGAAGTTCCCGGGTTCGAACCCGACCTCGGCGGCTGCGCTTCGATGGAGGCAAAACGAAGAGGCGTCGTGTACTGTACGATGTCAGCGCACGTTAAAGATCCCCAGGTGGTCGACCGTCCATCTGGCGGAAGAGGCCGCAACAAGCCAAGAGCTACTTGCCAGCCTCTAATCCGCGGGCGCACGACTCCCCGTTTCCGATGGAATTAAAAGTTGTACAACCAACCAACCCAGGTGGTCGAAATTACTCCGTAGCCCTCTACTACGGCTCCTCCTTTTCTTTCTTTCCACTTTCAATCCCACCTTCCTCCCTTCCTTTACGGCGTGGTTGAGGCGTCCACAAAAATAAGTGAGACAGTTACCGCGCCTTTCCCAATCATCAAGCAGCGGAGGTGGCTCAGCTGCGGAGCCAGTAGCATGCCCGTGCATTTTCTTTTCCTTCTTCCTACAGTCGCAAAAAGGCAGCGGAGGTGGCTCAGCACCGGAGCCAGTAGCAGACCCGTGCATTTTTTTCTTTCTTCCTACAGTCGTAACAACGAACACAACAGTATTCCATTGAACGCATCAAAGTTCACCGGCGTTCTATAATTCGCTTACAGGAAAGGAAAGACGCAGTATACATGTCTTTCGGCTACAAGTGTGCGTTTGGACGGTACAGTCTTTCAAGCACCAAACAAGGACATTGGATACTTCAACAAGTTGCACTCAAACCCATTGACCTCCCTATCATTACCCCTCCTTCGCTACTCCCAGATAACTTAAGAGTAACCCCCATTCCAAAAAACGTTGCACCCGATACTAACCAAGGCAGAGGTACTGCTCGCGTTTCCAATCATGTTCATCCTACTGATTCCACGATCGTCTACACAGATGCATCACGAACTGACGTCGGAGCAGTTGCTTACTCAATTCAGAGCTTCAGCGAGGTAGTGACGCATACCATCGGCGCTTACATAAATCCTCCTCCTACAGCTACTCTCGAGACCCTACCAATAGTCGCCAGTATTCAAGACCTCGCACAGCACCGCCGGGGTGGCGCAGTGGTTACGGCGCTCGACTACTGTGCCCAAGGAAGCGGGATCGAATCCCGGCCTCGGCGGCTGCGTTTCGTTGGAGGCGAAGCGGAGTGGCGTCCGTGTGCTGTACGATGTCAGTGCACGTTAAAGAACCCCAGGTGGTCAAAATTTCCGGAGGCCTCCACTACGGCGTCTCTCATAGCCTGAGTCGCTTTGGGACGTTAAACCCCATAAACAAACAAACAAACAAACAAATCAAGACCTCGCACAAGCACCCCCTGACCCTTCAGGATATACAATATACACTGGTTCAATACAGGCTATACGCGCCATTCACACGGGTTGCATTTCTGAAGAACTGCAAGATGATCTACACAGAGCTCTCACTAAACTACGTCTCAACACTGTCACACTGAGGTGGATTCCTGGTCACGCTGGAATCCCAGGTAATGAGGTAGTCCATCGCCTCGCCCGCGAACTTTAGCACCGGGCGCCTGGCATTCCCTGGCCTTATCAACCCACGTGGGACGCTACTCTTCACTACAAAAAAGAAATCAACACCCACTATGACAACATTAGGGAAACTCTTCGTACACTTCCTCTTCCTGATAAATCAATCCCTACCACGCAAATACGCATACTTAGATGCATACAACTAAATACAATCCTTACTCCTGCGCGATCATTTCTATACTGAATCAGACATTCCCCAACATGCTCAAATTGTTCTGAACATTATGCAAATTTAGAACACTGCATGTTTTCCTGCCCTGTTGCCTCACAGTCACCTCACTTTCCACACCCTCCTCCCCCAACCTGGTGGGCTTGGTTAGCCTCTGACTAGCTAAAGGACCAGTTGGTATTGGTGACTGTGGCCCAGGACATTCTCGACGCTTAATAGTGCGTTGAATTAAAGTTGTTTCCTCCTCAGCCTCCTCCATGGCTCCAGTCAGGGAAGGGGAGGATATCGCCGGAGGCAGCCAGAATTCTCACCCAAAGAACGCTGAATAGGAAAATTCAGTTAATTTGGACACCCGCTCACGCTGCCGTCCCTGGTAACGAGGCGGCTCACGAGCTATCCCGAGCTTTCTACTTGCGGGTAGCCGTCGAGCCCCCCGAACACTGGGCATACGACGAGCGTTTCCAAAATTGCGGGGAAGTCATCGACCATATAAATTGAGACGTAGACTGGCCGGTACCCCTGCCAGATGTTGGCATAAATAATAGAAAGCTTTCGCGTGGAGGCGGCTACGAACTAATACCTTCATCAACCCGGTCTTGTCATTTCACGCGTTATCAGACCTTAGGAGTAATGATCAGTGCAAACACTGTGGGGCGAGAGGGACCCTCGACCCCACCCCTCATGTAAAACGCCGTACTCCTGGGGTCTTTGAGGTATTGGAAATAAATAAAAAAAATAATTTGAGAGTGCCCAAAATCCCCAGGGATAGGTCAAAATATAACTAGCAGAGAAGCCTGGGATACCCTGCTGCGAAGCGCGGACCCTGCGATCCAGCTACGCACCGTCCATCTGGCGGAAAAGGGCGGAAGAGGCCGCAAGCCAAGGGCTACCTGCCAGCCTATAATCCGCGGGCGCACGACTCCCCGTTTTCCCCATCACGCGTGCCGGGGGCGGGGAAGAGGACAGCCATTTCCGATGGAAATAAAAGTGGTCCAACCAAACCAAACCAAACCCAACCAAACCAAACCAAACCCAACCCAAACCCAAACCCAAACCCAAACCCAACCCCAAACCCAACCCCAAACCAACCCCAACTCAACTCAACCCAACCCAAACCAACCATCTGAGAGACCCTCTAAATGTTTTACATAGCTTCTTCAGTACGAGTGCACGGTACAGGGGGCTGGTTTGATGCATTACATTCCTATTTTGCTTTTTTTGATGGTTGTCTGTTTTTAGGCCATGTAGGTTTGATTTAATTGTGGCTTCCTATCCCAGCTGTGGAAGTGAGGTATAGTGTTCCCTTTCTTTGTTTTCTGGTTTAGTGGATCTATAAAGCTTCCTTTCTGTAATACAAAAAATCAGTTGATAGTCTGCACCTGTGTTACATCTTCTCGTTCACTTTGGTCCTGTTTTTTCGTGCTTCTAGTACTAATCCTCACCGAGATGGGCAAAGGGGCTAACTTTAGTGAGCGGCTCAGAACGGCTCACTGGCTCACCTATATGTTTTGCTCTTAAGCGAGGAGTGGTCTACTGGAGAGAGAAAGACAGCTCTGTCTCTTGTTCACTGATCAGCGCCCGTTCGACCTCCCGAAACTCAACGAAAGTGTTGAAGTATTTGTGCCTCCGATCTATCTCCGTTCGTAGTGACTACAAAATCCAAGTAAACAGCAACATCCGTTTTTCTAGATGTTCTTTCTCTGTCCACCATATTTACTGGAGGTGCACACATTCCCCAAGAGAGGATTTCGTTCATTTCTTACCCTATTGTTTCAAAATTATCTGAAAAACGCTGACCATCATGCACCACACTGATAATTATCCCTAATAAATACTTGGGGCCATAAATCTCTAAAAATAGCCCAAAATCTCATGTGGACTGACTGGTAAAATAGATAGCGACGATATAGACTGATATAGATAGTGAATTATATATATACAGAAAGCAGACCAACATATTCGAGTCCCTCTATATTTCTGGAGATAATGAATTCAGGAGGAACCTGAAGTATAATGTAACACATCAATGTGTTAACAATCGCTAGAACCACCAATTACCATGACACGCTTGTTGCGTCAGCGTTTGTTTCGTCCTTGTCCCGCCTTTATTCCTCTCTTCCCCAGCATGAATGCGTACCAGCTCGCCCAGATCTCAGTTTTACTACACGTTTTTTTTTTTTTCGCAGTGCTCGATTATTCCACGCACGCGGTGCCGATCCAACTACAACACCACTACTACTACTATGCCGACAGCGTTTCAGTTGAACGAGGTTTATAACCTATCGCTGAAACTGAGCGCAAATCGGCTGGAACATTTTTCACATGTTGCTAAGTCACAGACGATCTTTGCGAAGCATGGTGACAAAAAAAAAAAGCAAACTGATTAGAAGTGTGCGAATAACAAATTTTTTGGGTGAAATGCGAATAGGAACAATCATAACTGGTAGCAATATATTATCGTCGAAAATTATTATGCAGTTGAAGATAACACAGGGTCACGGTCACACCATGGCCACACAAGGATACCGGCTCGCCGCTGCATACGTGTGTGCCCTTGTTCAGCATGACAGATAGAGTAGACATTGCGGTTCTATAGGACTGAAATTATAGACGAGCAAAAAGAAATTGAAAGTGAAATTGTAGAAACCTTCTTGATTGAATCAGCCGAAAAAACAACATGTGTTATATAGTACACCATCTGTGGCCCTCACAAAGGATAAGCTAGATATGATAGGTGTGCAGATGCGTAGTCGTGGTCATGATTACACGCGTGGTCCCGCGCATGAATGATCCCGGGTTTGCGATATGACAAGAATGCTGTGCATATATGTCCGTCCTTCTGATAAGAATTAAACAATTCTAAGTTGGCGCTTGTGGCGCGTGTGGTCCCTCGTGTAGCAAGTAGCGCACAAGATTCCAAATATGATCAACAAACTGGTCTCTGTGCTAGCATTGTTTCTACAGCGCTGCCCAGAATTACAGTAGTTCCGATGGTCCTGGCTAGATGCCAAGTCATCCGAGAGCTATATCCCTGGACGATTACCTTCTTTTCTGGTCTTGCAGCGGTGACAACTGGTGACGAGTATCAGTTCGAAGGCTGGCGAGGCAGATAGTGTGAGAGCCAGCATCCCCTTCTAACATGCGTTGAATTACGACCGATTCGCACTGCACTGCACTGCTGGGGTGGAACCACAGCGATATGTAGAGCGAATTTGCTCACAAAATGAGCACCGCTTTGTACCTAGAAATTTGGCGCAACAAACACAATCACATGAGAAGAAACAACACAGGCGCGCACTACCAACTATAATATGGTTCTGAACACACACTTATTCTTCACCACACATGATGATGATGATGACCCGAGACAAAATGGCACATACCCACGGCGGGGGATTGGCCAGGGTGCATTGTAGATTGTAAATATTTATGTTCAAGGACTGGAGTATTCAGATAAATATGGATCTTTACCTAACATCTCTTCTTCACCTATGTACATCTTCACACACCTCTTCTTTGCCAAGCTGTGTTTGTTGCGCAGCTGTGTTTGTTGCGCCAAATTTCTAGGTACTAGGCAGCACCAACGTGTCCCTCAAACTGTTATTTTGAGCACTGCTTTCTATAGTGACACTCCTGAGCACTTTCAATTGGCACAGAATAAATCCCAGCTCTAATATTTGCCTAGATTGATTAGAAGGTTTCGAGAATAGCTTTTACACGTGTTAGAAAAGCTGTGTGATACGCTTAATTCTTGCTATGAAGAAAACTGTTCTGGAATAGACCTGCAGCCAAACATTGCCGCAAGTTCATCTGCAACAATCGCGTAATACTTTGGGCCCTTATAAGGATATAACAAATGTATACTGTTCTGAAATATACGCGCAGCCAAACATAATAGCAAATTTTGGTAAACATGTAATTATTTTGGCCTTTGAGAATAGAACATTAAAATGAATGCAAATGTGTGGTTTACTTTCTCAAAATAAGGCCGGAGGAAAGCATCTTCTCTGAGAAAGAGTCCTTTTTGAAAATGTATGTTCTGTGAGCGAAAACAGAGGGGAGGATTTATAATGATCAAAGATTTTGCCTTCCCACGTTCAACAATTTCATTATTCTGTGATAAATTGTTCTACATTTTGAGAGCTCACAATTAAAATGCGTTGATGAACTTTTACTGATATCGTAATAATTTATTGAAAACCTTGCAAATTCTGCACTGTAATTGACTATAAAGTCATAAGGTGCCGAAGGTTCTTGCGCGAGGTTTAACCAATGAAGGTTTGTCAAGAATTCAAGTTTCTAATAAACCACCCAGAAGCTGTTATGATTATGCCCACTTCTCTCACCGGGAAGGAAATTTTGCTACTGTTAAAATATAGTTAATTTCGGTATATTTTTGCTTTGAACCTTGGTTAATTACATTAATGGCACTTACTGAAGACTGTACATATGAACATTTCGTGATAAAAGCGACCGAGCACATCAGTTGAAGGCCTCGCTGCATCAGCAGTTTCAAAGCGTCTAATGCTTGAGGACCTGCAGAATTTCAAATTTAAAAACGATGCCCGAGATTCTCTGCACAGCTTTCTGATCCGACTCTACTGTGTACTGCCGCTTAGGCTTTGCGTAATTTGTACGAGAATAAATGGAGAAAATATCAGCTATGACAGATGACAGTGCTCATGACAGTGCACAGTCAGAGTCGAGCACAAAATAATTGAAGCACCCTGCGTGTCTTCGTTTGCCACTGTACACGTCTGCTTAAAGGCATTTCTGAGTTTAGAGATTCGGTGATGAGCAACGGCATGTTGCGACTTCTCGGAAGTTGGTTTTGAGCACGTGTTACGCAGTTGACGAAACAAAAATATATGAATATATACACTGTCTACTTATTCTGCGGCTCTTCTCATATACTCCTGATCTGAAAGCAAGAATTGTACTTATAGGTGTTGTACAGCATTCCCGCAGAACCATGTACAGTGACTGTAGGCACTTTCCCATCATGCCATTGTGTACCCAAGGCGCTGTAGCCCACTGCAGCTGCTTGTGTCCATATCGACTCTGTACGAGACACACTGGCCGCAGGCGGTGTGCTCCTGAAGAAAGAGTGCAGCTTCATCACGTGGGCTTTCATCGAATCAGTCATCGATCTCCGAATCAAGGATTCACTCCCGTGTCCACACGCACGGTTTCTTGATGTAGAGTAATGCTAGCCGTGACCACTATCATTTTTTGTGCGCGAACGTAGGGCGCTGACATATGGCAAACCCTTTGAGCTGTCCAAGTCGTCACGTAATGATGAGCTCGGCTCCCGGCGTACTGTACAGGGTTTTGTGCTCATTGAAGAGCTGCACCAGGGCATCGGTGTACTGCCGGTGGACGCGTTCGACCTCCTCTGCGCTAGGATTCAGACACTTGGGCACCTCCAGCGGTTTTCCAACTGCGCAGAAAGTACATGAACAGCGCATTCACGTTAGTAGGACAGCGAACGTCACCTTCAAAATATACAAAATATTCACCAGTTGTCATTCGTTACCTGCTCTGATGGAGGATACCCTGCCACGCCGTTGCTCCAAACTAGTGTTGTATTTTTGTGTGATGACAAATTTTAACATACAATGGCGACGGTATTTACAGCGATGGGCTCTGCTGGATTGGGCTCTTTCATTTAATTGAAACACCAGACTAGCTATGTGTCCCGCCGCCAATCTTGCCTGCCAGAAGGCCTGGGGGGTAGCGGGGAGGGATGGCTTAGAATTATTATTACATTGGTATCCTCTACACACTTCAAGCACTACTTATTAAACACGGTACAGAATTGATGCCAGTAAGATTCTTTTTTCAGAATTTTCAGAATTTTATTGATTCAATGCAACGAATGAATACAAATATTGGTAAGTACAGGAGGAGGTCTCAAAGCCAATGGCTGCACAGGGGACCTCCTGTTACAAGTATACAAAAACAAAAATAATTAAGTGCATACAACAGCGGATGAAAACTAACTGTTATAAAATATAAACATGGAACACACAGAAATACATGATAGCGTAATATAAACAGAATATAAATTGGGAACATGTTATATAAATGCAAAACAGAGGAAAACAATTGTATGTGGGATAAGTATTTTTATCAATGAATTTTTTTCCCCCTTTTTTTTTAGCCCGATAGCAGAAAAGTACGAAAATTACGCTTGAAGGCATGAATATTAGAAGATTGCTTAATTCTGAATGGTAATTAATTCCACAGAAATGAGCCAGAGAAATTAACTGTGGATTTGCCGTAATTAGTTCTGGGTTTTGGCAGTAAAATATTATTTTGGCATGAAAACCGAGTGAAGCTATGTCTCGGGAACTGGGTACTATTAATTATTGAGATGGGAAGTGATCCATTCATGAACTTAAATACGAGGATGCCAATAGAATAATGAAACATGGATGAGACTTCAAGGATGTTATGAGCTTGCAGCAAGGGCGCAGCACTGTACAAATGGCTGTTAGAAGTAATGATGCGTATGGCTTGATTTTGTATGTGTTGTAGCGGAGCTATGTGTGTTCTGTATGTGTTTCCCCAAGACGAAATACTACAGTTCATATGGCTATGGATGAAAGCATAGTAGAGAGAAATGCGCGTATGTAAACTGAAGTAATTTCGCACCTTGATGAGCACCCTTATGCCGTATGCTAATTTTTTAAAAGGTGTTCGAGTTACAGTATTGCAGTCGAGCAAATAATAGCGCTCACAAAAACGATGTGACACTTCAAGCATCCGTATTTCTTGCCAAGAATTCATGGTTCCCGGTGGTATATAGAAAGAGCAATGTGCGTTTCAGCCGGCAGGAGACAAATGAAACATTAACACAGCACAATGGCTGCGAAAAGGTTTCGCTCTAGTCAACAGCAGGTAGCCGGTCCGATGGTCAATAGTGAGCCAGGCACACCATTGGGAGTATCTATGGCAATGGGGCGAGAGAATGAGAATGCTTGAAATGAGCACAGTGGACGGGTCAGTATGGTCATGCAGGGAAGGGACCGAAGAAAAGGCTAGGGATGAGCATAATAAGGTCGAGGCGATGCAAAACGCCAAGCTGAGAGGTGGTGACAGGCTAATGGTCAATTAATTCGGTCATTTGAATGCCTTAGCATTTAAATTATTGAAAGATAGTAGAGTTCAACCATTTATGCTTGCTTCGCGCGTCATAATGTGAGTTGCTGAGCTTATTTTATCGCTACAGTTCAGTCTGGCTGCATTTCGTATTCTCTTGTCAGCGCTGCCTGCTGCGACCTGAGAGCCGCCTAACAGTAGACGCAACGCTTGGCCCAAGAAAACACTTGCCGACGGTGACGATCGGCCGTCGGCGTGGCAGCAAGCCGCAGCTGTACTGGAAGATACCACGGCCCATGAAGAGCGGCGGCGAGAAGCCGAGCTTGCGGGTCAGCCACGTCTGGAGGCGACGCAGCCGCGACCCGTCCGCGTTGTCCACTTGCGTGAAGAGCTCGGTCTCGCCGAATGAGAACACCGGAACCAGCGGAGTCCTGTCGAGGAAGACACATCTACACACTCACTGACGGGCCTGTTATAGGCTCGCAGTAGGCCCGCCGGGTCATGCGACAATACAGGATGTTTATGGTATACTTGAGCTCGACAAAAGCGAGTCGAGCCGTCATGTCAGCATTGATTTGATTCCCGCACATACATTCTCGGAGAAGGGAGCAAGCCATCTTGAAAGAACTGGGCTGATTAAGCCGTACTCGCTTAGCAGAGACCAGGTAAACGACTGATATGTATTAGCAGGCGGGAGGGGAGAAAGAGAAACTGGTCTGCCGTTGTGATAGCGCATCGCGTCATAGCTCTAATGCCAGATTACTAGCGCTTTGAAGTCTCCTTAGACATGGCTGAAAATCTCAGGTAAAAAAAAAAAGAAAGGTTTGATTTGGTTCGGTTCGCAGCTTTTAACGTCCCAAAGAGACGTGCAAAAGGAAGGAGTAAATAGTGTAATTAAATAAATAAGCAGTAATGCCAACTGATAGCACTCTCGTACTAAAAGCGAAATGCAGATGCTACTATTCCTCTCAACGATTTCTCGAGTGAACTACGATGTATGGACTTTTCGCCGTAGATCACAGAGGCTCAGCTAAACGCTATTCGCTGTGTTTTTCTCGAAAAGTTTGCCACAAGGCACAAGTTGAGGAAGGGGCAATGGAATGCAGGAGATACAAAAGCTAAAAGAAGGAGTGAAGTTCAGTTTCACTAAGGTAGTCGCAGAGGTTGGCGGTGTAGTGGCTGTCCAATGTGATCACGGAGTCTTCAGTGACGTCACTATAGTTTGACTCGAGCGGCGGGAAACTGCTTAGATTCAATTTTCTGTGCAGTGAACACGTATTTTGAGCTGGCCGAACATCACACACACACGAAAACATCTGCAAAGGTTGTTTGTTCTAAGAAGAATTGAATGGAGTTGTCCGCACTGTCTCCTCTGTGAGAGCTGGTACACGTGTGAGCAACGCTATGAGCTTATGATAAGCTAGAGTTTTTGTATATGCGTATACAGGGGTACAGTTGAATCCCGCTATAACGAAATTCACGGTGCACGAAAAAAAATTCGTTCTCGCGGAACTTCGTTATCGCAAAAATTTGACGTGAAACGCAGAAAGAATTGCCCAAGCAGCAGCAAAGGCGTTTAATGCCAAAAATCTGTAAGCTTGGTTTGCTTACGCTTCACGGCGAGCAACGCCGTCACGCGATTTTCGCACTCGGTCAGCAAACCCATTGCAACATCGTCGTCTCGGACAGCAACGAAATTCCTGATGACATCAAAAGCGTCCATCACCTGTACGGCGGTTGCCGCAGCCGGCGCTTCCTGTACGTCGTCGTCTTCTTCATCGGAAGAGTCCTTATCATTCCGGGCAGCTTTTATGATCTGTTCATCACTCACATCTTCGTGAACAACAACACAAGCGTCAGCGCCGATGTATTCGTCGAGCTCGAGATTAGGCGGCACGGTTCCTATTTCTCCCAGCGTTTTCCAGGCGGCCGCGATCCCCGGAGCCGGTGACGCCTCTTCGTCGTCGTCTGTAACGCCTGGTGTTAGGCCAGCAGAGTGTACGGGTCGACCTTCGGCAAATCCGGCGTGCCTGAAACAGTTCACAATTACTGAGCGCCCCAGTGTGCTCCAGGCAGCAGACATAATCTGCAGTGCCACGTACAAGTCCACCTTCGTATCTCGGCCGGTTTCAGTGTTAAAAAGCAGCCGCTGAATTAACCTCCCGCGGTAAGCGCGCTTCAGGCTAAGAATCACGCCCTGATCGAGAGGCTGTAAGACAGACGTGCAATTGGGAGGGAAAAACCTCAGCTCCGTGTTAGTGAGCTTGACTTCGTCGGAGTGATGCGCTGAACAATTGTCCAAAAGCAAGCAAACTTTACGGCCCTGCCGCTTCATGTCGCGGTCGAATGCCATCATCCACTCGGTGAAAATAGCGCGGGCCATCCATGACTTGTTGTTCGCCTTGTACTGCACAGGTAGGCTACGAGTTCCCTTAAAACAGCGCGGCTTGGCACTTTTGCCTATGACTAACGGCGGACGCTTGTCCGAGCCATCCATGTTTGTGCAAAGCAGCACTGTGATGCGTTTTTTGCTGTGTTTGCCGCCGTGACAGCGCTGCCCCTTGAAGTCGAGCGTCCTAGCCGGCAACATCTCGTAGAATAGCCCGGTCTCGTCGGCGTTGTAAATGTCTGCAGGCGCGAAGTTGCTTAAAATTCCGGCCATACTCGCCTTCCAAGCAGCTGCTCCGTCCACGTCTGCTGACATTGACTCGCCGCACAACACTTTTCCAACGATGTTATGGCGGGCCTTGAAACGGTTTAGCCAGCCAATGCTGGCTTTAAAATCATCAATGCCAAGTAGGCATGCATAGTTCAAGGCTTTCTGCTGGACGATGCTTCCGGACAGGGGGACGTTGCTGGCTCGTGCTTCCACAAACCACGCATGCACTGCTTTGTCCAACTCTTCATGGAGGGGCCGCGTCACCTTTTTGTGCTTCGAGGATGTGCCTGAAGCAAGTGCCATTCTCACGCTGTCCTTATTGCCTAAAATCGTTGACAGCGAACTTGCAGGAATTCCGAAGTCTTCAGCAATTGCCGCTTTCTTCCTTCCGCTTTCTGCTTGGGCGATTATTTGAGCTTTTTGCTCAAGGGAAAGAGTTTTGCGTTTTTTCACTTGCGTTGCCATCGTGTCCTGCGGATGAAAACTCGTTGTCGAAGAGAAAGGCAGCGAGTGAACAACGCGACCACGACACAAAGCCAAAATGGCGGAACTGCAATCACGTGATTTCATGCTTAATGTGGCTTTGGATTTGACTTGGACTTCTCGCCAATAAAACTAGTTTCGGTTTCGATTTTGAACGCGAAAATTTCGTTGAAGCGGAAACGCTCTGCAAAAATGGTTCGTTGTGCAGAGAAATTTAGGCCATTAATTCTTATAGGATACTCGCGGGGAATAAAAAATTATTCGTTGTCGCGGAAATTTCGTTGTGGCGGTATTCGTTGTGGCGGGATTCTGCTAATGAGGTGATACAGGGAAAAAGTGCACAGAAACACACAGTTCCCAAACCTACCCGTTCCTGAGTGCTGTGCGGATAAAGCCCTTGCGGCGGCTGAGGAACAGCCTGTAGCATCCGGGGCGTGCCTCTAGTGCCTCGACGGCTCCACCCACTACGAGCACGGCCGCGTTTCCGCCCGTGTCTCTGCTCAGGATCCAGTCGATGCTTTCTTGCGTCGCCGAGCACATGCCTGCAAACAAGCGTTGAAGTGCCGGCTAGTTGGTAATACATTTTGGAATAACAGCACGAAAGGCGAGGACGAAGATCAGAAGGACACAAACACAGCGCTTTGTTTGTGTCCTGATCTTCGTCCTTCGTGCTGTTATTCTAGCCTGCAAAAAAGTATGGAGTGATCAAGCGAGCTACATGAGGCGTAAGAAAACTCACACCTCGCGCTTGCTACAAAACATTTCTCAGCTCCTGAACAACAGTACGCACGCGCAGAACGTTACAAATACATTCGTTCATAACTTGACCCGTAATGAAGCAGAATTTAGAAAGCTGTTCCGGTGAGTATGAATTGCATGTGCAGGGAATAATGCCAAGGAAAAAAAGGCATCGTGTTGTGTGCAGAAAATCTGCTGTAAAAGACCGTTCGATTTTCCTCTGCAGCTTTTGCATTTTTCTCCTCCCTCTTTGCTTTTGTTGTGGAATGGTTAGCTTTGTTGTCGAAGTCATTGTTTCTGCCCTCGCCGAGCTGTCGCGCCGTAGAGGAGGTATTTGAGCTATAAACTGGGAAGTGAGAACTAGGCTCTATGTATTTAGTCTCCCTGAAGCAAATTTTTTTCATCCCTGCCTTCTAAAACGTTTGCGGTGCTGAACGAATGGTTGAACAATCATATACCCGCCATGCTAAATTAATTTAAAGAAAAGAAACAATTGTAAGCAAGTAAGCGCTCCTGTCAAATTTGATAGTTGCAATGTCGTAGCGGCTACTGGCAAATCTCTGTTGACGAACAAGACCATGATAAGACAGCTTTCGTCACACCCGATGGACTTTACCAATTTAAGGTTATGCCTTTTGGACTTTGTAACGCCCCTGCCACATTTGAAAGGATGATGGACTCATTACTCCACGGCTTCAAATGGACGACTTGTCTATGTTACTTGGATGACGTGATTGTCTTCTCGCCCTCATTTGAAAGCCACCTCCGTCGCACTTCTTCTATCTTGGCACTTTTCCGCCGTGCCAGACTCCAACTGAACTCAAAGTGCAGTTTTGTTCGCCGCAAACTTAAATTTCCAATGGCTCTTCCAATGGAATTTTCCAATGGCTCTCGTTTGGGCCATTGGAAAATTCCGACCCTACTTGTTTGGCCGACCCCTCACAGTTATTACCGACCACCACGCCTTATGTTGGCTGTCTTCCCTCAAGGATCCTGCTGGCCGCCTCGGCCGCTGGGCACTGCCCTTGCAGGAGTATAACTTCTCCGTTGTACACAAATCCGGTCGGCTCCACTGGGATGCAGACTGCCACGCGGTACGCGATCACTCACGCCATTCCAACTAGCTGCGCCACTGACGTTGCTGACTGCCTCTTGTACGACTTCATACTTCGCCATGGTGCTCCCCGTTAACTACTTACTGACAATGGCCACTGTTTCCTTTCCCGTGTTGTTGACGAAATACTTCGTTCTTGCTCCGTTCGGCACAAGTTCACCACAGCGTATCACCCTCAGACGAACGGCCTTACGGAGCGTATTAACCGCACACTCGCCGACTGCTCGCCCTGTATGTGTCTGACAGTCACCGCGACTGGGACGTTAGTCTGCCATTTCTCACATTCGCATATAACTCTTCGCGCCATGACACTGCTGGGTACTCTCCGTTCTATCGTCTCTTTGAAAGAGACCCCTTACTGCCCTTTGACACTTTGTTTCCCATCGCTGGCCCCGTTATAACTTTTGCCCGCGATACCATCGCCCGAGCCGATGCCGCCCGGCAGATTGCTCGTCACAAGCTCTCTGCTTCCCAAGAAGTACAAAAACGCCGCTACGAGCTCACCATCGTGATGTGTTTTATCCTCCCGGGTCTCTGGTATTGCTCTGGCTCCCGTCCCGCCGTGTGGAGTTGTGCGGAAACCCAAAACACCGGTCCTTATCGTGTACTACGCCCAGTGACTGATGTAACATATGAGATTATGCCACTCCGCCCAAAGTCACCGTCCGCTACACCCACTTCCGAAATCGTAAATGTGGCCCGCCTCAAGCCATATTATTCCCCCTCTACATCGCACGCCTAATACGCACCGGGACGTTGCCTTTTGCCGAGGGGGATAGTGTTACCGGGAAACGCGCGACCGAAAAGTGGTTTGTTCACTGATGACGACTATATGACCGAGGAACGCGGGGACGACGAAGTGTGCTAGAAGACGACGACGCTGACAGAGTGGATGCTGCACGGCCTCTGAAGACTTTGCGCCGAGTTCCGCCCATTGCAGTGCAAGTTACACCAAATACATCCCTGTAGCAATATAACGATAATTAAAGCACATTTCCTCAAGCCTCCCCCTTCTGTCATTGTTTTTCATGTTGATGCAGAAACATTGTATTTCGACATTGAAAGCGTAATGCACATTTTTCGCTTTCTTATTTTAAGGCGAAAGGCTTCCTTGAATCATGGTCAAAATTTCGCTTGCGTGAGATATGTTCGCGAGATTCCACGACATGTGTTCTCCTTGTCCCCCATCTCATGACAACGTAGTGGGCGCGACGACGAGCTGCCTGCGCTGTACCGCTAATCTACACTTGAAATGGACGGGCATCGAGGAACGTCACACGACAGGCGATCTCACATTTTCAAGAGCGCTGCAGCGAACGCACGCCGAGAAAAGAAAATTTCCACTGTGCGGCACCAACCATGGCATTGCTAGCAAAAGCTATACAAGGGCGCGCTACGTACCGCGTGCAGCAACAGCACTAAGGCTTTCGCATTTCACTAGCGCAGATTATGCAGTCCTCTCATAATTGTTTCTGCTCGTAGAAATAGTTATTCTGAAATGCAATATGTGCGAAAGAGTTCTGTATTTCCGCGATCTCGAACGCCGATGTTGCAGTGCAGTCTACCCACGGACGGTGTGGTGCCTGGACCATCGATGGCTAAATCTGCGTAATAGAGCTTACTCGTTACTAAGTTCAGTAGGGTTGAATTACACCAATTTGGTTTGTTTTTTGCCTCAACCAAAATACGGCCACCGCGGCCTGGGTTGTATTTGCGACTTCGTGATTAACAGCAATAACCTTGCGATTAGCAGTAGTGATCAGCCAAGACTAATAAAAAGGGTAAGTTAATTTGTATTAACCAGCATTAGGATCATACGAGTGACAATAATAGAGTGATGAGTAGCGTTAACGAACAAAAGGTGGTACAAAAAACAAGCAGACAACAGACAAAAAGAACCGCTGTTTCTGTTTCGTGTCCGTTATTGGGTCGCCGTCTCGTCAATGTTCGCGAGTTCTTTAGGATGTGCTTATTGTCTTTAATATGGCCTTTTTACTTGACCTTAGGTTTATCGTTTTTTAACGGTAAAGCACTCCTTGAGGAACTGGGTTCGAAACCATAATTGGCGTATAATATACGGCAGCTAATCATGCGCGATAGACAGTAATAGCATCCCTCAAAAATTGGTAATTTGCGCACATACAACAGTTCCTTAACTACAAGCCAATAAACAGATCAACCAGTCATACGTCCTGTCTGGAAACGCTACAAAAGCTCACCATTAAATCTTCTACTAGCATATTAGCAGGGTGGCCATATTTGTCACTTTGTGTGCTTCTAGGATCACCAGGAGTAAGATAGCCGTGGACTTGTGGTGTTGGTTCCGTCCGCGGCGGCGTGAAATGACCAAGGCGTTTGGAGCGAAGCAGCTGCGTTGATGTACGGCCGCTGCAGTGCTGCAGGCTGCTAGTTAGGGCTCGACATGGTTAATTGGTACGAATACAGCCTTTGTGAATATAAAGAAACCAAAGAAATTGGCATCTAAGCCATGCAAGCAAGGTTTTTGTCGCATTCGTGGAAGCAGTTGCTTTTGGTATGGGGAGGCCAACTCATAACTGCGCCTTCAAGAGATTTTCACTTCTATAAGAGGCTTAAAGATTTGAAACATAACCCAAAGTCAAACTCCCTGGCTGTGCCCTCTCAAGTCCAGCCTCTGTGGAGCAAAATATAACGACGTAGTTTTTCCTAGAGCCTAAAAGGCTCGAGCCTCGCGCAGCGGCACTCAAGTGCACGGGGAGGAATCGCTTAAGCTGATTGAATATCTGGCATAAGTGCACTGAGGTGAGGCTTGGCGCAATTAAGCAAACATTTTTATATTTCGGCGAAACGCAAAATATCTCTGTGGGCTCGGTGGCTGCGCTCCCGCGCAGTTCTCTAACTCATTCGCATTCATCATGCAGGTGTTCACATTCACTGCTAATGCGCTGTTCGCCGCACTGCTAGCCCTCTCTCCAGCTACTGCTCAGCCTGTGGCCTCGTGCTACAGTGATTACGCCGCCCTGTCCTCTTATCCACCCAGAACCGAAGCTACGTCATGTCCGACGGAGCCCGTGCCAGAATACCGTTTCCTGGACGACAACTGGAAAGCCGCATCACCACAGACGTCAGCAACCGATATAAATGAGGATCAACCTTCTATGCTTCTCTGTGGGCTCGGTGGCTACGCTCCCGCGCAGTTCACTAACCCATTCGCATTCATCATGCAGGTCGGTGCCCTGCATTCTTTGCTTACAAAAAGATCTAGTAACTACTTCCTTATTCAGCTGCCGAGCCCACAGTGTTGCCTTTCCATTGTTGTTGTAATGTGCGCGCCTTGCTACTTTTAGCAGGCGACATTGAATCTAATTCAGGTCCTAGCGCCACCGAAGCGGTGCTTGCCGAATTAACAAATCTATTCGCCGGTCAGACTAAGTTAATTTCCGAAGTACTGGACGTTAAGAACCAGATCATCTCAACTGACAATTCTATAGCTAGTCTGTCTAAGCGCATAGCCGATCTGGAGGGCCATATACTAGCCTTCTCGACGTTCCAGAGTGAATGGAATACAATTAAAGCTGAAAATGCTGCAATGGCCTCCATGATTGACCTCTTGGAGGCACGGATCGATGACTCAGAGAATCGCTCACGTCGTAATAACCTCATATTTTATGATATTCCTGATACTAACCCGTCCGAAAATTACGCAGACTCAGAAGAAATAGTTATCCAACATTGCCTCGCGAACATGAGCTTGACAGTCAGTCCAGAGAGCATTGAACGCGCTCATCGCCTTGGGCATTACTCACCTAAACACACTCGTTCAATCATTGCAAAATTTAATTCACACAAACTTAAAAGCACAATACTCTCGAATGGCCATAACTTTAAAAACACCGACTTTAGCGTCGATTAAAATTTCTCAAAGAAAGTCTGACACGCTCGAAAGCAGCTAATTGCGTTTGCTCATGAAAACTCAAATTCTGCGAAATTCGCTTTAAACTACATTACTTTGCACATCGGTTCTAGGCGCTACATGTTTGACGAAAGCTCGGAAACAGTGCAAGAAATAGCTGCTGTCCATTCTCAGTCAGCAGCTGCCACCCAGTCTCAGTCAGATCAGCAATCATCCCGCCATGCACCCGTTTCCGCCGAACACCCGTTTCAATAATAGTCCCGTATCTAGCATCTCGTTTTCCGTTATATATACACTAACATTCGCAGTTTTCTTTCCAAGCGAGAGCTTGTTTCGAGTCTCGTTTCATTATCAAGTAGTAATCTACTAATACTAACTGAAACCTGGCTGAACGGTGACGTCTCATATAATGAAGTACTAGCTGACTTGTCGAATTTTCAACTTTTTCGAAAAGACCGCAGCGAAGGACGCGGAGGGGGCGTGCTTATAGCTGTCAGCCAGGACCTTATATGTTCACTAATAGATGATTCTTCTGATTTAGAAATATTATGGCTACACTGTCGCGCTGCACCTAACACAGTCCTAATCGGTGTTTGTTACAGGCCACCTCACAGAATCCCTGATTTTTCCCGCCAAATAACACACTAAGTCGACCGATAACAAAGCACCCTAATTCGCACGTCTTCCTTTTTGGCGATTTTAATTTTCCGAATATTGACTGGCAAAACCATACCACACCCATAGCTAATAATAGCGCAGCAAGGGAATTCTTAGATTTCTGCAATAACATGAACCTCACTCAAGTTATACTAGAACCTACCCGCATAACTGATAATTGCGCGAATATCCTAGATCTCCTATTAACAAATCACCCAGACAGTGTTCAGCCGATTACTTATCTGCCTGAAATCAGCGATCACAAAGTTATTCATGCCAACATTGTCCTCAAACCAACGCGCCGAAGGAAACTCAATAAAACTATTCGCCTTTATGGTAAAGGAAATTATGACATGATTAATAATGAACTCAATGAGATTTTTCCAGTTTTTGCGTTACGTTTTCATTCTCAGTCTATTCAAGAAAATTGGTCGTTGTTCAAAAATAAACTAGCAATTCTAACCAATCAGTTCATTCCCCTCTTCAGTTTTCAGAATTCCCATAAGCCATGGTTTAATAAAACACTTAAGCGTTTAGAAAACAAGAACAAGCGTCTTTACCGTTCCGCCAGGTTTCATGATACGAATTGCGCATGGGCAAAATATCACGAAGCTGAAAAATCATATCTCTCCGCTATTCGTTACGCCAAACACACGTTCTTCTACTCAGACGTACCCAATCTGTTAAAAAGTAACCCGAGAAAATATTGGCAAATCATAAACCCACATCATGCAACTGAGATAACGCTCTCAGATGAGTCAGGTGCCACCATCTTCAATGCTGCCTTCGCATCTGTATTTACTAACGAGTCTGAAATGCCTTTTTCGAAGCTACATTCACAAACAGGTTGTGCCATGCCACCAGTAATTTTCTTGTCATAAGGTATTTCGTCCTTAATAGAAACTATGAAACTCCCCATCTTCATCCTGTATTAACAATATTAACTTGAAGCTCCTAAAGAATATCAGGGATATTTCTGCCGAATTTTTATGCTTGCTTTTCTCGCAGTCACTCTCATCGGGACGAATGTCAGACGACTGGAAAAGTGGTAAGGTCGTGCCAGTCTTCAAATCAGGCAAAAAAATAAAAAATAAATTCACCGCTAAATTACCGCCCCATTTCTCTTACAAGCGTACCGTGCAAACTCAAGGGACACGTCATTTACACAAACATCATGAGCTTCCTCGACTGTAACAACTTTTTTCATCCGTCACAACACGGTTTTAGAAAAGGCAGTGAAACACAGGTTGCTATTTTCCTTCATGATTTGCATGATCATGTTGACACTAACCTGTAGACCGATGCCATCTTCCTAGATTATGCAAAAGCGTTCGACAAGGTACCACACAAACGATTACTTATAAAACTGTCATACTTAAACTTGCCTAATGATATTTTAAACTAGATATAAGAATTCCTCACTAATCGCACGCAGTTTGTCACTATTACCGGTCACAATTTTAACCCCATTCCTGTAACATCTGGTGTCCCTCAAGGCTCTGCACTCAGCCCCCTTCTCTTTTTAATTTATATCAATGACTTACCAGGCAACATCAATTCTAAAACTCACATGTTTGCAGATGACTGCGTCATTTACCGCTCATGTTACTACTATTATTGACCAAACTTCTCTCTAGGACGACCTTAACCGCATTCAGGAATGGTGCGACGTTTGGTTAATGGAACTTAACCCACATAAATGTAAACGTATGTCTTTTCACCGCCGCCATAATCCGCTTGATTTCCCATACGTAATTAGTAACGACCCTGTAAAGTCTTGTCTATCATATAAGTATTTAGGTATCACCTTGTGTAACGACCTGTCCTGGAGTGCACACATCACTAATATTATCTCAACTGCTAATAGAACACTAGGTTTCTTAAGACGTCATCTCCGCCTTGGCCCCGATCATGTAAAACTGCTAGCATACAAAACACTTGTCAGATCAAAATTAGAATATGCCTTACCTATTCGGAGCCCGCATCATGCTTACCTCATCAACGCACTTGAAGCAGTACAAAACAGAGCAGCCAGGTTCATTCATTCTTCATATTCCTACGACATCAGTGTGTCAGGGTTGAAAGATAAATCAGGGTTATCACTCCTCTCAGTTCGTCGTCGCATCGCCAGCCTTTGCTTATTCTACAATTTTTATCACAGTTCACTTTCCTGCGTGCCCTACATCGTCCCGCCAACCCACATATCTCATCGCACTTGTCATCCTTCCGAGGTTTCTCGTCCACGTGTCCGCACGGTTACTTTTGCAGCCTCATTTTTCCCCCGTACCATTGTTAACTGGAACGACCTTCCCAGAGACATTGCAGCCATCATGTGCTCCGCGACCTTCGCTGACAATCTTCATGCTCATTTTTCATCGGGTTAACACTTGCCGCCCACGAATAATGTACCCACCCCTTATGTAATGCCCCTCAACGGGTCCTTAAGGAAAATAAATGAAATGAAATGAAAAGTTGGTATATTCGCTGTGTCCGTGCTTATGCGCTCAATTTAGCTATGTTTCGGGGCTAGTCAGGTGGTAAGCTAGTAGAGAATGCACTCCAGCTTGATGAGAGGAATTGTAGCCCTCACTCAGGAGGAAATGGCAGACAGCGAGCTAGAAAGTGCAGTAAGAGACTTACCGCCCATAAGCATCATTTCTCGGTGCAAGGGGAAGGAGAACTGGCCGCGCAGCACGAGCAGGTGGGGTCGGATTCCCGGAAAGGTGGCGCTGAAGTCGGTCCCTTCAGTGGCGAAGTTGCAGAAGGCGCCCGCGCACATGATCCCATGTGGGTGGCAGCCAAACAGGTAGTTGCGGTCGGCCGGCAGCTCACAAGTTTTCACCAGCCGGATAGGAAAGTAGTCCCGGAAGTACCTGCGCCGTTCTGTTGTTGTACATTTACGAAAATCACGAGCGTACCTTTTTAGGTACAATTCGGCTACCATACTTCCCAAATATTAAGGAGATACTTAATCGGGGCCTTGAACGTAAGACAGGATAACGGTTTGTGGCAGAGGAGGCGCCGCCTGTGGTTTTGCGGGGGTGCTTCCGCACTAAAAATCTCATTAATAGTTTATATAGAAACGTCACAATAACGTAGGACTCTGAAGCCACAAAAGAGCGTCTACGTGGGGCACAGGGTTCAGCAGATTTATCTTAAGGGCATGCTTTAGGCGAAATAAAGCAGTTTATTAAGTTAAGACATGCAGTCACCTTGAATTTGCGTTGCATATCTTGCATTAATAACTTTCATTCCTCGTGGGACATGTTTCATGTGAGCGTTGTAGGGCGTTTGAAAATTCCACGCAAGCTCAGGTGGCTGTGACGCCATCACCTTGTCGTCCAATCAGGATTTTCGTGACGCAACATCGATGACGGCAACGTCAGGTGTTCTGTTGAGCGGGACCTTTATTATCGCGTAAAATGTTTAATGGTTTTCAGCACCTGCACAGGGCGTTATTGTGCGAACAATGAAATCCCACGTTGCAACTGGTTTCGCTGTTTCATACAGATTTAGCGCTATTGGAATCCTGCTTTTTACATAGGCATTGAACTCAACGAATAATAACTTTAAAAACCGTAAGCTGGACATAACATCTGTCCTGGTATAGTCGTGCACACTGATTTTTACCTTATCCTTTAATTCCGAATTACGCGTGCTATCAGCAGCCAAGAAAGTAGTCAGCGGCGGCCTATCTTCGAGTGCCTATTTTTCAGCTGAAAAAACTTGGTGATATTTATTTGGCGTCACGAGGGACCGTATGTCCAGCATCCTCTTCATAAATGCCATTGTCACTTTGGAAAGCAATAAATTACATGACTAATTAAGCTCCACAAAATAATGTGAGTGCATTTAACGCAGAGCAAATTATTGCGAGCAGATTATAATGGCAGAACAATTGCTTCTGGGACGTAATGTATAGAAATACATGTCACTCAAGGCACTGTGATGTTACGAATTCGAATTCGTTTTCTCTCTTCTCACTCACGCGGAAAGACGGATCACTTCAGGACGACAGAAGTGTGATACCAATATTGCCCAGCAAGGACTACCGACACGTTTCCAGTTACCGCCGAACCAATAGGAGTCTTGGGGGACACTCTGCTTTTAAGATGTCACGAGACATGCTTAAAGACCCGACTCTACGGCTCTCCTTAGCGGATAGCCATTCCCGTGAATGCACTACAACTGCTACCTGTTTAATCACTAATCGCTGAATTTAATTGTTCCTCTGTTTTTATCTAATGCATACTCATGAGTCCGTAATCGTAATTAAGCTGCCACATTATTTGGAAGACGATCCGACGTGGATTCAGCAACCCGTAGGAACATGCCTGCGTGGCTTAGGGGTATATAGTGAGATTTACCCGTAGATAACCGCAGAATGTATCAAAATTATAAAAAAAAGAAAACGGACTTTTAAAGCAGCATTATCTAAACCAGGTTACTGGATATTCTTGTGCGTTTCGAAACATGCTGGAACTGTGTTACCTGTTACCTTCGACAGGCGGCAGGAGTCCACGTAGAAAAACTGTTCAACAGAGATGTATTTAAAAGGAGCGATCCTGTGTGGCAAAACGTAAACAAAATTTTAAATCGCGTTAAAATAGCTAATTATTCGGTGCAAAGTTTAATTGTCAACAAGCCAGTGAGTGGTAAAAGGCTAGCAGGTGATTTTAACGCTTACTTAGTGCTTCAATGATGTTCGCAGGAATGTGAAATGCCAGCACTCGCAGATTCTTTCCACTGCGTTCCTGTCACCAACCGATAATGATCGAAATCAAAGTTGCCACCTGGCTTTGTGCAACAGCAAGTCACTTGACATTGATGACATGAACATTTCACCAGTGGAACATGTAGCAGATGTTCAGTTAGGATATGTGTTTAATTGACGTATTCCTTCTTCGGTAATGCTTGTCATTCTACGTAGTGCGCGTGTCTCAAAACGAAAATAAAGATGATGATAATGACTGAACATGCCATGTTCCCCCAAAAAAGGCAGATTGCTAAACTCGTGATCGTTCATAGCGGTGGAGATAAAAATAATATGAAATAATCGCCCTATATCCATTCCATCTTTTTTCTAAAGTGTTTTGAAAAGATCTTATTTATATGAGTACCTAGTTTTTGTGAAAGCTATACATAACTAACGCCAAGTGAGCATATATTCAGGAAACACTTTTCGGCCAAAATCCGCTTACTCATCCGAAAAGAAGTTATTGCTGAGTCCTTTGAGCAAAACCTTTTTGTTCTTGAAATATTTAGATTTTTCAAAAGCGGATCATTCCGCTATATTTTTCAGCAGACTATATACTCTTGTATCTTAAAACGTTCATGTTGCGGCTGTTAAGGTTGCAATAGCAATACGAAAAGCCAAAATACTGTATACAAGCGAGATAGAAATACTTTGTAACAAAGGGTGCATAAATCACGGCTGTCAAATGTGCTACACGCTTCCGTATTTATTTCGAGTTAATGAGAAGTCCGAATCAATGTACGTTTCTTTCTTGTAGCAATACTCCAGGCAGTTTTTAGTGCAAAATCTATGTAGGATGCGTCGCCTCGGCAAACTTTACTGGCTTTTTGTCGCCGCTCCCAGAATCTTTCGATGTTAAATGAACATGATTATTATTTTGACCCTGGATCCAAGAGCTGCGGTTCGATTGCCATATCCTCTTCAGACTGCAATATAGGTGACGGAATCTGCTGCCAGCTCGCTCATGGTCACGTGACGTCACACAGCCCGCTGACCAATCGATGTTCGTCCATAATAACTTTCAGCTATCATAGGTCAGGATTTAGCATTCGCGACGACGACGCCGTATTTTCAGGTGAAAGGGGCTTAACGCTATCGTAATAATAACGAGCCTTCAAACAGTAGAGATAGCTTCGCGCCCAGGAAGGCGTCGGGCACGTCAGTATAATTTTGAGTACTGTTGAAATCAAGTATTCTTTCCTACAGCCGTCCACACACCTAAGTACTAATCATAGGGTTCGCTGGTTCACGATGTACATTGAAACAGAGCAAAAGACACAAAAAGGAAATATCCTGAGATTCGGTCATTTAATAGTGTTTCTGACTTTTTTATGCTTCATTTTGGCTGCGATAATGCGCTGGCGTTAGAAACATTATGATTCCGTATTCTTTATTTCGTCGTTGCGAAGCTCTGAGTGATATGCACCTCCGTAGTGGACGATCTTTCTGTCCCTCTTCTTTCCAGTGTGCGTGTCCTTTGCGCCGTCCCAATGTACATCACATACTTAACACGACTTATCGACAGCGTGGCTTGGATCGATGTCAGGGCCAATAATTGTTAATCGACGGGTGCGAGACCGTATTCTCGGTATGTCTGCAGTGACTGATGTTAGCTGGTCAGCGCTTCGACTTGAAGGGTTTTTAGCCTGTGCCCGATCACCGCGTGGAGAGCGGGCTCGTGAAGGACCAGTGGTTTTTTACGATAAACTACCCCGCGTTGTCTGGGCGCGTGTGTGAGCCTGAAAAAGCAAACAAAGTAAGGAAAAACTTCCTCGTGCTCGCGCTGTGCACACGGAGATCGATTACAAACGGAAAAGCAGTCAATGAGGTTGCCTCTACAGTCAAGTGAACTGCGCACCGGCTGTCGTCAGCCTCCAGAAACGTAACGAGGACTAGTCTATAGCACTATAGGGCGGTCTCCCACCCGGCAGCTAACACTTTGTGGCGCTAACTTCAGTCCAAGCCCGTCCAAGCCCGTCCAAGCTATCGTTTTTATCTATAGAGTTAAATGTTCGAGCGGTTGTACTATAGTTCTTCAGCACACTGTACAATTCAAGCACTTTAATTTCCATGCATACAAATAGCTAAAGTAAACGAAGCGAAGAAATTACTCGGCTGTCCTTAGGCGTGACTGATAGGCTCTTTGATGTCTTTTTAATTTTTTTGTAAGCCACCTTTTCGTAGTTCCCTTTTTCCTCTATTACAAGTCGTTACAACTCAGCCAGCACAATACATTGGCCCATTACTGGTATGTATTGGCAATGTCCGGCACATCACAGGACCAGTACATCGCCAGAATAGTACCGATGTAGGGCCGATGTTTTATGCTGCCTGTGAAAGGTAGACCAACGCAACAAAAACCGAGGCATGGCTGAACACTTTTACCGCACTCAAAACAGAAACTGGCATAGAAGCCGACGTTTCGCTATCCGGATATTCCTCCACCGTTTAAAGCCTCGAAAGCACGTTATTAACGCTACAGAGTACTCCACAAAATACGGCGTTGACGTTGTCCGCGTCAGTGCAATGAGCAAGGAGTCACGGGCACGATTTTGGCTGGCGGCAAGGGCGTACAATAACTGATCTTGATTTAGTGTAACGTAGGGATACCGCGTGTGACAAGGCCGAGTGGACAGGCGCTGCCGACATGGAGATCGGAGAGCCTGGTCCAGTAGACACGCAGCCCCTAGGCCAAACAGCCACGTTTCTATATAGGGTGCGGTTAAAGCGCGGAGTTATACTTAGGTGGGTGGTCTTTCTAATAATGTTTACGGCTGCATGTTTATTATGAGCGGGATAATAGAGGCAAAACATAAAAATTACTGATAGTGATTAGCCAAGTGAATGAACGCGAACGAGAATCCTCAAAGGGAGCCTTCAACGCTGTCACGTGTCGCCCTTAAAGGCGGAGCCTAATTGTCCAGTCATTTTTTTATTTTTATTAATAATGCGAAACCATTACTAGGCAATATCGGCAAGGTCGTGTGTTCAAAATGCGCCTACCGAACACGTGTAGCCGTTTTAGTAATAGTTACATTCAACCGACTGGTTGTAACCGAAAGAAGATAAAAAATTTCTGCAGGGTGATTAGTTATTTATTAGAGCCAAAATGGTAAAATCGGACGTCAATCGGACTTTGAAATAGCCATACGAGTAATGTCGACGTCAAAGGGGTGGTACGCCACACCAACAGGAAAGAGATGGGTCTGCCTGAATGATCGAAATAAATGCGTCATATGATCCGAAGTGTGTCATGAGAGTCACTTAAAAATATAATTAAGGCATAAAAGAGCGAAAAATAATTCCGAGTGTCATCGCAAAATCTGCACTGCAAAAATTCGTAAAAAGAGCGTTGCTGTGTTGTCAGCGAGATGTGCCAGCGGGATACCACCAGTGACAGATACTGCGCCTTTCCTTCCTTGTAAACCAACTGTCGGTGAACTTTGATGCGTTCAACGAAACGTTGGTTGTGTTCGACAAGTGGCGCGCGATGTACCGTGCACGTGCAGCAGCAACGCTCAGGCTTTCTTTTTTTTTTTTCGCCTTTCTCCACTACAGATTGTGCTCGCGAACTTTTTCTTCTGGTAAGAGCAATCACTCGACCTCAGCAGCAGGCGCAGGGTAACGTCCACGCCATAGTTATTTCGTCTTGTGCTAATTCTTATTCACCGGTGACTGATTTGTTGGAAATGATGTATCTGAACTCCAGATGTCGCAGTGCTATGAGGGAGCTGCATTTGCTGCTTGCTTGTGAGTTTGTCCATCGTAAATTCTGGGGTCCTAGTCAGTAGTCACAAGCCAACGATTTTTCTGTTTTATTTACAAGCACATTCATATAACCATGGCCTCTAAACAGTTTAGCACTGTGCACTCTTGTAGCAGATGGCTGCTATGAGGTGCGCGTTGTTATCTATTTCTACGAAGCGCCGGGGGATGATATCTCCATGTCTGCGAGTTTGATAATTAGGTGACACTCGTTTGATAGGAAGGCGCGGTGTTGTTCCTCAGTTAAGGATTGCGTACACTTTTGGGAAGCACTTATGGTGGCAAACCTTCGCCTAGGATAGGACTTCCTCACATGACAGTTGTATTAAACGATCTTATGGTTCATTCAGTCAAATATTGCGCTCTTCAAAATACTATTGTTTATCAGCCTGATAAACAATAATCACCCTTTTTCAGGGCATGATGCCACAGAGTTCATGACTGCTGTCTGCGGTTTTCTTTGCAGATCCTCGCTCGCATACGCGGACGTTGCTATCCACATGATCAATAATTCCTTGATTTGTATCGATATTATCTCGCACATTCTTATTACCATACAGCCGGCTACCACAGCGTATGAAAGATCCCCAGACATGTATATAAGTAAGCACTTCACCCAAGCCATGCACGAATGTGCCGAAGTGACCTAGTGGTATCGTGCTTGCTCAGAATTTAAGGGCCCTAGTTGATTCCATTCACGTCTCTCTTTTGCATCTCAGTGGATAAGTAGACAGCTCGTGCCAACTCGTTCATGCCCTATTCGTGACATCACACAACCCCGTTAGCAATCAGTGTCCCGCGTAGTTTCCTGCCAGGGGCATGGCATGCTCGTGGTCGTTCGCTCACAACGCCGACATATATGTCACATCGAATGGAGTAGGCTTGCGACGCTATCACTTCAAGTTGGCTTGACTGACTATTTATACCCACGAGGAAAGGCTGCTCACTTCCAGATGGTCCAGCGGCGCGCCCAGTCGCTCCGTCGGCCTCCGCGTTCGCATGTGTTGCGGTCCCAGTAGAGCCAGCCGGCGTACAGCAGAGCAAGCGGATATATGCTCGTGCAGAGCAGCACGTAGAGGAGCAGCAGCGAGCCCGTGACGCCCTCGGCCAGGAACGAGAAGGTGAAGTAGAGCGCCGCTAGGGTCTCCAGGCGCCGGTGCAGCGGCAGTCGCAGAGGTGCCCACTCCATGCCCAGGAACCGCATCCCTCTCGAAGAACACGCTGGGCGGACGGACAGACCGCGTGATTTGGAAGCTGCCCTCACCTCTTCGTTCGTGTGGCCCGAAGTCTGTTGCATCTGCACGGGCAAGCCACGAATTAGTAGAGTGTTCATGTCCTTCCTTCTAACAGCGTTTTGTTCGTCTCCTTCCATTGTCTTGCTTCCGTCCACATCTGTCTGTGATACCGTTACTTTTCTCGAGCCATACACAGCCATCATATTACGGAGAAACGAAGACGACAGGAAGTTACATTCACATGAATGTTTATTCAAGGAGAAAGATATGTGGATGATGACGTAAAGTGGGCGTGCGGCCACGATTGCACAATATTCTCAAATGTTAAAATTTCATGCTTCTACAGTGCAGTAAAAGGTGTCCTAAACCACGTGGCACCTGTCATGAATGCGAGATTATTCGACTCTCTCTCCCTTACCATTTTTTTGGGGGGGGGGGGGGAAGACAGCTTCACGGTTGCCTAATATTGGTTCACACTGGTGCCTTTGAGAGTAAGTTCATATTGGAAAACAAAATTACTTGCGTCAAAGTTCTCTTCTGCTTCATTAGGCGCTTATTTGGGTACTGCATTGATATTCCGATATAGCTGCTACCCCATGCATGGGGCATCTTGCAAACTACGCTTCTAGGTGCGCTATAAGGGGATACCGATTATTTCTTTATTTGTTTCTTTATTTACCCCCAGGGTAACGAAAATTACATAGGGGAGTGATTCAAGCTAACACAAGGTGATAATACACGAAGTAAAACAGTATAGAAACACTTTTAACCTAATTATATAATGCTATAGCTCAATAATTGCAAAACAAGTTAGCACGATTGAAGCGGGAAGTGGTTCCGTTCTAGAGAAGTAAGGGGAATGGATGATAGAAAAAGAAGAAGAAAAAACCTTTTTTGGTTTACAGCGGTTGATACCAACGTACGCGATTAATGCAATGAGAGCGACACTGTGGTTCGGTAATTAATTCGGTGTCACGTACAGCATGGCAAGAAAAAGCTTATGAAATAAAATTAAGCGTCAAATTTACGTCGAGAGGGTAGAGACGGAAACGGAAAATCTTTTTTATGGTTGATATAGCCGCGAAACCTTCAAAACAGTATTTGTTGTTTTTTTGACAACCGCCGGCATACAGGCTTATCACTCTGATTCTGGACCGCGTATCAGTTCCGTAATCTTTGTTTGTTAATGCTCGATGTCGCGAGTCACACCTTTATCAGTTTTGTTGTAGCGCAAGATGCACCGAGATCTGTCTCGAAGGTTCCGACCACTTGGGTGTCTTTCCACAATGTTCCAGCCCGTGCTGGTAGCTGTTTGCGACGTTATCTAGATTGTTCTGTGCAGCCTTTAAATTGAGCGTTGCCGAGTGTGACGAGCATCCTTTGTTCGACGATCGACGAGCACGTTTGTTTCTATCGCCGCCGCCGAGTTGCTTAGTTCTTTTGCGGGCGCAAGTCAGCCCAAATAAACAGTTTCTTTAGAGCAATCATCGACCCCTTAATTTTTGTCGTCGACCTCGTCACCACTACGTGACATCTGGTGGAGGTGCTGCCTTTGATCGTTCAAGCGAAGACCCAAGCCGTGTTCCTGTCGCCCTGGAAAGACCAGCCTACAGGTCACCGAGCCAGCCGCCGACTTCAAGGCCTACAACCCGAACACGGTCTGCTGCTTGACCCCAGTCGATCTCGGAAGGCATCGACGCTGACAATGGCCCAGCCTACAGCACCGGTTGTTTTTGTCCAACCCCGTGAGCTCCCCTGCTTCCATGGACGATCGGATGAAGATGCGGGTGACTGGATGGACCTTTTCGACCGTGTGGCAGAATTCAACGGTTGGAACGACGCTGCGAAACTCAGGCAGGTCTACTTTGTTCTTCAAGGACATGCCCGAGTTTGGTTTGAAAATCACGAGATTTCTTTCAAGGATTGGGAGATATTCAAAGCACAGTTCTTGATGGCCTTTACAAGTTCTGTCGGAAAAGAAAGAGCTCAGGCCCTCCTCCAATCAAGAATTCAACTACCAAAGGAGCCCGTCCTGGCCTACGTAGAGGAGATGAAACGCCTGTTTCGCCGCGCCGACCCTAACATGACCGAAGATGACAGACTGAAATTCTTAATGCGAGGCGTTAAAGTGTCGCTTTTTGCGGGGCTTGTCCAGAACCCGCCGAAAACTGTGGAAGAATTTTAGAGTGAAGCATCGACCATCGAGAAGACGTTGGATACCCGGATGCGCCACTACGAGCGACCACTTCAACCAAACTACTCATGCCACTACCCCAGCACATCTGCATGCGGAGAGAGCCTTCGGTACCTCATCCGGGAGATCGTGCGAGAGGAGCTCCGCCGAATGCTGCCATCATCGCAACAACCCCAGGTAGCGACGCTCGCGGACGTCGTCCGTGAAGAAGTTCAGCAGGCGCTGGGCGTTCCTCAAGCGACGGCTGCTACTGTTCCAGCTCAAGAGGCAACAGGAATGAACTACGCTGGTGCATTACGTCGCCCTCCGCCCCGACGTGATGACTTTCCCAGCCCTCGCCGCTACCGTCCTGTTCCTGAAAGCCGCCCCTTGGCCCCCGCCCGCCAAGCCTACCAACGACCCCCAAACCCCAGGAAGTGCGACGCCTGGAGGACTGCAAACAACCGGCCATTATGCTTCCACTGCGGTGAGGCCGGCCACATTCTGCGCCACTGCCCGTACCGACGAGTCGGTCTCCGCGGATTTGCAGTCGACGCTCCACGACAACGCCCAGGTGAACGACCACAAGAAATTGACAACTACCTGCGTAGCGGTGAGACTACGCCACCAAGCCGTCGGTTCAGATCTCCATCGCCGTACAGGGCCCGCTTTGCGTTGCCAGACCGTACCTATGATGAGAGTATGCGCGGAAGGTCCCCAAGCCCGCGCAGGGGAAACTGAACAGAGCAACCTTTGGAGGTGAGGTTGCTCAACGGCGAAATGACGAACATCCTCCGCCGCCGACGACCACTAACGACGACGCAGCCATTTCACCGCCGCTCCACACGACGTCATCGACGATATCACGACCATACTGCAAGCAGACAACGCCGCCCAGCGCAGTAACTACGGTATGCCCCGGCCATGACCTGAAGAAACGACGGAGCCGAGATCGGACACTAAGGCCCACGTGCAATGCGAGGACGCGAACAAGTGACCTTGAAGTTGATATCGACGGTCGCAGAGTCACTGCCCTAGTAGACACCAGAGCTGACTATTCAGTCATTAGTGGACCGTTAGCCTCTCAACTCAGAAAAGTTACCACCGCTTGGGATGGCCCGCTGATTCGCACTGCAGGTGGGAACCTGATTACTCCATCGGGATGATGCACTGCAAGAATAACCGTAAATGGGCGTACTTACCCCACCAGCTTTGTGGTCTTGCAGCAGTGCTCCCGCGACGTGATTTTAGGCATGGACTTCCTAAATGAACATAGGGCTATCATCGACCTGCGATCCAAGCTCATCAAGCTCTCTGCAGACAAAGCCATTCCTGCTACGACGACGTCGATGCAACACATCCCCCTAAACGTCCTCGATGAAGAATTGACCGTCCCGCCCCGATCAAGCATCGCAGTCTGCGTAGGTAGCGCAAACATCGAAACCGCTGAAGGCATCGTCGAAGGAAATATCCAATTGCTCTTAGAACGAGGTGTCGGCATCGCAAGAGGCATCGCGAAATTCCGGAGAGGTCAAGCTCAGGTTCTGGTAACAAACTTCACCGAAGAATATCGGCATCTCAACAAGGGCACGACGATCGCCTTTCTCGACGAATTAGCGGACCTCGAAGATGTATTCACCCTCCACGACCAAACGCTGGAAGACGCACCGAACCTATTCCGTCAGCCCACATTTGACATCAACCCGGCATTGACCCACAACAGGAAAGACCAGATTCTCAGTCTGTTTCGAAGCTACGGGGAGTGCTTCTCATCGTCATCTAAGGTACGACAAACACCACTGGCCAAGCATCGCATAATAACGGACGAACACGCCCGACCTCTGCGCCAGAGCCCTTATCGTGTATCGCCGCGAGAACGCCAGGCCATTCGCGATCAAGTTGAGGAAATGCTGCGTGATGACGTAATCCAGCCATCGAACAGCCCCTGGCGGCACCAGTCGTTTTGGTCAAGAAGAAAGACAGCACACTTCGCTTCTGCGTTGATTACCGCCGCTTGAATAGCATAACGAAGAAGGATGTCTACCCGCTTCCCCGCATCGACGACACTTTCGACCGGCTCTGCAATGCAAGGTACTTCTCATCGATGGACCTGAAGAGCGGATATTGGCAAATTGAGGTCGACGAAAGAGATCGCGAGATGACTGCATTCATCACACCGGACGGCCTTTATGAATTTAAGGTGATGCCATTTGGCCTCTGCTCCACACCAGCCACGTTTCAACGAGTAATGGACACAGTCCTGGCAGGCTTGAAATGGCAAATTTGTTTGGTATATTTGGACGACGTTGTTGTCTTCTCGTCAAACTTTGAAGACCACCTAAAACGATTACAGACAGTGCTGGAAGCCGTCAAGTCATCGGGGCTAACGCTAAAAGCAGAGAAGTGTCACTTCGCCTACGAAGAACTCTGATTCCTAGGTCACATCGTTAGCAAGGACGGTATTCGCCCAGACCCGGAGAAAACAGCTGCAATCGCACAATTCCCACCGCCTGCCGGCAAGAAAGCTGTGCACCGATTCCTTGGGCTGTGCGCTTATTATCGACGAATTGTCAGAAACTTTTCGCGGATCGCGGAACCGTTGACGCAGCTTACAAAGGCTGACGTACCTTTTAAATGGGACGCGCCGCAAGGAGAAGCCTTCGACGAATTTAAGCGCCGCCTGCAATGCCCTCCTGTACTTGGCCACTTTGATGAAAACGCCGAGACCGAAATTCACACCGACGCGAGCAGTGTAGGCCTAGGAGCCATTCTCGTCCAGAAGACTGCCGGACAGGAAAAAGTAATCGCCTACGCTAGCAGGTCCCTCAAAAAAGCCGAAGTCAATTACTCGACGACCGAGAAGGAGTGCCTTGCGATCATCTGGGCTACTTGTAAGTTTCGTCCATACCTATACGGCCGACCATTCAAGGTGGTAAGCGACCATCACGCGCTCTGCTGGCTGGCTAATTTGAAAGATCCTTCCGGCCGCCTTGCCAGATGGAGCCTACGACTTCAAGAACTTGAGATGACTGTAGTCTAAAGTCGGGCAGGAAGCATTCCGACGCAGACTGCTTATCCCGCGCTCCCGTCGATTCTTCCCCGAAGGACGATGACGATTACGCCTTTTTGGGACCGGTAAGCGCCAGCAGTTTCGCAGAACAACAGCGATCAGACCCTGAGCTGAAAGCGCTAGCCGATTACTTGGAAGGAAAGACCGCTTCCCCTCCTGCTGTGTTCAGGCGACATTTATCCACATCCACCGTCCACATCTGTCTGTGATACCGTTACTTTTCTCGAGCCATACACAGCCATCATATTACGGAGAAACGAAGACGACAGGAAGTGAGCGGAGGAAGTTACATTCACATGAATGTTTATTCAAGGAGAAAGATATGTGGATGATGACGTAAAGTGGTCGTGCGGCCACGATTGCACAATATTCTCAAATGTTAAAATTTCATGCTTCTACAGTGCAGTAAAAGGTGTCCTAAACCACGTGGCACCTGTCATGAATGCGAGATTATTCGACTCTCTCTCCCTTACCATTTTTTTTTTGGGGGGGGGGGAGGGGAAGACAGCTTCACGGTTGCCTAATATTGGTTCACACTGGTGCCTTTGAGAGTAAGTTCATATTGGAAAACAAAATTACTTGCATCAAAGTTCTCTTCTGCTTCATTAGGCGCTTATTTGGGTACTGCATTGATATTCCGATATAGCTGCTACCCCATGCATGGGGCATCTTGCAAACTACGCTTCTAGGTGCGCTATAAGGGGAGACCGATTATTTCTTTATTTGTTTCTTTATTTACCCCCAGGGTAAGGAAAATTACATAGGCGAGTGATTCAAGGTAACACAAGGTGATAATACACGAAGTAAAACAGTATAGAAACACTTTTAACCTAATTATATAATGCTATAGCTCAATAATTGCAAAACAAGTTATTACGATTGCAGCGGGAAGTGGTTCCGTTCTAGAGAAGTAAGGGGAATGGATGATAGAAAAAGAAGAAAAAACCTTTTTTGGTTTACAGCGGTTGATACCAACGTACGCGATTAATGCAATGAGAGCGACACTGTGGTTCGGTAATTAATTCGGTGTCATGTACAGCATGGCAAGAAAAAGCTTATGAAATAAAATTAAGCGTCAAATTTACGTCGAGAGGCTAGAGACGGAAATGGAAGACATTTTTATGGTTGATATACTGGTTACTCAGCTGTACAAACCGAATGAAATTATTTTGAACAAGAGAGTATACTAGGTTAACATGAGCAGGATCCCATATTGATGACGCATTCTCGAGTTGATTTCATTATAGTGTCATAAAGGGAAAGAGTTGAAAGAAAGATGGAGCTGGCATAAATTATGGCTAAGATAACCTAGCAAGCTGTCAGCATTATTGATTATATATTAATGCACCTCTTCCATGTTACGTTCTTTGTTATGCAGTATTTGCAGGAGTTAATGGGCTCTAAAGCTATGCTGTTTCTGTAGCAAGGCGATGAAACGAAATCTGTAGAAACACATGCGTCCCTCTACACTTAATAGTATTAAGTTCCAATTTCCATACATTACTCTAATTCTCTGCAGCAGTTAGATTTCTTCTTTAAAGCATAGTGTCGTCATTGCCAATATATATTTCAATCAATCAATCAATCAATCAATCAATCAATCAATCAATCAATCATTCAATCAAAGTGATCTTTATTTGTATGAAACGAAATACATAAAGAATATTTGGACCGATAGCCGCGGGGCTAGTAGACGGTCAAGTACAGAATAAACTTGATCAGGCAGCCGTAATGAGCTCCATACAAACACACACAAAACAACTAAAACAAACAAACAAAAAGAATCAGAACGCACGTAGGAAAATATATTTCAGCACACAATTCATAGGCAATAATACAATTAATACAGATGAGAAATAGCACAGTAATCTGCGAAAACAAGAATATTAGAGCTTATTGCGGATGGAAGGTCGTTTATGTAATAAAGGAATGAAATAGGCCATAGAACAGTGCCTTAATTGCGGCACACCAGAGCGCACAGCCTTAAGCGGGGAGTTATGGTCGTTAGCTATAACAAATTGTTAGCCATTAGTAAGAAAACGTTCAATTCATTTGAGAAGAATGTAGACAATACCTAATTAGTTTAGCTTGTGAAATAAAACTTGCTGGCGACCTTGTCGAATCTCTTCGCGTAGTCTGAAAATGCAATCAGCACATTGCTAAAAATCTCAGATGTGATCTCTAAGATGTGATGTAGATTATGCGTGAGGGAGAGCTGTATTTCACGAAAGAACGATTTCCGAAATCCATGCTGAACGGAGATGAAAGACGAGATTCCAGGAAATTAGCGAACTCCGAAAAAATGGCATGCTCTAATAGCTTGCAGAATGTGCTGGTGAGAGAAGTGAGTCGGTAGTTCGCAGAAGGTTTTATCGCGGGTTTTATACAATGAAGCCTCCTTTCCAACCTCCAGGCACCAGGTAGTGAATATTTATCAAGTCATTGCTAGCAAATTTTTCTTATGATAGCTGTATTTTTGTATGTACTTTCTATTTTATATGTATTTTGTATATATTTTTTAATAACTAGACTGTTATACCATCGTGAACGGGAGAGGAGTAAACGGGAAGGTTATCGATTAGTGCAGCAATGCTTTGAACTTCAACAGTGATTCTGGGCATGACAAAGCAGTTGTAATGGTTTATCAAAGGGACGAATTATAAAAAAAGTATCACACGCTGACTCTCGCGGATAGAATTATGGGATCAGTCAGTGATCTGGTCATCAGTCACAGAGTGAAAGTGAATTGGGCGCCAATATTTTCTAGAATCAGTTCAGAGCATGGATGGGAGAGTGTTAGATAAGAAATTGCGTTTGGCATTTTTAAATGTTATATACCATCAGAAGCGTTTTTACCCGCTGACCATTGGGTGTCAGAACTGAAAGTTGTGGAGTGATATACATATTTTTGTTCAGCGTTTTGTGTGTGTTATGCCATGAAGCCTAGATGTTTGTGGTAATGCTGAAGGTATGAATGTGTTTTTTAACAAGTACATGAACTGTGGTTTGGTCTGGTTGACAGGGTTTTACGTAACAAAGTGATTCAGGTCATGAAAGGCGTCGTAGTGGTGGGCTCGGAAAATTTTGACTACCTGGGGTTCTTTATCGTGTACTGACATAGCACAGCACATGAATGCCCTGCTTTTCACCTCCATCGAAAAAGGCCGCAGCGGGCTGGAGTCAACCCGCAATACTTGGGTCCGGCAGTGGATGAATGGATGGAGTATAGGAGCGTCCCCTTTGAAACGGGGTGGTAGCAGTTGCTATCATGCTCATTTTCCCCCATATCTTAATTATTGTTTTAGATTGGTTAACTATACCATCATTCAATGTATTGAATTTTTGTTTCTACATTATGAGCATTATGTCCCTTTTCTGCTTTTAAGCCACCAATCTTCCAGTCGTTTTTTGTTAGCTTCCGCCGCAGGTTTATTCACCCGTAGCGCCCTAACCACAGCGCCACTGCGGCGGGCGAGTGCATGAACTCTGAATAAAAAAATTCCCCAGTTTGTTTCAACAGAATGGCCATCAAACTCTGGAAAGAAATTTTCAAAAATGCAGAAAGCTAATTATTTGTGCCGTCGAATGAAGCTCGTTTGCATTCTCATATGATTTTAACATTCTTGATTACCTTTGACACATTAGCGTTGATGAAGAATGATAGCACTCAGTGATCACTTATGCGCGGTAGATATGCGATAGGAGATGCCTAGTAAATGCCTGATCAAAACTGAGTCAACAGTGGTTCAACTATTAGATATTATTTTAGTGGTTTGTGCAACTAACTGAGTGAGAATGTGGAAATCAAGTCTAAAACTGCATTGAAATCTGACACAGTGAGGTGGCGGCGAGTTCCATGAAGTATTAGGGAGACACAAGTAGCCGAAAATTAAGGGTGCAGAAAGAAAGCACGTACGAACCACGTTGATTGCGTCGTAAAGTTCACTGTTAAATATAAGTGGCGATGAGGGTGTACTACAGTAAGACATGCCAAAGGTTACTTTTTGATGACATATTGACAGAAGCCGAAACTATTCCCAAATCGCTGTATTTACGAATAAACGAGGATGATAAGCTTTTTTATATAGTAAGTAGGAGCCCCCACCTCGATGGGCTGTTCTATATCGCATCGGTAGATTGAAAAAAATGATGCATTTAGTAAACTTTCGAGGAAATGAACATATGTCGAAAGCCATGTTTCGGTTAAAGTGATGTTTGCGGAATATGTATCAATCAGAGATATGAAATAGGTTGCTTGTTAAAACGCTTGATAAGTTGCCAGATAGGACTGATACGAGCGACGATACTGTAGATGAAGAAAATGAGCCACTACTCCCCTCTCTTTTCGAGGAAGAATAGTTGGTAAAACGGTTTAGGTGTTCTGATGCTAATTCTGCAACTCAACTTCAGAGTGGGTGTCAGTATATGCATCGCGTGACTCAAAATAAAGAACGCTGTCGAAGCTTGGACAGCACACGTAGAATTTTTTTAGCAGAATGTATGGCGCTTGTCTTGAGTTCGTTGTGGAAGAATCCTGGTTCTATGTCTCTTCTCCTCTGTCTTGAAAAACTGGGGTTAGCTTTGTGCAAGCCAAGAAAGGCGACATTGATGTCACACGTGGCACCAACTTTCTGAGCCTATGAGAATTGCAGTGCACAAACGGAATCCCTGCAAATTTCTTCCGTGTGGTAACACCTGATTGCTCTTCGAAATTATTGATCAAGATCGCTGTTTGGGCCATTTAGTTCTTACATGGTAGTGGTACATAAAAAAGACCAACGCGAAAAAATGGAGACAAAAGAATACAAAATGACAGCACTGGCTCTTTTTATGCGCCGAGGTTATTGCATTCCTTTTTAAGCTTGCCCGCCAACTGTACTTTTCGCATGGACGAGCCAATGCATTTCAACGTTGTCTTTGCCCGATCGTGTGTTACATGACGGTAACGATGCAGCCTCATAACCTGTGAACGGCTATCAGGCTAACAGGTTAGCTAAAAAACTGCGCAAAAATCAGGCCGCGCACTGTGACCACATTGTGGAGCGGTTAGCGGAGGTTAGCGAAGCCTTTGAGAGTGACAACCTGATGTTGGCGATGGATTGGAACTTTTATTTCGCTATGGATTTCGCGCTCAGTGGTTTTTTAGGTGCTCGGGCACTTCATCTGCATGCCTGAAGTGGCATGGCAGTCACCATACTTCAATGCTTTGATCAACCACACTGATAGACTTTTGTATGAAACCAATCTACAGAATCTACCGCACATGAGCGCTCGAGCGCTGCAGTGTGGGGCAAGTTCAGCTCGATACTGAGGCAAGGGGTATTCTTTTTACTGATAAACCTTGCTTTTTAGCGCAGCCGCACAGTAATGGGTGCCGCACACGCAAACGCATTGCCCCCTAACGAGTCAGCTGCATCAAGATTGGATTTATTCTGCTTCGTGTTGCACCAATTGGGGGCTCTAGACAAGTGGGATGGATTCTGCAGGGAGTTTTGGCTTCGATATCTGTCTTCAGAGCACTATCCGCGGTCGCAGGTTGCAGGTAACACGAAACTTCGAAAATTTCTTTTGGGGCAGAAAATTGGTACTAATAATCAGCGGAGGAGCGCCACGGAAGACACGTTTGCGACATGCAAGCAAGGGAAGTAAGTGACCTAGCTGTGGCACCTTTGTTCCTTGCGCACTTCCTGCGCAGGTACGAAATTTTCCATAGAAACTGACTTGCAGATACAGCGTAGCTGCAAAATATTTTTATTCATTTACCGAATTCACCATGCTTTTTAACAGTAGAAATATACGGAAACATTGGAAACCTGTCAAGAAAAAAAAAACAGAGGCAATTTTCTGATTTCATTATAGTCGGTATTAAATAAGCGCATTTGCTTCTTACGCAGGGTAAATTTACGAGCGTTAAAAGGCTATATCCTATAATTTAAAGGTCTTCCTGGACAGGATGTTTATGATTATGTTCATAGCAAGTAGTACGACGTAACACATGCGAACTTTCACCGAAGCACGCTTCCATTCAAATTTCGCTGTCCAACTCCGATCCAGTAACAGAAGTGTTATGCTTTGTGACTATTTTCTCTCTGGTGTCGTTTTAGGTTCAGTGAAAATAAAAAAATGGTTACCTTATCATAAAGTAAGTATTTTTGCACCACAACAACTTTTTATCTCACGTCTCTCTCTCTTCACCTCACGCTTAGAGCGCAAGTAAAAGCTCGGATTCCGCGCTGTCTCGCATCTTCATGGGAGTTAATGCAACCTTTGAAGTTGACACACCACCCCACGAAAATAGCCGACTTGAAGAAACTTTCGCTCTTGCCCTTAGAGATTTTGAAAAAGAGCCTATGAGCAAATCGAAGCGACCGCTTTCTTGAGGTAAGTTACCAAAGTTTTATGTCTCTTACCTTCTGGATTAGGCTGATATGCACAGCTGTTAGTATCACCAGGAGAATTAAACGTTGCACTGCAGAACGTAGGCGAGCTACACTTCTGGCTTCTTTCTCGGATAACGTTTCCACACACAAGGAAAGTAGGCTCTGCACGGGTTTGCACTGCCCCGCAGTTATGAGCTAGTCACACTAATAGTAACTCGAGGAAGGAGGAAGTACTGGTGACAGTCCGCAGAGATACGATGCGGAATGTCGTCATCGCGGTAGATGTGGCGTTTGCTTGTGTTCGAACCAACCGCAATGAAGTGTCGATGGTCGGGTAAGGCAGTGTCAGTATGCAGCGCACTTATTCACCAGGTTTGAATCCGCAGAGGTATTACCGAAGCGGTACGACAGTTCAAAGTCCATCTTATAACCACAGCCATGAATATGCTGGTACAGGTCGAAATCGACAGGTTACCGCAGCGAGTAGAAGAAGCACTCTGCGGTCATGTAAATAACACCGCGTTGGCGGATAGCGGTGCGCTTGTTTCTCACGCGCGACGCGGCGCTGGCGAATAGTGAAATGCGCAAAACCGGTCGCCGGCGTCGAGGACGCGGTCCCGCGGGGCAGCCGCGTGGTTGCGCGGTCACCAGGTCAGGGACGGACGAAGCGTTGACGCGCACGTGCATTGCCTCTGGCTGTCACTGCTAGAGTGTTGGTATACAGTGAACGCCCATTTAGTGACGACGAACTGCGGCACGGCAGAAGGTTCCGAGCAGATTTCTTCCGCGTGGCTTTCGTTAACGGAGAGAATCATTATATGCGCCTTCATGTCTATCGTACATGAAGCCATCGAATTATAGGCCGGCGCATGTATTGCTGGCGCATTGTGAGGTTCACGTGTGCGTTTTCAGCCCACAACGCGCACACGTTTACACACAAAGTGAGAAGCGTACTTGTACTTCCTTCATTGAATTTCAGCTGTAGTGGCCGTGTGTAGAAAGCGCAAGCTCCCCGTAGCTTTAAGTCACGGAGGCAGTTGATCTCTTGTTAAGGAAATAATCACAACTCCGAGAGGCGAATGGAAGTATTCCTTTAAGAACGTACATTGCTGTCGTCGTCGTTGGCGCACAGTCGGCGTAGTCGCATACAATAGTCATCGGCATAACACGCAAGCTGCTAGCCGCGGCAGGTGGTCGCGGAGCGAAAACCCATCATGGCGCGTCTAACAGGTGGTAGGGGGGAGAACAACTGCGGAGCGAAACTCGAAGAAATGCATGCACGCGATCACGCATTCGAGGATTAAGCATAACGCTCGAACTACAAAAGAAAAAACAACTTTCGCCGCGAATCGTGCCATAGGGCGCACACGATTGCGTGCTCCACTTTGCTGTCGAGACGGTGAGCTGCTAAACTGCCTGATGGGCCCGTCCAGTCTTGCCCTTGCTATCGTCCTGCGCTTCCGTTGATATGGCACGCTAAAAAGCAATTTCCCATATCTCGCGTGCTACATTTTAATTCTTGTGCTCCTGTACCTATTTTTCAAAATTAAGCAGCAGCTAAATGGAAAAGCTTGATATCAAAATGTCACGTCTGTATCTGTGCTAAATATAAAAATACACAACTGTGAAAAGCGCACGTAAAAACACGGACAAAGAAGAGACACACACGAACGCTGGACTTCAACTGAGGTTTATTCTAGAAACAGGCATATATGTATGAAAAGGACAAGGGCATAAAAGTATATCGCGACAAGATAACAATATCGGGTACATACATATCAGGCATTAATGTCATGCCACTTCTTTTTCTTCTTTCTCTCTTTCACGAATTAGCCCAGCTTTATATGCTTAGTGATAAAAATACAGGCACGATGTTCTCAAAAATAAGCCTTTGTTTTAACAAATATTTTTATACCCATGTTTTTTTTTTAGAAATAAAAATTTGGCAGCATTCACCTTCCATGTTAGTCTTCTCTCACAAGCTTGCGGTTTCTGATCATAAGGATTAACGCTCGAGGTTTCACGCACCCTACCCTCTTTCTGGCCATGGGAATCAGGCTGCTATAATATAGTATATGGGATTTGGTTAATTGTATTAGTTTCTTAATTTTTCTTAATTTGGGTGCCCATTTGCTTCCACGGGTAGAGGAAAATTTAGCGATGGTTCTAATTGTGTTGAACTGGGTTTGATGAACGATAGCTTGGCGCAGCGCGTTTTCGTTGACGGTCTCTTTTCCGGTTCTCTGCATGCCTAGCCTGCCGTTCTACCGGTGTTTCTGCATCTCGTGTCGCGCGCTTTTTTTTTGTCATTTCTTGGCCAATCCGTCTTCCCTGCGAGCTATATCGCCTGGATGATTCGATTCCGTTCATTGTTTGCGATACCACCGACGTGCAGCAATGTAAGTCGCAAGGCCTGACAGCCCAGCTTCCTCTTTCTTGACTGACGGAGCAACACTGGGCTGCATCTTTTATCAATGTTATCGCTGATATCACGGTGTATAGGCTTAAGTGCTAAGGGTTGGCAGCGCTGGTTGACTTTGGGCAGTACGCTGAAGATGAAAATTACGCACCGGACAAGGTGCTCAACCTTTGCATTGAGTAGCGCTATCAGTCAAACATTTTCCCCCGTATATTTCAGCCCATACAAGGCTATTGACGACTACATTAACTTGACTACAAAGTCGGTCCTAGTTGAGGGATGTCGTCCCAAATATCCTCTCTCCCCTCCTTCCTTAACTAGAAGTAATGCATGTCTAGTGTCTACAGCCATTTTGTGCCCGTCATTCCACGCTTTGTTTAGGAATCGGAACGCTGATTGTTAGCGAGAACCGAAAGCCGGGACGCTAAGTATTGCTTGTTAGCACGTGACTTTGCCTTTGGGACTTGAGATGCGATTGGTTTTGCGTCGAATAATCGCTTTCACATTGTTGTATTTGCGTTTTTGGTGTCTGATCACGAAATTTTTTGCAGAAAGCGGCAGGCCTGCTCTTCATCGACGACAGCCGAGCACGCTATTTTCTGTCACTGCCGCTGAATTGTCCCTTGTTTGCGGGCGTAAGTCAACCCAATAAGCAAGTTAGTTTGCTAGCATTTCGCTTGAAAATATTTTGTACGGACTTTGTACCTTCACGCAGCGGTGACAAGTCCGGTAGCCAGAAACGAAGGCACTGGCGTTGCACTTGAATCAAACTATTGGGCAGACTTGAGCCCGCAGAAGAACTAAGCGAATCGGCGTCGGCGATAGTTAGAAGCGAGCTCGTCGATCATCGAACTAAGAATGCCCGCTCCACTCATCAGCGCTCAATTTAAAGGAGAGGAAACATCTAGATAAAGCCGCAAACTCTGACTAGCACAACCTGGAACATTGCAGAAACATACGCGAGTGGGCGGAATCTTCGAGACATCTCGACGCATCTTGCGCAACAAAGAAGCGGACAAAGTTGCCTCTTGTGACAACGAGTATACACACACACACAAAAGAATGCACAATTGACCAGCGTGCTAGAATGAGATAAGGCCGCATGCCGGCGGCTGTCGAAAAAAGAACAAATAAAGATTCGAATGATTTGCGGCAATATGACTTTTGGGGCCCTAGATGATGGCATCTTTCTGGGTCAGGAATCAATTCTCTGCACCTGTCTTTAAAAAGGCTGGCAAAATACGTTTTGACGTCTTCCAGCAGTTTGTTTTTTGTGCTCTTTCGTATAATAAATAATGAATTTTGACCGACTGCAGCCCTCTTTCAAAGCGGCAAGTAGTTTCAAAGCATACGTTCAGGTTTTCCCATTGACTCGTCGATCTGTTACCCGACTCTCAGGATTCGTAGCTTGCCCAGTTTAACATACCAGGCTGCTGACATTTTGGAGATATAAAGCATAGTCTGCACTTGCATGTTAAAACAGGTTGCTTTCTGCGTATAGCACGAGCAAGCAACAGCAGGTCTCTAGAAACAATGACATGCACGCAGTCATTCAACGGCACGTAAATTTTCATTCGGCACTGCAGCACCAACAAGAACTATGCACTAATAGAAAAACGCTTGCCATGGCGTTTCTTACCTGAATGAAAAATGCTAGCAACTTGTTAACCAGCGTGTTCCCCGTGGTGTCGCAGCACGCAATGCCGATGTCATGCGCGGTGCCCCGTTCAAAGCCGTGTGCTGTCAGTGGTGTTGCCTACGCGAGGGTGATTGCAGGAAGTGCATTGCCCGAATATACGGTTCCATTAAGCTGTGCGAACAACTTGCCATGAAATGCTATAGATGTCGATGCTCTGACTCGGTTGTTCTTTTGACTGCAATATCCTGAATATTCGCTCGTCGCTAGGGATGCTGGGACCGAACACCTAATCAGGCGAGGCATGAATAAAAATTATAAGCAACCTTCAACCCCCCGGGTGGAGCCCAAAGTGTTCAGATGAGCGGCTATAGACTATTAACGCCGGACACTTGATTCGCTAAGAACTAAAATCCCTGTTCTGAACTGCTTTCGGCTGGCAGCATTATGCGCTAACGCTCAACGCCGCACATGTGGACGACGACGCCACGTGTGTGTTCGACAGAGTGCGCTAGCTTATTCCTGTAAGCGCACGCAGGTGGCGGGCAAAGGTTGTTTTGTTGTTGTTGTACAGGTGCGCCAAAAAGAGCTTTCTCTCCTCGCTATGCCGTGTTCTACAGTGCTGCTAATTACATAATGAAGTCCAGCGCATGTTGCCTATAAAAGGATTGATATGCACCTGCCTTGCGGTACCGCCGTGTCCCTCAAAGCAACAATGTAATGTAGCCCTGTTGGGAGATTGCGTGACTGCACTTTGTTATCCGAGATAGCTTTCAATATTTTGCCAGAAATGATGGCTGAAGTAATTGCATAGAATTTTACACCCCTTATTGTTCTAGGAAAGCAATAACCCACAATGTCGTCGATATCGTAGAGTGGCCGAGACACACGGATGGCCATACAGCACACGAACGAAATGGCTGTTGATTTCGCCGCTGTACAAGCAGCAATTGATGAAAGATGCTGTCACACATGCGTTTTCGTTTTCGGCTGCGGCGCATTTTTACAAACTACGTGAGAACCTGCAGTCCGCGGAAAATACCACTTGTGAGGCCTAGACTTATATACAGCAAATAAAGATGTATAAAGTTCCCCGCTAACATGTGACAAAGCGCTTCATAAGAGATTCCTAGAAACGGGCTTGAAACACAATAGCTCTCGAAACGCCAGGCATTACTTGCCTTAGATATCTAATGAGGCCACTTTTTAAATGCACGCTGGATATTCAACCGCGCGCTTTCTTTCATCCCGTGATTACGATCCCAAGTCGCAATCACGCGTTGCTCAGAATGCGTACTCAATAGCACCGCTTCAGCCACAGTTGACTCTGGCTTCATTGCTCCAGATCGCTGCGGCAAAATGAAACCACCACAAGAATGCACGCAAGGCAGAAAGCATACCTCTAGAAAGTTAGGGTCCTTGCACATCTCCTAATTTTGTCTAATTGGACAACGGAGTCAAATTGAGACTGACCTGTGTCGAACTGACGAACTCCTTTAATGAAAAAAAAAAAAACGTGTAACTACTGCACCGCTGAGCAGTGAAGAGCAGCAGCGCAGGCTTCTGCTGCTCTTCTGGTTATATACAGGACAATACGGCACTAGTGGCCCCTCTAGATTACGAGGTAAAGATAATCTCGTTTATAGAGGAGATAAGCTTGCGTCCACGTGTATGACGCTGCAGGCGTTGCATGGTGACATTTAAAACAGGTCTCGTAGAATTAACTTCATCTCTTGAGGTCACACACTTGTGCACAACGAGACTTGGTGCCGGTCGGAAGAATAGATGATTATTTCGTGGTCTGAGAGAGAGACTGCAAAATAACCTTAACTCCCTTGAAAGAGGTCATTGCCTGAAAAGTTCATTATGCGGGGAAAGAAATCCGATATTAGTTAAGGTATTATTCTTCATACTGCTACGCGTTACGCAATTACCTGCGCGATCCCGACAAGCTGCGCTACAGACGTCACTGATTTTATCCTCCACGACGTGATACAACAGCATGGTGCCCCTCGTTAACTACTCACGGATCGTGGTCGCTGCTTCCTCCGTGCACCGTCCGCCACAAATTTATCACCGCCTATCATCCTCAGACCAACGGCCTCACAGAACACCTCAACCGTACGCTCGCAGATATGTTATCAATATGTCTCCGACGGCCACCGGGATTGGGACATTATCCTACCCTTTGTAATATTCGCCTATAACTCTTCTAGTCATGATATCGCTGGCTACTCTCCCTCTTATCTGCTCTTTGGCCGACACTCACTACTCCCCTCTGATACATCGCTACTCACTACTGATGTCGCCACTATACTTACGCTCGTGATGTCATCTCCATCACTAATGATACTCGCCACATTGCTCGCTACAGGCTCTTTGCCTCCCAAGGCTCCCAGCAATCCCGTTATAACATTCGCTACCGCGATTTGCACTACGCCCCAGGCTCTCTCGTTCTGCTCTGGCTCCCATGCCGCCGGGTGGGCTTGTGAGAAAAACTTCTACTGCGCTACACAGGCCCCTACCGTATCTTAAGCCGAGTCCTCGACGCCACATACGAAATCGAATCTTTGAACCCGAAGTATTCTGCACCACGGGCTTCCGACATTGCGCATGTGACACGACTCAAGCTGTACTATTCACGATGGGAAAATACAGCGCAGAGAAGGACGAGGACAAAATGAAGACACATAGGACACACGAGCGCTGACTTGCAACAGTTTATTTCGAGCCTCAGAGCCTTATTATACAGATGAAAACCCCCAACATCATACATGCGCAGTAGGCGATACATTCATATCTTGTCTTAAGTATATCAACGCCTTACGAGTAAGAGCGATAGAAGGCTTGGCTACGCAAGACCCACCCAACCGATCTATCATTTCAGTTTCTATAATCTCACGAGTCAGTTGACATCGGTTTTTCGCGGTAACATGGCAGTGTTGGTAGTCAGGATGGCACACGGACATTTCATCTGGATCATGTTGGCTTGCATTTTCGTCATTACAGTTTAGTTTACATTTCCTGCAGTGTACATCCAAAAACCCTCCTCGCTTTTCAGACACATTGTTGCAATGTTCCCGGAGGCGGTCGTTCAAGCACCTACCGCATTGCCCTACGTAGCTTTTCCCCCATTTCAAAGGGATGCTGTACACCACTAAACACGAACATTCTACAAACGTTGTACGGTGGTTCTTCTTGCAATTAGGGTTTCTTGAACCACCGGGCCTTGTCAATTTGCACAACTTCTGCAGCTTATCGGGGGCAGAAAAGACAACTTTCACATTCCCCCGTTCGCCGATCTTTTTCAGGCGATGAGACAGGCCATGAATGTACGGGATCACAGCAATCCGCTTGTTAGTAGGCGGCAGTGATTTACTAGTTTCTTTTGAGCACAAGCGCTTAAATAGGGTTTCGGCGACACTGATAATGACATGTGTAGGATATCCCGCAGCCCGGAGACGAAGGATCTGTTCATTGAAGCTGGCAACCATAAGTTCAGGACAAGATTTACACAGGGAATTTCTTAAGCACAGTCCCGCAATACCCCTCTTTACAAGTTTGGAATGTGCAGACCCAAATGGGAGCAGTGGCTTATTGGAGCGAGGTTCATACTTCCAGTAAATCTGTTCGTTACGGAATAAAAGCCTGATATCCAGAAATCTAATGCTGTCGTCAGAAGGCATCTCAAGTGTTAATTCTAGAGGCGATAAACCTGCGCGTAAAAAGGTTAATGTGTTAGCAGCTAGCCCTTCAAATGAGTCCGAACTGCAGTCAAGGAAAATTAGGAAATTGTCAACATACCTAAGAATCTTGGTTATGTTAAAATTTGGTAGACGGCTGTGTAGGGCAAAGCGGTAGGTGCTTGGACGACCGCCTCCGGGAACATTGCAACAATGTGTCTGAAAAGCGAGGAGGGTTTTTGGATGTACACTGCAGGAAATGTAAACTAAACTGTAATGACGAAAATGTAAGCCAACACGATCCAGATGAAATGTCCGTGTGCCATCCTGACTACCAACACTGCCATGGTATCGCGAAAAACCGATGTCAACTGACTCGTGAGATTATAGAAGCTGAAATGATAGATCGGTTGGGTGGGTTTTGCGTATGCAAGCCTTCTATCGCTCCTACTCGTAAGGAGTTGATATACTTAAGACAAGATATGAATGTATCGCCTACTGCGCATGTATGATGTTGGGGGCTTTCATCTGTATAATAAGGCTCTGAGGCTCGAAATAAACTTTTGCAAGTCAGCGCTCGTGTGTCCTATGTGTCTTCTTTTTGTCCTCGTCCTTCTCTGCGCTGTATTTTTCCATCATGAATGACCAACACGCCCAGATGCTACGGTATTGTACTATTCACGCCCTGCTTCGTTTACCTAGAACGTACCGGGACTGTGCTTCTGTAGCGGGGGTAATATTATGTGGTATACCATGCTGGCATTCAGCATGTGAAAAAAGTGTCTGGGTGTGTAGACGAAGGCGACGCTGAGTGTTGAGTGGTGCGGTTAAGCGGTGCCCATCGATTCCAGAGTGGTGTTGCCCACCAGTGCGTGACTTCTACTCGTGACAATGCATTCAAAACCCCACCTGACACACGCAATTAAAAAGGAAGCAGCTGACATCTGTCGCACCTGAACGTGAATGGAAATTTTAAGTACAAGATTATAATAGGGCGAAGTTTCATGTACGGTTATGCAACAAATACAGTGATTAGAGTAACTGAAATCGCCAAAGAAAACGCAAATAATGTGGATGCTCTGGTATGAGTCATTGTCAATTGATGCAGTCTAGAACATAAGCTACATGAATTTCTCGAATAGAACAATCTTTCAGCATAGTTGGTGCTGATCCATTCCGGTTGATAGCGCTTAGACATACGGACATACGGACTTTTGTCAGAACGCCAAAACTCTTCATATATGCCAAGAACAGGCGCCAACAGGAGGGAAATGTTTAAAGCTTGTGGGAACAAGAAGTGACTATACAGGAACGCGAAACCCAGGAACGGGCGCCAAAGAGCTGCGCTCTAAAAATGGAAGGTTGTACGTCGAGGTAAAACGTAAGGCTTGAGGCGAAGTCCCCCCCCCCTTACGTGACGTTCGTTCATAACAAGGCCGTACAGGAAACTAGTGGTTTGCGCCGTTTCGCTTCGTCTCCGGGCGTGAGGTGCAGACGATATTTGATGTAATGCTCATAAATAAAACCGATGACCCCAGGAGCTCACGCCGTACGCTGTGTAATTCAATCAGTACCCGGAAAAAGCCCATCCACTTGCCTACGTGCACACCAAGCAGGCAACACAGAATGGATGCACGCAGCACAATCTACGCTATTCCAACCAACAGCCAACAAATGTAGGTGTGGACCGCTGTCTGCGTAGCTCGGGATTGTCGGCGAAACTGCTAAGCCGCTGCTTCGAGCCCTAGAAAGGGCTGCGATGAGATATCTAAAATGATTCCCGACGTTACAGTGCATAGTCTACACAGTCAACACCAACCTGAGTGGTGCTCCGCATTAAGACCTAATTCCCGTAGGAAGGCAGGCGATTGCATTTTTTTCCTTCTTCAGCCAGGAGCGGTCTGTCTTGTCATTTTTTCCTCTCATTTTTTCTGTTTTCTTATGCGGGCCAGACGGCGTGAGTCCCTCCACTACTTCCACGTTTTTTTTTTTTTTTTTTTTGAAAACGGGGCACCCCCTGCTGTCATCACGTGGCGCTTGACGGCGATGAAGTTTTAAGAAGAGGACTGACACCCTTTCGGAGCTGAAGTGGGGCTTAAAGTTCGCTCGTCTCCTCTGTACTGTGAAAGTATGACCACGAGCTGAAAGAGGCAGAATGTTCCTACAATGCGAAACGACGTCGCTAGGTTGTGCAACCGCATAAAGTTATTTTCTGCGAACAAGACGTGCGCTAAATGTCTTCTTTATGATTTTGGTATCGCTTTGCTCATCTCGACATACACTCAGCACGAAATCTTTTCAAAACAAGATTACATAGTTATCGTGTAGTCATCGATGGAGTTAATTCTTTACAAGTACTAGTGAAACTAAGTGTTTTATAGGAGGAGGTTTAAAGTCCGCGTCGAGACCGACACCAGTGATCTACCAGAACATGTGTCCAGTTCGGTTAGATTGAATGCGGATGATTGCTATGTCTTCCGCAGTAGCATTTTCGAAGCTGATTCAAATTAAGGTGCTGCAAAAGGATCTAAATCACATTTTCTCGTGGTGTCAGAATGAGAAAAAAAAATGACCCTGAACATTTTATGATGTAATACAATTGCGATCACAAAAATGACTTCGTGAATGAGTAGCCATTTTTCGTGTAGCGTAAGCTGACTGCAGATTCAGAATACAAGTGCGTGGGAGTTCTGTTTTTCAATGATCTGCCATGCAACGTCCGTGTTCAACTTGTTGTCGAAATCCAACCAGGCGTTCAACATTATCCAGCGAAATTTCTGGTCAGGGTATCTTGAACTTAAAATTGTTGTACCCGAACATAATCTGCGCTATCATCAGAGTCTGGTTGCTCTGCACGGAACCTTTACGTGAAGTGGATTGTTGGACATCAACAAACTTGAAGCTGCGCAAAAATGTGTAGCATGGTTTGTTTCCGGTGAAAATCACACCAAAAAGTGCTACAGTGATTTGAAATGAGCTATGAGGACCTCTACTATCAAATGGTAGCAAAACAATTAGTACACTTAAGGATATAACATGACATGGCGTTAACGGTTATTCCCCGCGCTTTCTATTGCGGATCGTCTTTCAGATACACCTAGGCTCTGCTCGCCTAATTGCCAATTCCTCAATTTCTGCCTCTTGCGTGCTATGAAAGCAAAAGCATTTAACCCATAATCCCACTTAATCCACCCTTAACCCAACTTAATCACGTTAATTAAGATGTAATCTTCCGTGATCATCTCTTATTCAAACATATCCTAATTCAGCCTAACCTAATGTAATCCAACCTTAATTCAACCTATCCTCTATAATAATCCTCAATAAACCCATAAAAACTTAATCATAACTTCAGACAACTTAACACGACATTGCTGGGTACGACATACTGATATACACCAAACAAGGCCTTTGTAATTTTTCCGACGCGTTTTTTCTTATTTCTGAGTTACGCCGATAGCTTTTCGACCGAGCGAGCTATGCAGGCTTCGCGTAGCTTCACGTAATACCTGAAATTGCCTTTTCTCAAAGAAATTTTAGGAAAAGGCCGGCACTGATAAGGACATATACATTAAACCACGCACATATGTGTCGCATCGATGACTTGATGACTTGAAAATCCGGGAATTAAGATGCTTGAAAAATGTATTCATATATACGCAATCTGAATGGAACGATTTGCCAGATCATATTTGTGCGAAAACGCTCATAAGGACTCCTGAGCCGATCAACAAAATCGTCTTGTGCCTGACACATGATTGGACCGCCAGCTCGTGACGTCAGAGTACACGTGTATTGGCGCGGGAAATTCAAACTGTGCAGAATTAAGACCTACACCATTCTTAGTTGAAAGCACTATTTCACACCGTCAAACCTGACCAAAATGTCGCTTGCACCTGCTTGCTCGGATGACACAAACAAACAAACAGACAAACAAACAAACAAACAAACAAACAACAAACATCGGACTAATGGATTAATTATGGGAAGCGGGTACAAAACATCGCTGCTAAAGACGTTTTTTTTTTTTTCAATCCCGATGTTCATTGCTACGAGCAATGTTTTATATAAGCAAACTTTCTACAAACTACTACTACACCAATGTCAAATCAAATGTGGAGCAGAATACAGAGACATCAAAGTAATCTGTTCAAGAAAATAGGGAGTGCAGAACTCATATCTAAAAAGGGGTCGTCCCTCCAACTCAACTCAGTGTTGACCTTGCTGTGTTCAAAGCATATCAAGATATCCTAAACAAAGTGTTAAGAACTGCAAAGGCTACGTATCAACAGCACTTGCTTGAAAACAGTAACAAAAATACACCTAGCAGTTGTATGGAAATTTCTAACAGAAAAATCGAAACAACTCCTCTAGAAAACTAGAGCCAAGAAATTAGGACCGCCTAATATCAATGGTAAGCTTGTATCAGGTGGCGACTTTTCAGAAGAATTCAGCAGCTTCTTTACAAGATTTAAACCTTCTCATGTGCTGCTGCTGCAGTTAATTTTTTACACATAACTCTCGCGAGTCAGTTGCATTTCATCCTACAGATCTTGATGAATATTTTTCTATTCTACTTAATCTTGATGCAGTACGACTATACGACGTGTGGATTACGACGGTCTTCAAATTAAATCAATAACGTTTGAGGATAACAATAGACCCATGCTTTATACAATAGACAATAGACCCAACATTTTAATCTGCGTGTCCACTTTTTCGCTAAGTCGGATGAACCGGCTAGTTGGTCATTCAGCGTGACAGAACAGCGCAGCAAAGATGCGGACGAGGAAGAAAACAAGGCACAAGCGCTGTGACAGGACAGCGCTTGAGCCGTGTTTCCTTTCTCGTCAGTGCCTTTGCTGCGCTGTTTCATCACGATCCAATGCCATAGTCACCTACTGCCTGGTCTCCTGCCTGCTTTTTTTCTACCTTGGCGTCCATACCATCAACTAGAAAAATGCTCGGAATATAACGAGCCCTTATACATAGCATTCATTGATTACAAAAAAGCATTGGACTCAGTAGAAACTTCGGCGGTGATGCAGGCATTGCGAAATCAGGGGGCTGACGAGCCGTAGGTTAAAGTGCTGGAAGATATATATAGTGGCTGCACAGCAACCATAGTTCTGCATAAAGAAAGTAACAAAATTCCCATAAAGAAAGGTGTTAGGCAAGGAGATACAATCTCCCCAGTACTATTCACAGCTTGCTTAGAAAGAAAGTATTCAGAGACTTGGAATTGGAGCAGTTAGGGATAAGTGTAGATGAAGAATACCTCAGTAATCTGCGATTTGCTGATGACATTGCCTTGCTAAACAACTCAGGGGATGAACTGCAAATTATGATTGATGACCTAGACAGGAAAAATAGAAAGGTAGGCTTGAAAACAAATATGCAGAAGACTAAGGTAATATTCAACAGCCTCAGGAAGGAACAGCAGTTTACGTTAGGTAGCGAAGCACTGGAGGTAGTAGGCGAATATGTCTACTTAGGACAGGTAGTAACCGCAGATCCGGACCATGAAAAGGAAATAACAAGAAGAATAAGATTGGGATGGAGCGCATTTGGCAAGCACTCGCAGATTATGACTAGAAGCTTACCGGCATCGCTCAAGGGGAAAGTATACAACAGTTGCATCTTAGCTGTACTCCCCTATGGGGCTGAAACATAGAGGCTAACCAAGAGGGTACTGCTTAAGTTGAGGACAACGCAGAGGGCTATGGAACGAAAATTGGTAGGAGTAACGTTAGGAGATAGGAAGCGTGCATGCTGGGTCAGAGAAATAACTCAAGTTACTGACATTCTAGTGGAAATTAAGAAAAAGAAATGGGCATGGGCTGGACATGTAGTGCGAAGAGAGGATAACCAATGGTCGCTTAGGGTAACAAACTGAATTCCAAGAGTAGGAAAGCGTAGCAGGGTCCGGCAGAAAGTTAGGTGGGCGGATGAGGTTAAGAAGTTCGCAGGGGTCAAGGGGATGCAGCTAGCACCGAACCGGGTTAATTAGAGAAATATGAGAGAGGCCTTCGCACTGTAGTGGGTATAGTCCGGCTGATGAGGATTATGATGATGATTCATCACGATCCACTCATCCAAACGGAATAAAGAATGCTGAAGTTTCAGTTATCTTTAAAACAGCAGGAAAAAAACAGTATATATAGCCATCGCCCGTTTGCCGTCCTTCCTATTGTTTCGATTGATTGATTTATAAAATTTATTGCGGAAAATTGGTGTTAGGGGTATTGGGTTAGGAAAGAGCAGTAGTCGGCAGTCCTCTCAGCAGCGGCTCTGGCCCGCTGTACCAGCATGAGCTGATGCTGTGCGTCCGAGTCGGCTAGAAGGTCCTCCGGGTGCTCAGGGCTAGGGCTATCAATGCTAGGAATTATGGGGCTTGCTTCACATCCCCATGTTGTGTGGTACAGTGTACCCGACAACACTGTACCCTGCTACACTGTACCCCATGTTGTGTGGTACAGTGTAGCAGTGTCTACGCACCAGACACATTCGCTTTTGTATTATGTTGGCCATATCTTGTGGTACAGGGCTCTGTTTGGATATGTGTTTGCTTGTAGGTGTCTAAGTGTAGTGGCTTGTTCTCGGCTTAGTGGGTCATGTGGAAGTGCGTACTTTCTACGCCTCTCCCTACACGCTCGTATTGTTTCCTCGTATGTTTTTGGTGTTGTGAAAGGCTCTACCGATGGCTCCGCCGCGCGGCTAGTGAAGCCTTGGACGACAGCGTCTACTCTAATGTTACCCTCCACCCCAGCGTCGGGGACCCGAACAATCGTGTGTTGCCTACTTGAGTCTGCTCCTTCTGGCCGGCCGGCTAGGAGGTGGTTTGCTATGCGATGAATCATGTTGTTTTGGAAGGCTCGACAGGCGGCTTGCGAGTCCGAGACTATCCAGTAACTGTGTTGTCTTCGGTTTGCTTCCGATATTGCTAGGGCTCTTCCGCTTTGCTGATGCATTTAGTTCGTATACTTGTTCCGTATATAAGCTTGCCTCGTGAGTCAAAGACCGCGGCTGCGGTCGCCTCTCTGCCTTTGTACCTCGCTCCGTCGACGTGCATCACAAAATGTTTTGTGTTCTGTTGTCAAGGGTTTTGGCTCTGGCATTCCTTTTGCCGTTATGATTGATGGGGTCTATATTTCTGGGCAGTGGCCTGACTGTGAAAGTGTCTCTGATGTCTAGCGCGATATTTGTAGTTTCGGCGCTATTGTCGTCTTTAAGGGTATATCCGACTTTCGAAAGGAGAGCACGGCTCGTCTTGGGTCTGTTTAAGTCCTCTGATCTGGGAGTCGAGCATAGCTTCGCTATGTTTTTCGAACGTACAGTGCATGCCCAGACCGTCACACTTGCTGTTAGAGGCGTATGGTGGATATCCCAGAGCCAGTTTGTATGCCTTCCTCATTAGCACGTTTATCTTGTTCCTTTACGTCTTGGTTGTTTTAAGATATGGGAGACTGTAGGCTAGGCGTGGGATGACGAGGGCTGTCATTATCCGTATTGCGTCTTGTTCCTTGATCCCCCTTCTTTTGTTTGTTATCCTGCTTATCATTCTAGATATTTGGTTGGTCACAGTGGTAAGAGATTTGATCGTTTGATCACGCTTGCCTATTTGTAACCACAACTCTAGTACTCATTTTGTCCGTCATTTTCAGGCGAAATTTTTTTTAGTGAACATTCTATTAGACCGCATTCTAAATTTGGGTTTCATAAGAATAAATCTACTGAATAAGCTTTGCTGCAGCAAAATGAATTTAGACTGCAAGCAGCAAGATTGTGATCTATGCCGACAACACAACACTGCTCTTTTCAGCTGTTATAACGGAAGAACTTGCAACTCAATGTAACACCGCACTTCAAAACCTAGGATTATGGTCAATATGTACAATATGTAACTGACTAGATATTAACGTCACTAAAACAAAGGTAATATTTTTCCGTCCCAAAAACAAGATTATATCCACTAATCACAATATCGTGCTGAACAATAGTAAACTAGAGATAGTTAACACCTTCAAGATTCTTGAGGGGACATTTTCAGAACGGCTAACGTGGGCGACGGCATAAATTACATGATGTCCAAACTTTCAAGTGTTGCTGGAGTAACTTATAGGAACAGACACTTTCTGCCTCCAAAGATGAAGCATCTTATTTACGCCTTTCTATTTTTGTCCCATTTGTACTACTGTTGTTCGGTGTAGAGTACCACAACCTACAAGAACTTAGAAAAACATACTTTACAGAAAAAAAAATAGAAGCAAAGCAAATTCTTCCAATACTCTGAACCCTCTGCTCCACTTATCCACAAACACAACATTAACATACACAACATTTATATGTACCGCATGTGCGTAGCCTTTAGGAGAGAAACAAAAACAATACTAACTTGCTTTCTCGTCTAGCCCTTTTAACGAAAAAGTGTCGGTATACACAACACGCCACTTGAAAATTGGAAAGTGTTTCTTTGTCGGACTACTTATGGGGAACAACCTATGCAACGCAAACTTTCTGAAGGTGTTAAACTACTGCAAGATTTATGATATTCAGCTGCACACAACATCTGAAGTCAATGTGCTTGATTTTTTGTTAACCGCAGTCTTTATTAACTCTTTCATCCTCCTGTGTTGTACCGTACTATTGCAAATTTGACATATTATTTTCGATTCCCACCATAATTATGCAAACTGTGTACATTTCTATGTTTTTCCTTTTTATCGAACACCTTATGATGCCTGTATTACATGAGCTTATCTCCTTTTTTATAGTTTTGTGCATATTGCGTGCACTAGGCCGCATTGCGAGCCTTCGATAAATCTTGTTTATTTTGTAAGGAGGCGTAGAGACCTAGTCAAGCTCCGAACCTTCCCTCATCATTTTGAATGGAAAATAAAAGCATTATTATTATTATTATTATTATTATTATTATTATTATTATTATTATTATTATTATTATTATTATTATTATTATTATTATTATTATTATTATTATTATTATTATTATAGCTTTCTCTACCATTATTCTGTGAATTCTGTGCTGTTGGACAGGGTTGATGAAATTAATGACCTTGGTGTACTTTTTGACCGCACCCTCAGCTTCTCCTCTCACACTAAACGCATTGCTCAGCGGGCTATGCGCACACTAGGATACATTAGCAGACTTTCGAGAGAGTTCCATACTCCACTTCCGTTTCTAAAACTGTACCTGTCCATATGCTTGCCGGTCTTGGAGTATGCGTCGGTTGTTTGGAATGGCACTTGCAAATCGAACTTGGACATGGTTGATAGAGTACAAAAACTTTTTTTACGGATATTCCATTATCGCTTTCCTTGCGCAACTTCCCCCTCTCGCTCTACCAGGAGCGCCCAACTGAATCTTCCTTCTCTTCACTGCCATCGTATCAGACTTGATATCATATTTCTGTACAAACTCCTTCATGGCCACATTATGTGCCCTCAGCTCTTAGAGTACATCCTACTGCGCGTTCCGCGAAAGAGCATGAGGGAATTCAGACCATTTCAGGTTTCCCCTCTTCATTCCCACTCCCCTCTGGACAGGATGCAGTGGTTATTTAACTCTTTTTGTCCTCACCTTGACAACTTGCGAAACTCGCTCTGTTCATTTATATTGGATGTTCGTAGCGTTGTATTCTAAATAGTACTTTATCCCACTTTCTAGCCTTAATATTGTATTTACTTCACTTTTTGCTTTTTCTCCTGTTCAATGCTGTCTGTATCTTGCACTACTTTTTAACCGTTTCTTACTTATATTTCAACTTTAAACTTTATACAATTCTAGTTTTTTTTTTCTCGAAAGCCTAAGCTGAGCTGGTGTTATGAAAAATGTGGGGGTTCAGGTTATTAAATTCAACAATAGTTTTCGGAAGGAACGATTGCTTAAACAGGTAAATTCTAGGTGTGTAAGGCATAATGGCAAATGAGTGATTAGTATGGGCTGATAATCTTGCTGGTGGTCGGATATAAAGAGTATGGTCTAAATTAATCTTTTTTTAAATTTAAAGAAACTTGAGGCGCGCTATTTTTCTACGTGTGGCTAGTTCAGGTAGTTGAACTTGAATGCGTAGATCAGTGACTGACTGTGTTTTGCGGTAAGCTGAAAACATAGATATTAAGGCTAATCTTAGCACCCTCTCGAGTTTATTGATCTGGTACTGGCAATGTGGGTCCCATATAATACTTGCATACTCTAACTTAGGTCGGACCATACTTTTAAATGCCTCAAGGTTTACATCAGGTGTTGAGTGTTTCAGTTTACGTTTTAAGAAGCCAACTTTTCGTTGAACTGAACCACATATATGATCAATGTGTACGCCCCAATTTAAAGTTTAGTAAATGTGACGCCTAAGTATGTTAATTTGTTATACCTTTGGACCGGAACGTTGTTAATACTACAGGTAAAAGTTAGGGGTGATTTCTTGCTGGTTATGATCGTGCAACAAATTTCATTGGGTCTATATATAGCTTACCATATACTGTTTAAAATTTTTCTCAGCCTATATTCGCTGTTTTTTTAAGCTCTCCTGCCGAACTAACGTCTCAAAGGAAAAGCATAAAGTGAGGCTTCCATAAATGGGCCTTAAACACTCGAACGAATTATGGCAAGTAAGCATTGCAGTTCTTCATGCCACATACACTTCATAAATACCAGAAGAGTCATAATATCATTTATTCTATGTCACGTAAGGATTTGTAGTTTCATAGCAGAGGTGAGTAGCTCTTCTTTTGTACTGTCAAGCATATTACTTTTGTATATGTGCTAAGATTATGTACAGATTGTAACAGTACATTATTTTGGTGTTTTTTTTTTGGTGCATACAGTCGTCTGTGTGATTGCGCTGCATGTCTTTTGTTTCGTCTCCCACGTGAATCTTTTGCTTGTAGATATCCAGGAACTCTCAAGCTGCATAACTGTAGCTTTGTTCTGGATTCCGTCCCCTCCGAATGTATATATGAAAGGAAAATAAAGAAAACGAAAGTATACTTCCTTTAGATGATCTGTATCAAGTGTGCATTTGCGGAAACAATTGATTCGCAATGGAGGTCCATCATGCATCTTTCCGGGACACTTCAGAGGCCATACAAAAACAACATTTCTAAAAGATAAACATCAAATGGAAGTGGAATAGCAAAGAAACTGGTCTCAATTTAAGCCTTTAATAATGTCAGTTGCAGCATACCCCGACGACCACCGCTCCTGTGCAATTAGCGAAGCAATGCTCAATTGTTGCTAAAACATCATAAAGGCGGTTATTTATTGTAGATATGAATATGACCTTTCTGTGCAATCAGGTTTTAATGTCCTGGTGTGGGATATCGAAAAAGGATTTATACATGACGAGACAGATATTCTAAGAACTGTTCGGAGTACGCCATGTCACGGTAAACCAAAATGACTGAATGGTACATCGGCAGAGGGGACAGCAGGTACATTAAATCCCTGTAACCATTTTGTTGACACTGTAAAAAAAAAACGTAGGGAATAAGCAAAAAAGTAGGAAACGAACAACAAAATGCACCTGCTGGATTCAGGTTGGTTTGTGGAGTTTAACGTCCCAAAGCAACTCAGGCTATGCGAGACGCCGTAGTGGAGGACTCCGGAAATTTCGACCACGTCTTTTTAACGTGCACTGTTATCGCACAGCACTCGGGCGCCTTGTTTTTCGCCTCCATCGAAAAGCTGCCGCCGAGGCCGGGATTTGATCCCGCGCCCTTGGGAACAGTTGTCGAGCGCCGTAACCACTGCGCCACCTTGGCGGGGCACCTGCTGGATTCAACCTCATAAACACGGATATATAGTCAGAAACATGAGAAGACACAATGCAGACCAGTACATTGAATTGAAGCCGAGTTGCAGAAACTTTCGACAGAGGTTTTCAAGTTCGTTCCTCCGGAGAAAGACTACCTCCACAATCGCCTTCTCTGCCACAATGGCTCCGCGCCAACCATATAAGGGGTACCCAAGGTGCACAAAAGGATGTGCCACTTCGATCATTGTGTATTCACCCGGTCTCCATTGTACAAGTTGTAGGGCTACCTTCACCGGGTACTTGCTCCTCTGGCCGGGAGAACCAGCACGCACGTGAAAGTTTCGGCATATATTGTGGAAAAACTAAAGACGGTAACGTTTTATAACGACCCCGCCACGGTGTCTTTCGACCTGAAGTCAATGTTTACACGTGTGACGTAGTCTACCTTCGCAGTCGAATGTTGCAGAACAGCAATGAACGACGGCTCGTCTCTGACAGAACGTACGACCATTGAAACAGATGATTTGTGCCAGCTTCTCAAATTCTGCCTGTCGAGCCTATACTTTGCATTCAATAAGACGCTCTACGGGCAGGTCTTCGAGACAGCAATGGGTGCTTCTATATCCGTGATTTGTGTCAACCTGGCCCTAGAACGATCAAAAACCGCGCTCTCATGTCATTCGACCCTCCACCAAGGCTTTTTTCTTCGGTACGCGGACGGCTGCGTCTGTCTGACCATCGAGAGGACGCCGAAAGGTTTCTTCGACATCTACACTCGCTTCAAGAAAGCCCCCAGTTCAATACGGAAGAAGTCAACGGGCGCCTCCCCTTACTCGGCGGCCTGGTCGAAAGAACAAAAAAAAAAAAAAGAAACGGTTTCGCGGCGAGTGTGCTCAGGGAGCCCATCCTCAAGGGTAAATACCTGAATTTTCATTGCGCGCACCCAATAGGACATAAACAATTAGTTGCCTCGGCGATTTCCAATTTTCTCGAACCCAGGAAATATAGGTCGTGAACTGAGCTTTATAAAGAAAAATCTTAAAGAAAACAGATAACCGTACCAAGTGCTCCGTTGGCAAGAAGTACGCGCTGCAGCCCCTCAAACCGGAGCAAGAACAGAAAAGAAAAAGCGTGCTGTCGTTCCCTATGCCCAGGGTGCCAGCGAATTCTGATGCAGGATATTCGCTGGCTACGACATCCAAGTGTCCCATGTACCATACAGCAAGTACCGAAATCATCTGGTACAGGTACAGAAGACAAGCTACCCTGGCGTCGTCTACAAAATTCCTTTCAGACATTGCAGCGCTTCCTATACATAGACGATATTGGCGATTTCAGAAGACGTTTGAAAGAGCACAAGCGTGACGTGAAGAACACAAAAGTGACTTCTAACGCTCTAGCAGAGCGCAATCAAGACACGGGCCACCGGATTGACTGGGATTCCGCACGGATACTTGAAAAAGAAAAACTGTTATCTATCCGCCTACTCGTTACACATCCAAATGACAAGCGAAGCGATAAATAGGACGCGGGGATATCTATCCGAGATGTAAATGCGCTCTGTATGCAACACTTTCGCTTCTTAACCAACGGCTCATCTCGTTCCATCTTCATTGTGAGTAAAGCACCGATAGCGGTGCCAAAACGTCAAAGCCTTTATGTTTTGTATGTTTTTGTTTCCCTTTGTGACTTCAGCGAATGTTGTTTTCTTAAATATGTTAGTTACATTGGGTCGCGAAAACGATAACTAAATAGGCTTGCAGGAATGCATGTTAGTGGTTGTGTCGCGGAAAAACGTGAATTCTGAAATTATTTGTCAGGAATAGAGGGGGCTAAACCAAGGCTGCCAGCACTTAGAAGTCGCGAAAGGTATTACCACGCCACACTGATTCGCAAGACGAATGACACACAAAAGTAGCAAACACTTGACATCAAGTCACGTGCAATGATTAATTATAGTACGTAATAAATTTTACTGGCGAGAAGCAGATGTCGAGTGGTCGCGCCCTGCCGAAAATAGAGAGACTGTGGGGGTAAATTGTAGAAGTTCAACTAACCTTGAACAAAGTTTCACGAACGGAAGATATCGGTTGCAGCCTAGGATGCTTCGATGTAGCGCGCCTCCATACAGGGTGGACACAGCGCCTTCGACGGCGCCATATTGGAGCGAGCGCAGATATGGTGGGCTATGGAGCGTCGGTCGGACTTCTTGTCCACCACGCACTTGCACTAGCTGGCTCAGCTGTATAACGTTTGTACATATATATTTGAAAACCTGAGTGCTTTTCTGCTCGAAAAAAAAAATGAAAACAACTACTGCTTGCTAGCATGCGCTGTTTTCACAGGAGAGGATCATATTGCAGTTCGTTGTCCGAGTAATTCGCCCGCAGAGTCGCCGTCTCCTAATGACCACCCCCTTTCGGAAGAAAGCAAGGGGGGGAACCTATTTCGAAGCGAGAGCTTCAGGCAGGCATCACTTGGCTGGCTGAGCTGCGAGCGGCGCGGCAACCAACGACCGCGATGCGCGTCTCCGTCAACGGACACGAAATAAAAGAAAAAAAAGAACCCTTTGCTGGAAAACAGGTTAAGACTTGTGTGGCCGACGCACAGCTCGCATGCGTCACTGGAGACAGGCAGTGAATCTATATCGGTTGGCCTCCGCGCAGTAGTTGGCAAGCATTTACTCTTTCGCCGTTTCGGATGTTCAGTGCGATTATTTCGACGACTGACTACTTTACAAAGCAATGTATTTTGGACTGCCGCGGACATGATGAGCTTACGAGTTGCATAACATGTAGTGGGCTTCAGGTGCGTCTATTGCTAAAGATCAACAACTATGTCTACGTTTCAGTCAGCCGTATATCGAAAATTATATCTATTGCAATGGCCCATCGTAAACAGTAGAAAATACACAGAAGAAAACGATCAGTAAATCAACCTTTCACACGTGTCGCACGCTGATGCACACAGCATTTTATTTCAAACCAATCCACATCAAGACTTTGCAGGTGATTTTGGATGCACGCCTAGGACACTCTTAATCAAGGTTGGCACCAGCTATAATTTTGGTGTCGTACCCATCATTCGATTTTTCTGGGTGACATAGCGAACTGAAGTAAATGCGCAGGCGCATCGTCACAAATCGCTCCAACAGTCTGTTTATCAGCTGTGGGTGTTCCGCGCAATCAACCACTGGAATCGGAACGGTTTCTTTGATAAGGCATTTAATGTATTTTGCTGGACTCTTCAAATGGCAGATGTCGTTTTGTTCCGATAAGCTTTTACACGTAATCAGACAATGTCGGGACAGCCGTTGACTTGGAGCTGCAGTCCATACACTCTGTTGCTCTCGAACTAGCGTTGAAATGAGTTAGGCGACGATAACAGTCATTTTTCGTCTTTTGTAGTGTGCATGCAAATGAATGAAATAATAAAAACATTATGGAAGCAATGCGATAATTACATGTATTATTGCGCAATTGTTTCATGGATGCCCAAACAAGCGATAGCACTAATTCGGGTGTCAGGCGATCAACTTTAGCTTCACCTAAATTTGGCTTAACCTCCAATGAGACCTTCCTGAGATAACATGGCGTGAACATCGCCTTGCGATGTGCACACCATGCTGCATTCGGGCTGAACTTTTGTACTGCGCAAGCATTTTGCTTCCCCACGAGCGCTTTCACGAGACGCCGCCGCTACACCTTTCAGTTCACGAGAGAAGTTTCTTTGTGACTTATCGAGCTGCCAATCATATACTCAAAACGACTTAATATTTATGAGATCCCAACTTTTTCTATTTTTGCGAATCTCTAAAACCTCGCGAAAAACTATTCCCGCGTATAATTTGAAAACGAAAAAGCTTCAGAGGACCTATTATTCCTGTTTCACGAAATGTCGTACTAGCGAAAAGCCCACTTGGCCCGATGGAGCATTCCTTTGACAAATACCAGGCTCGACCTTCTCCATATGTTCGTGGCGTGGCTATGAACATAGAAAGGTTGATCTTCAGTCAACAGAGATTATTGTGTGACACTGCGCGAATGATACAAAAGTCGAATGTCCCTCGCTGAAAGTTATACTAAATTTTATCGAATAACTAGAATATAGCAGACGCAGTTGTCCATATATTTAGCTTATAATTCCTCACGCACGCTGAAAATAACAAAATTTACTCCTAAAAAATACAGCGTGCTACCCCCGACGTCATGCATGCAATGCGATGCAACGCGTGTAATATTCACGTTTGTAATGATGCTTCGGCCTGCTTCAATGTTGAAGGCAGACCAAAATCTCAAAATCACTGTTGTACACAATGCTAGATTGGAGAAGCCAAAAACAGCACAAAGCTCGCGCTTACAAGCAGATTGGTTAAGCGGCGTGAGATAATGTTATTTCAAACGGAAGTGGAAGCTACGTTCGACGAAAACAAACATCATCATCAGCAGCAGCATGACTATACCCATTGCAGGGCGAAGGCCTCTCCCATATTTCTCCAATTAACCCGGTTCTGTGCTAGCTGCATCCACTTGACTCCTGCGAACTCCTTAACCTCATCCGCTCGCCTAACTTTCTGCCACCCCCTGCTACGCTTTCCTTCCCTTGGAATCCAGTTTGTTACCCTAAGCGAACATCGGTTATTCTCTCTTTGCACTACATGTCCTGCCCATGCCCATTTCTTCTTCTTAATTTCCACTAGAATGTCAGTAACATGAGTTATTTCCCTGACCCATTCTGCACGCTTCCTATCTCTTGATGTTACCCCTACCATTTTTTGTTCCATAGCCCTCCGAGTTGTCCTCAACTTAAGTAGAACCCTCTTGGTTAGCCTCCACGTTTCAGCCTAATAGGTGAGTACAGGTAAGATGCAACTGTTGTATACTTTCCTCTTGAGTAATACCGGTAAGCCGCTAGTCATAATCTGCGAGTGCTTGCCAAATGCACTCCATTCCAATCTTATTCTTCTTGTTATTTCCTTTTCATGGTCCAGATCAGCGGTTACTACCTGTCCTAAGTAGACATATTTGCCTACTACTTCCAGTGCTTCGCTACCTAACGTAAACTGCTGTTCCTTCCCGAGGCTGTTGAACATTACCTTAGTCTTCTGCATATTGATTTTTAAGCCTACCTTTCTACTTTTCCTGTCTAGGTCGTCAACCATTACTTGCAATTCATCCCCCGAGTTACTTAGCAAGGCAATGTCATCAGCAAATCGCAGATTACTGAGGTATTCTCCATTACCCTTATCCCTAACTGCTCCCATTCCAAGTCTCTGAATACTTCCTCTAAACAAGCTGTGAATAGTACTGGGGAGATCGTGTCTCCTTGCCGAACGCTTTTCTTTATGGGAGTTTTATTACTTTCTTTATGCAGAACTATGGTTGCTGTGCAGCCACTATATACAATCAGACGTATTTGTAAAACGCATTAGTATAAACATATACAGGTCCCAAGACAACACGCGCATGTACGGAAGCGTGTGTGCGTGTGTGTGTGTGCGTGTGCGTGTGTCATCTTTTTAGTGGTCTGTGTCTGCGCTAGACCTTTTTACGCTATCGATATACACCTATTCGCTCAAAAGAAATTTTATGGAAGCATAAAATCAGCACAGGTATTGTGGCTTACCTCGCAGATATTCGCGTTGTCATTCGCTGCTCAGACTTCACGCTTCACTTTCGCCTCCCATACATTTCTCCGTCTGTCATCCCGTGGAAAACGAAAATACCTGCCTTCTTTTATTGCGATGCCAACACACGATGGAACACAACAGCCTGGCATGCTAGTTTTCGCTACTGAACATAGTTCAATCGCACAGCACCGAGAGCACACTCCGCACAAACGGCACGAAGCGACTTGACGCAAGATGGCGAGCGTAGAAAAGCAGCGGCGCAGAGCATGCGAAAGGGTGCACCCTGTACGGCCGCACTGATATCGAGGCAACCTAGTTGCAGCCAAATGGCTGCTGCCGCTTTCATCTTGGCTTGCTTCGCCACTTGGTAAGCTTCTCGGAAGCTAGCCCGCTTCCGAGAAGCTGGCTTCTCGGTGTTCGGGGGTATACCGGAAGCCTGTCTGGCACGGCTGTGGTCTCTTCCTTTCGTGAGGGCATTCCTCTAGCTACGCCACGCCGCCTTTTTATGTCACGCCGTCTGGTGGATTCGCCTGTCACTACGCTCACGGACATCGCCCGCACTCACATGACGCATTCGTATTGCGTACTTACCCAGGTTAAACGAAGGGGCGACCGAGATAAAACTTCATGAAGACGACCATGGTCACTGCACAGCGCGACAGTGTGTTGAAGTTGAAACTTGATGAATGCGTCGATGTCTTCTGCAGAGTGCGAGAACGCAAGAAGTTTTGCACGGGAAGTGATCGGCGACGACGACAGCATATTGCTCTCATACCTGAACCATTGAAGCGATGTGTTCATTCTGGGACAGGTTCGAAACAAAATCGCGGCTATGCTTCTTGCGGCACGAGGCGCCGATGGTACTGCACGCGCTGTGCCTAGCTTGCGCAGATTAATGACCTTGGACGACGATGTTTGCTGCGAAGCGCGAGAGTTCAGTTAAATTTCCTGAGCCATATGACCACGAGGTTTGGATTGGCGGAACGCTGCCCGCAGGCGAAGCTGCCCACCGCTTCTGTCCGCAGCCGTAGCTATCGACGAAGTTGACCATCCTGTGTTCAGAGTGCAAGCCAGGCTACCGCTGTGCATTGCCCGTCATCTTCATAACCTTCTATCTGTGCGCAAAAGAGAGCACGACCTGCTTGTTATCACTGCGTTATTTTAACGCGGTAGCGCTAGGAGCTCGTGTCGCAGAAAAGCCGGTGTCGTCGGCGGCGTTGGCCGTGAGCGATAAATCCCGGCATGCACTTCATAAACAGCAAACACTGAAGAACCCCTCCTCGCAATGTGCGGCGCTGCCCCGACACGTGGCGCGACACTCGCCCCTGACGTTTCGCCGTGCACCCTCACGGGTTGTAAAATCAAGCGTCTTTCCTTTCTTTAGATCACTATCTTCACTCACCCGCTTCTCCTCTTCGGGCCGCGCGGGTACCGGTGCGAGGATGCCCCAATACCCTTGCGTTTAATAAGTTTTCTCGCTCTCTCCCCTTCCAACATCCAGCTCGAACAGTGGTGTTTAGGCGACGCGGGTCCTTTTTCCGCTCACAGCGCGATTGCTAGGTGCAGCGTCTGATGCCGGACGCTTCTGACGTGATCGCTGCGCCGTAGCGCTTCTGCTTGGAAAGCGTCCCCTGCGATGTGTGCCGAGCTGCTTCCGATGAATCATGCTTCTGCGTGGTGCTCCCAAGCGAGATAGAGGACGATCCCATCAAGGCGTCAGCCCCATGATCGCGTCGTCCTTCATGACGCGTCGCTGCCCGGCTTTCTCCCTCCGAGACACCGAGTTCTTTGGTTCGTTCCGCTTGCTCAGGCGCACGTTTCGTTGCCGCGCCGAACACTGTGTGACTCAAGAGCATACCGAGCGAATGAGTGGGCGGTGCGAACGAGGTGCAATAACGCTATCGCGTTCCACTATTGAAGGCGAAGCTTAAGCGTCCTCCAATTTTTTTTCTGCTAACTTCCAGCGGTTCATGGTTCAAACCAGTATTATTTGTGCATATGTGCGTTGTTCTGTTAAAAAGGCATTCACGCAGCTCCGCTTTTGCTTTTGTTCATTGTTTATATGCGTTCTCCTATTTGCTCTTGCGAAGGAAAAATGACATTGTGTAGTTGACTGTATTTTCTCAGTAGCTTGAAAAAAAAAAAAAGGGGGGGGGGGGGGGGTGCGTTGTTGAGCTGAGTGTGCCTGCAGAAACTCCAAGCATACCGCACATACGGACTATTTTGTTGATTTGTTTTTTCTATCCCTTCCTTCCTAAATTAATGCACTGTCGGACAAGTAAGTATCGTAAAATATTGTTAAAATGTATGCATTAAGACGCATGGTAAAAGTAAAGCCTCCCAGTCACGCTTGCCACTTCACCTAGCTCGCGTCTATGCATATTCTTTCGCTATGCAGCCATACTGAATGCGTACTTTGCTGTCTAAAGAAGAGGCAAGGATATTCTGCTTTAATTTACGATAGAGAAATAAAATAATAATGATACACTGCCTTGTAGCCGCCAGTTGTCTTGTTCTTGATATCTGCATCCCTGGGCATGTCCGTAAAAGGTGGGAAAAGTCCACCCTGTATACTTCGTCTCACAAGATACCTCTAGCACTACGAAAGGCAGAAGAGTCCTTGCAATTGTGCTCCTAATTGCCTCTCGCCCTTGAGCACTAAAATAGAAAATTGTGCTCCTATTGTCACCTCCGCCAATTTGGGGGGATAGGCGCGTAGGAGCACAAATTGCCTATTGTAGTGCGCGTGATCCTGATTATTCCGGGGTGCCTCTGCCTTTCACAGTGCTGCAAAAATCTCGTGAGAAGAAGTGGCTGTCATTTGGACACCCATGACATCTGCTCGCCATTGTATTGTACATCCTTGGGGTATTGCTTTTCCTATATGTTCCGAGACAAGCGGCAAACCTTTGTCACGCCCTTTAAAATATATATGGACCGGGATGCTTGTTATTCGTTTTTTTTATCCAGTTGTTTTAATACGGCAGTGGTGGTAGGTTGCTTGTACACACCAACCGGGAGGACTATATAGGCACATAATACTAGGACTCAGCCAAACATTGTGTATCGCCTGCCTTCTGACCATTTCACGGGCGACGATGACTGGGACCACTCAAGCAAGTTGCATCTGTCGACCATGTCGACATTAGATGGGACAGATCGACGAACGCGAGTAGACATTACGCGTACGTTTTAATGTAGTAAATATGCTTGTAAAGCTTTCATGCTGATATTCTTCATTGATATGAGATTGCACCTTGAGCTATCATGCAGCTAATAAAAACACATCGCAAGAATTTATTCTCTGGTGCACGGAAGTGCGCAAATGTATTAATTGTTAGGAGATTGGAGCACTGCCTACATTTCATTGGAAAGCTTTATATTGCTCAGCCTGCCACTGCGCTGATGAAAGTTTCGTATTTTGCGTATACGTATGTGTAAGTCCTGAAAAAAGAAATTGGGGGACGGGAACATATACGTTCCGTCTTTGAGGGTATGAGACGACACCGTTAACGGCTACCGTCCACGCCTCCATAAATTCCGGCCCGCGTACAGTCATGAGCTAGGTATGTGAGAGGCGGCAAAGTTAGAGCACAGTTTTTGTTGATTACTGCACAAATATGCGTGACAAAGCGTAATTGTTTAAGTTTTCTAACTCTTCTTCCTTTGAATGCATAATATCCAGAGGTCCTCCGCATAATTATTTGAGACATGTCGAAAGTATTTGCAATTTTAGGCAAAACGTTTGTTCCCTGTCATATTGCTCGACTGAACATGCGTGTTGTCACTCCATCAATTATTAATTCTTTAATTTGAGCCTCTGTGATCCCGCAACTAAGCTCGAGCACAAAGTCAAAAGCTACCATATGTAAAAAACCACCCGGCATTGATAATGCGACGTGGTGGTGGATGCCGAAGGCTGGAGATAGCAGTAAAATGAGCTCTTTATTGGACTAACTTGCGTCCGCGAATCAAGCAACTCGGCGGAGGCGATAGCAGCAAGCTGGCTCACTGTGGTTGATCTATGAATGCCCGCTGCTCTCCTCAGCGCTCAACTTAGAGTTGGCAAAAAATATCTACATAAGACCGCCAAAGGTTACTAAAACAATCGGGAGCAATGCCGGGAGTGCGCTGTAATCTGGATCAGCAGTAGGGTGCCTTGATGGCGGCGCTTCACCGAGGCACCCTAGATCGGCGGGATGTGTCAAGTATACTAAGTTTCCTGTCCCTAGTTAAAGCCCTTGTAGATATGCCTCAGCAAAACGCTTTAGTAATTGTATTGTAATCAAACATCAACTTACTGTAGAACGATTATAACACTACGGAATTCAACCTTCCTACGGGTGTTCAAACCATATATCTTTGCACACTAGGATCACGACTCATAGAATCACGACTCAAACAGCCACACTATTAGATGTTTGCATTACAAACCAAATTTCTTCGGAACCTTTGTCTGGTATACACAGCTGTGACATCAGCGATTAGTTAGCAGTGCTTTATTTTTTCCCTGTCAAAAGAAATACACATTATGGTAAGAGAACCTGTTACATGTGTTGAGAAATTTGTGATTTTACACTATCAAAATTCGAGGCACTAATTGACGATCAAAACTGACGCAATGCATACGAAACTCAGGACGTATATAGGGCTTATGCCGTATTTCCTAAAATAAAGCATTCCCTTTGAAGGCAAAAAAACTCCCCAAAAATATAGGAAACCCTGGATGGCGAAATTTCTCTACAAACGTATCCAAAGGAAAAATAAAATGTATCATTAATTTTTCTGCAACCGTGACATAACGCTGTTTATTCAATTTAAAGCATTCAGAAATAAAGTGACATTAAGGACGCCAAAACCAATTACTATATACAGCGTTTCTCAAAAATACGCAACAATTGCAGAAAAGTGTGGAAAGAACAAAACATATTACTTGATACCGACCCAGTGCGCAATATTGATGAAATAACTACGCCCAACGCCAAACCTAGTGGGTTTGGCGTTGGGCACGACACTCTCTACCGGCTCTGCAATGCAAGGTACTTCTTATCGATGGACCTGAAGAGCGGATATCGGCAAATATAGGTCGACGAAAGAGATCGTGAGAAGACCGAATTCATCACACCGGACGGCCTTTATGAGTTCAAGGTGATTCCATTTGGCCTCTGCTCCGCACCAGCCACGTTTCAACGAGTAATGAACGCAGTCCTGGAAGGCTTGAAGTGGCAAATTTGTTTGGTATATTTGGACGGCGTTGTCGTCTTCTCGTCAAACTTTGAAGACCACCTAAAACGATTACAGACAGTGCTGGAAGCCGTCAAGTCATCGGGGCTAACGCTAAAAGCAGAGAAGTGTCACTTCGCCTACGAAGAACTCTGATTCCTAGGTCACATCGTTAGCAAGGACGGTATTCGCCCAGACCCGGAGAAAACAGCTGCAATCGCACAATTCCCACCGCCTGCCGGCAAGAAAGCTGTGCACCGATTCCTTGGGCTGTGCGCTTATTATCGACGATTTGTCAGAAACTTTTCGCGGATCGCGGAACCGTTGACGCAGCTTACAAAGGCTGACGTACCTTTTAAATGGGACGCGCCGCAAGGAGAAGCCTTCGACGAATTTAAGCGCCGCCTGCAATGCCCTCCTGTACTTCGCCACTTTGATGAAAACGCCGAGACCGAAATTCACACCGACGCGAGCAGTGTAGGCCTAGGAGCCATTCTCGTCCAGAAGACTGCCGGACAGGAAAAAGTAATCGCCTACGCTAGCAGGTCCCTCAAAAAAGCCGAAGTCAATTACTCGACGACCGAGAAGGAGTGCCTTGCAATCATCTGGGCCACTTCTAAGCTTAGTCCATACCTATACGGCCGACCATTCAAGGTGACCATCACGCGCTCTGCTGGCTGGCGAATTTGAAAGTTCCTTCCGGCCGCCTTGCCAGATGGAGCCTACGACTTCAAGAATTTGACATGACTGTAGTCTATAAGTCGGGCCGAAAGCATTCCGACGCAGACTGCTTATCCCGCGCTTCCCTCGACGCTCCCCCGAAGGAAGATGACGACGACGCCTTTTTGGGACCGGTAAGCGCCAGCAGTTTCGCAGAACAACAGCGATCAGACCCTGAGCTGAAAGCGCTAGCCGATTACTTGGAAGGAAAGATCGCTTCCCCTCCTGGTGTGTTCAGGCGACATTTATCATCCTTCACGTTAAGCAATGGCCTCCTCGTGAAGAAGAACTTCGCACCCAACAAGACCGCGCAGCTTCTCGTAGTGCCTAAAACCCTTCGGCAAGAAATTCTGCAGGCGTTGCACGATGAGCCCACAGCAGGCCACCTCGGATTTCCGCGCACGTTGTGTCGAATCCAGAAGAAGTATTACTGGCCGCGACTGCCTGCCGAAGTTTCCCACTACGCGAAGACGTGTCGTGAGTGCCAACGACTCAAGACGCCACCAATCAGACCAGCAGGACTACTAAACCCGCTTCCGCCCCCAATCCTGCCCTTTCAACAAATTGGGATGGATCTCCTCGGCCCCTTTCCATCTTCGTCTATGGGTAACAAGTGGATCATCGTGGCCACTGACTACCTTACCCGTTACGCCGAAGCAAGAGTACTACCAAATGGTACCGCGGCAGAAGTCGCCAAATTTTTTGTCGAACAAATTCTCTTGCGACACGGCGCCCCAGAAGTACTCATCCCGAACAGGGGAACGCCATTTACGGCAGAGGTGACGGTAGCTATCCTGCAATACAGTCACACAAGCCATCGACGAACAACTGCGTACCATCCCCAGACCAATGGCCTTACGGAGCGCCTGAACAAAACGATCGCGGACATGATCGCTATGTACGTCGACGCTGAACACAAGACCTGGGACGCCATCTTGCCGTATGTGATCTTCGCGTATAACACGGCAGTCCAGGAGACGACCAGAGCGACCCCGTTTAAGCTTGTGTACGGCAGGGAGCCCACGACGACGCTCGACGCAATGCTGCCGCACGTAACCATCGAAGACAACCTCGACGTCGCCGCCTACCTGCAGCATGCAGAGGAAGCCCGAAGACTCGCACGGCTGCGCATTAAAGACCAACAGCGCACCGACAGCCGACGATACAATTTACGACGACGCCACGCAGAGTACAATCCAGGAGACCAAGTGTGGGTTTGGACACCAATTCGCCGTCGCGGATTAAGTGAAAAGTTGTTGCGTCGATACTTTGGACCATACAAAATCATTCGCCGCGTCGGACCACTGGACTATGAAGTCATTCCCGACGGAACGTCAGCATCACAACGGCGACGCGCACGCCCAGAAATTGCACATGTGGTACGACTGAAGCCATATTACACGCGTTAAAGAATCTGTGGTGTTTAAACTTTGCAGTGTTTATGTTTAAGTTTCTTTGTTTTGGAACATCGAGGCGATGTTTTTTAAGGGGGGAGTAATGCCGCGAAACCTTCAAAACAGTATTTGTTTTTTTAACAGCCGCCGGCATACAGACTTATCACTCTTATTCTGAACCGCGTATCAGTTCCGTAATCTTTGTTTGTTAATGCTCGATGTCGAGTCACACCTTTATCAGTTTTGTTGTAGGGCTAGATGCACCGAGATCTGTCTCGAAGGTTCCGGCCACTCGGGTGTATTTCCACAATGTTCCAGCCCGTGCTGGTAGCTGTTTGCGACGTTATCTAGATTGTTCTGTGCAGCCTTTAAATTGAGCTTTGATGAGTGTGACGAGCATTCTTTGTTCGACGATTGACGAGCACGTTTGTTTCTATCGCCGCTGCCGAGTTGCTTAGTTCTTTTGCGGGTGCAAGTCAGCCCAAATAAAGAGTTTCTTTAGTGCAATCATCGACCCTTCATTTGTGTCGTCGACCTCGTCACCACTAAGTGACAATATAGAAGCAAGGAAATGCACACTTGGTTTGTTTCTAGACCTCAGAAAAGCTTTTGACTGAGTTGATCACTCCGTTCTCATACATAAGGTAAATTGTTACGGTGTGCGTGGCATACCTTTAGCACTGCTCTCTAATTATTTTGGTAATCGTTTTCAGTTCGGAGCAGCTAGCTATCACGCAAGGTGTGCCACATGGCTCAATTCTCGGCCTACTCTTATTTATAGCCGACATTAACGATCTATCGAATATAACAGATTGAAATGACATGGTGAAGTACGCTGATGATACCAACATTTGTTTTTTTCAGTGATCGAGATCTGTGCACTTTTGAAGTTAAGACTAATGCATTCTCAATAATCTTCGCTCCAGGTTACTATCATTGAATCTTTCAAAAACTCAGTACATCGTGTTCAGGCCTATTAATAATTAAAGCGCATTGCGCTTAACCTTCGTTACTCTAATGCTTTGATAGAATTGTCGCTAACCATAAATTTATGGGTGTCTGGTTCAATGAAACATTCTCTTGAAATACTCATATTTCGAAACTTATTCCAGTTTGAATAGAGTTGTTGGTTGCCTTTAGCAATTAACATCATTCCTACATGGCTAAAGATATCATTATATTATGCACTTTTTTATTCTAGAATCTGTTACTGTGTTCTAGTTTGGGGAATTACAATGTCCGATAATTATAAAATGGTAATTAAGGTGGAAAAGAAAGCACTGAGAGCAACTGAGGGATATCGCGGCCGACCACTGGATTAACCAACACAGCCTCTGTTCATTGAGTATAGAGCAGGCATATTGTTTCGAGTGTTTCAGTACATTCATAAAAGCCGATTATACGCTTCCATATCCGACAATTGTTTCCCCACGTACCATTTCAGAATGCGAAGGAAACTAGTTTCTAAAATCCGGTCTAATTATGATAAACATACACGGCTATATCAAGTTCCTATAGCTCCTAATTTACATTTACCTCTTCAGTTTAATTCTTCAATAAAATGGTTCAATGAGAATACCAAACAATACTTCATAAGTAGTTATTTTCAATTTACATAAAATTACATAGACGATTCCATTACATTTTCCGAGTGAGTTCTGCGAATTTTGATTCTTTGTCTCACGATTGCTTTTATTACTTTTTGACTTTGATGTATATTCCGCGAAATATGTCGACAAGCGATTGTTGTAATTTTCGTTTTGTTACTTTGTTTCATTTCTGTGTTGTAAACCAGATATTCGTTCTTTTTTTTTCTGTATCCATCTCAACTGACATGTGCAAATGCAATTCTTTTCTTTTGCCACTGTCCTGTGAACTGTATATGGGTGCTGAGGCCTTTGTCAGGTAAGCCCACCTTTTGCCTCCCAGGCTCTCTTTTCTATAAAAGAAAATAAAGAATCGAATCGAATGGAACTTTTTTCATGCGGCGCCAGACGGAAGCTCTTGTCAGTAATTAAGTCAAGCCGCATGCAGATTATCCGCAGCCCCCCCACCCCCACACACACTATGGCCTCCCTCAGAGTTTGGGCCACTATAGGACGCTAAAATTAAAACAAACGCAGCAAATAGAAGCACTGACTAGGTAGTCGTAGAACCGAATCGCCACCACGTTTCCGCTGCGCTCAGTCTAACGCTGGTAAAGAGCTTTCAGTTCAAGGCACGGGAATCAATAATCTGGGCCACGTAAAACCAGTAGCGCGCAGCTGCACCAGATATACTCAGATATGTTTGATGGCGTCTGTCCCGCAAAAGCGCGAGCGAAACCTGCTTTTTATCCACAACGGCTGCCAACACCACATGTCATGCGATCCTCCTGCAACCAGTGACATACCTGGGCTCCTTCACCACGGCGAATCTGCAGGGTCTTGGCCGGGGCCTGGACCTGATGCGTAGCCTTGATCCGCCGCCGCCACCCAGGTGTTGTGGCTACCGTGCAGCTTTCAGCCATCTACAGACTGTAGGCCGTCTTACCGCATGCGGCTGTGTGTGATAGGTGAACGGATTGCGCGTTTCCCAGCACGCGAATAAAGTAATTGGTTCGCAGTGGGTGCTCGCTCAGTGCCGGCGTCAGAGGCAATGAGCGAGTCGACGACCTCGCCACAGTCACAAATCAGCTTGCTCCTAGAGACACTCTGCTCGCTCTGGGGAACATGAGTGCGGTGACCTACGATTATCTTTGTCAACAACACGCGGACCCATGTATCGTGCAAGGAGAATATCTCCGCCGGCGCGCGATGATCAGGCGATTGCGGGTAGACTGAGCATTGCACGGGGAAAGAAGGCTGATTCACGGACTATCGTACAGCGGCGCGTGAGCGTGTGCGCTGCGGCAGACATTGGAGCACAGCCACTTACATCCGGCTGCTTTATTCGCAGAACCATGCATATCGCAAAATGCCCGGGTCCTGCAGGTCGCTGAGAATAATTCTGAACAATCTGAAGGCGCTCCTATGTCCGTGCAGTAGTGCGCGCACCTGCTTAGAGAACAATCGGAAGTCTCAGTCAATTCATGGAGGAAATGCGCATAATGTCCACCCGCTGCTTCCCGGATAGAGCGCGCAGTGGCTTGAATGATCCACGTGTGTTGCTTCGTACGATATGCTCCCGGGCAAAATTAATTGGTGACAGAACATCACATGCCTGCGGTTTTCTACGTGCAGAAGGGTTTTATCAGTGTGAAAAGAGTTGTACGGATGTCAAATACAAGCAACGATATTGGATCTTGTGTGCCTTAATACTTCCGCTTGGCCCGCACTTTTTTTTTTTTTTTAGTTCACGATTGATCTGTCCTGGCGCGGGCAATTCAAAGAGAGCTTTAGGATAGACCGCGGATATTATAGCACAAAAGCGCTACTTCACTTAGTCAAACCCAGCCAAACTTGTGGCATGCATATTCAGAGCTCGAAAAAAAAATAAAAAAAAAAAGCCGCCGGAGTGGACCGGCTTCGAACCCAGGAATTCCTCGTGGGGAGCGAATCGCTTTCGCCGCAGCAGATGCAGACTGCAACACACTGTCGCGCTGTGCAATGCACGTCTTGTTTTTTCCTTTATTGTCTGACTTCGGCACAATACACAAAACCACTTACAGGATACAATGAGCATTCAATAATACAACGATCAGCCAGGTGGGTTGTGGCGTCGTCATGCTAAAATTCTCTTAGGGTTACTAATGGCTCCAATCTTCCGAGCCACTCGGGAGCTTCAGGAGCAAGTTTCTGAATTTCAATATATCTATTCATGCCTTCCCGAAAATAGATCCGTGCTGGCCGTGCGTCAGGATCGCAATGGTATCCTGCCATTCTCGAGCCCCAAATACAGTGGAGGGCCATTAGCATAATACGGTCAAATGGCACCCCATCCTTATTCTCTACTGGCAAGTACCTAATATATGCGAGTCTAATGGAAATTCCTTTTTTAAAGTCCTTTATAAAATACCCCAAAAGTATACCCCTTCCCAACAATGTAGGAAAACGTGGCCTATAGTTTCTGGCTGTTTACAAATTAAGCAATGCGAACGCTAAGGTAACAATAAATTCTTCTCTTCTAAGAACTTCTTTACTGGCAGTGTTTTCGTGTGTAACTTAAAGAAAAATGTTTTTGCATTTGACGGCACCTGCATCGCCTTCACCTGCTTAAGTACGTCGCGTCCTGGTCCTCCACTGTATAAGGCCATATACATTGGTATGGGAAGAACTACGTCACACAAATCCTTGTGCAGCTTCTTCCTGCTAACACAAGATAAATATTCATAAGAAAATCGAACCAACAGGAATCGCACACTAGCGACAACTTCTCTAAAATAACCAAAAATGCGTCCCGATACACTTTCGGTCGAGACAACAAAGTCCGGCAGTGCATTTCCGAGCCTTAATTGGCATACAGTACGCAAAAATGGATCTTTTACATCGCGAACAAAAAGAAATCTGCTGACAATTTGTCGTAGAAATAAATGCCCCAAACCCAGTCCACCATCCTTCACCCGCCTAAACAAACTGGTCCGGCTACATCGTTCCCATTCTGCTGCCCACACAAAAATGGCAAATATCCGGTGAAGTCTCTGTACGTTCATCCTTGCACAATGCAACACTTGCATCACGTACCACAGCTTCGACATAAAAAACATATTGCACACTGTGGCCCTGGCGAAAACTGACAATTGTTGCCCTTTCCACCCCTCCACCTTTTCCCGCATCGCTTGAGTCTGTGCCCTCCAGTACGATTCGCTATCGCGATAACTATCTAGTGGGACTCCCATGTACTTTACTGGTGTTGTCACCCAGGACATGTTTGCGAACTTCTCTGGCGTCGTTGGCCATTCTCCATGCCAAAGCCCCAGGGACTTTGACCAATTAACTTTGTTGCCGGAAACCTTTGTGAAATCTTTTACAGACGACACGGCCTCAATTACCCCTTTGCGATTCACTGAGAATACAGCCACATCGTCCGCATATGCCAGCAGCTTAACCTCTGCAGCTTGCGATTGGAAGCCACGAATTTTGTCGTTTTCTATGATATTTAAACACAATGTCTCGATGTAAATGCAGAATAGCAGAGGGCTGAGGGGACAACCCTGGCGCACCGATCGCTGCACGTTTATGGGGGCCCCCAAACTCTTATTTACAATCAATCTTGTTGTGCAGCTTCGGTACCCCATGGACACTCCCTCGCGAATGACGGACCCTACATTTACATGGTCGAATATGCAGAACAGGATTTCATCTGAGGCACAATCAAATGCTTTCTCCAGATCCAACTGAAGGATGGCTACACAACTGTTTGTGTGATCACAGCACTCAAGCACACTCCTCACTTTATGCACATTAGAAACAATGGATCGACCCTTGATCCCACACGTCTGGTGTGGTCCAACTAACTGTTGAATTACTGACTGTAGTCTACGGGCTATAATTTTCATAAAAACTTTGTAGTCTACATTCGTGAGTGCGATAGGGCGATATGTTGTAACCTGTTGTAACTTATCTGCTTCATTGTATTTAGGAATCAACACTGTGTGGGATTTGCCATAAGATGGGGGCAATACATTTATTTTGTAGGACTCGTTGTACACGGCTGTCAGTACCGGCACTATTTCATGTTTGTATGCTTTGTAGAACGCCGCGCTTATCCCGTCGCGGCCGGGAGATTTTCCCGGGTTAAATTTTTCTATGGCAAGCTCGACCTCTTACGCGGTTATTGACAGCTCCAGCCTATCTTTCTGCTCATCATCTAATCACTGTAAAGCGCCCAGAAACTTTCCTTTGAATACGTTTACTTCCACGTCTTGCTTTGTAAACAGCGTTCGATAATATTCAAGAAACGCCTGCTGGATATGACCGCTTTCTCCAGATAACGTCCCGCCCATTCGATCAGTTCAATGTGGCTTCTCTGAGCACGCGTCTTCTCAATTCCTAGTGCTCGTTTCGACGGTGTCTCCCCAGCAGCTATATCTTGCGCCTTCGTCCGCACAAGCGCACCATAATAGCGCTCTTCTTCGAACAGTTCAATCCTGTTTTTTATTTTCCTAATATCATCCATCCATTTACCAGGCTCTTCGCTTTCTTTTTCAAGTAGTCTAGCCAGCAAGGATCTTAAATCGTCCTCCTCACGCTTCTCTTCTTGTCGTATACAGCTTGACCGTTTGATTGCTGCTATCTTTGCTCTTTGCAAAGTTCCCACTGCTGCCATATTTTCATCTCCCCTCTAGACTCTATGTTGTCAATTTCTTCGCTTACTTTCCTACTAAAGATATCGCCTGTAATGAGCTTATTATTTAATTTCTACGTCTCCCATGAAAACTGATTGCCTCGATTTTTTGTCCCTATCCGGCACTCCACTAAACAATTAGAAAATGAAATCGGTACTACATTTTAACTACTGCATTTTGATATGACGTCCGTAGACACATAAATGCGATCCAGCCGCGCGTGGCTTGACCGCTGGAAATGTGTAAACTTCACACAACACGATCCTTCTAAACGTTCCGCCACGTCGTCAAGGTTGATAGTGTCTATATTTCTGAGAGAGCTTCAGTACTTCTGTCCCTAAACGCTCATGTACTGGATTTATCGCAGCCTCTCATGACGCAATTAAAGTCGCCCATGACAATCAGGGATTTCTCACAGCTGATGTACTTTTCTACGTTTTGAAAAAAGGCTACCCTCTCATCCACAACATTTGGAGCGTGCACACTAATAATGCGCCAATAATTTTTGTTGTACAGAAAATCAACACAAACACATCTGCCCGACGGACATGCCATATGCGCCTGAACCTCGAGTCCGGGTAATTTAACAAAAATGACACAGCCCGCAGACGTGCCAATTGCGTGGCTCACTACTGCAAAATACCTAGACGTGAAACGTCGCACCATGTTACCGGTCTCTTCTTTCCCATCAACTTTCGTTTCCTGCACGGCCAGGACGTCGATGTAATTGCTCAGTTAAAAGGCGGTATACCTGGCCCTGCTTCTTCTTGCTTGCCAGTCCCCTGACATTAAGTGTACCTACTTTTATCGGAGCCGCAGAAGCCATTTTCATACAGAGGAAAGAGGCCGGTAACATGGTGCTTACCTCTCGCGTCTAGGTGTCTAGCGCGTGGCTAGACGACGTCTTTGACACCGGAGCCATCCGGTGCTGGCGGCAGGCCTGACTGCGGTGGCGGTTTGTCGTGGTCTCTCCTCTCCGCCGACCCATTAGGTCGCGGCCGCAAAGTGGACCGGCGTCCTTGGCTGGTTTTTGCCGGCGGCTCCTCAACGCTGGGAGCTGTCGCCTTATCTCCCTCAGCACTGGTCTGGGTGTGGGGCCGCTTCGATGGGGCAGGAACGCCGGTGGAGCAGGCGGCGCTCTTGTCATGGTTCTGCTCAAACTGAGACGCTGGTTCTGCTTCCTTGAGTGCCAGCCCGCTTACTCCTTCAGTCGGCTCCTCCATCTGGTTTCCCGCAGGTTCTCCCGCTTCAGGTTTCCGCCCGGCATCGCTGCTGGAAGGTCCTGAAGAGTCCGTAGCGCCGGTTTTCTTTTCCTGTTCTTCAACGCCTTTTGCGGATTCCTAGGCCTCCACTACGTCCATCAGGAGCTCCGCCGTGTCGTCTTTTGACGCTGCACCCGTAGCTGCCGCGTAAGTGCGTACACAATCGTTGTCTGCGTGGCCGTACCGCCATTTCGTACAGCGGGGGACTTTGCATTCCCGGCGCACGTGACCGGTGCCGTGGCAGCGGAGGCACTGCATCGGGCGTCCAGGCGCCACGACAAGGGCCAACTCTCCGGCGACGGGTACCTGACGTGGCAGGTCGTCCACTTTCAGGCCCGGCTTCAGCTTCAGTAGGACAGTCCTTGTCGTAGAACCCTTGTCATTGACGCCTTATATCCGCCACCGCTCACGCGTGACTTCCGTCTCCTTGCCAAACGCCGCGAACGCCGTCCGGATGTCGTCGTCGTCGGCCGTGAAGCACCCAGTGAAGCCGCAGCTTTACCTGCTGGTCTTCCGGGTCGATGATAAGACAGCGGCGTTTCTTCACTTGCAGCTCCTTGAAGGCGAGCAGCTTCCTTGTTGCCTCCGCACTTCCATCTATGGGTATTAACTTTCGCGCGTACTACTCAGTTTAACTACGACGAAATCATACCAATTTTATTGTGTGTTAATATGTACTGTATGAGCCACTCGCTCATGGTTACTTTTCAGCCAGCACCTGGATACTTGCGTGCGGGTGATGCGTACCATATGCTCAGTTTTTGTATTTCTGTAAATAGGAATCAAGGGTTCGTGGCAACTAAAACAAAAAAATTGTCAGCTAATTCGCCACTGTGTTGGTATTTGCTGAACATTGAGGATACAGGTCCCATTGTGCCTTTTAGGCGCAGAAGACCAGCTTTTTTGGGGCACAACATTTAATCGTTATGACGCTGCGAGATATTGCAAGATACGGTTATACATATGTCGATTAGGATAGTCTAAGATTCGGATACATAGAAAAAAAATTCTCAAGCATTTCCCTGCGCTCGCACAGAGCAGTAAAACCCGCCACAGAAAACCAATGAGCGACTTTAAATAATTGTCAGGGCACTAGAATATTGTCAGATACCTTTGGAAACACTGATAAATTTTTTTGTACTCTTCCAATGAACATCGAATTTCTTGTCCGGATCTTGTGTTGGTGAAAATAGTGAAAAACCACTAGCCTCCTGAGGGAGGTTCTGCGGATGTATTGGTTGTCATGGTGCCGTTTTACAATATGTGCTCAAATTGCGTTCTAAACTATTCCAGAGAATTTCTCGGTATGATTGAACTGCTTTGCCTCGAGAGATAAAATACGTTTTCTAGATATCTTATCAGCTTTTGTCCATCGGCATTTCTCGCCATCACTACCGGTTGTGTATATTCTCCACCTAGCGGTTTTCTCCTTGTAGCCTTAATTCCCCAACGGCCGTAGCTCGCAGTTGCAACGGCTGACAATATCTTTATTCCAAGTGGTCATTGAATAAACTACTACTGTTCCACGTTCAGAAACCTTTAGGAGCCATTGCATTTTGCTGTTTACCGTAGTTATCCAAAAACAGGTAACGGTTTATTCTCATCACATAATACAACCAAAGCTGCCAAGTTTCGCCGTGCAGGGGTTCCGCCGGGGTGGTGCAGTGTAGTTTATACACTTGTTCAACAAAATAATCACATACAGATCGTGCATCGACATCACAGTGTCTATAAGCCATCCTACTCCTCCAAATACTGTGAAGGCCCAATAGCATGATGAGGTCATACTGAAAATAATCATTAACAGTTGTCAAGTACCGAATTCCACGTGGCGTCAATGGCAGATCTTTTATAAGTGTCCTTTGTAACACATCCCAGTAAAACACCACATCCCAACAATCCAGGAACAAGAAATTTTGAAGCAGCAAGACGCTGCGGAGGAGGTCTTGAGTCTGATGGGCGAACTTGTGGTAATGAAAGTCCACTAGACACAGTTGTCAGCCAAGGGGCATGGCAACCACGATCTTTTACTGATGTATTTGTACCAATTCATGCAATAAAGAAAAAAAAAAGCCGGGGTGGTACAGTGTAAGACGCCCGACTTCTGTCCGGAGTTCCCGGGTTCGAACCCAACCACGGCGGCGGCGTTTCGATGGAGGGGAAACGAAGAGGCGTCCGTGTGCTGTGCGATGTCAGCGCACGTTAAAGATCCCCAGGTGGTCGCAATTGCTCCGTAGCCCTCCACTACAGCTCCCCTTTCTCTTTCCACTTACACTCCCACCTTCATCCCTTCCCTTACGGCGCGGTTCAAGTGTCCACAGAGCAAGTGTGACAGATACAGCGCTTTTCCCTTCCTGTGAACCAATTATTACTATTAGCGGTTTTGCTAATCTATTCGGAAGCAGCGGATGCTAAATTAGCCGAAGTGACAGCTGGTCCAATAGCCTCTGTGAAACATAGGTGTTATTCCCCGAGATCCAGTAACTGGGTGTCACAACCTACTGGTGAAGAACCGTTCCACAGCTTTCTTTTATATTAAATTTCAGATCTGCGGCCTTTTATTTTTCATTAGGTTTCAGGCCAGCACACCACAGAAAAAATTTGCTGGGTGAGCGTACCTGCCTATACCTGGATCTTCAGGGCGGCGATCGCGTACTTGCTCCGGCTGCAGTGTGATGGCATGGGGGCAAGGACAACTTGCATAAGATCACCGCGACAACCAGGTTTCTGTGCTTTCTTATCTGATTACTTGACTTAGAGCTTAGGTCAACTCCAGGATAATGAGGTTATGCGAACATCCTCAGTACGCATAACCTGAACGAGTAAACGAGGTCAACTTGGCTGTTCATACTTTTCGCACTAAGAACCAAGGATGAACTTTTAACGCATGCTGTGCGCTTCGGGGTAACGCGCAAGTTATCCGATGTGTTCCATTCTTGTATGTGTGTGTGTGTCGGTGCATTGTCGGGTGCGCTCGAACTCAGCCTCTTCACATTCTTAAAGAAGGTGAACTGTAAAAGTGACTGATTGGTATTGAAGATCCAGAGTCGGCGAGAGGTAGATGATGGCTTCGCAGTAAGAAGGACAAATGAACAAGGGTTGAGGGGGAGCTTCCGTTCGAAATTCAAGCCAACGTTTCGACAAGGGGACTTGTTTCCGTCTGAGCCTAGAAGAAAAGTCCCCTTATCGAAACGTTGGCTCGGCTTATTAACTGATGAGGCTCCTCCTCAACCCTTCTTGAGTTCTTTCATGGTGTTTACTGACTTGCGCTAGGAACTGCAGGATAAAAGTAGCTGATAAACTGGAAAAATAAATGGATCGTGTTTTCTTTTTCAGAAGGAATACCGTGGGGAACGATACCTTTTCTGGCACACTGCAGAAAAGAAGGCTGATTTTGTTAAATAATGAGACGTGTCCAACCGAAGTTTTACCTAAACTGTTGCGTAAAATACCTTTTTTATGCATTTTCAGGGAGACCGCAGACGATAGTAAAACAATCCCAGTTTTAAAGATGATAATTATATGTTAAATTTATTTTGTTATTGATGTTAAAATTTGGACATTATTAATTCCTTGTGAATGTTACTGAAGAATCAAAAAGTGCTATTCCAAAATTTATTTCGCGAAAGGCTGAAACGCATTCTTATCGCAGTGAAAATGTGGCAACATAAAAAACCAACATATCTTTGCAACGTGCACTCATGTGCTTCATCAAACATAAATTCTGTACTATATTTCTGTCACACAGATGCATCAATTTTTCGCGTTCGTACGTCATACGCACCAAATAGACAAGACAAAGACTGGATTCTGAAGAACTCTTAGAAACGTTGCTTCAAAGTTCACGTGAAGCAGTTGGTGTCTAAGGTAAGCTATATGGACATTTCCAATTGGGAGCAAAATTAATTTAGTTTTGTGTATTATCAAGGAAACGTATAGATATATAACATTATAAAATTATGCAAAAACGCTTCATCCCGAAAAATGGTGACAAAGGAAAGTACGACAGATAAGTGTCAGCGTTTACGGCGGCTAAAAATTGCTAATACTGAGCAAAACCGTCGTCCAAAAGAGTACCGCTCGTCAAATGCATTCACTTCTGGTGAACATGGCGCTGCTCGCCTTGCACTCGAACGTGCGGGCGAAGAAATGGAACAGTTTCAGAGGGTCGTTGCATTTGTACTTCCCGTCAGCCACACCGCATTGTGCCAAGCACCAGAAGATGAACAGCAACTGCTTCCCAGACAGTGACTCGAAACCATCGAGCCTGGGCTCTTCGCCGCCTTCCGTGGCACGCAGAAAAGCTCTGAGTACCGCGTCCAGTGACATGGCCTTCTCGGCGAGTTGGCGGATGGGGATGTGGGACCACTTTAGCGACGCAGGCAACGCCACCTTGACAGGGGTCTCTGCGCTCAGCACGCACAGCGCTTCGGAGCCGAGCGCGGCCTGCGTATCCGTGTCGGCATCACGAAGCCTCTGGAAGACGAGGGCAGCAGTGGCGTCGCCTATCTCGGCTCCTAGCGCACCGTACTTGACGGACAGTGGCGCCTGGGAGCTGTAAAACGGCGCCTCCAGTGCGACCGGCAGAAGCTCGAAGCCCTCGTCCTTTGTCAGGTAGTGGAAACGCACTGTGCTGTTCCAGCGGAAGCCTGCCATGCGCGTATTGGCTGACGTCATGCGCCTTGCAGTCGCGGCTCTCATGGCGTTCTTCAAGAAGTGGGGGCCCATGTCCGGAAAGTAATCGAAAAGCGCGTTCAACGGTTCCTCTTTGGCTTCGTTCACGAAGCTCATGGGGGCCCCGGAAGCGCTCGGCGATGATATTTTTTGTTCCAGAGATAGCACACTCTTTACAATAAAATTTCTCCATGCCACCGAGGCAGGGAACCCTTCTGTAAAAGATGTGTGCACATTTCTCGTCAGTACATTCACATCCCCCACGTCTTCTGCCGACACTTCTTCCCTGATGTAGTTTGCGTGAAAGGCCAGTCCCATGAACTCTTGTGCAATCACCGCGCAGAGCAGCGAGTGGCCGTCAGAACCGTCGCTGTGCATTGGGTAATAGAAGCGGACTATCTCGGGCTTGGTAAGCAGTGACCACGCTTGAGCAGCGACCCAGCCCACGTAGTAAGCCATTAGAGGCTCGCCCACCTTACTGCAAACTTCGAAGAAGGTTTGGAAGAAGTTCACGTTGTCGATGGTGAACGAGTAAGACATTGTATCGCCGAGGTCCTCAGATTTGTAGTTTTCACGAAGGACGTCTTCCCATGTAGACCTGGACAGCGAAAACGACCAGCAATATCGTGAGACAGAATTGCTTCCTTAAATGCTGCGACGCACAGATGCTGACAAGATTCTAGGATGTGCAGAAAAAAATGTTCACATGGTGAAAGCACAGCGGCATCCTGTAATTTACGCTCGTAAAACGTCCTGTATGAAGCTGTTTTGCCACAGAACTTGTACAAATCAGATAGTCACATGTCAATGTGTGAAATAACTAAGCAGTGAAAGTCATCATTTAGAGCCTAAAGTTCTGATTCGTTTTTCCATCAACAAGGTGCTTTACTGGGAGGAGACGAAATTTGAGCTTATCGGTATATGCCTATATTGCATCTAATGCCCAAAAGTGATACCGGCTACGAGGGCGTACCTCACTGGAGGGTTCAGTAATATTCACCATTTCAGACTCAATTCCACTGCAGCAAAACAGATAATATAGTGAATAAAAGCTACAAACAATAGTAACTGTAGAGAGAAGTTTCAGGCTTCTTTCTGCAAAGGTTCTGTGCAGGCTAGTTGGTGACACCATTCTCTGTACTGCTGGCTCCCAGTATTTATTCTCCGTGCTAGAAATAAACGGCCAGTTGGTAGTGTGCGACTAGCGGGAGGGGGGGGGGGGGGGGCTTTTTTAGTGTTCTCTATTGCGCATGCGATGACCAATGCACGCGAACAACTCATCAAATAGAAAGGTACACTTGCAAATACCTCGAGAGCAATTACAAAAACTTCAGATGCATGCTGCTAGGTCACACACTTAGATTTTGGTAATTTGCAATATAATAGAGGAATAACTCGCACATTATGACCAGCAGCTTACGGTATGGATCAAGAGAAAAGTGTATAACAGTTGCATCTTACCGGTTCTCTCCTATGCATGGGGCTGACACGCGGAGGCTAACAAAAAGGGTTCTACTTAAGTTGAGGACAACGCAGAGGGCAATGGAACGGAAAATGATAGTTGCAACGTTAAGAGATGGGGAGAGTGCAGAGTGGGTCAGAAAAATTACTCGAGTTACTGAGCCAAAATTAAGAAGACGTGGGCATATGCAGGACACGTAGTGCAAAGAGAGGGTAAGGAATAGTCTGCATGAGTAACCAATTGGATTCCAAGGAAAGGAAAGCGTAGCAGGGGGCAGCAGAAGATTAAGTGGATGGAGAGGTTAAGAAGTTTGCAGGGGTCAGGTGGATGCAGCTAGCACACGACTGAGTTATTTGGAGAAAAATGGGAGAGGCCTTGGTCCTAGAGTGGGTATATGCAGGCTGATGATGGGGACGACGACTATGATGATGAAGGGAGTAACTGCTCATCGCTGCGCTAGGATGGATGTGTCAATGGGTGAAATAGGATTCGCGTCAGGCACGTTCCCACCTATGCTTCCGACATTTTCGAATTTATTGTGTCCCTAATGGGCACGTCTGATTATCATTGCATATTCGTTTAAAGTAAACTGATTAATTTATGAGCGAAATTTTTCATTCGTGGCAACATCACGGCTTATTTTAAGGATTGCAGAAGGAATCTGCATGTCCGCAATAGTCTGCCGACCATCCTGTCTCAATCGCCATTATTTCTTACATATAATTGGCGTTCTTTAGCCTGAGATGCCCTTGCGCCATTAAAACCCACCATCATCACTTCTTACCTAGAAGCTTTACGGTGTAATGAAAGGCCCACTATAAAAGAGTTAAATGAGCAAGCTCTGTTCTTCACCTTTCCTGCTTCCGAACGGATGGATGAATTTTAGGAGCGTCCCCTTTGAAACAGGGTGATGATAGGCATCATCATGCTCAACCTTTCTTTTTTGCCTTTTTTTAGCTTAGATAATCGGTAATTTGAATGACTTTCCTTTTAGTCGCAGGTTATCTTCAAATATCCGTGTTTAATTTCGATTCAGCTTCCACATGTCCCCTCTCTGCATTTATCCATCAATCTTCCATGCGTCTCTTGCTTACTTCTACCGCCGATTCTTTCACGCTTCCCTGTTACCTCTAAGCCCCAGGGCCTCGGTTAGAGTGACTATGTAATCATCGAAATCTGGATGGATACTGCCACACTCCAGTATAATATGTTCAATTGTTTATGGGCATCTACTGCACATAGCACGAGCTTCATCTTCTTGATTAGACTTCCTTCTTTAGCTTCAGGTTCTAAGACATCCTGATCTAGCTTCAAAAAGAAGGCTGCTGCCTCTTGAGTTGTCATAGAAGGTTGCCTTTTTATCCTAGTTTTCCATTTCCTATGTCTAGGGTCGGCTTCTTTTCCACTGAATTGCTCGTTTTTATCCTCTGCGTTCTTTACCTGTCGTTAATTGTTCTTTAGTTCTCCACCCTGGTTTCCTACATACTTACTGGTTAGTTTTCTGGCCCTTTTCCGCCACTGAGAGTCAAGTCCCCTCGGTATAATTATTTTGAATATTTTAGCTGCCCACCTATTGTCGTCCATTTTTCTTAGGCGTTCTTCGTACAATTTCGTGCTCCGAGTTTCTCGTGCCTCAAAAGACGCCCCGCCCATGTCTGCCTGTACTGCTTCGTTTGTAGTTAAGCCCTGTGCTCACCTTCCCACAGATCTTGATTTATTTTTAACCTCGACTGCACTTCTGCCCTGCGTTCCCGAAGGTAAGTCATGGTACCATTACTTCTTTCCAAATACTTCTAAGTACAATTCATATCTGTTGTATCCCCATAATGAGCTGTGCTTCATTATTGCGGCATTCCTTGGCCCCTTCACCCTGGTGAACTTTTCTTGTCTTTTCATGCATACCTGTCCTTCGTTTATCCATACCCTGAGGTACTTATATTCTCTCAGTATTGTCAGCTTTTGATCATTGAAATCGTTGAATACCATCAGACCCGACTTAAGTGCGCCGAAGATAAAGTCGACTGAATATCTATCATATTCACATAACCAACAATTGTAAATCGTCCTGGCTACTGGCTAATAGAACAATGTCGTCCGCGCACAATAATTCTTGAAGCTTTTGTTCGACATCTGTTGCACCTATAGCTTATATGAGAGATTAAAACCAAGTTTGCTTTCTCACAGACACGTTTCCATATTCTTCATATAAATCATGAACAACCGCGGTGACAGCGGACATCATTGCCTTAGTCCCTTGCATACCTCGACAGTAGATGTACTTCTTAACCCCTCTCATGCATTCTCAACTTTATTAACTCTGTATATTTCTTTTCGTAATTCAAATAATTCTTTAGCGATGCCTTCAGATTTCACTGTGTTCCCCAGAAGTTCCCCATTTACGCTGTCGTATGCACCGCCTATGTCCAGAAAGGCTTAATATAGCGCTATGCGTTTCCACCTGACTGTTCTTATGCGTTGGGTTATTCGAAAATGCTATCATCTAGACGCCTACCACTCCTGAACTCGTTATGCAGTTCGCCCAGTACGTTATTACTTTCTTTCCATGGCTGCATTTTATTTTCATTGCCAGGCTGTATGTGAATGACGCTACCGTGATCGGTCTAAATGATTTATTGTTATTCGTACCTCCGTTTACTTTATATATTAAATTCATCCTATTCAGTCACCAGCTGTTCGGAATTTCTTTATTTGAAGGAGTGTTTCCAATGCCTTTAACAACGTGTCCTCGATTCCTGTACCACGCCACTAATTAGCTTGATTGTTGCATACCTATGAGAAAAAGTGTAGAGACCACTGGAACCGCTACGATAGCTTTTTTTTTTCTGTATAAAAATGCGCCAGGCAAAATCTCTTAGATAAGATGACAAGTAATTTTAGGAAGGCGCCTTATGGCTCACACCGCTGCGCGAATCGCAGTCGTCACTGGCAAATACTTGTGAATAAGGCGCGCCTAGCCGAGAAAGTAAACCATTCAAGGGCGATTCAGCTTGATTATTCCGAATGCGAATTAAACAGGCTAACGCTTCGGCTTCGGTTTCAGTTTCCGTTCAAAGTTCATTTTTCAAGGCCAAACACGCTTCTTACATACATTTTTGAAGTGCTGTGTGGCGGCCTTCGTGGAAGCATATTATAATATTTCGGGGCCGCTTGACGCTTCTTAAGAGAGAAGTGTGACCCGGATGCATGTTTGGGTTCACTGCGCATAGAAACGAGTTGTTGAATACGTCGACACGCAGGGCACTGCGCGACAAACGGGCAGTTAAAAGAGCGAGCAGTTCGGCTACGGAGATGACAAAGTGGTTTAATTAGCTAGCGAAGCAAGTATGTTCGCGCCGCTGCGGCTTACAAACCTACTCGGAGCCAGAAAGTGGTTTATTTTAGTATATTTTAGCCCTAGCTATACAGTCTGCCAACTGCCGCCTGTCAGAGGGCAAGGGCTGGACAAACATAGGCTAAATTAGCGATTGCGTGTTGAAACATTCCTGCAAAATACCTCCTGCTACCTGCCAATTAGCTCCAGAAGTACCGGACAATGATCCTTATAACTCCCTGCGTAGTACCACGTGTCAAATATATATATATATATATATATATATATATATATATATATATATATATATATATATATATATATATATATATATATATATATATATATATATATATATATATATATATATATATACATATATATATATATATAATGCCACACCGCTGACCATCTTCTGGCGCCACCAAGTGGCCGAATGGCTTGGCACGTGGCTAAGCGTCATCCTCGTCTCTCTCGAGTTTTCGCTTGATTAAAAAGGGCCAGCTCGGTTGTTGTGCTGCTTGCTACGTGTGTTGGTGACATTTGGTGGAGGTGCGGGGTAAGATCCCAGGTACGTTGTCCCCGAAGACGTCAGTGACGCTGCTCATCAACGCGTGGACGCGACTCCTATCCATAAAGCCAGCCGTCGCCTGCGAGGCCTACAACCTGAGTTTGAACCGCTCTCCACCCCGCTACGAACCATGACATCCACGACGAGCAGCCAGACAAGCCAGCCTTCTAGCAACGCCCCACCGTTCGTCCTTCTCGCACCGCGATCACCGCCATCATTTCATGGTGACCGGTTAGAGGATGTGGAAGACTGGTTGGCCAGTTTTGACCGTGTGGCGGCATTTAACCAATGGGACGACGAGCGGAAGCTAATGAATGTGTACTTCGCGCTGCAAGACTCGGCCAAGACGTGGTTCGAGAACCACGAGGCATCCTTTGTCAACTGGGCAGCCTTTCGCCGTGAGTTACAACATTCAGCTCGAGTGCACGCAAAGAAAATGCAGAGATTGCAATTCGTTCAAGGTCTCAACAGTCAAATGAGAGTGTGGCCATGTTTGTCTAGGACATGATGCGGCTTTTCAATCGGGCCGACCCTACCATGCCTGAGGCAACGGAGGTACGGCACCTCATGCGCGGGGTGAAGGAGCAGTTGTTCGCTGGCCTCATTCGCGACCCCCCAAGAACTGTCGCAGATTTCGCGAGAGAAGCTACCAGCATGGAACGTTCCCTGCAGGAACGGAGTACCCAATACGGCCGCCAGGCAAGCGTAGCGGCCACACCCTGCTGCGCGTCCGTGCCAGCAGCCAGCGACGAGGCATTGCGGGAGCTTGTGAGGAGCATTGTCCGCGAAGAGCTAAAAAACCTCCACTTGAATGCTCCCGCCCCGCCGGGGTGGCGCAGTGGTAAGACGCCCGACTACTGTGCCGGAGTTCCCGGGTTCGAACCCGACCTCGGCGGCTGCGTTTCGATGGAGGCGAAACGAAGTGGCGTCCGTGTGCTGTGCGATGTCAGCGCACGTTAAAGATCCCCAGGTGGTCGAAATTACTCCGTAGCCCTCCACTACGGCTCCCCTTTCTCTCTTTCCACTTTCACTCCCACCTTCCTCCCTTCCCTTACGGCGCGGTTCGGGTGTCCACAGAGCAAGTGTGACAGTTACCGCGCCTTTCCCTTCCTGTGAACCAATTTAATTTAATGCTCCCTCTGCAAATAATTATTCTACCGTGGACGTCATCCGTGATGAAATTCGGCGAGCGGTGCAGCCACCACCACCACCAGCACCACAACCGGAGCCATGCATCATGACTTATAGTGATGTCTTACGTCGACCTGCTCCCGAGCCAAATCCATTCCGTCCCGCTGTCGGACCACCGCCTCGCTACATGCGCCCCGTCGAGCAGCAACAAGATCTGCGCCCCGTCGAGCCACAGCAATACCAGCGTCCCGCTATCAGCAAGGCGCACTTGTGGCGCACGCCCAACAGACGACCGCTCTGTTATCACTGCGGCGAACCTGGTCACATTCTTCGCAATTGCCCATACCGGAGAATAGGCTTGAGAGGATTTTCACCAAACGCGCCTCGACCCCGCTATGGCGAAAGACCACAGGAGATTGAGGAGTACCTGGCTGCTAACGAGATGCAGCCAACGTCACCACAACGGCGGTCGCGATCGACATCTCCGAAGCGTTTTGCTTCGCCCACTCGGTACTCTTCCTCTGGACAATTCAGAGGCACGTCCTCTCACCGGGAAAACTAAACACGGCGACCTCCGGAGGTGGGGCCGCCGCTACGCTTCAGATTAAACAGCCTCCACCCGACGATTTGACGCGACGGCCCGAGCGGCGACGACCCGATCCGATGAACTTACCGACGTGCTGCGAACGCATTGTGTCCGGGGAAATTTTTGTAACCGCCGACAGTTGTGATGTGACCGCACTTGTGGATACCGGCGCCGATTTCTCCGTCATGAGCAGCCAGCTAGCCACGGCACTCCGTAAGGTTCTGACGCCTTGGTCTGGGCCAATGATGCGTACCGCCGGTGGTCATGTAATGACGCCGATTGGCATGTGCACTTGCCGCATAGTGATCTGCGGTTTTACTTTCACTGGCACATTTGCCGTATTACAAGAGTGCTGCAAAGATCTGATTCTCGGCATGGATTTTCTTCAAGAGTATGGTGCGGTTATAGACCTTCGGGAGCAGCTCATGGTATCGTTTTCAACGAAGCGAGCCGTTGATAGCAACACGGACTTCCGGAAAACGATGTTGCGTGTCTGTGACGACCACATAACGATCCCTCGGCGTGCGAGCAAGTTCGTCACAGCTGCAGTCGAATGTGATCATAGCACCGGCACGAGTGGCATTGCTGAAGCTAACATGTCGCTGCTTCTAACTCGACAAGTTTGTGTAGTTCGGCGCCTTGTCGAACTTGTCCGTGGCCAAGCCAACGTGCTAGTGACAAACTTGACATGTGAACCCCAACATTTGACGGCGAACACGGCGGTTGCTTATTTTGAAGAACTTGGAGAATGTACAGGCCAGTACGCTTTAACCAACACGTCGGACCCCGACAATGCGACGCCTACAGCCATTCAGACTGATGTGAACCCGCACCTCTCGCCCAGTGAGAAACGCTGCATAGAGAATCTTGTCAGTTCGTTCCGAGATTGATTTGCATCAACCTCCAAGGTCCGACAGACGCCACTAACGAAGCACCGAATTATAGTTGCCGATGACCAACGTCCACTATGTCAGCGTCCTTACCGGGTGTCTTCAAAAGAACGTGATGCCATCCGCCGCCAAGTAACAGAAATGCTCCAGGACGACGTTATCCAACTGTCGACGAGCCCCTGGTCTTCGCCTGTTGTCCTCGTCGCAAAGAAGGATGGAACCTTGAGGTTTTGCGTGGATTACAGGCGCCTCAACAACGTCACGAAAAAGGATGTGTACCCCCTGCCACGCATAGACGATTCCCTCGATCGCCTTCGCCATGCCACTTACTTTTCGTCCCTTGACCTCCGCAGTGGATATTGGCAAATAGAGGTTGACGAGCGAGACCGTGAGAAGACCGCTTTTATTACGCCAGACGGTTTGTATGAATTTAAAGTGCTCCCGTTTGGCCTGTGTTCGGCCCCTGCCACATTTCAGCGAATGATGGACACTGTACTCTCTGGTCTGAAGTGGCAGTCATGCCTCGTATATTTCGACGACGTTGTGATTTTCTCGGACACATTCGACGAGCACCTGAAACGTTTGCGCGCTGTCTTTGAGGCCATCCGATCTGCCGGTCTCTCTCTAAAACCCGAAAAATGCCACTTTGCTTTTAACGAGCTGAAATTTCTCGGCCACATTGTCAGCGCTCGAGGTGTTAGCCCAGATCCAGAGAAGACGGCCGCTGTCTCTTCATTCCCCAAACCAGCGGATAAACGAAGCTTGCGTTGATTTCTCGGCCTCTGCGCGTACTATTGTCGCTTTGTTAACAATTTCTCCAAGATCGCTGAGCCTCTGACCCGCCTGACAAAAGACGCCGAGCCGTTCTTTTGGGGCCCCGACCAGGAAAACGCTTTCACGGAACTCAAGTCCCGTCTCCAATGTACGCCAATACTTGGCCACTTCGACGAAGAGGCAGACACGGAACTGCACACGGATGCTAGTAACGTTGGCCTCGGTGCGGTCCTTGTTCAGTGGCAGGACGGTGCAGAACGTGTCAGTGCTTACGCCAGTCGCACTTTGTCCCGTTCCGACGTTAATTATTCAACTACCGAAAAGGAGTGCCTCGCTGTTGTGTGGGCAGTCATGAAATTTCATCCGTATTTGTACGGTCGTCCGTTTCGTGTCGTGAGCGACCATCACTCTCTGTGTTGGCTGGCAAACCTGAAAGATCCATCGGGTCGGCTTGCTCTATGGAGCCTTCGGTTGCAAGAATTTGACGTTACAATCGTGCACAAGTCCGCCAAGAAACACAGTGATGCTGACTGTCTGTCCCGCGCCCCTACTCCCTGCCACGCGGACGGCTCCGACGACGATTCCGTTTTCCTTGGTGTTATCGCGACGTCCACCTTATCCCGAAAGCAGCAGGCTGACTCTGAACTTTTACCCTTCATTGAATACCTCGAAGGAACCGTGTCATCTCCTCCTCAGCTCTTCAGGCGCGGACTGTCGTCATTTTGCCTGCGTGATGGTGTGCTCGACAAGAAGAACTACGGTCCAACAGAAACTTCTTATCTGCTTGTAGTACCCACAACGCTACATGACGAAGTTCTTCGTGCATGCCACGATGACCTTTCTTCCGGCCATCTCGGGTTTTCTCGCACATTGGCACGGATACGCCGAAAGTACTACTGGCCCAGGCTAGCTGCCATTGTGCACCGCTACGTCCGTACCTGCCGTGAGTGCCAGCGGCGGAAAACACCACCCATTAAACCAGCTGGGCTCTTACAGCCTATCGATCCCCCGAAATTCCCATTTCAACAGGTCGGCATGGACTTACTGGTCCCATTTCCGAAGTCCTCCATGGGTAACAGGTATATAGCGGTTGCCACTGACTACCTTAGCCGCTACTGTGAGACCAAGGCCATTCCACGTGGTACCGCAGATGAAGTTGCGCATTTCTTCATTCACAGCATTGTGCTCCGTCATAGTCCGCCAACAGTCGTCTTAACTGACAGAAGAACCTCGTTTACGTCGGCACTCACGAGTGAGGTACTTCGACTCAGTGGCACCACCCACCGCAAGACAACAGCCTATCATCCTCAAACTAACGGACTGACTGAGCGGCTTAACAATACAATTGCCGATATGATTTCTATGTATGTAGACGATGATCATGGGAACTGGGACCGGATTCTGCCGTACATCACGTTCGCATACAACACTGCACTCCAGGAAACAACACGCTTCACTCCATTTCATTTGGTTCATGGACGCGAACCCTTGACTCTGCTGGATGCCATGCTTCTTCCAGATTCTGCTCCCTCCACTGTCGTGGGGGCTGACCAATTTATTCGTGACGCAGAAGCTGCACGCCAGCTTGCCCGACAGCGAATTCGGCACCAACAAGTACACCACACCCAGCGCTACAACCTGCGACACCGAGAGGTGATTTACACGCCCGGCGACCAAGTCTGGGTATGGAGCCCAATACGGTTGCGAGGGCGCTCTGAAAAGCTTCTGCGGCGATACTTTGGACCTTACGAGGTGCTCCGCCGCCTCAGCGCGGTGAACTGCGAGGTGCTACCACAAGGCACTGTACGCTCCTCTCGGCAGCCGAAATCTGAAATAGTTCACGTTGCAAGAATAAAGCCCTATTACAATCGGTAAACCAATTCAGGATCCAAACCAGAGCCAGAGACTTTCCCGTATTACTTGCCCCGCTTTTCGACTATTCCCCTACGCTTGCGGCATCGGATCGATGCCCCTTGGAAGGGGGGCAATGCCACACCGCTGACCATCTTCTGGCGCCACCAAGTGGCCGAATGGCTTTGCACGTGGCTAAGCGTCATCCTCGTCTCTCTCGAGTTTTCGCTTGATTAAAAAGGGCCAGCTCGGTTGTTGTGCTGCTTGCTACGTGTGTTGGTGACTATATATATATATATATATATATATATATATATATATATATATATATATAAGCCTCGCCAACTGTTGGCTTCTTTCCTTCATGTATTATAACGAGCACCCTCATTTCCCCTTAATTGATCTGTCTGTATATATATATAGGATGCGAGAACATTTAACATACTAGGCCGCTTTAAAAATTATAGAGCGCAGTGTACGCTCCGTTTAAAGAAACATTTATTGGACTCGACGTTTCGACCAGAAGCTGGCCTTCATCAGGACTCCTGATGAAGGCCAGCTTCTGGTCGAAACGTCGAGTCCAATAAATGTTTCTTTAAACGGAGCGTACACTGCGCTCTCTCTCTCTCTCTCTCTCTCTCTCTCTCTCTATATATATATATATATATATATATATATATATATATATATATATATATATATATATATATATATATATATATATTCATGGGGACTGGATAAAGATCGGCGAATGCGGCCTCCAACTACCTGCATTCTGCAAACTGCGTACCACCTGCCAAGGGGACCGTACAAATATTGGCGAATGCGGGCTCTAACTGCCTGCATTCTACCACCGACCAAGCACCTGCCACGGGGACCGGATAAATATCAGCGAATTCGGGTTCTAACTGCCTGCATATTGCCACCTGCCAACTACCTGCCACGAAGACTGGACAAAAATCGGCGAATGAGGGTCCTGACTGCCTGTATACTGCCACCTGCCAACTACCTGCCACAGGGACCGGTCAAAGATCGTCGAAAGCGGGCTCTAACTGCTTGCACACCGGTATCTGCCAACTACTTGCCGCAGAGACCAAAGCTCGGCAAATGCGGGCTCTAATAATGCCACTAGTACTGATAAATGTGTTCAATGAGCAGAGCAAATGGTTTTTGGGTATTCTCACGAAGTATAACTGATTGGGCTGGAGCGAGCGATTTATTAAAAAAATGTTAAAACCGTATTTTTGAGCTTCATCACCGTGTAATGGTGGTTTCAAGGCGAAATGCTTATTAGCCCTAGTAGATGAATTTTCATCACCCCTTGAGGCCGAAAGATGGTCCCAGAAAGTGGCTTTGAAACATCGTGAGTGTTTAAAGCCATATTTTTTAAAGTTTAGCTATTCGAATAATACCAGTGGGTATTTTGCGTGCCGCCTATCATCATACTTTGATTTTATTCCTCAAGAACGCTGAGCTTTTTAATATTCACTTTAGCTGGGGCGCTCAGAGGTCGTGGGCTTGGATCACACCGATGGCATGTGTCTTTTCGACTTTCTTCTCAGTTACCTTCACGTCTAAGCAATTCTTCACATCCCACTATCAGCATGTGGTTTTTAGAGCGGCAGCTCTACTGTATTCATTTCACAACTTCGTATTATTCCTGCATCGACCACCTGTTGTAGGCCGTCATTGCACCCGCCACCGCTTCGGTGGTGGACGACTGCTGTTGTTGCGGCGTGCGTCTTTCTCTCCCTCTTCCTTTTATTTCATCTCTATTTTCTCTTCTGTCTGGAGATGAAATAAAAGGAAGAGGCTCTTCTGTCTGCTTCCTATAAATAAATAAAAAAAATCTCTTCTGTCTGCACGAGGCAGCGGAGGTGGTTCAGCTACAGAGCTAGTAGCAGGCCCGTGCATTTTCATTTCCTTCTTACTACAGCCACAACAACAACAACGAGACCAGACGTATATAAGGTGGCGCCACAAACTTAACAAAGTATGCATACCACTTGAGGTCGAATATACCAAAAGCGTGGAAAAACATTTGCGAATTAGCAATTCCGCAGCTGGGTTTGTAGCCCCCACCAGAACGAACAGATCAGCTTCCCTGGCCAAGGCACAGAAGCACTGAGCCATCGCCGCAGCCGATCACGCGCTCCACTAAAATTTCGACACGCTCTCGCGCTGTGCAGCCAACATTACCGTCTTCGAGAAGTTTCGTTTGCGTCGCTTATCATCCACCAAGCGGCGTGACAACATCGACCAACACGCCATGAACGTCGAAGTGAAAAATTATTTTCGGAACATTTTACGGTCTACTCTGTGCTACGACTAGCTTACTGCAGGAATGGATGCTTGTTGGCCCATGTTTGTTTTCATAAAGTACAGATTTTAAGAAAACTCAATTTTAATGACGCGTGTGCTTTGTGCTGTCATGGGCAGAAGAGTGAGTAGCGGCATGGGGTAACTGCAGTAACACAAATAATCTGTCTGGTTACGTCGAAGTGTCGTGCAATGTTGTAATCAATGAATGATGCACTTCTGGTAGTGGCTTGAAGTGGTTTATAACAAATGTGACCCCAACTAGTTCGCGCATGAAAATTGGCATCCACTTTGTATTTTTAGCGTCGGCGGTATGTAAAAACATAACAAAGGATGAAAGGAGCGTCAGCTGCCTGCGCAGTACGTTTTTGCACACTGCCTGTCGAGGGCGCTCGCCCGCACCTTGCGAAGGCGTTCTCGCTGACCGTCGACATCCGAAGTAGACATTCGGTCGCTGCTCCTGAAGGCGTTCTTGTCGGCGTTCTTGTCGGCGTTCTTGTCGGCGTTCTTGTCGGCGTTGCTGTTTGAGGGTTTAAAGCTTCTGCTTCTCCTCTTCTGTCCTCAAAGCTTGAGCCTCTCGCTTAACTAAGGCGATCGAATCGGCGATCGGCAGCAGCACTCATGAAACGTTGCGCCAAAGACGGCTCCAGTATGTCAGGTCATTGCAGGTGGCAGTTGATTAGTGGGATGTTCGAAAGGAGAAATTGGTCGTTGAAGCACAGGCCGAGTATGGGGCCACTTTTTGGACACGTGAAACTATCTGGTGCAATTATTGCAATTGAACGTAAAACGCGGTGCACAGTGCGTGCACGTGGAGGCCCAACTTGTCTAATAATTTGCCAGCTATCGCGCTAGAACCTGTTCTAAACTAACAACTTTGCGTCTTCGCAATATCGTTATGGTGCCTATTTTAGGCATTATAATGTCGTCCTTGGATGCAGTAAATAAAAAGTATTGTTCACAGTGCGGATCCCTCCATCTGACGTTATGACGTTATTCTAATGTCACTACAGTATACCACATGATCAATTCAAAAATCACAGTGGCTTAGCTGTAGTTAAGCCTAGGAGATGGAGAAAGCAAGACAGGCGAAGTGTCTCCAATGGAAGACGGCAGCACCTGTTAGGGTGCCTCGATGCTCGCGCCCTCAGAGCGGCAGAGGGGCGCGCGAGCATCGCGGCACCCTACCACCTGTTAGACCACAGCACACCTAGTGGGAGAAGCGCGAAACGCCCGGAGTGGCTACGAGTCACGCTACACTGAAGAGCCGACTTGGTAGCTCATCTTCTCCTCGCTTATGACGTCACACTATGAATGGATGGATGGAATATAGGAGCGTCCCCTTTGAAACGGGTGGTAGCAGTTGCTATCACGCTCATTGCTTTCTCCCTACATCTTAACTATTATTTTAAATTGGTCAAGTATACCATCATTCTATTTATTGAAGTTTTCTTTCTACATCACTAACATTGTCACTTTTCTGCTTTTAGGCCTCCAATCTTCCAATCGTTTTCTGCTAGCTTCCACCGCAGGTTCATTCACCCGGCCACTGTTATCTCTAAACCCCAGAGCTTCATGAACAGTGACTGCGCCTGCATCGACTTCCGGAAGGATATCGTTACATTCGAGCATAATATGATTAATTGTTTCTGTGGATTTACCACATACTGAACAAGTTTCATCTTCCTTGTTAAATTTCTTTTTGTAGCTGCGTGTTCTAAGGCACCCTGATCTAGCTTCAAAATGTAGGGCACTACCTCTTGAATTATCAAACAAAGCTTCCTTCCTGATCTGTCTTTTCCATTTCGGTATAGTTCTACACTCTGCTTCTTTTCCATCTAATTTGGCCTCTGTGTTTTTCACCTGTTGTTTAACGCTCTTTATTTCTTCGTCCTTGTTACTAGCATACTTACTAGTTAGTTTCCTAGTTCTTTGCCTCCATTGTGAGTCAACGCTTTTTAGGTACAGGTATTTAAATACTTTAGCTGCCCATCTGTTACTGTCCAATTTCCTCAGGCGTTCCTCATATAATATTTTACTCTGAGCTTCCCGTACTTCGAAAGATGCCCGGCCCAAGTCTTCCTGTACCGCCTCATTTGTAGTTTTGCCGTGGGCACCTAGTGCTAATCGTTCAACGGATCTCTGATTTGTTTCTAATGTCGACTGTACCTCTGATTTTAGGCACAAAACCGTATTTCCGAAAGTAAGTCCGGGCACCATAATTCCTTTCCAAATACCCCTCAAAACCTCATACCTATTGTATCCCCACAATGCCTTGTGCTTCATTATCCCGGCATTCCTTCGCCCTTTGGCCTTAAGTGGTTGCTCATGCTTTCCATTGTATGCCAATCCTTCGTTTACCCATACCCCCAGATATTTATATTTTTCTACTCAAGGTATTTCAAGGCCTTGTATTTTAAGACCCTGATCAGTTGAGCCGTTGTAAATCATCAGACCCGACTTAACTGCGCTGAAACTGAAGCCTAGAGCGTCCCCTTCGTCTCCGCAATACTTAACTAGAGTTTGCAATTCTTCCAGACCCTCAGCTAGCAGCACAATATCGTCTGCATACATCAAACCGGGGAGGCGCTGCTCTACCGCCTTTCCACCTAATCTATATGACAGGTTAAAACCTAGGTTACTGTCTTGTATCCTCCGTTCCAGGTTTATCATATAAAGAGTGAACAGCACCGGTGATACAGGACAGCCTTGTCTTAATCCTTTGCATACTTTGACATCCTGCGTACTTCTTATCCCTTCCCACGTAATTTCTACTTTGTTATCCCGGTATATTGCCTCTAGGAACTCTATTATCTCATAACCGATACCTTCTTCTTTTAATATGTTCCACAGGAGTTCCCTTTTACGTTGTCGTACGCCCCGTTTATGTCCAGGAAGGCCAAATACAAAGGTCTATTTTCCACTCTAGATATTTCGATGCATTGGGTAAGCACGAACAGGCTATCATCTAAGCGCCTACCACTTCTAAAGCCGTTCTGAAGTTCTCCGAGTATCTTGTTACTTTCAACCCATGCTTGCACCTTTAATTTCACCGCCTGTATGGCTAACCTGTACATAACAGATGTTATGGTAATCGGCCTGTAGGATTTTATGTGCATCCTGTCTCCTTTCCCTTTATAAATCAAATTCATTTTACTCTGCCGCCAGCTGTCCGGAATTTGCTTATTCGTTATGACCGTTTCCAGAGCTTTTAACAACGTTTCCTTACTTTTTGGACCGAGTTCATTAATCAGCTTGATCGGAATTCTATCTATTCCTGTAGACGTGTTTTTAGGAATATTTTTTTCTGCCTTTTTCCAGTTTAGATTGGTCAGTTCTAAGCTGCTTTTTATTCTGCTACCTTGTGTTGCTTCCTGATTTGCGGACATTACCCTATCGTCGCTCTTAAATGACTCGGCTATAACTGATGTAATGTAGTTCACTGCGTTATCTCCCTTTAAACAATTTCCCTCGTTACCTTGAATCCGATCCTGCTTTCTTTGATTGTTCTTCCCTAGCCAGCTTATATGGTTCCAGAATTTTCTTGCTCCGCCTCTAGAGGCATCGTGTATATCAGCCATGCAGCGATCAGTGGACTGTCTTATTTTACTTTGGACGAGGGCCTGCACTTGAAGTTTCTTTTGTCGATATGATTCCCATTTTTGGTCGATTTCCTCCTGAGATGCCTGTGCTTTCTTTGCCATTCGGTGTTCCCTTGAAGCAGCCCGTCGTTGTTCAATACCTTCCCTGATTTCCTTATTTCACCAGCTCCGTGGCTTCCTCTTTCCATTCCAGCGGTTTGGTACTTTAACGTCCTGAATTTTCCTCCTTATGAGTAGTTCTACCTGTTCATAATCCCAGTCTTCCATGGGGCTTTTCTCTATTGCTTCCTCTATGTCTGCTGCTATCTGCGCTATTTGATCGTCGTTTAATTTTGCGTTTACGTTTTGTCTAAGTTCCATTTCTCTTTTCATCAAGGCCCCATCTGCAGACTAATACGTTTATGATCACTTCCCAATCTACACTCTCCTTCTTCGTCTATTTCCATTTTTGTGACCTTGCTATAAATTTCCTGCGACATTAGACAATAGTCAATGGTCGTCTGCCTGTTGCGGAATTCCCACGTGATTTGGCCGTCACATTTTGTTTCTCTATTTACTATAACTAGATCGTGTCGGTCACAGAAATCCAGCATTAGCTTGCCGTTACAATCCGTGTATCCATCCAGATCGTCGATGTGGCCGTTCATATCCCCCAGTAGAATAATATTGGCCCCGTTGCCAAACTGGCTTAGATCGTCACTGAGACATTAAACAAGATCCCTGTTTTCTTTCCTGCATTGATGTCCAGTTCCTAAATAAACTACCCCTAGCCATGTCCTTATGCCGGCAATTGTTCCTGAAACCCAGATATGTTATTTACAAGATGATTTAATTTTTTGCTAATTTGTTCCCTGGTGTATCAACATACCTACCCCTCCACCCTTTATTTCCGTTCTCGTTCTGTTGCACCCTTCCCAGACGTAGCCTTTTATAATCGGCGGATCTTCTAGATCCCTGAGATGAGTCTCGCAAAGAGCGTACACACCTATTTTGTCATCCTTCAACTGCTGTTCAATTTCTAGCCATTTCGCTCTTTTTCTACCTCCTTGCATGTTTATGTAGCTGATCCTAGTGTTAAATTTCTTTTTTGTACTTTTCTTTCTCGACCTACTCTGCCATTTTTGGGGGCTCAGCCTCCATTATTACACTTTCTTCTGCTTCACTTCTAACTACCTCTGTGCACGGAGTCCTCGCGGACCCCCTGAAAAAGCTACAGCCCTGCCTGCCAGGCGCCAGCCGATCTCTGCTCCCACCCTTCTGTTAAAATGAATGCCATCTCGCTGAAAAGCCATCTCGCTGAATGCCATCTCGCTGCTTTATGGACCTCCCTGTTTACCTCAACCACTTCGAAACGCTTCTCCAGGCTTAACTTTCTTATGTCCTGATTAACTGTCACCACGTCCTTTTCCATCTTTCCGTTCAATCCTAGCACCTCTGGTACTGTGCATACAACTATCTGCGTCTGCTGTGTTATCTCCCTGATCTCGTCAACTCCCTTAGCTAAACTTTCCTCCCGTTAGACTACAGCGCACCTAGTGGGAGAAGCGCGAAACACCCGGCGTGGCTACGAGCCACTCTACGCTGAAGAGCCGACTTTGTAGCCCAGCTCTCGCGCTGGTATGACGTCAGTAGTCACGTGGTGTAAAGAGTAGCTACTGGACCACTCTACGCTAAAGGCTCGAAACCTGGCGTAGTATTTCTTTCGAAATAAAAACTCCTGTGACGGTCGCTAGTGTACTTATCGACGTCGTTTTGCCTTGCTGGACGGAGCCGTGACGGAAAACAGGAGTTGAAAGTTCAGCCGTTAACTGCATTCCTCGCTGCTCGTCAACTCTGGCAGCTTCAAGGCCAGCACCCTGCAAGGCGGACCACCGGACCATTCCTGCTGCATCCTGGGAGGTCCCGCCTGCTGTCCGGCGCCGTGTCCCTGCCGTGGCTGCCCGGGCTCCTGGACGCATCGCGGAGCGGCCATCACCGCAGTGAGCCCAGTGCTTCAAGTTCCGGAGCCAGTTCCGGCGGACACCCTGATCGATCGATACCATCGAGGAGGTTGTTAGAGTCGGAAGACTGCAATGCCTACAGCACCCTAATTGTCTTCGATTCCTGGCCGCTGTGTCCCCAATGGCGCAAGCGACCAAGATGGTGGCGAGGAGTGTCCTGCTTCTCAGCGCAAATGAGGTGCCGCTGGAGCAAATGCGTGTTCCTGTGGTCTACGTGACGGTTTACCATCTTTCCCCGCGCGCCAGCGACGAGGCTTTCGCTGCGGCGCGTTCCCCGCACAGAAAGATCCCATCCATCCCGGTGGTAGCCATCCAGTCCAGGAGCCACGTCCGCAGTAGGACGTCGCTGGTGAGGTTGGGGATGACACGTTCCCGGCCACCGGGACTCGAGTAAGGCTGGACTACTGGGGAATGAAACGCGTGTTCCTAGGAGTGTACCATAGTATGTGCAATGGATACGTTTTTCATATAGAAACACCATGTCCAAATCAGCCCCCCCCCCCCCTTCTCTGTTACATCGCCGATCTGCGCACTGGTGACCGGGCTGACCAGGTTGCACCGCCTTAGTCTGCTGTCCATCTTGGAGGTAGAGGACGTATTTAAGTGTATGTTTGCCATGTCTCTAGTGTGTTCGTTAAAATAAATTCTACTTGTAAAAAAACATTACCGTGGTAGTGTTTAGAAGTTAGATGTCATCGTTTGTAAAGAACCCTGATCTAATGCTCGATATTCATGTTCGGCAGGGTCGAGTGGCTTCAGTTCTTTTCTACTTCCTAGTCAGTTATCTACGCGTCTATGTAATTAGCATAGGCGACCACCTGGTCAATAAATTCCCGATTTAACCAAAGCGTATGAGCGTGTTTTTAGTCTGTCACACATAGTTGGCTCTAAGCGGGAATTTTCGCGAAATGCGCATTTGTGATACCATTGAAATATAAGGTTGGTGATATCAATACCATTTGTTTCATCAGGCAATGTTTTAGGAACTGTTGCAAAATAGTGTTCTCCTCTTATTGGATACTTGGTGAGCACCGCTAAAATAGATGATGATGATGATGATGATGATGATAATGATGAACCTGCCTGCGTAGCCTAGGTGTAGAGTGGCTTACTGCATCCATGAGCACTGGATGATTATTTCTCAATCTGTCTTCACAACAGAATTGCTCAACTCGAGTTGACAGTTCCTCCCTGCCTTCTGATATCATGTGGTCTCGTCTGCCAACTACCACCTCCCAGCGCCATGCTTGTAATTTTCTACTCACAATGCCACGAAGCCGGACTTTCTGCGTAACGTGTCTTTTAACACTGTCACCTCGATGACATCCCCTATGCTTTCCTGTGTTTAATTGGCTGTTTGCTACCTTATTTTGTACATAATAACAAAGCCCTCAAGTTCCATGCATTTGCTCCCTGTATGTATTGCTATAATTTTTTTTTGTTCCGAATAATCTTCTTGCCAGGTTTGTTACGATGCCTCTACAATTATATACTTGGCGAGGAGTGATGGCACACCTGCATTATACCAGGCATCACGAGCCTAGCCTTACTTGGCTTCCGTATGCCTGATATATATATTGTTATACTGCATTCCAGTCGGCAACAACAAAGGTGCAGTCATTTGAAAAGTGAAGTCTCAACCACACCTCTCCAAACCATTAGAAGGCCGGGTGCCCTGAAAGTGCCCATGTAAGAAAGCAAAGCATGTGGTCAAATTTTGGCCTGTGAAATTTTCGTGAATGCTGTGCTTTGACGCTGAGCCCACAGTTGTACGCTCCTGAATTCTGTGATGACCGCATACCCCTTTTTTGACATTCTGATGTTTTCATCCTTTAAGGTTTCCTAAATTAAGCTTCAGCACAATTATAACACTCAGACCGGTTAGCTAAGAGAATTGTTATCCTTTACAAACACTTCATTACGGTAATCTATAGCTAATGGCCTGCTCTACAGCCGCTCCCACCCGTAACGAAGCATGCAAATTATGCTTATGTGATATAACCGAAAGATGCGGCAGGTATACCAGCGGCCGTTTATTTTATGTTTTTAGTCTGTCACACATAGTTGGCTCTAAGCGGGAATTTTCGCGCAATGTGCATTTTTGATACGATTGAAATATATGGTTGGTGTACAAATACAATTTGTTTCATCATCTATTTTTTTAGAAACTGGCGCAAATAGTGTTCTCCTCTTATTGAATACTTGGTGAGCACAGCTAAAATAGATATTGTGAGCCTTCTGTGGACCTTCTTTCATTTGTACATGCCATGATCTTCTTCTTTCCTTTGTACATACCATCATCATCGTCCCGCGGCGACGGCTCCGGCGCGCGCCTGGGTTCGTGATCGGATTAAAACGCTAGACAAGGCTTGGCTGTCCTTGCCGTCACGACCTTTTACGAGTGGTGGAGGTGGAGGGTCTTTTACAAGTGGTGGAGGTGCGGGGTGTCGATCCTTCTACAACCTGTTCCCTGTCCCGCCACGCCATTCGACGTAGTCGGCATTGACTTATATGGTCCCCTACCTCTCTCCGATGGGGGTAACCATTGGATTCTAACAGCTGTCGACCACCTTACACGCTACGCTGAGACAGCACCTGTACCGACCGGTTCCGCTCAAGAAGTAGCAAATTTCTTTTTGCGATCAATTGTATTGCGTCATGGCGCTCCTCGGGTGCTCCTAAGTGACCGCGGGACGGCCTTCTTATCGGCAGTCGTTGCCGAAGTTTTTCACGCGTCATCCACCCTTCATAAGACAACCTCAAGCTACCATCCCCAGACTAACGGGCTGACTGAGCGATTTCACCGCACCTTATCGGATATGATCTCCATGTACATCACACCGGATCATCGAAACTGGGACACTATTCTACCATTCGTCACTTTCGCCTATAACACTGCAGTACAGCGGACTACCGGTTATTCTCCATTTTTCCTCGTTTATGGCCGTCCTCCGACTACAATTCTCGACGCTTCCTTCTTCTCTACGCCCGACTACTCCACATCAGTACCTACCCAGTTCTTATCTCGTGTGGCCAGATGCCGTCACCTTGCCCGCCTCAACACAGCAGCGTGCCAGGAAGACCGCAAGAGTCGCTACGATTCTACGCATCGCGTGGTTTCTTATAGTCCCGGTGACGAAGTACTGCTATATACACCACTGCGCACCCCTGGCCTTAGTGACAAATTCCACCACCGCTACCTTGGTCCCCACGAGATTATCAGCCAAACTTCTCCAGTTAACTACAAAGTCACGCCTGTTGATCCCCCAGCCGATCGACGCCACCGTGGAACTGAAATTGTTCATGTTTCTCGCTTGAAACCGTTCGTGCGCCGCGGTACATCGGTTAATTAGGAGCGACCAGGCTGGCCGCTTCCGACCCCCCGGGCAGATTGTGTGAGCCTTCTGTGGACCTTCTTTCATTTGTACATGCCATGATCTTCTTCTTTCATTTGTACATACCATCATCATCGTCCCGCGGCGCCGGCTCCGGCGCGCGCCTGGGTTCGTGATCGGATTAAAACGCTAGACAAGGCTTGGCTGTCCTTGCCGTCACGACCTCGCCGTCTCGACCTAGCCTTCTTTTACAATATATCGAGTTTTATCGCCTTTCTACACACCAAATTAAAGCGCAGCTGTTTAATCGCCCTCCCTCCCTCCTTTCCAATTTTTACCTCTCCTCCCGTACATATGGCCTCACTGTTCATGACCTTGTTGATAAGCAAAGCTTCACTTTCTTCAGTCAAAAACTTCGCTGCGTCACCCCCCTCCCCCAGCCGCAGTGGCTCAATGGTTAGAGCTTTCAACTGCAGGTCCTGAGCACGCGTCTTCGATACTGGCATGGAATCGCGCTTTTCGATGAAGCCGAAAATTAACACGCATGTGTACTGTGCCGTGGCCGCGTTTGTTCAAGAGCTCCAAGAAGCCGGAATTTCCGGAGGCTGGCCTCCACTACAGCGTTCCTCTCAGCCTGAGTCGCTTTGGGACGTTGAAATATATGAACAAAACATATATTTCGGCACTGCCATCAAATCTGTGCTCCGGCCAAAATATACATGCTTGTTAAAATCAATGATAAAACAGTGAATTGGTTTCAAAAGACCTTGGTGATACTGTTATCATCATGTAACATGAGTCAGGATTTAGCATCGAACTAGGCGGATGTATTAAAATGTTTATGTTCGCGATAAATCACATAATCGCCAGCTGATCCCCTTTCGAACGTATATCAAATTGGGCATGTTGATTTTGCGTGACAGGGGTATAAACAGCGTACAGAGGACGAGGACAAAGGCAAAGGTGTCTTTCATTTACTTGTGTCCTTGTCCATTGTGCGCTGTTCATTCCTGTGATCCTGTGTATCCCTGTACTGCCCATTAGGCCCAAGTGAGCCACCGTGCGAATAGATGGAGCACAAGATATTTACCGTACCTGGGTATTGCGTTGCCAGCTAGACGGAGAACATCGTCTAGCGTCGCATTCTCAATGTCGTCCTTGGTGGCTAGAGTGTATGCTTGTCTCAGCTCCAGCACCACTTCAGACTCAAGTGCGAGCAGCTCACTGTAGGATAGTACGTCGGTGGAGGACAGGTCTTCTTGAGCGAACGCTTTGCGCATGAGCCTGAAGTAAATATTGTACTCGCGGTCTCCGCTGCCTGTGCCCATCATAGTTTGCCTGGTCGCAAGCACGGTGTAGTAGAAGGACGACGGAGTCACCAAGATGTGACCGGGGCGCGTCATGGAAAAGAGGATGATGGGTGCCCAGCCCAGGACACTGGAGATCCCGAAGCTTATGCGCAGCGGGTTGGAAGCGTTGCTTAACCGAGGCCAGTGGACGCCGGAGCTGATGAGCAGGTTCTTGATGGCGCGCTGCTCTTGCTCGCCCCCCGTTGTGTAGATGGCTAAGCATGCCTGGTAGAACTTGGCGGCCTTCTGCACCGCGCTCTGACCATGCGCCGGAACGGCAGTACGCAGGTTTCTGTCGGCCACGCCCTTTATCATCCTACAGAGAGCGCGGCGTGATAGGCAACTTAGAAGACGCGAGTCGTCAGGGTTCGTTTTATTTCGTTCGCATCCATCATCATCATCATCATCAGCCTGACTATACCCACTGCAGGGAGAAAGCCTCTCCCATATTCCTCCAATTAACCCGGTCCTGTGCTAGCTGCATCCACTTAACTCCGGCGAAATTCTTAACCTCATCTGCCCACCTAACTTTTTGCCGCCTCTTGTTACGCTTTCTTTCCCTTGGTTTCGCATTAGAATAATATAAAGGGTGTTGCCAGTCACGTGGGGGCGCACGCCAAAGAAAGAACCCTGAAGAGCGGCGGCAGCGCATCGCGTGAGCCAGCCCTTGCCTTCGTACTCGTAGGTGGCAATAAATGTCTCTGGTAATTGTTTTATGGTTATAACGTAAGAACGGAGGGCGCATCTGTTTTCATGGTGCACGGAAAGGATAAAATACACTTTGCTCAATTCCCATCGAGAAAGCACGAAAAATGTAACGCTCCAGAGCTCTTCCGACTTTATTTTGTTTTTGAACTTCACGTAGCGGCATTAGGATGCGTCAAAATCAAAGACACCGATTTGGAAAACACGAGCAACAGATACATATCGCGCACTACTGCGCCGACCGTATTTCAGAGGTTTTTAGCGGAGGCCCCTAGTGGCGAGGGACGATCTAAAGTTGCGAATAATCGGGGACAACTTTTTGCAGGCATGATGCAAAGGTTGGAGAGACCAAACGCACACGTTGACTTCGTGGCAGAATAAATTTCGCGGATCCTCCTCTTGTATTTCAAAGAACTTGTTTCATCAAAATTATATTTCAATAATAGGACAGCAGGAATGTAATACATCATGCGCATGCCGATGGCTGTGCCCTCTATCGACAATCACGCGAAACGTAGGTGGGTCTCATCTCACCGCCAGGTCTTGTGCGCTTTCGCAATGTGCCTGGCGTTATAACAATGCACTGGTAAGGGGTACTGATGAGTCGAGAATAATGTCACATGGCTGCAGTGACGCAAAGGGACACAAATGTGTGTAGTGGCCTGTCACTAATATGTTGATCTCGCTGTAGAATATGAGCTGAAACTAATGCCACATATGCCTGACCAACGCGGTGTATCAACGGCGAGGCAAGCTCTGTCCGCGTATCCTTAGCTGCACATCATTAGCTACACGTCCTCGGATATAATGAGAGAAAGGCTGGGCCCATTTTATTCAAAATATTCTTCTCCAGCTGGCCCAATCGCATCACGAATGGTGCAAACAGTCAAATCTAGTTGGCACAGTCTCAATATTCAATAATTATGCAGAAACAGTGTACGCCCACCAGACCAGACTTGGTTATCCTGTGTTGTCCAAGCGCACTGTAAAGGCAGCTTCGGGAAATGCAGAAACGTACTTGAAGTATACGCCCTCCTTGAAGGTGAAGGTGTGCGTTGCCTCCCATTTAGAGCATACGTAGCCGTAGAAATCGTCGCAGGGGTTCGCCGAAAGGTTCAACGTGTCCCAAAGGAGCTGCGAAGTCATGCACCATACACATTAAGCAGTCGAAACTCGACGGGATTAAGCAAAAAATGGAATGAGCGCTCTGTTCGACACTTAGAGATAACATGGGAAGGCATGGCCACGCCCTTTGGAGCGCCTGTGCTTCGGACCCGACCGCCCATCAAAGCAAAACGGCTAAGGCGCAGAGGAAGCAGGAGGTGTGTCGGGCCGGCTACCGCGTTGTCTACCGGTGCGGCAAGCCATAAGATTGCTCGTGCTATGTTTGTTAATCAAGCCATGTAGTCAGATGAAACTCCCTGACGGCTAATAGATCTTGTCACGACTAGTTATTGGTGAGACAAAACGTATTCCGAATTTTCGACATCAATAAATACTAAAAAACGCTAACTGAAAGGAACAAATTAACATTTATTAATTTTATAAGTTCAAATGTATTTTGGGCAAACAAAAACAAGATAGCACACACGGAAAAATTAAACACTGAGACGCTGTTCCAAAATCGATACATTACACATTCCTTCCATAATTCTCCATCTGTCCCGCCGTGGTGGCGCAGTGTATCGAACGCTTGACTGCTCTGTCGAAGTATGCGGGATCGAATCCCGGCCAAAGCTTCCGCTTTTCGATGGTGATTTTATAGCAAGCAAGCAAGGCGCCCGTGTGCTTTGCGGTGTCAGTGCACGTTAAAGAACACCAGCTGGTCGAAATTTCTGCAGTCCTCAACTACGGCGTCTCTCACAGCCTGGGTCGCTTTTGGACATTAAACACCGAAAAACAAACCAAACTTTCTCCATTTATCCTCCATTTCTTTCCTTCCAGTTCGCTACCTTGCCATCTTCTAGCCATGGCAGGTGACAGGCAGCAGGTGGAACTTCGCTGTGCTACCCGGGTGCACTCAAGCTTCGCCTTTACGTGTAGGACGTGATAGTGTTAAGCGGCCTTTCAATCTCTCTTTTTTCGCTTCCACCTTCCTCTAAACTGCAGCAACGGAAGTGCCGGATGCGTCACTCAATAATAAAACACAACCTTACGTTTTTTTTTCGAGCATGAAGTGCAGGAAGGAAACTGAAATGCAATAATAATAAAATTGTTTTATGGAATAAAATTACAGTAAAAAGCGTGCTACATCAGTGGCGTCCGTCGCGCCATCTTTGCTATGTTGAAAAAGGTAATTTGAAATATCGGCGCAGCGTAAATCCGCAAAAAAAGAGTTAAAAGCGTGTTAAAAGGCGATTGTTGCTGAGAGCGGTCTCTGAACGCAACCTAAAGCTAATGTACACTCACTGAAAACAGGAATTGACAATAATTGATTACGGTGAAGGTAATTTTATAGTGTAACCTTTGTCATACCGCCACTTCCTGGCTGCGTTCGCTGCTGGTTTTTCTGCTGTTAAGAACAGAAACATGGTATTATGCAACCTAAAGTGTAACATATACCCCAGTAAATATGGTCGTAATTTATTTGAATGTTGTGAATTAAAAATAAAGTAAACGTTGTAGCTACAAGAATCGAACACATGTCTTACAATCAGGTACGCAGTGTTAATCCATTGCGCCACAGAAGCGACGGGAAGTGCGGTCTTTAAATGCGCTCTTATTCGTTTTCGATCAACGTACTAAAGATGGCGCGACGAACGCAACTGGCATGATCACAGGATTGCTGCAAAAAATTTTAATCCAACAAACTATTTTATTGTGTATGCATTTTAGTTTATGCATTGCAATGTATACTAAAAAAAAACATATCTGTATTGTCTTCTTTATTGTTGTGTTTTATTTTTTTAGTGACGCCACCCAGCCCTTCCGTTGCAGCAGTTTTCAGGGAATGGCAATACGCTTCCCTTACAGCGGGGGTCAGGTGTCCACCGAGATGCGTGAGAGAGATTGCGATTTTCCTCTTATAAATCTGCTTGCATCACGATCCCAACGCTGCCATTCAGCAGACAGCCCTAGATGTATCTGCTCTTGTTAAAGAGTCGATGGGTTTCGAGCGGAATGTTGCCTTCCTGCTTGCCCAGGCACTGGCTAGTGGGCACTGGGCACTCGCACACACTCACTAGAACACCGTCGAAAGTTACCACATTAAATGAAACAACACTCGACACCGATATAAATACGACAAAAACCATGCAGTATACCACAGTGCCTGCGTCGCATACCAGTGGGGTGTCTGACTATTGATTCAAGGGTCCTCATGAGTTTGATTCACACCTCACTCTCTCAACTCAAACGAGCTGCCCCGGTCGACAGCTCCTGCTGACTTGGCTATGCCTTGTGGGCTCATGACGTCACACAACATGCCGACCGATCAGGGCTAGCCCATCACTCCTGTTCACTACAGCGACCACGTGCCAGATGAATCCTCGTGACTGTTCTCGTGGCTCCCTCACCGGGCACAATGGAGCCTTTATTGTTATATTGTTAAAACATTGCTGAAAGTTATCAGAAGAGCACAATATCACAGTAATATGGCCGGCACCTCGCATGCTGAGCGGAAAGTCTAGCGTGCCAGCTAGCGCTCCACTTCACACCTTTGAGTAGAAGAGGCACGCGCTGGAACTGCATACAGACGTCGTCTTGGGGACACCGAAGAAGAGGAAGATGTACAGAATGGCGATGAATATGCAGCAGGAGCAGCATTGCAGTAGCGTCAGGAGGCGCTGTTGTGTCACGCGTGGAACCGGCGAGGCGTGACTCAAACGACGTGCCAGAGAAGAGGAGCTGAGCATGGTGGTAAGGCCCGAGAGTAACTCCTGCAGGCTATCCTGGACCACGGTGGGCGGGCTCACTCTTCTCGGTAGGATGGGCTGCCGAAAACATTAAGAAAATGCCCTTATCAGGGTTGTCTACATGCATTTGAGTCAAACAAGGGCATGCTGGCTGAGTGCCTGTGCGGAATACTTTCGGTGGGGCATGCAGTTCTAAGTGAAATGAAGATATACCCTTGTAGTCCACAATGTGAGTGGGCGCAGAAAGTAGCAATTTTATTGAGGAATTTCAAAAGGACGACTCTCACGTCCTATGGATGGCTTTGCTACGTTACATTCCGCCTTCTGTAAAGCATGTAGGAGGCCCAGTGAGCTTTTCGAGATCCGGCATATATTTTGGGTGGTGGTGCTATTGGTTTACGCGTTTGGACGTTGAGCTCCTTTAGAATGTAAGCTGGAGTATCACAATTGCAACGCGTTTATCGCGGTAACGAAGTTGGGACCAACGCTCATTTTGGCGAAGCCTGAAGCGCAAAAATGTTGGGCGTGAGAGAGACACTGAGGAAAGCGCTTTGTCTTGTGTCTTCCTCAATAGGCCAAGAAAGAAGAGCCTTATGACAAACGGTCAGGTGTTGATTGCATTGAACAAGTGTTAGTACTCTGCAAGGGCTCCGCCTAGCGAATATGCGGGCCCCGTATTCAAACTCCAGTGCCTTATGATCGAACCAAGAGTTTCTAGCGGTTCCTGTTTTCGCACGCAAGCAGACAGTGGCGGTAGCCTCAACTGAATCTAATAAACATGGACCCCAGCAAGCGCGCACAGCAGCAGGTACGGTTCGGAACACGTCTGCAATGATCAAATTTTGGCAGGAGTGTTTGAAAACTGGACGCGTACCGTGTGTGTGTGTGCTCAGGTGGGATTTCTGTTGCATGTAGAAAAGCGTCACACTGTCACAGTATTTTTCCGCGTCGTGAGCATTCATACTTCGTGGTTCGTTGTTGCAAGCAAAAAATAATTTTGTTTCAGATATGTTCTGTTCTCATAGCGCTTGATGCAGCATAATGAAATCTGAGTTTGCATTGCAAGGAAACAGGCGTGTACTTAGCTTACCTTTTGAGCATCCGCAGAGGTCGTGGAGTCTTCTTTCGAGACGAATATTTTCACATTGTCTGGAGACAAAGGCCCTGGCAGAAACTATGGTCAAAATATAAAAAACGGCACGTGGAGAGTAAGTGTCGGCATTTATCATCAGTGCACTACAGTTACCTAGTAAATTTAGGATGCATGGATTAATAGATTAAAATGTTTTCAATAAGGTTAAAATACTCGGTAACGTGAAATTTCAGCCAAGCTCTTCAGGTGTTTAAATTTGCTATGGGCTGATTAATAAGATGTTCATATATGTGCGCACTTCGAATGACATTCTTTTCCCACTTCTGCATTTGCATTTTAGTGTAGAAGTAGAGGAAGACGTTTTCCACGTGCTGTACCGACACCTGGTTCCAGAAGCTGAGGCCTACGCATACTTTACATGGGGCCCTCGCAGCCTTGTCTCGAGTGGTGCGTCAGCGACGTGAACGTGCTTCTGTTGTGATGATATTTTACCGCAGAATGAACGTCAGAACCAGAATGACGTCATCTTCTATTGGTACACAAGGTTTTATTTCCAGTTGAACCTAAGCGTAATATGTACGTTGGCCGTCCAGACGCAGCACGGTGTATCATGAAATGTGTGCCAAACAATGAAAATGCTTCGTATATCTAATTACAAGTGCAAATTGTTCTCGATGGACACATTGACCAATAACTTAACAATCACCTAATAAACGTAGTAATCACTTGTACTTACAGAAAGGCGCGATAAACAATGGACACCAGAGACCATCAGCTATTTATAAGCAAAAGAAACACTTTTCCTGTCATTTTCTCTGTTTTAATCTGCTCAAACCCTTCTCTAATTTCAATAAATATTTATGAGATGTATTATTCCTGTATCTTTTTTCAGTAATTTCGAAATTATTGTTATGACATATGAGTTATCATAAATGTAGTTCTTGTATTTCCAAAATAGCAGGGTTTCTGTATTGTTCCTGCTTGTTGGTCTTACTCAACATGTAAGCCATAGGATATACTGCGCGCTTTTATTTTAATTATGCGATTTATACCTTCCGCGTGTTAGTGAGTGTCATATAATATAATGATGTATATTAAAAGTAATGCAGCCAGTTCTTTGTATATGACATGCCTTAAGTACATTATTTTACATCTCGGGTTGTATATTGTTGCCGACGCGGCTACATATATACTGCACATTATTATCTATTGCCATATTGTCACAGAATGGGCGACATCCATTAATTTGCCCTTGTTGCATTTATACACACGCGGAATTGTTGTTCTGTAAACCCCATATGTTCACGGGACCTGTGTATGTGACCATCGTTCGGGCGCGCAAGAACACGTACGTGCACGTTGCCTCGGAACAGTATAGCTTTGCCTGTGTTAGCTACAACTCTCTCCATGCTCCAGCAGAAGAGTACGTGCTGCCTGTGTCGTACGATCCCCACTCAAAGTCACCCCTACTACTTCCTTTGTATATCCATATATTCTTTTCTCCCTGGCAATGTGACCCCCAGAAGCACCGAAGTTTGGGGCGTACGTGACTGTTGTTTTTGTAGTGCGTTACGTTTTTCAAACCTAAGAGCGACCATGCAGTGCTAAATTGTGGTGTGTCTACGTGCGCCTTCTTCTGTGAGTGAACTATTTTGTGTGCTCTAAGAGTGTGTTTTGTTTCGGACTCCGACCCTGCGCACAAGGCATCGTCGACAAAGGTTTAAAAAGGAGCCGCCGAGGCCCCAAAGTCAGTCCGCCCAGTTCGCTCCCGAAGAAGGAAACCCGAGCTGCCGCGTACTCCCGGGGGGTATCCGAGCGCCGCTGCCGGCACCGCATCCTAAGACCGCAAGATGCACCGGAGGGACCGTCGCCTTCGAGTGCCGCCCGTCTGCTTCGTCCCAGTGACGGACTGCCGCCGCGTTCCCCGGTCACTTGTATGTTCGAAACTGCTGTGAACTTTCTTTCCCTTACTGTTACTTGAATTGTTACTTCCATCCCGGAAAAAGCATGGCCCTGTATAGGTAATTCGAAGTATTTAATTATATTGTTTTTTCACACATGTCGTTTCCTTTTAGAATGGTAATTGCTGCCCTCTAAAGGTTTTGTGTATTCCTCGTTCTGAGCCTATAAACGTCTTGTTTTTTGAAGTCAACGCGTCTTCGTCTCATTCTCCACGTTTGCTTACCGGCTACGCCGGGCATCGAACGACCCCCCCCCCCCCCCTTTTGTCATGTCTTGGTGATGACCTCCGGTGATTACCGAGCGCGTGACACATATGCTAATTAAATTTGATTCCCAGGTACTTCAAAACAGGTTTAAATGGCATGGCATGACAACTGGAATCACTAAAAACTAGTGACTCATTAAGAATTATTTGTTTCTGTAGGTTACTACAAGAGATAAACTTTCACTCGATTCAAATATATTGAATATTGTGCCAGCCAGTCTATCAACTTGCATATACTGTATGTAAAATTATTGCACCTGATGCCAAAATAAGTGATACCTAGGCCTAGAGCCATGTCATCCGCATAATGCAAGATTCTTGGCATTAGGATTAAATAACCCAGGCCAGAGACGTTGATATTAAATTGCAGTGGGCCCCGCCAATTGTCTTGCGGAACACCGGATGTTACTGCCCTGCCTTCAAGTGGCGGTATACAGTATGTCCGCAATTTAAAACAAGATGTGAGCTGTCTGGGAAACAGTTCTGAAAAAATGGATGAAATGGCCAATGTAACCCATGTGCTTCAACTTCTATAATACTAAGGCGTGTTCACTGTTATCGAAGTCTTATGATAGGTCTAAAACACTGCTAGTGTCAGCCGATTTTCTATTTTGTAATTGCGCTGTGAGCGGAATACGACAATTCTTTTAAGGGAGGTTGTGTTGAACGTTTTGTGAAGCCATAATTAGATGGATCGTTTAAAGGACATTTTTTACTGAAAGATAGTACCCTTATCCCACGTGTTTTTGCAAGGCGAATATATTATGCATCTGCCGGCGCCAACTCAGCGCGGCCGCTCTCATTTGACCTGCCGTACTTTCCTACGCGCTTTCCACCATAACCTCCCGCCGCTGCCTTACTCACTCTCCAGCTGCATCCTCTTCCTTAACTTTTCCAATTATCTCTCTTGCTTAGTGTTCTTCCACTCTCGCCATAAGGGTTTGCTTTCACGGTGGTCATCCTTGGCCCTCTTTCAAAGCACTACACTCAGGTTGCGCATCCTACCGCCCTCGTCACAACCTTCTCCTTCCGCTGCTGTCACCCTCCGAGGTTTCCTGTGGCAGCCAATTTCCAGTTGAGTAATTCTTCGCTGTCGCCATACCACTCACACTACCAAACCTTCCTTTGCCTCTCGTTCCTCTTCATTCTCCCAGAGTGTGGGTACGGCATTTAAATCTATTCGGGGCAAATATTCGCGGCAGAGGACGCTTTGCACTGCTAAGACCTGTCAATGTTAGCAGATTGCTGATTACGCCGTTATCTAATACACGAACTACATTACTCCGACGACTAAACGCCAGCGTTGTGCGATCCGCGAATGGGCGCCTGGGGGCTGCGCTCTAAGGCTTGGAACTCAAGGAAGTGCGACTTGGAAATGAAAGGCTCCTTCTCGCAGCCCTCGCAACTTGAAGTTAGGATCAGGCATCTGCAGTCTTTCACTCCGTGTACAAACAGTATTTTACAAGAAAGGCAGAAAATACGAGCTTTCTTAGGTTCAGCGCAAATGCGACAGCTGCACAAATCTATTACAAGCCTTAGCAACACTCCCTTGTTCTTGTCAGTAGCACGTTTATGCCCACAGCCCTGTTATAGCTTACCGACACGGATCCTATTCGGCAACTGTTATAATGCATATCTGAACCTCTGAGTTTGAGTAGCAGAGTGAAGCCCCAGGTGTGAAAACAGGGGTGAAACCAGGGCGAAGGTAAATCTTACAAGGGCGTATTACAGCGTGATTTGGAATCAAGCTTTGCAGTTCTTTTTTTTTTTTTTTTTTTTTTTTTTTACTGAAGCGAATATTTAAAGAATGACAGGTTCCCATTGAAGCTCATAGTATGTTTACTACGGTAACCGGTAATATTAGAAGAGAAACCTTGGACTTCAATACGTCGGCGGCTCAGGCTGGTTTTCGATGCCTTACCATATTCACGTTGGGAGACACGACGCCGCATTGGTGGGAGCGCTTACCGTTAGAATTATGTTCAAGGCTCTTCTGCTAAATGGCTCATAGTTACCTTCGTTGGCTTCAGAAACGGCGTTCCCCTGCCCACTACAAAACATGGATCAATCTGTGGATTGGACGCAACAGCCACACGTACCGACCGATCTGGGTGACAATCATTTCTTCGGCTGGCAAACGCGGTCCCCCACTACTTGTGATACTGCTATCAGCGCCGGCCACGCGGAATACAAGCTGCTGCCGGAGGACGCCGCTCCTGGGCACGACGCCGCATTGGCAATGGCGAGCTCATCGTTCGTACTGTTCCAGATCTGTTACCTTAATCATTGCACTTGCCTAAAAAGTTAGAATCGTAGCTTTTTTTTGTGTGTGTGTGTCGCGCCCCTGAGAGTAGTTATTTGCCCTAGAAACATGTGGAAACGATGTGGGTAATTTTTTAGTAGCCTATACTTTAATTCTTTCTGGAGATGTGGAAACTAACCCTGGACCTAAATTTGATGAATTGTTCGGCTACTGTGTTGGAGACTGTACAAAGGATTGAATCAGGCCAAGATGGAATTAAAAGTGATTTGAGGGAACTGAGGCAACTGTCTGCTAGGCTTCGCACCGTTGAAGTTGACGTGGCAGACTTAAGGGACAACCCCTCTTAGTCGGCACCTGACTCTCTTGGTGCTTCTATCTCAGATCAGCTCCGAACCATTGAATCGCGCTGTATGACACGGAAAACCGCCTTCGACGCAATAACTTGCTGTTTTTTGGCATTGAAGACGATATTTCTGATGCGTGGTCAACTGCTGAAATAAAATTAATCGCATTCGCAAGGATAAATTAGACATTACTGTTAATCCATAGAAAATCGAACGGGAGCACCACATTAGAAAATGCGATACGGCAAAATTCAGGTCAGTGAGGGTTAAATTCGCTTTCTTTAAAGATAAGCAACATATCATGGCGAACGGCCTCAAACATAAAGGAACCGTGCAGGGAGCGAAGATTCCAGACTCGCTAGAAAGAAGTTGACAGAATTTGCCAAACCCAAAAAGATCCCGCACAAGCTTAATTTTGATAAGCTAAGAATAAATGGTAACGCATACGTGTACGACACCGTGAACGACGCCTTAACTATGTGTTATGAATAGGAAAGGCGTAACTCGATGGCATGTATGTCTAACCAGAAAAGAAAAAAACGCCTTATCTTAACACTGCACATTTCCAGATGTCCATAAGTTTCACTAACACACGCAGTATCTCTCCAAAGCGCATCAAGATTTGTTCTTATCTGGACAGCAGCGATTGTGACATTTTAGTATTAACAGAAACGTGGTTGCTTAAATAGATTATGGATAACGAATTCATGCCTGATCTGCATAACTTCACTATCTTTCGTAATGATCAGAGAGGAGGTGGGGTGCTGATTGCAGTAATGAAACTTAACTTCATTTCCAGAATATAATCCTACTTAGAAAGTTTGTGGGTCTGCGTCACATCATGATAACCTTGCCGGAATAAAACCTAAATTTGTAAATCAAGTATTTGCCTACTTGGCGACTTCAACTGCTCTAAACCTGATTGCCCAGCCTAAGGTCTCGATAACGCGATGGCACTAATTATCTTGAATTGACTTGCGATTTCACTTTGGTCAGCCTACCCGAAGAAACAATACGCTCGTCCTAAGCCTTCACATCAATTCCGGACACAATAAGCGCTAGTTCCCGCTCCGAAGGATTTAGCGATTATGTGCTACTTACTTTCTCTATTTCCATGCCCTATTGTGCACGTGCTTTAACACATAAACGCATTTTCGATAACCAAGCTGACTACAGTACGTTTTATCTTGGTTTGCAAAGTTTTTGTGATACACACCTACCGCCATTTCCTCAGCGTTCGGTCAATGACAACTGGCTTCTGTTTAAACATCGCTTGCTAGAATTAGTACACTCTCACATACCAGTCATCTTTCGCATAAACGCTTCCAAACCATGGTTTAACCCGATGTCTCGCGCATTAAAAAACAAGAAAAAACGCCTTTTAAAAGCTGCCAAACGCCTTGGCCCACCGGCACTAGGGCAAAAACAAAAGTGCCGATAAATATTATTGCACTGCCATTCGCCAAGACAAATTTAAATATTACTCCCACGACCTTCAATCGCTTACGACGCACAATCCCCAAGTTTTTTTTTGAAAACCATTTCGCCCAATAACACTCCTTCTTCGGCTTCCTTGTTCAATTTCAATGACGCCGGTCATCTAAATATTCAGGATGAATGCCCACTTACACTCAACAATTATTTTACATGGGAAGACCATTCCAGTATCCCATCATTAGAAAATGTAGATTACCAATACGTGAACCCGGTAGGAATAAGTGTCACCGGTAGTGCAGTATTAATTAACAACCTCAAGATATCTACTTCCGCTGGTCTAGATAATATAATGAAAATTCTAAAGCACGCGATTATACTTTCAAGCACTATTCTGTTTCGCATATTTTGTCAGTCACTGTCATCTGTAGAAATTCTAAAGGACTAGAAAATTGGCAAAATTATTTACATCTTAAAATCGGGCGACACAACAAACGCAAGTAATTACCGCCCCATATCACTGACATCCGTTCTATGCAATATCCTCGAACACATCATCGTATCAGGCATTGCGTAGCATCTCGATAGTAACAACGTTTTTACTAACCAGCATGGGTTCACGAAAGGCTTTTGTGAGACTCAACGATTATAACTTATTAACGAACTGCTACATAATATGAACGAAACAGATTGCATATTCTTACACTTCTCAAGAGCATTTGATTGCTTTGCGCATTCATGTTTATTAGCTAAAATCACCTGCCTTGGTCTAGGCTCATTAGCGACTTCATGGATCAGAAAGTTCTTGTCATCTCGCAAGCAGTTTACAGTTGTCAACGCTCACAAATCTCCAATTAGCGACGTCCACTTTGGTGTACCTCAAGGTAGCGTCTTGGGCCCATTGCTCTTTCTCATTTGCATAAACGACCTGGTTTCTAACATTAATTCAATTGTTCGCTTGTCCGCTGATGACTGCATCACTTACAGCAAAATCCGCTGATCTCCGATGACCTAGAACTTAAGAGAGACCTCGATCGCATAACCGCTTGGTGCACATCACGGCAAATTTCTTAACACTTAACACCCAAAAGTGCAAGTTAATGACATTCTAAATCTCACTCTTCTTTCAGTTACTTACGCAATAATACTTCAGAGTTCTAGGCATTTTTATAAAAAAAAATCTCGTTTTCATTTCTCGAGTAACTTCTGTTGGTCCACTCAAGTACAGAAAGTAACAGCTGAAGCACCATGCACATTGGCCTATCTAAAACGCACTCTTCGTGGAACCCTGCCATTACCCGTAAGCTCGCCTACCAAACCTTTTTCGTCCAAACTCGAATACACATCTCCCGTCTGGTCACGTCATCAGGATTATTTAATTATCTTGATTCGGTTCAGATTCATGCTGTGCGTTTCATTTCCAAAACACTACAGTCGTCACTCTAGCTTAACAAACATCAAATCAGCGATCTCTCTCTCTCTCTACATTGCAACCACGAAGATTGATTGCCCTAATCTGCCTATTTGACAGAATAGCTACAGTTCCTACCCTTCAAAGCTGCATCTTGTACAGCCATACCGCACCTCACGTCGTTTAAACAACCTTCTAAGCTTCCAACGCATTTCTGGTAGAACCGTTGCATTTAATTCCTCTGCCCTACCGCAGGCTATCATCCACTTGGAATGGTTTTCAGGAACATATCATGAATATTTGGGATCCAACTCGTTTTAGGGCAGAAATAAAGACCATTATTTCAAGTTACTAACGTGTCATTAAACATTGTATAATAATGTTCCTACCTTTCAGTGACCAATACTAACAGTCAACAAATTTTGTATAAATGTGTTACTTATGCACCGGTCATTACCCCTTTAACCCGCCCTCACATAATGCTCCTTCTTTGGAGCCTTTGATATGAATAAATAAATCGGTAAAGCTATAAAGATATCTGTAGAGCACACAACTTCTAGCTTTATAAAGGTTCATGTATTTATGAAAGTGCTTGAGTCTAATAAAATATCAACTGTCACTGAGGCACTGCGTAAGAAAGGCGCGGAAAGTAGGGGTTGAAAATATCTGCAGAGACTACTTTGCAGAGCCACCATTGTAATTTACACAAATAAGAAAATAATAGAAATGTAGAAGATCAGCTAAGAAGAGAATCTGCGGAATTTTATTTGCGATGTTTTTTCAAGATGAGGAAGGGCAATGAAGGAAATTAAAAACAAAAAAACACCTGGTGCTAAATGTACACATACACGAAAAAAGATAGAAAGAGATACGAGGAGATGAAAGGCAATTGCCAACTTTCAACTGCTTCTTTCAAAAGAGAATTAAGCTTCTGTTTTGAAATAAACCTGCTGCGATAGAGGTACTGGAATTCATAAAGTTATACGTCTATAATACAGACCTAAGGAATCGGCACATGAGGGCAGCGAGAAATAAACACATCAAAAAAAATTAATCAGGTGCAGCTTATTTGGTCGGTAGCTAATGGTCGTGAATAGGAACTTCACGGCACTCTCCTAGTCGAAGGTAGTCTTATCTTGCCCTATTCGTCACGTACTGGGCACATTCTTATGGAGGGTAATGAAAAAGCTTTAAATTAGGTTGGGCACAGCTCGGCGACTTACGGAAAGAAAAATGACAGATGTAACCTTAAGAGACACGGCGGGTCGGAACGCAAACGCGAATAAATAGTATCCTATCCTTTAGTCGAAGTCAAGAAGAACAAATGGGTATAAGCCGGGCATATAATGCGAAGGCGGAGTAGCCGACGGTACTTGCTGGTAACGGGCGGCCGTATCCTAAAGGAAGGCAATTGCGCAGCAGAGGGAGGCAGAGAATCAAGGGGAAAAAGGAAGTGGGAGGAGTTGGCCGCAGAATGCACAGGATTTAGGACCAACTAGAGAGAGATGGAAGTAGAGCCTGTCTTGCAGTTGATGGCTGGGCTGATGATGAATCTGACATAACGGACGGTACTGCTCTCCTACGAGAAACGCTTTCTCGTTTTACTTTTTACGGCCGCCTAGTCATGCATCGTCATTCCGTGTTTTCTGAGAGAAGTGGTACTGAACTGGGCACGAGCTCCTGCACCTATGCACCGCAATGCAATTCCCTCACCTTTTTCAGCGGTTGAGTACCATCGCTGATGCGTGAGCATGCCACTGAGGGTGGGTCGATGGCTGAAGTTGAGGCGGGAGCTGTCCCGACAGATGCGGCTCTCTAGGTGGATCGGCATCACAAGGAAAAAAAAAAACAACTTTAAGCATGCCGACTGCTCAGTGTGACCACGATTATTCCTGGTAACCTATTTTTTTTTTTTTTTTTTTTTGCAATACGAAGAAGACAAAAAAAAGAGAGGAAAACCACAGTTATGCTACTATTCTGGGACAATTCCACAGTCTGAATGAAGGAAAACTGTAATGTCTTCCAAGAGGCACACAAAAATGTGAGCAGTGCCTCTGCAATACGAGGAGTATGAACAGTGCTATGAAAGAAGCCTCTATTGAGACACGCAGGATGTGTTCGAATGCAGTGCTATCGATCGGATTTCGTTACAAGCACAGTCCTATCCTTAAGGTAGCCTCAGAGATGACGAAGGTACCTGTGGGCAACTTGGCAATAAATGCAGGTAGGTATCGGTATAATTGCCTAAAATAGGCAAATAACTTTTTAAGGATACGAGCCGGGATTTAAAACCTGAGCGCCGTGTCAGTTGCCGGAATCTTTACACGAAAAAAGGGGAGGAGAGAAGCACCTAATTAAATTGTGCACTAAGAATTTGATAGCCTCAAAGTCCGTTTCTTTGATTCCGTCATTGTTGTTCACAGCATACGCACAGTGTTTGCGGTCGCCGACATTCCCTAATCAGCGACAGCGGCATATTTCCGGTGGCGACAGTTCACTGCGACAAGCGCAGGCAGCGATTATTCTGGCTTCATTACAACCCGGCACGAAGCTATGCATTAGAACAGTACACGGGCTCAGGTTGGCCCAAAACACTGAACACGATCCGGACCTCAAGCCGGACCGGGCAAGCGTTCAATGTGTTCCTTCCTTATACTAGTATATAAACCTGGTTATGGGCTTCTATAGACTAAAAATGGAGCGGCAACTGGAAGTAATGCAGAAAGTCCGGCGAGTTGGCAATTCATGGATAAACTTGGCACAAGCAAGTAGGAGACGAACACAAAGAAGAGGGACAAGGAACAATCGCTCTGAGCTGATGTCCAGCGATTGTCCTGTGTACCTCTTCTGTGTGCTCGTCTTCTACTTACACTGGCGCCAAGTTTAATCGGTAACTACATATGTTCTATTCACAGATTGAAATTAACCCGGGTTTTAAATGTTGTTTTATGTTTCTTGCAGAAGCTTCTAGATAGTCCATGGGCATACATGTCGCAAAATTGTTATTTCCACGCCATGGAATCAACGATTCGATTCGCAAGGTGAAAGCAGATCGTCGTTAAAAGATTGTAAATATATAAAATTTACAAACTGGTGTACAAAATAGGATTAAGTGTAACCGAGCCTTAAAAATGGTTCTTACCTGGCTAGCCAGGAGTCTTTTAAGTGAACTTGTGCGATGCGGCGTGAGGTACGCCAGAATATCAACCGTCTGCAGCAAGAAAAAGTAGACATTCGCAATTGTGCACTCAGAATAATGCATTCAACACTAATCATTTTTATTCACTTTTATTTAGAAAAAGGCTTAGCATAGCTATTCACGACACAATTAAATGCAGACTACACTTGTCATTTTGCCATTAGAAATATCTTTCTACATTTCATTAGCAAAATGGCATTGCACAGCATACTTTCTTCCAAATAGGCATAGACGTTCAAAATGTTTGTAGATAACTCCCCAACCGCTCTCCTGATCGACATACAGCTATTGCAGCGGCTGTGGATGCTGTAGCATCTTGCGATTCGTTTTCCCACTGCGATTCCAAACTGCTTGCTGCAGTTACAATATTCACTCATAATTGACCAAAAATGTTAAGTTGTCTATAGATCGTAATGAAAATTGTTATTCATTACCGAATCTTTACGTCAGGGCGTGCATAGCAGACAATTATGGGAACGCCTTAATAAACCTTAAGATTGAATTTCTTCTGGAACACAAATTTGCCATGAAGCTTCCAAGGGCCGTATCTTTACATGCAGCTAGCATCGACGCAGGCACGTGTCGAGTGGATACAGAAAAAGTTTTCAAACAATGCTTGATATCGCTAAACAAAGTTCAAATATACGGCCAGTCAAAATTTCTCAAGAAGCTATGCTATTAGCGGACCTGAAACAATGACCTCCTCATACTGCGACAGAAGGCTTTCCTTTCCTTTTAATTAAACTAAGAAGGCGAGTTTCCTTGGTGAAGAATTTTTGAGTAGGGCCCATGTTGAAAATCGTGTTAAAGGAAAGCAAAAGACAGTGGTACTACGGCGGAACACAAAGAATGAGGGGTGAAATTATGCTGTACGCCCACTAAACTTGGCACCACAATGTTGGTTTTGTTTTCGACGTACCCGGAACGACAAAACGACCACAAACGACCTTTTTGTCCGATTTGAATGAAACTAGTATATATTTATTTTCTTTGGACTATGTATTAAACAAGCGAAAATGAGCATTCGTGCTTCTGTGATCATTTACAGGCGATACGACTGCCATCCATGCGATCGAAGAGGTGATATTTAGTTTCGCTACTGCGATGTAGTCCTTACATAAGCTCTATAGGGTTGTCATATTGTCGCCAGTAACTTTCCATTTGCTAACACATCAAAGAAGGCACAATTTGTCTCCACCCGTCAGACGAAGACAAGTGTTCCGGTCAGTAGGCTACGCAGTCTACGTTGGGTAACCTACTGAGGCTTCTCCTCGATCTTTTTTCATTTTGTTTTGTGTTGTCCGCAGTGTATTTTCCTTCCCTTGCATTTTTAATATGTAAATCAGTCACTCGGGGTACTAACGGAAAACGTAACTGCGCTTGTTTCGGACCTACTTATTTTCTAGTGCGCGAGTTTCCTCTTCAGCTTGCTGTGCGTTATTGTTTCTTCCTGCCATTTAATACTTTAGTCTTTTATGGTATTAAGCAACTGTATAACTAGGAACCTAGTTAGCTGTAATCAGTAAAAAGCTTCTTTTGAAAGCACCGCATGTCGTTTCCTGCCATCAAAAGTAATTTCCTCTGCAATTTCCTCAAACACCGATCCCACATGTTGAATGGTAAGGTAAATCGGCTGGATAGAAATCAGGATCCTGTCTCAAGATATTGCTAGTTTGACGTTTTAAACTGTTGTTAGGCGTACCTTTGACAATAACGTGTTTTTTTTTTCTGTAGAATAGTTTGTCCTTTCGGCAGTCTAGTCAAACCTGGGGCTGACTTATCTACTTGTTATCGTAATAGCTGAACGGAACCTATAACAATTTTAAATTTACGATCGAATCAAGCAGGAAAAAGAATTCATCTCAATTTTCATGAACCGTAAAACAGAATATTTAACTCGCATTTTTTTTACTTTGAGCAGCTATACTTTTCAAAACGTTTATTGTGTTTATAATGACAACAAATCTATATTTAACCTATAAAAATTTCAACATAGCTGCATGAGTTGCTTTTCAGAAAATGTGAGCTTACAAAAACTTGTGATTACGATGAAAAATATAATTTATGTTCCACATTACCATTAGTACAAAAACGCCACAATACACACTCTCTCTTGGCATGTTGTCCAGAGCCTTCCTTCATGTTTCTGTTCCTTCTGCGCCACTCTTCCTTTCTTTTCTTTTTTTCTTTTGAGGAGCTGCATAACTGCGTCATCCGGCCCCGCTCTTTCAAATGTCCTTTTTATTGTACAAATATAGCATCGAATAGGTTGGTTCAGTAACGTAATAATGTCCTGCGTCCCACTATGAATGAGCTCTGAAGGCCTGGTGATGACAAAGCGTCAAGCAGCGGCAGGTCAAAAACCATTCCTATAAATTAATCACACCCCATCCCGATATGATTTATACTTACGTTGAGACTTACAACATTTTGACTACTTTAAAGAGGCTTACTCTACGATACGCTTGCGCTCCTCTCATATCCATCTTCACACAGTGGTTGCTACGCAAGTTTGTTTAATTCGTCTTTTTCCTCGAGTAACTTTAAAAAGTAGCAAGATGTTGACAAAACGGTTTGAACAGATAAACAACGCCGGGCTTCAATACGCTACAAAAGAACCCTACAGGAGAATATGCATTACATTAAAACTATGGCGAAGAAATACTATTACAAAAATTACAGAAGCTGAAGGTATTTTACGCATCGTGTCATGCGCTGTGTTTTTCCCACAGTCTGCTCCAGACTTCGTGCCGTCGCGTTGCATCACTTAAAGTTATGTCTGACGAACTCGACCATCAGTTTTTGTTGTGAACATGTGTTTGCGTCTGGCGCTTTTGAACACTAAGAGGCACTTCCTTTAGAGCGATAATAAATAGTCTGGAGCGCGCCTAATCACTCGCCACGGCATTACTTCGCTATTCGAAGTGCGCATTACGTTTTAATAATAAAATATAAAAAAATGGCTTTATGGTTGCCCTTCTATACTCCTTAATCACATGGTGATTCCGCCTTTGTCTTTAACAAGCTGGCCTCAAGTGACACATATACGATCACCACAGCATGGGCTAGTTGACGCTTGAACACGCCAACTATTAGGGAATACTCTAGGGTAGGGATAGTGCACAATACAACGAAGAAACATATCTCTAACTTTTAGTGCGAAAGCATTTCTTGGCTCATGGGTGGTGTGGATAGGATGTGTGACCACGGTATATGTACATGAGATAACGACGATAACTAACGATTAACAGACAATCAACGGAGGGCCATTATTGATAATGAGATAAGCCATGGCAACGTTGTGTACAGATCTCTAGTTAATGATATACTCTTACCTTCCTCCCTTCCCTTATGGCGCGGTTCAGATGTCCACAGCTACAAGTGTGACATATACTGCGCCTTTCCCTTCCTGTTAACCAATTATTATTATTTTCGTGATAAGGATAAGGATAATGAGATGAGACAGATGCGTGAGGAAGTACCCAACCGAATGGAAATTTAGGCCACCATTAACGGTAAACATATGACGTCATCAAAACAGATAGATAGTGATAGTAAATTCAGGTGCTCTGTTCCAATTAATCGCACGATAGAGATAGTTGTTAGTATAGATGATGTCACACTATCATCATACAAATATCTAGCCAAGAAGTTGTGGGCGTCAAAATAATATCGAATGTCGAAACAGAATGTCAACAACGAGCTGATGTCGTCATAGCAACATGTCTAAGCAAGAAGTAGTGAACGTCGATTTAACATCGGACGCTGATACTCTTATAGTGCGACAACGATCGCAATGGGTATAAAAAAGCGCATTGCGTCCCTTTGTGTCAGATTGTTCTCGTAGGGCGACTTGCAGAGACCTGCTGCAATTCTAGCTGGATATATGCGTTCCAAGCAGATATAGAGACGAAACACGTAATAAGTAGAAGCAGAAGTATGTACGGATCTTGCAATGCTTTCGCATTTTTCATTTCACTAGTGCACCCCTGTATTTTCTTCGGCTGCCTTGCGGCTTAAAGTTTGTTAAATAGTTTTTGTGTAGTATGTTATTTTAGAGATCGCCAATAATACTGTAGGAATTTTTCTGAATTATTCGATTTATTCCATTCTATACCAGACACATAAACCGAACTCCAAAAATGCTTCCTGGTCATGTTAATAATAGTTGGTTCAGAGGAAGGGAAAGGCACAGTATCTGTCACACTTGTTTCTGTGGACACCTGAACCGCGCCGTAGGGGAAGAGAGGAAGGTGGGAGTGAAAGTGGATAGAGAGAAAGAGGAGCCGTAGTGGAGGGCTACGTAGTAATTTCGACCACCTGGGGATATTTAACGTGCGCTGACATCGCACGTTAAAGATCCCCAGGTGGTCGAAATTACTACGTAGCCCTCCACTTCCTTACCTGCCGTCTGAACCAGCTGCGACGCGGGGTTGGCGACGCGTCACGCTCGGTCGCTTGCACGGGTGTCTGGCCCACCTGAACGGTATCACAAAAAAAAGTGAGTTAATTTGGAGACCTGTCTTTTGTGCTAAGGATGAAATATGAGGAACGATTGCGCGAACAGGAGGACAAAAACAGAAGAATACGATAACGACTCCATGAGCGCAGTCTACACTTCGCCTTACACTTAACACTTCTATTCCGATACTTTTCACTTCTTTGCTCATGGTTTTATCATATTTGCACACTGCCAAGTTCTTTGCGATTATCTAACCAGATCATCGAAATATTACCCAAATGAAATATTTGTTTATCTAGGCAGCATGATAGGCGGACTGACCATTCCACGATTGGCTGGCGTCAACCTCCTTTTAACACCATAACAGTACTCTGCATCGCTTGGGGGCTGAACGGGCTGGATATTCATGCGCTTTACTTTTCGCTCTATTTACTCTCTTTACTCTACTTGCTATTGTTTTCATGCTGCTGGCGGTAATCGTAAACGCTTTTACTCGCGTTTCACTAGAAACGTCTCCGCGACAACTGCCTTATGTGATCTATTTATCTTACACTTTACCGGCAGAGTTTTGAACAGCATGCAAGCAAAAAGAAAATAGTAAAATTTTAGAAACAGACTTCGTATTTTTTAAGCTGAGAGGAAATGCTAATAGGGGTTATTCTAAAGCTGTTAGTTGTTAAATGAAAATACTAAAGGATTCCCGAGCAATATCTGCACTCTGAATATTTTGTTTCTGCTCTCCGAAACAAGTGCTCTAAACGCGTAATATGCACTACATCGGGTCTTCTCACAAGCACGTATATATATATATATATATATATATATATATATATATATATATATCGGGTGTCCAAACTTACTTTAACTAAGGGTTAAAGGATAAAACATTTGAGATAGACCGGAGAAACCACTTGATGTAGCTAGGCAATTTTTTACTTTGCACTTAATTAGTAATTAAAATAATTTTTTTATTTTACTAAATATTGCTTTTAGACAACAAATGTGATTTGTAAAGTTGGAGAGCACCTTCTGAAACCCCATTTCATGTATTTCCGATAAAGAAAGCCTCGCGTGTATCGTTTCTCCAAGCTCTAAAGAAGGCCCACGAAATACAAAAAATATCAGGTGATTAAGGTATTCGTGCACCACGATTGTGGTGCTCTCAATCGTGGTTTGAGTAAATGAAATTAGCTGCGTGACTCGACAGCCCAGTGTCATCGGTAGGCTGATATGTTGGTGATGGTTGCAGCCAGCTCGCCGTGACTTGCACCGTCATGAGCGCCGACTACCTGAAGCGGACGAAGAAACCATCGCGGAAGTATCGGTCTGGCGCTGCAACTCAGTCGTGGAGCCGCAGCAGATTTCGTTCACTGAAACCCAGGTTGACAGAAACACAATCGTGGCGCACGAATGCGCCAGTCAGGGGATTTTTTACATTTCGCGGGCTTTCTTAAGAGTTTGGAAAAACGATGTTCGTAAGGCTTTCTTTATCGGAAGTAAATGGAATGAAGGCTTTAAACTATGCTCTAAAACGTTGCAACTACATTTATTTTCTAAAGGGAATAATAGTACATTAGAAAATGTATCTTAATTACTAGTTAACTAATTGCAAAATAAAACAAATTCCTTGCGGTGCGCCAGGTGGCTGGCAGCTGTATACAAGTGGTGTCGCTGGCGTACCTCAAGTAATTTACTTTTTTTACCCCTTGGTTAAAGTCAGCTTGTACACCCTGTATATACATACAGTGACGTTGCAACGTCATCAGCAAGCGTCATGCTTTCCCTTTGTATAAATAGGGTTAGAAGAGTTAGACCTTCAGCAATTTTTTCTAGCGCTGTTTGCCCTTAGACGATTACGACACGAATTCATCCTTCGTCCCAATCAAACTCAGAACCTGTTGCAATTCACACTATTAGAAGTTTTCTCAGGCGCCTCGATGATTGTTGTATGTGCACGGGTAGAAAAGAGGCTTGACGAGGCTATGAAGGTGCCCAGAGCCCGTGAACAGCGATTTCTGTTAGCGGTCGCAGTGTGGCCGTATCTTTATACTTCAAATTCTCCTTTGTCATGGGAAAAGTGGTCCGAGCAAGTAAAACATACCAGAATTCGTCGCACCTAATCCCTCGAGTTGCCTCAAAAGATTTTGCGCCTGGTTGCGGATGCCAAGGTCGCGGGTTCGATCCTGGCCGTGGCGGCCGTATTAACAAAATGCAGAAACACCCGCGCTCTGTGCGATATCAGTGAACGTCAGAACCCCAAGTGCTCTAAATTTATCGAAGACCCCGATTATAGCGACCTTCATTGCCCGTTTACCACTTCGGCATATGAAATTCACACTTGCGCACCTGGGTAGCACAAATAATGGGCCCAGTATTGTAGCTGCGTTGTCCATGTCTGGCCCGTCATGAGGCCACTGTATTTCCAACATAATCCAGTAATGGGCTGGTGCTTTCTACCTGCTCGGTAATTCTTGGGTCACGACTCATGTACCATTTAAACGTGACTTCAGAAGTGCTCGATGTCTGTATGGAGTCGTGTTCATTTGTGTGCTGCTGCTCATTCACTATCGCCGTAGCTTTTGCCGGAATTAGGGCAACATATTGTGTTAATTTGCGAATTGAGACGATAGCTATACTTACAGACTTCCTCTTCTTCGTCAGATAAGGCAGGTAACGTTTCTTTGTAGGAGTCAGCGGAGGGGTGGGTGGTGTATCAGAAATCTGGACTTGAGGTCGAGATGAACTCTTGAAAAAGCAGACATTGAAGCCCTTTAGTAAACATCATAGTTACTAGTCCACGTCATTGGTAGCGAGTAACTTATGCGTTTTTATTATATAACATTACAACACACCTTCATTTAAAAAATATTTTAGAGCAAAAGCACATTTTTTTTTTTTTTTTTTTTTGGGGGGGGGGGAGGTGCTATTCCGAGCAAATTGTTGTCTTGCTTGCGGAAGCTCTGCGGTAAGGCACTGCAGTCGCTCAACGAGATAACAAAAGCAGATATCAATTGTTATGAAGATGTTCGTGCAAAAATAGACTAGTACAAATCAAGGCCGGAAGACAACCAGTTTTGTAGCAGAGATTGCATTGGGGGCAACTGGGTGCCTCATTTCTGTCAACTATACAGATGTGTGACAGTAGAACCAAGCCTGTTCCCAGCTTTGGCATGAAACTAGGATTTCAGCCAAAATTGTGCGCGCGTTTTTCTTTAAAAAAAATAAAAAAAAAAAGATGACAAGGGCTGCAGTCTATATTCTCGAACTTCGCTCAGGCTGGTTCTCTAACGGGAAACGACGGAGTGTAGACGCTCCTGTTAAGAACTTGAGCGTGTTCATGAACAGATTTAATTTAGTTACTTTGTGCCAAGCGCCAGGACCACACGCTGGATCCATGACAGGAGACATACCGGCAGTGGGAGAAAGCAGATGCGGTAGCTTCATTTAAAAGAAACTGAATATGCAGCGGCCTTTTACGACGCTCATTACACACTGCAGCTGCAGATAGAGTCTTGCAGGAAGAAAAAGAAAAACCTATACAATGCGCTCTTGAGAAAAGAAAGTTGGACGTACAGGGACAGAAAAGCGGCGGTCGTAGCCGTCATTAACAACCAGGGAAAAGAAATATCCAGCATGTCAATCAGGACCGCGGTAACAGACACGGCGGAAAAGATGGCAATAGCTTTAGCCATCGCGGAAAAAAACAGAAACAACAGGAACTACACAATAGTAACAGACTCACAGGCCGCATGGAGACTCTTCCCAAGGGGAAGGATAGGCAGGCTGGCCGGCACCCTCCTCAAGGAGGCAGCAAAACTCAAAAACAAGCAGAATGTGGTATGGATGTGCACGTGGGCACGGAGGAGTGGAGGGAAACCTTAAAGTCGACGCAATAGTTCGAGGTTACGCAAACCGAGCGAGCGACAACAAGGGGGAAATCAACACTACTCCGAACATCTACGGAGAGCTCACCATGTTTTAGAAGTTAGGACGCCGTAAATACCCGCTTCTCCACAAGACACTCACAAGACACGAGGCAACTACCGGAACACAGCTACAAACAAACTCATACCCAAGTCGCTACAAATTCAGTAAGGTTTGGCCTACGCAATACGCTCCAGAATGCGTGTGGTGCGGAGAGATAGCCACCCTCACCACTCCGCATGAGGCTGACGGGCGTTCCAGATAGAGCCCAAAATTACAAACCCGTCAGTCAAGCAGTGGGAGGGGCTTCTGTCCAGCTCCGACCCGCAAGATCAGTGGGCCGAAGGGGCATCAAGAACCAATGCGATCTTGTACCTATGGAACACCACCTGCAGCTCAAGACCCCAACCCCTAAACCCCCTCCCATTTTGCGGAATAAAGATTTATACTACTACTACTACTACTACTACTACTACTACTACGGGACGAAAAAGAACAGCGGTCATCGGTCGTTGAATCATGCTGTTTCGAAAGGTAACGTGCAAATAATTTTTACATTATAAACTCACTTTATCTGTCCAGATTGTTTGCTTGGATTATCTTATGCTTAAGAATATTTGTTTGTTAGATTTATCTTGAGCTGAAAGAAGCTTTTTTTTTTTTTTATCTCTCCATTATATTTACCTTTTTTTTTTGTGCAGGACAAATACCAGCGATTTCGCTCATCAAGAGCCTCCATTCGGCAAAATAATAATATTGCCAGTATTTAAATGTCTCATAAAATATACCCGACTGTGGTCCTGTGGCAGTCTTGGGAAGTAAGCTTTGAGAGTCCTCAGCTTAGAAACAAGCATGAGAGGACAGCACCTGCAACTACGAGGCTTCGACAAATAAAAATCTAATTATGACTTCAGCAAGAACATACTTAAATGTAAGTGTTCGTCTGGGGGAAGACAAGTCCACTTGTGAAAACGTTGGCTCGGCTTGCAAACTGAGGCTCCGCCTCAACCCTTATACGGTACTCTCATCCTGTGCAGCCATTTTCTTTCTCTCCCTCTGCCATCGAGTCTTCGTGAATTTTTGCATATTCAAAGAAAATTTTGCCTCTCACGGGCGTACGGTCACGCCAATAAACGAGATAAAAGCGGCGATTTGCAAAAGTTGATGGCGCAATCGACTATGTAGCAGTTTTATGCTGCATTTCGCGAACCTCTGTCCAGTGCGCATACGTAACGTCAATGCCTATCGTTTGCACCACCACGAACAATTCCTCCCAACACGAATGCAGTGCGAAATCACCATATATTTATTATATACGTATATCGTCGCAGTAATTGCAGTGCAACAGGTGACACCACCCTCTTATTTAAGGTAAAACTAAAAGAAACGACAATTGCCACTTCGGACGCCAGTTCAAATCCTCACAATGTGCCCCATATTCCTCTCATATGTGCACTGAAATCAGTGTACTGAAAAAAAGTTTTATTGAAAGGCCAGTTACCGAAAATTCAGGTGGAAAACTTTATGAATATACTCAATTGCAAAAATGAAAGGGCATGGAATTTTAATAACGGAATACGCGTAGGGCCTTTTCACATTGTAAATGGTCAATTTATGCTATTTCTTTGACAGGCTGTAACAGAACGAGCGCGACTGGGTCGGCTAGCGTCCACTGCTTACCGGCTGTTGCGGCTCTTTCTTTGCCTTGGTTCCATCAAGCGGCTGCGTCTTGGAGGCGTCGGATGGCTTGTCCAGTGCAGATTCCTGGGTCTTTCTCATCGGCTGCGTATCCTTCGAGAAGTCAAGGAAGTACATAACATTCTCTCAACATTTACGCAGGCAAAGATTCGATCCAGCAATGAGCATTATGCTGAGCACAATATTTCGATCTTGTTCGGTATTTCAATATATTTTGAATAAGTTCAGGTGCGCGAACTTTCGGGGGATTCAGGTAAATTGAAATTAGTTTTCTTCTCAAGAAATTGATCCCATGGACGTCGCATTTGAGGTAGCTTCCACCTTCTCTGTTTTACTTCCAGCAGTTTGAACGTCCCTAAGGACGTTCAAAACCGCGAATGATGGCCGATTAAAGACCAAGCTGAGGTGTCGCTTGTGAAAACGAGTTTTTCGTTTCAGCGGGTCCAAAACCGAGGCCGTATCCCTTGCATCTCAGCTCTGAATTCCGACGTAAAAGTACTCGGGAACAAGCCTAAGCTTCGTTTAATGGTAACTTTGTGAACTGTGGCAGCTATGAGTCGGTAGTCAGACACCTCTGTGCTCCCATACTACTAATATGCGAAATAAAAAAAAAAGAGACAGGTACTACTCTAGATTACAAGTACGGAGCAGAAAAAATATAGAGTAGGCCACAGTTGCACAGTTCATTGAATAACAGCTATGAAAGAGCACTGTAGAAAACAGTTGAAAACTCGTTGCTATCGCTATACGAATACCCCAAGTACATTTCTCTTGTAATGTAACAACGAACAATGTAGGCACGCCGTCGTAGTGCCGAAATGTAAGAAAGGCTATAGTTTGTTTCCCATGCCACCGCGAACATATTTGCCACGTATGCATCCGACCCCAACTGATGCTTACATCTTTAACGGCGGGCAATGCCTGCTAGAATTCAAAACGCAACACTTACAGCACACCTTGGAGTTGCCGTTTCACCACGCTTCTTGGACGCTAGATGCTGCTTGGACATGGCGTAGGGAAACGATGAAGGATCGATCTTGTTGCCCAAATACCAGATGGCATATACCAACGCAGGGGGATCAACCAAGGAAGGAAACGGGGCCCTAATGCTTCTCTTCTTCTTCTACTAGCGAGATCAGAGCGAGACAGCCGGTGCACCAACCCAAATGTCTCCCTCGGGGTGCAAGCTAAGCTTCCCGAGTGGTATCGCCAAGTTTCATTCTCTTTTTTCCGACAACCAGTTATTGGGAATTAAATCAGGAAAGGCGGTTTCCATTGATGGCCTTTAAGAAAACGAAATGTGTCCGTGATTTGCTAACCATCAGCAGGTTATGAGGAGACGAAGGGACGTAGCATTCAGACACTTGAATTCGGTCACGCACCATACTTACCAGAAAGAAGAAAAAGTTCATTATCATAATCAGTAGCAAAACATATGTACGAGCATTCAATATAAGAAAATTTAATCATCGCCTGGTCACGGTCAATCCCCCCTGTGAGTAAGCGCCATTTTGATTACGGCAACAACTACAAAGTCAATGCGAGGTTTCTTCGAAAATTTCAGATAGGTACGATTCCTTCCCTGAAGTTCTACTTCTATAGATCTGGTTAATTGCAGAATGAACATATTGTCATGTAGTGGTGACAAGGCCGATGACACAAATGGGGAGTCTGGGATTGCACCGAAGAAACTCTTTAGTGGTCTGACTTGCGCCTGCAAAAGAACTAAGCGATTCGGCGGCGGCGATAGCAACAATCGTACTCGGCTGTCATCGAACAAAGAATGCCTGCTGCGTCCGTAAACGCTCAATTTATAGGCGACGAATAAACGTCTAGATAAAGCCGCAGCCGTTGACTAGCGTAACACGGAACATTGTAGAAACGCACGAAACTGGCCAGCATCTTAGAGATACAGCTCTACGCTTCTTGCGCGACAAAGAACATGATACAGCATCATAGAGAAACGGATTGGTAAAGAGCGGACACTCCCATAGGGCCCAGCGGCCCATTTGACTGTAGCGCACCAAGCGGCCGACGGCAACTACTTCCGGTCTTGCTGAACGGCGCGCGATTTGAATGCTAGCATGCGCAGCGCTTTTCCCTGCCCTTTTGGCGCAATATTGTCACGCTACTGACGACGATGAAGGATTGTGATGGTGTGGCAGAAGAGGAGGAAGAAGCGTTGGTTTCTGGGCGCTAGTAGGCTCCATCTTGTTCCTCTACATCAGCACTGTAAATAAACACCCCTTCTTATTACATCGTAACAACTTGGTGGAGGTGCGGGGTCACCGAACAGGAATACGTGGCTGTAGTTTTCGCTGTGCAGCGTTTCCGTTCATATTTGTACGGACGTTCGTTTACTATCGTAACTGACCATCATTCACTCTGTTGGCTGCGGAACCTTCGAGACCCAAGTGGTCGCCTCGCACGCTAGGCCCTCCGGTTACAGGAATATGACTTTGCCATGGTGTACAAAAGTGGGAGGCGTCATACAGACGCAGATTGTCTTTCTAGGATGCCAATGGCCACGAATGGGCCTGAAAGCGACGATTTCGACAATTATATATCGACCCTCGAGCCAGCGTTCCCCGACACGAATGTGTTCAAAACGGAACAGCAAAATGATAGCAGTCTGCAGCCTCTCTTTGCCCAAGCCAGCGTACCTACAAGCCGTTTTTGTGTGCATTATGGCCTCCTATGGAAAAAGAGTTATTCGCCTGTCGCCCAGCGACCTACTCGTAGTTCCCAAGACGTTGTGCATGGACGTATTGCGTATTATGCATGATGATCCAACTTCTGGGCATTCGGGATCGGTTCGAACACTCCACCGTCATCAAGAAAGATTTTACTGGCCCAGAATGCGCTCGACGATTGAACAATACGTTGCCAGTTGCAAGCAATGTCAACGCCACAAACGTCCAACTGCAACTCCATCTGGCTTGCTGCACCCTGTGAAGACCCCGACAGCTCCGTTTGATCAGGTAGGCATTGACCTCGTAGGTCCGTTTCCGAAGTCCGTGGATGGAAATCGCTGGATTGTAATCTGCGTGGACTATCTCACACGTTATTGTGAAATCGCCGCTCTTCCATCTGCTACGGCGCATCAGGTGTCGCTTTTCTTGCTGCACTTGGTCATCTTACGACACGGGCCACCACGAATTGTCATCACTGATCGGGGCCGACAATTCACTGCTGATGTTGTTGAAGAGCTCATGCGTTTATGCGCCGTAACTTTCTGACACTCGACGCCATACCATCCCCAGACAAATGGCTTGACTGAGCGCCTCAACAGAACGCTTATCAACATGCTAGCCATGTATGTGGACGCAGGGCATAAGAACAGGGACACCATACTACCCTTCATCACGTATGCGTTTAATACCGCCACGCATGCGACGACTGGGTACAGTCCATTTTTCCTTCTCTATGCCAGACCGCCACGCTACTCCCTGGATACTATCCTGCCCTTCACAAGCCGTGAAGACCCCTGCCTGGCTGAGACCCTCTGTCTCGCCGAAGAAGCTCGGAGAATCGCCCGATTACGGTCTGGTGCTTCACATGAACGTTCTAAAGTGTGATACGATGCGAGTCACAGGCGGGTCACGTATTCTGTAGGTGATTTAGTCTGGCTATGGCGTCCAATTCGGCGCCGTGGCCTACATCAAAAACTCTTGGCCCACTATGATGGCCCATATGTGGTTGTCAAACGCATTAGTGATTTACCTTATGCAATAGCCCGCCCGAAAGCATCGGGTCGCCGGTCTCCCAAAACCGAACTATGTCATGTTGCCCGCTTGAAGCCGTGTCAGCCTCGCACGACTCACGATCACGCCCAGAGGGCTTCGTCTCAGTAGGAGGAAATGTCACGCTACTGACGACGATGAAGGATTGTGATGGTGTGGCAGAAGAGGAGGAAGAAGCGTTAGTTTCTGGGCGCTAGTAGGCTCCATCTTGTTCCGCTACATCAGCACTGTAAATAAACACCCGTTCATATTACATCGTAACAATATTTTGGTTTTACATGCTCTGATAGTGATTCTATCTACTTTCAGCATGCATAACAACATCAAAATCACATGCCCGGTTCTCTAAATTGGCCATCAACGCAGCTGCGCCACAGCCTTTGCAAAACAGTATTGCAGAAAAGACGCCAAGTGCTTTGTGAAATGAACATATATTTTGCTGCATATAAAACACACAAGAGATGCAACAGATGTAGACGGATGCATTGACAAAACTTGGCACACATTAGGCAATGTGCACAGTACAGAAAATAATACACAAGGCGAGGAACAACACCTAGGTAGAGACAAAAAATAGCATAACGTTGATTTCCGAACTATGACAAATGATATGCAACAAAACAGGCATTATACATAAACTACACAGTCCCAGTCGCGGCTACCTTAGTAAGAGTAACTTGTATTGTTCAGGGCAAAGAGGAGTACTGACGCTTGGGGGAAGGCCACACCGTTCACTCGTCGCATCTTCCGTGCTTCGGATGCATTCCGTGGGTCCATGCAGTGCTGTTGGAAAAGGAATGAACATGATGCAGAAGGTTGCAATGAACTGTAAGGCCACTGCACCGCGCGCATATCTGTGCATGTGGGTGCGTACTGAAGACTTGGTGAGCAGCAGTTATGGTCTAGAACAGAAAAGCTGTCATTCGTATAATTGATATAAAAGATACTCTTGCGACGTAGAGGTAAGGAAATGCAGGCTAACCTAGCCTACCTGAAAATGCATTTCTACAGTGAGTGAAATAACAGCCAGTAAACTAACAATATTCCTCAAAAGTACTGAACAGCTGAAGCAATGAAGCTTAAAGCATAATAAAACATTTCGCACTTTAACATTGTCCTGTTAAATGCAACGCGACACCACGCAAAAACTAGCCATTCGCAAAACCGCGGCCTGGCCTCACCGCGGCCGGCGAGCATGCCATGTTGGCTTGCCCTTCATACGCGACTTTGTGAAGCGCAGACTGCCGTGATGAGCTAACCTGCTCGAAATGCCTCGCAGTTTGACAAGAATGAAACATTTCTCCCCTTGCGGTTGCCCTATTAAACGCGACACCACACAAAACTAGCCGTTCGTAAAACCGCCTCACGCCGTGTCACGTCACCGCGGCGGCCAGCACGACTTCTCACGCCTGTTAGCTTGCCCTTCACGCGCAACTTTGTGAAGCGCAGTCGCCGCCGCACTGGGCTCAACCCTGAAATACTGCGCAGTTTGACAAGAAAGTCAAGCATGCAACGTTTTTCACCTTACCGTCGCCCTGTTAAACGCGCCACTTAGGAAAACTAGCCGTTCGGCAAACCGCTTCAGGCCTGGCCGCACCGGCCGGCTAATACGCCATGTTGGCGCAACGGCGTGCCTTGGTGCCTTCAGATGCCACTTTGTCCAGCGTCCTGAGATACACTGTTCGAAATGCAGCTCAGTTTCGCAGGAGCAACATATTAAACCTCGCCGCGGTTAAAAACTGCCGGAGCGTCACGAACTGCGCCTGAACTTCTCTATGCCTGAACAACCGGCGCGCCTGTTCACGAGCTGCGAAACTTAATTGGCAACGGCCGGAGTGGTCATGGTAAACTGCTTCAAAGGCGGCGTAGTCCAGCAAAAAACGTTGCTAACCTCGACGTCGTTAAAAACCACAGTCGTTCCGCATAGCAGCCGACGAGAGATAAAAATATGCGGTCTGTGCCGCACAGGAGCGGCGAGGCACGAGCAGACAACCGCTCGCTACCTTCGACAACATTCTGTTGTCTGCTCCGGCGGACTACTGCTGCAGCGAGTGCCGTCGCGCGCGCGTCTGCGCATGTCCGCGCTGGTGCCGCCGTCCATCAATCAGCGGCAGCGCAACCAGTCGCGCTTCATTTCCTGGGGCCAGTTTTTGCCGAGTGTCCGCTATTTACCAATCTCTTTCTCTATGACAGCATCGTCTCGGGTGATAAGGCCGCATGCCAGCGGCTTCTAAAAAGAACCAACAAAAATTCGAATGATTCTTAGCATTGCTCCCCCCTCAAAAAGGCATAGCCTCGATGCTATCAAAACAAACACAAAAAAGTAAACACAATACGAGAAATTAAAATAACTAGGGCATTTAGCGCGCCAAATAAGGCTTTAAGCGCACAACATGGACGATTTCTGGGCGCGGCGCAGGCCGCTGAGATGGGGTCGTCCCGTCGGGGACGACTTCGCCAAAGGACTTTGTATGCGCCGAAGTACCTCAGCAAGAGCTTTTCACTCAGTCCGCGGTGCGTATCGGCGTCTCAACCCACACTTCGTTTCCCGGCCTGTACTCTGCATCGTGTCGTCGGAAGTTGTACCGTCGAGCTTCGGTGTGTTGCTGGTCTTTGATGCGCAGCCGGGCGAGTCGTCGGGCTTCCTCCGCACGCTTCAGGTAGGCGGCGACGTCAGGGTTATCTTCTGCCACGTACGGCAGCATCTCTTCAAGCGTCGTCGTGGGCCCCTTACCATATAAAAGCATGAACGGAGTCGCTCTGGTTGTTTCTTGGATAGTCGTGTTATATGCGAAAATCACGTACGTTAAGACGCCGTCCCAGGTCATGTGTTCGCGTCGACTTACATGGCGATCATGCCCGCGATCGTTTTGTTCAGGCGCTCCATAATACCGTTGGTCTGGCGATGGTACGAAGTTGTTCGTCGATGACTAGTATGACTGTATTGCAGGATGGCTACCGTCACTTCTGCCGTAAATGGCGTTCCCCTGTTCGGGATGAGTACTTCTAGGGCGCTGTGTCACAAGGGATCATGTTCTGCCAAACATTGGCGACATCTGCCGCGGTACCATTGGGTAGTGCTTTTGCTTCGGCGTAGCGGGTAAGGTTGTCGGCGGCCACGATGATCCACTTGTTACCCATAGATGAAGATGGAAAGGGGCCGAGGAGATCCTTCCCAATTTGTTGAAAGGGAAGGGTTGGGAACGGTATCGCGTTCAGTAGTCTAGCTGGTCTGATCGGTGGCGTCTTGAGTCATAGGCACTCACGGCACGTTTTCACGTCGTGGGCAACGTCGGCAGGCAGTCGTGGTCTAGTACTTCTTCTGGATTCGATACAACGTGTGGTCTAGTACTTCTTCTGGATTCGATACAACGTGCGCGAAAACCCGGAATGGTATACTGTGCAGAATTTCCTGCCGGGGTTTTTTAGCCGCAACAAGAATAAGTGCGGTCCTGTCTGCTGGGTGCGAAGCTCTTCTTCCCGAGGATGCCATTGCTTAACGCGAACGATGATAAATGACGCCTGAACACAGCAGCAGGGGATGCGGTCTTGACATTCAGGTCATCGGCTTGGTCTTTCAAATCCGGGTCCGAGCGCTGTTGGTGCGCAAAAATGCTGCCGCTTACCGGTCCTAAAAAGGCGTCGTCGTCATCGCCTTTCGGAGGAGTGTCGACGGAAGCGCGGGATAAGCAGTCTGCACCCGAATGCTTGCGGCCCGACTTACAGACGACAGTTACGTCAAATTCTCGTAAGCTTCATCGGGCAAGGTGGCCGGAGCAATCTTTAAAATTTGCCAGCCAGCAGAGCGTGTGGTGATCTCTTACCGCCTTGAATGGTCGACCGTATAGGTACGGATGAAACGTTGAAGTGGCCCAGACGATTGCGAGACACTCCTTCTCAGTCGTCAAGTAATTTTGGCCTCGACTTTCGAGAGGGACCTGCTAGCGTAGGCGATTACGTTCTCCTGTCCGGCATTCTTCTGAATGAGAGCGGCGCTTAGGCCCAGACTGCTCCCGTCGGTATGTATCTCAGTCTCGGCGTTCTCATCAAAGTGGACTTGTACAGGAGGGGACTGTAGGCGGCGCTTAAGTTGCTCGAAGGGTTCCGCTTGCGGGTCTTCCCATTTAAATGGCACGTCTGCCTTTGCAAGCTACGTCAAAGGTTAGGCGAGACGCGAAACGTTCTTGCGTCTGGCGCTGCAGGAAGCCCATGAAATGTGGCTGACGATGACCGACTCTTGTGGCGAATGCGAAGACACACGGAGAAAGGGGCCCACAGCACGAAAAAGATAATGAAGTAAAACTTGTTGATGGGCTAGTTGGTTCATGATCGTACGGAAGAAAAGTAAGCGCAAAAAAAAAGACAAACACAAGAGAGGAGACAGGTTTTGCATCACGTTAGCATCACGGCGCTGCACATGCACGCGGCACTTGATCAAGGCGGAATGGTCAAGTCTCCGTCGAGGACGTTGAGAGAGATGTGGTGCGTCAATGTCGTCGTGGAAGGTATGGCGTTGTCCGTCGAGAGCTTGATGAGTATTGAGTGAAGGATCGATGATCGCACGATGCTCATTGAGAGAATCTATACTTAGAATACCGTCTCGCGGCAGTTCTGTAGGACCACGAAGCTCGTAGGATAAGTACGTCCATTTACTGTCACTCTTGTGGTGCATCGCCCAGACGGCGTAATAAGGTTACCACCAGCGGTTCGGATTAGCGTACCATTCCAAGTGGTCGTCACTTTCTTCAGCTGGGCGGCGAACGCTCCACTGATGACAGAATAGTGAGCACCGGCGTCCACTAAGGCGGTAACCGTGCGACTATCGACAGCAGGGGCGAGGACATTTGTTCGTGTTCTCGTATTGCATGTTGACTTGGGTGCTTGATCTCTACTTCGTCGGTTGCTCACGTCGCGGCCAGTGGACAACGTTGTCATTTCACTGGGCGTTGGTGTTAGTTTAACGTGTGGTCGCTTGGTCATCGATGTCCTCGTCGTGCGTTACGGCGGTGTATTGGCTGGAGCGTCGTCCCTCGTCGTCGGTGGTGGAGGATCTTTGTGTGTTTGCCGTGAAGCAACTTCACCTCCAAAGGTTGCTACCTTTATTTTCCACTACGGGGGCTAGGCGACCTTCCCCGAACATAACTGTGGGCAGGCGACATAAATCGTGCGCCGTATGGCGAAGAGGAGTGGTACCGACGGTTTGATGCCTTTCACCTGCGCAAGTAGTCGTCGATTGGGGCGTCGATGCCGAAACTGCGCAGGCCGATGCGTCTGTAACGGCAGTGGCGTATAATGTGTCCTGCCTCCACCACAATGGAAGCACAGTGGGCGGTTGTTGGAAGTCCTTCGAGCGTCACATTTCCTCGAACTTCGGCGTTGCTCGTAGGCTTGACGGGCCGAGACTAAGGGGCGGGCGTTGAGAAACTAGATGGAAACAATGGGAGCTTGGCGTCGCAGTACGTAGAGGCGAGCTATGTAGCGCGCCGGCCTAGCTCACGGATGGTGATTGCTCAGGAGTGGCCGTCTGGGTTGGCGTACCAAGGGCCTGCTGTACCTCTTCTCGGACGATGTCCGCAAGATTCGCTACTTGGGGCTGTTGAGGGGGGGGGGGGGGGGGGGGTTAGCAGGCGCCGAAGCTCTTCACGGACGACTTCACGTATAAGGTCCCTAAGGCTCTATTCGCGGATGCGCTGCTGTACTGGCTTGCGCAGGCGGGTAGTGGTCGATCATATTGGCGCATTCGGGTGTCCATCGTTGTGTTCATGATGAACGCTTCCCTTTAAAATTCGGCCACTGTCTTTGGCGGATTTCTCACAAGTCCTGCGGAAAGCGACTCTTTAACGCCGCGCATCAAAAACCTCACCTTCTCCTCTTCGGTCTTGTTATGGTCGGCACGGCGAAAGAGGCGCTCCATCTCCTCAACGTAAGCCGACAGGCTCATTTGGGAGTTGAAGTATTGAATGATGTAGTGCCTGGGCTCGTTAGACCCAGAACCTCCGCCAAACGTCATGTAGTGGTGATAAGGCTGATGACACTAGTGAGGAGTCTGGGAGTGCACTGAAGAAACTCTTGGGCTGACTTGCACCCGTAAAAGAACTAAGCGATTCGGCGGCGGCGATAGGCATAATCGTGCTCCGCTGTCTTCGAACAAATAATTTCTGTCGCGCCCCTCATCGCTCAATTTACAGGCGACGAATAAACGCCTAGATAAACTCGCAGCCGATTACTAGAATAACCTGAAACGTTGTAGAAACGCACAAGACTGGCCAAAATCTTTGAGATACAGCTCGACGCATCTTGCGCGACAAAGAACATGATACAGCATCGGCTCGGGACAACAGGTATGAATAAACAAACAATACACAGTCGATCCGCATGCCAGATTCACAGTGATAAGGCCGCAAGCCAGCGGCTTCTAAAAAGAACCAGGAAAGATTCGAATGATACGCGGCAATATGGCTGAGGAAGAACTTCCTCAGCCATGTGTCCATTCTGCAATTAGCCGAGACTGGCGCATTTTTTCCCTCCTCTGTTGCCTTTGCGCCTCCTTCTGAAAACTTTTGCTTGAAATTAGTTGTAATTAACGATCCACATTTTTTTACTATTCCAAATTTACTATCATTTGACACTTATCGACTGGGCTTCAGCGGCGGCACGGTTCGCTCAGCAGTTCAAAAATTTATTAACGCCTTTTGGAGGATTCCCTGTTATGGATGCGCCGATCCCGCGCTCTTCCATTTAGTTTATTATTTCATCAAAAAGAATTTTTGCTTCTCTAATCAGTGGGGTTTTTGTCTAGTCTATTCAATATAAAGACGTTTTCCCATTTTATCACGTAGTATAATACTTATTTCTGAAGCTCACATGAGTACTCAATCCCCTTCATGGGGATGTGCCATCATCCAATTTATTTATTTATTTATTTATTTATTTATTTATTTATTTATTTATTTATTTATTTATTTATTTATTTATTTATTTATTTATTTATTTATTTATTTATTGATACTGCGATCCTTTGCACGACCTTTGCAGGATGGGCATGCAATATAGAAGTACATCAATGCTGGAAACAACACAACGATCTTTAATATGAACAACACAATTGCAAAAGTACAAACGAGGCACAGGGATGTAGCGGTACAACAATATAAAAAAGTTAAAGGTGGTTTTCAAACCTTTTCTGCATCATTGGTTAGATTATTCCAGTCTGTAATCGTTCTGGGGAAAAAGGAGTACTTAAAGGTGTAACTCGTGCGTGTAATGGTGTTACTGTAGAATCATGCCGTTGTCTTGTGTCTCGCCCCGAGGAGAACGATATAATATTGGATGTGTCAATATTGTACTGGCCTTTGATTAACCGAAAATAGAACTTTAGGCGACAGATGCGGTTTCTGTCAGAGACTGAAGCAAACCACTTTGATTAATAAGAGCAGTGATAGATGTGCGGTTACACTGGGGGTGCTGAGCTTCAGAGCACGCCGGAGGAAAAAAAGTTTGCGTAGGGCATTTGCTGCAACGTTGTCAACATGCTCTGTCCAGGAGAGGTTATTGCAGTTCCGCAGGCCAAGGTAGTTGTATGTATACACTTGAGAGAGAACATTGTTTTTAGCAGTATAGTTAAACAACAGAGGCTTCTTTTTCTGAGTTATACGCATGAACACTGTTTGATTAATTAACGCACATTTGTCATTGGTCACATGTTGTTATTACCTTATTTAAATCGTAATTTAACCGGACTTCGTCCTCACAAGTAGTACTATTTTCATATAACACACAATCGTCAGCATACAATCTAACAGAAAATGAGATGTCATAGACAATATTATTAATAAAAATCAAGAAGAGGAGTGGCCCAAGAACAGATCCTTGGGGAACGTCGGAATCAACAGGAGCTGGAACTGATAACGGTTTCTCAAGTAGACTTCAATCCAAGCAAGTAATGTATTATATGTTAGTACACTGGCTAATTTATGAGGAAGCTTGTTATGCAATACTTTATCAAATGCTTTTTTAAAGTCAATAAATATAGCGTCAGTCTGCTTTCCTTCATTTATTGCCTGAGCAAAATCATGTATAGTTAGTACTAGCTGAGTGGCAGTGGAAAATCCTCGCCTGAAGCAATGCTATGCATTAGTGAGAAACTCGTTTTGTTCAAGATCAGTTGCTATATGTTGATGAATAATGTGTTCTAAAACCTTGCATGCTGTAGATACTAACGATATTGGACAATAATCCTGAATATATTGCCGCGAAACCTTCAAAACAGTATTTGTTGTTTTTTAACAGCCGCCGGCATACAGGCTTATCACTCTGATTCTGGACCGCGTATCAGTTCCGTAATCTTTGTTTGTTAATGCTCAATGTCACGAGTCACACCTTTATCAGTTTTGTTGTAGAGCAAGATGCACCGAGATCTGTCTCGAAGGTTCCGGCCACTCGGGTGTCTTTCCACAATGTTCCAGCCCGTGCTGGTAGCTGCTTGCGACGTTATCTAGATTGTTCTGTGCAGCCTTTAAATTGAGCGTTGCCGAGTGTGACGGGTATTCTTTGTTCGACGATCGACGAGCACGTTTGTTTCTATCGCCGACGCCGAGTTGCTTAGTTCTTTTGCGGGCGCAAGTCAGCCCAAATAAAGAGTTTCTTTAGTGCAATCATCGACCCTTCATTTGTGTCGTCGACCTCGTCACCACTACGTGACATCTGGTGGAGATGCTGCCTTTGATCCTGCAAGCGAAGACCCAAGCCGTGTTCCTGTCGCCCTGGAAGACCAGCCTACAGGTCACCGAGCCAGCCGCCGACTTCAAGGCCTACAATCCGAACACGGTCTGCTGCCTGACCCCATTCGATCTCGGAAGGCATCGACGCTGACAATGGCCCAGCCTACAGCACCGGTTGTTTTCGTCCAACCCCGTGAGCCCCCTGCTTCCATGGACGACCGGATGAAGATGCGGGAGATTGGATGGACCTTTTCGACCGTGTGGCAGATTTCAACGGCTGGAACGACGCTGCGAAACTCAGGCAGGTCTACTTTGTTCTTCAAGGATATGCCCGAATTTGGATTGAAAATCACGAGACTTCTTTCAAGGATTGGGAGACATTCAAAGCACAGTTCCTGACGGCCTTTACAAGTTCTGTCCGAAAAGAAAGAGCTCAGGCCCTCCTCCAATCAAGAATTCAACTACCAAACGAGCCCGTCCTGGTCTACGTAGAGGAGATGAAACGCCTGTTTCGCCGCGCCGAACCTAACATGACCGAAGGTGAGAGAGTGAAATTCCTAATGCGAGGAGTTAAAGAGTCGCTTTTTGCGGGGCTTGTCCGGAACCCGCCGAGAACTGTGGAAGAATTTGAAAGTGAAACATCGACCATCGAGAAGACGTTAGACACCCGGATGCGCCACTTCGAGCGACCACTTCAACCAGACTACTCATGCCACTACCCCAGCGCATCTGCAAGCGGAGAGAACCTTCGGGACATAATCCGGGAGATCGTACGAGAGGAGCTCCGCCGAATGCTGCCGTCATCGCAACAACCCCAGGTGGCGACGCTCGCGGACGTCGTCTGTGAAGAAGTTCAGCAGGCGCTGGGCGTTCCTCAAGCGACGGCTGCGACTGTTCCAGCTCAAGAGGCAACAGCAATGAACTACGCTGGTGCATTACGTCGCCCTGCGCCCCGACGTGATGACTTTCCGAGCCCTCGCCGCTACCGTCGTGTTCCTGAAAACCGCCCCTTGGCCCCCGCCCGCCAAGCCTGCGAACAACCACAAAGCCCCAGGAAGTGCGACGCCTGGAGGACTGCAAACAACCGGCCATTATGCTTCCACTGCGGTGAGGCCGGCCACATTCTGCGACACTGCCTGTACCGACGAATCGGTCTCCGCGGATTTGCAGTCGACGCTCCACGACCACGCCCAGGTGAACGACCACAAGAAATTGACAACTATTTGCGTAGCGGTGAGATTGCGCCACCAAACCGTCGGTTCAGATCTCCATCGCCGTACAGGGCCCGCTCTGCGTCGCCAGGCCGTACTTATGATGAGAGTATGCGCGGAAGGTCCCCAAGCCCGCGCAGGGGAAACTGAAAAGAGCAACCTTTGGAGGTGAGGTTGCTCAACGGCGAAAAGACGAACATCCTCCGCCGCCGACGACTACTAACGACGACGCAGCCATTTCACCGCCGCTCCACACGACATCACGACCATACTGCAAGCAGACAACGCCGCCCAGCGCAGTAACTACGGTATGCCCCAGCCATGACCTGAAGAAACGACGGAGCCGAGATCGGACACTAAGGCCCACGTGCAATGCGAGGACGCGAACAAGTGACCTTGAAGTTGATATCGACGGTCGCAGAGTCACTGCCCTAGTAGACACCGGAGCTGACTATTCAGTTATTAGTGGACCGTTAGCCTCTCAGCTCAGAAAAGTTACCACCGCTTGGGATGGCCCGCTGATTCGCACCGCAGGTGGCAACCTGATTACTCCATCGGGACGATGCACTGCAAGAATAACCGTAAATGGGCGTACTTACCCCACCAGCTTTGTGGTCTTGCAGCAGTGCTCCCGCGACGTGATTTTAGGCATGGACTTCCTAAATGAACATAGGGTTATCATCGACCTGCGATCCAAGCTCATCAAGCTCTCTGCAGACAAAGCCATTCCTGCTACGACGACGTCGACGCAACGCATCCCTCTAAACGTCCTCGATGAAGACTTGACCGTCCCGCCCCGATCAAGCATCGCAGTCTGCGTAGGCAGCGCAAACATCGAAACCGCTGAAGGCATCGTAGAAGGAAATATCCAATTGCTCTTAGAACGAGGTGTCGGCATTCCAAGAGGCATCACAAAATTCCGGAGAGGTCAAACTCAGGTTCTGGTAACAAACTTCACCGAAGAATACCGGCATCTCAACAAGGGCACGACGATCGCCTTTCTCGACGAATTAGCGGACCTCAAAGATGTATTCACCCTTCACGACCAAACGCTGGAAGACGCACCGGACCTATTCCGTCAGCCCAAATTTGACATCAACCCGGCATTGACCCACAACCGGAAAGACCAGATTCTCAGTCTGCTTCGAAGCTACGGGGAGTGCTTCTCATCGTCATCGAAGGTAGGACAAACACCACTGGCCAAGCATCGCATAATAACGGACGAACACGCCCGACCTCTGCGCCAAAGCCCTTATCGTGTATCGCCGCGAGAACGCCAGGCCATTCGCGATCAAGTTGAGGAAATGCTCCGTGATGACGTAATCCAGCCATCGAACAGCCCCTGGGCAGCACCAGTCGTTTTGGTCAAGGAGAAAGACAGCACACTTCGCTTCTGCGTTGATTACCGCCGCTTGAATAGCATAACGAAGAAGGATGTCTACCCGCTTCCCCGCATCGACGACACTCTCGACCGGCTCTGCAATGCAAGGTACTTCTCATCGATGGACCTGAAGAGCGGATATTGGCAAATTGAGGTCGACGAAAGAGATCGCGAGAAGACCGCATTCATCACACCGGACGGCCTTTATGAATTTAAGGTGATGCCATTTGGCCTCTGCTCCGCACCAGCCACGTTTCAACGAGTAATGGACACAGTCCTGGCAGGCTTGAAGTGGCAAATTTGTTTGGTATATTTGGACGACGTTGTTGTCTTCTCGTCAAACTTTGAAGACCACCTAAAACGACTACAGACAGTGCTGGAAGCCATCAAGTCATTGGGGCTAACGCTAAAAGCAGAGAAGTGTCACTTCGCCTACGAATAACTCCGATTCCTAGGTCACATCGTTAGCAAGGACGGTATTCGCCCAGACCCGGAGAAAACAGCTGCAATCGCACAATTCCCACCGCCTGCCGACAAGAAAGCTGTGCGCCGATTCATTGGTCTGTGCGCTTATTATCGACGATTTGTCAGAAACTTTTCGCGGATCGCCGAACCGTTGACGCAGCTTACAAAGGCTGACGTACCTTTTAAATGGGAAGCGCCGCAATGAGAAGCCTTCGACGAACTTAAGCGCCGCCTGCAATGCCCTCCTGTACTTGGCCACTTTGATGAAAACACCGAGACCGAAATTCACACCGACGCGAGCAGTGTAGGCCTAGGAGCCATTCTCGTCCAGAAGACTGCCAGACAGGAAAAAGTAATCGCCTACGCTAGCAGGTCTCTCGCAAAAGCCGAAGTCAATTACTCGACGACCGAGAAGCAGTGCCTTGCGATCATCTGGGCTACTTCTAAGTTTCGTCCATACCTATACGGCCGACCATTCAAGGTGGTAAGCGACCATCACGCGCTCTGCTGGCTGGCTAATTTGAAAGATCCTTCCGGCCGCCTTGCCAGATGGAGCCTACGACTTCAAGAATTTGAAATGACTGTAGTCTATAAGTCGGGCCGGAAGCATTCCGACGCAGACTGCTTATCCCGCGCTCCCGTCGATTCTAGCCCGAAGGACGATGACGATGACGCCTTTTTGGGACCGGTAAGCGCCAGCAGTTTCGCAGAACAACAGCGATCAGACCCTGAGCTGAAAGCGCTAGCCGATTACTTGGAAGGAAAGACCGCTTCCCCTCCTGGTGTGTTCAGGCGACATTTATCATCATTCACGTTAAACAATGGCCTCCTCGTGAAGAAGAACTTCGCACCCAACAAGACCGCGCAGCTTCTCGTAGTGCCTAAAACCCTTCGGCAAGAAATTCTGCAGGCGTTGCACGATGAGCCCACAGCAGGCCACCTCGGATTTGCGCGCACGTTGCGTCGAATCCAGGAGAAGTATTACTGGCCGCGACTGCCTGCCGAAGTTGCCCACTACGTGAAGACGTGTCGTGAGTGCCAACGACGCAAGACGCCGCCGATCAGACCAGCAGGACTACTAAACCCGATTCCGCCCCCAATCGTGCCCTTTCAACAAATTGGGATGGATCTCCTCGGCCCCTTTCCATCTTCGTCTATGGGTAACAAGTGGATCATCGTGGCCACTGACTACCTTACCCGTTACGCCGAAGCAAGAGCACTACCAAATGGTACCGCGGCAGAAGTCTCCAAATTTTTTGTCGAACAAATTCTCTTGCGACACGGCGCCCCAGAAGTGCTCATCACGGACAGGGGAACGGCGTTTACGGCAGAGTTGACGCAAGCCATCCTGGAATACAGTCACACAAGCCATCGACGAACAACTGTGTGCCATCCCTAGACCAATGGCCGTACGGAGCGCCTGAACAAAACGATCGCTGACATGATCGCTATGTACGTCGACGCTGAACACAAGACCTGGGACGCCATCTTGCCGTACGTGATTTTCGCGTATAACACGGCAGTCCAGGAGACGACCAGAGCGACTCCGTTCAAGCTGTGTACGGTAGGGAGCCCACGACGACGCTCGACGCAATGCTACCGCACGTAACCAACGAGGACAACCTCGACGTCGCCACCTACCTGCAGCGTGCAGAGGAAGCCCGACGACTCGCACGGCTGCGTATTAAAGACCAACAGCGCACCGACAGCCGACGATACAATTTACGACGACGCCACGCAGAGTACAATCCAGGAGACCAAGTGTGGGTTTGGACACCTGTTCGCCGTCGCGGATTAAGTGAAAAGTTGTTGCGTCGATACTTTGGGGCGTACAAAATCATTCGCCGCGTCGGCCCACTGGACTATGAAGTCATTCCCGACGGAATGTCAGCATCACAACGGCGACGCGCACGCCCAGAAATTGTACATGTTGTACGACTGAAGCCATATTGCGCGCGTTAAAGAATGTGTGGTGTTTAAAATTTGCAGTGCTTATGTTTAAGTTGCTTTGTTTTGGAACATCGAGGCGATGTTTTTTTTTAAGGGGGGAGTAATGCCGCGAAACCTTCAAAACAGTGTTTGTTGTTTTTTAACAGCCGCCGGCATACAGGCTTATCACTCTGATTCTGGGCCGCATATCAGTTCCGTAATCTTTGTTTGTTAATGCTCGATGTCGCGAGTCACACCTTTATCAGTTTTGTTGTAGCGCAAGATGCACCGAGATCTGTCTCGAAGGTTCCGGCCACTCGGGTGTCTTTCCACAATGTTCCAGCCCGTGCTGGTAGCTGCTTGCGACGTTATCTAGATTGTTCTGTGCAGCCTTTAAATTGAGCGTTGCCGAATGTGACGGGTATTCTTTGTTCGACGATCGACGAGCACGTTTGTTTCTATCGCCGCCGCCGTGTTGCTTAGTTCTTTTGCGGCCGCAAGTCAGCCCAAATAAAGAGTTTCTTTAGTGCAATCATCGACCCTTCATTTGTGTCGTCGACCTCGTCACCACTACATGACAATATGTTTTGTCTCCGGTTTTATGAAATAATTTAATTCTTGCCGTTCTCCGGTCATCCGGTAATGAGCCTTCATTTAATGATTTGTTAAATAAGATAAATAAATACTTGGCACACCATTCTGCATAACGCTTCTGAAATGCGCTGGGAATGTCATCTGGCTCGGGGGATTTATTACATCAAACTTCAACAATAAATCGAGAACACCTGCCTCGGAAATCACAACATCAGGAATTGAAGGCCGATTCACGGAATAGCAAGGAAGAGAGCCGTCATCCTGCGTAAATACCGATTTGAAGTGATCATTGAAAGCCGTGGACACCAGAGCAACAACACGCTCACACATACCATTTACTTTAAAAGTATCATGAGATCGTGAAGATGGAGTTATCTGCCTCCAAAAGTTTTTAGGGATGTTTTAATGAAATTAGGTGGCTGAGTAAAAAAGTACTTTTCCTTATCATGGGCAATCAGCTTTTTTAGTTTTTCTGTTTCTTCATCAATGATCGTTTGGGAACAGTTTCCTACTCTTACTCTGTCTTTTCATTTTTGTTTTTGTTTTTTTTTTAGTTTTTGTTGTGAGCGTAATGTCTCTCGTGTGATTCACGGGTTACATTGTGGAGACTTTTTGGCAATGTTTGGAACGAAGCATTCAATACACTGAAAGACAACAGTTTTGAAAAATAGCCATAAATCATTCACATTTCTATTCAAATTTATATAGGGGTCATAATGAAAGTCAAGCATATCAGGAATAGATTCATCATGTGCACGAGAAAAAATAGGAAAAAACTGACAGTATTTCAGCGATCAAAGTTTGAATTCATCAATGTTAGTACAACAGCTTTGTGATCAGAAATACCGGTCGTTACATAGCATTCGACGTTTCCTTTGATAGTACCATTTAAAAAAATAGATCAAGAATTGAATGTGAACTACTGTGAACTCTAGTAAAATTTTTAACTACCTGAAGCATGTCAAAGGCAATGAAAATGTCAAGCATAGTTTGCTCAATGATGTTATTAGAAAAAGAAAAGGCTGTCCAGTATATGTTTGGTAAATTAAAATCGGCAGTCAAGATTAGCATATCAATCTGTTTTATATTGCGCTCAATATATTTTTTTAGATTCAGTAGGGAGTTCTACAGAGGAATTAGGTGGCCTGTACACGGCTCCTAAAATGTAACGAACATTATTCTTGTAAAATTTACAAAAGATTCCTTCTACATCGTCAATATCTGGCATTCTAAAGATTTGAAATGAAGATTCGAACAGTATGGCCATTCCATCGCCCCTTCCATCGGTCTTTGCGAAAAACTTTGTGGCAAGAATTAGCTGTCAAAGATATGTTTTCCCAACCGTGTTTCAGTGAGTGCAGGCCATCATGCATGAAAAGCAGGCCCTCAAGTTGCGTAGCTTTGCTGACAATACTTCGACAGTTGACGTTTATCACTGTGAACTTTTTGTTCGTGATATGTCTCCGTCATTCTCTCTTTTTTGATATACGATAGCGCTCATTCTTCACTTCGTCCCATCCGAACATAGAACCGTCAACAACCAGCCTATCAAATGTAAATTTGGCTTTAGCGTCGTGAGCAGTGAACAGCTTTGCCAGAGCTTTTTTTCTAATTTCACGAACTCGGGTGGAGAAGTCTTCAGCCATAGAGAATTTGGTTCCTTTCAGCTTCAAACATGCCTATAACACCGGAAGTGTTTCTCTGTAGTCCTAAGACTTCATAATTATGGGGAGGCTTTGATCTTTCCTCTTTTTTCCCAGCCTGTGAACCCTCTCTACGCTATTAATTTCAACTTCCAATTTTTCTTCAAAGAGGTCCTTCCTGATCGGATTCTGAATACTAGTTGGAGTTTCTTCGCCGCCCTCCTCCAAACTATAAATAATCAAGTTATTTCTCCTACTTCTGTTTTCTAAATCATACTTTTTTTCTAGCATGTATGAATTATTAAGGGCACAGCAACGACAAAAGAAGCAGCCATGTACCCACTGCATGGCAAATGCCTATCCCATATGCTTGCAATTAATTTGGTCCAGCGCCGGCTGCCTTCACTTGATCACAGGAAACTTCCCAATCTCATCCGCCCGCCTAACTCTCTGGCACCCTCTTCTACGCTTTCCTTACCTTGGGATTATTGCTTCCACCCTTAGGGAGCATCGGCTATCTTCCTTTTGCGTTGCATCTTCCTATTCCCATTCCTTCTTCATTTTGGCTAGAATGCCATCAACTCGACTTGTTCCCTGACCCGCTCTGTAGGACGCCTGTCTGTTAACTTTATACATTTTTGTTCCATAGTTATTTGTGTTGCTGTCGGTTTAAGTTGAATCCTTCTCGTTAACCTCTAAAATACCAGCAGAGTATTAGTAAGGTACAGCGGTTCTATCCTGTTAAGACACAGCTGTTAAAACTTATGGGCACAAAAAAAAGCCCGCATTTCGTCAAAGGTCCGGTCCAGCGAATCAGAATTCACTTGGCCTTGTAGCTTTACCTGATTTTAATGCAGCCTTAATATTTTTACAGGGCGGCAAACCAGAGAACACAAAGAGAAGATAACCGATGACGATGAGACGATTTTAATAATGCCGGTGAGTCCAGCGTGAGCGCTCATGCCCGTGCCACTGCCCGCTTCTTCCTCATTCGTAGCAATATGATAAACACGATATGTAAATACGTGTTAGACTGAATGCACCAGCACATACCTCAATCAGTCTGAATAACTTTCTTCATTGGACTTGGAGATTTATGACAGGAATAGTTTCAACCAGCGGACTCCGACTCAATCGATAGAGAAATACCAATGGCGAAAAGTTTTCATCACACACTATAGCATATACGTTTTCGCGTTTCTTTGTCATAAACGAGACCAAGTTACATTCTCATCATCAACATATTCATGGTTTTCTGGGGCAGAAGGTCAACCACCGGAAATATTCAGGACTACACTTGAGCGACTGTAAATGAATTTTCTCTTTTAATTTATATATATTGCGCCGCTAAATGACGTCGATAAAAGGTGCGCGCCAAAGCCAAAGGAAAACAGCACGTGTTATGCGACGAGAAGGACTGTGGGAAGTTGATGAGGCATAAATTTCAGACAATAACTGGTCCATTCCCGCATAGCTTTAACGAACAATTCCGAAAGAAACTGAGGCACGAATCCAGCCGTAATACCGCTGCCTCTCGATAAATACCGGTTAAAAGACGTGTTTGTTTAAACTGGTAATGTCTCGTTGAAATTAATGCCGAAATCACCTCTCTATCATTTCGCCTATCAAGGCATGGCTGAATAGAAAATTTAGTTGTTTGAAATTGCGGGAAGAGAACTCCACAGTGAAGGAAAGTGTAGAGACGCGATCTAAATCCCTGCTAGAGTACTCCTTCCCTGATATAAGGAATAGCGAAAGGTAACCACCGTGCTTAACGTATCTTTGAAGATGTTCGCAATGGGCTGCTTGTAAACACCACCTGCCTCCACTTTCGTTCATGGCAAGCGAGAAGCTGCTGCTTTGTGTCGGGAGATTTTCTGCAATGTCTGCATTCTTTTTAATTGTAAACATGCAAGTGATATCCTAAGCAGCACACAAACAATGGACCTACGCTGGCGCAACAATGATAAAAAAAAATTAGTTGTGGTTTAACTCTGTTTAACCCTAGTTGAATTGCGATAACAACGGCGGGAGCTTCTTTTGCCTGCTACATTATTCCCCTACCATGCCCTATCAGTGTAAGATGCTACATTACTTGGGACACTTAAACTCATCCTTTAAGAGTATGACGCGAGAGCGTATAAGCTACCAGCCCACATATAAATAAGAAGGGTTAAATGCTGTTGAACCGAATGTGGAGCGAAAGCATTAGTTGCTGGTCACCGAGCGTTTTTCGTCTTCTTCGTCTTCTTCTTTCTTCGCCTTTGACTTCTTCATTTTTTCGTTTTCGTCGTCGTCTTCGTCTTCATCTTCTTCATCTTCGACTTCTTCGCGGCTGTTCAAGGTCAAAGGTTCAAGTTGGCCCATCCCGGGACCAGGCGACAGGCCGAAACCTGGCGCAGTATAGTTATCGCAATAAAAAGGCACGAACGTTGGACCGTCATTGGCATTTGGGCCAAAAGAGACTTTTTCTAACCTTGGACCGACGTTCATGCCACGATTTGACTACTGCCCAGCCCATCTAACTACTTACATAAGTCCGGCATCTTTTGCCATGATTGGACCACGGTACTGCACATCTAGCTATTAATGCTGGCCTGACGTTCAGCCATGATAAGACCATTGTTATGCCGATGTGATAACATTGGCCTGGCATTCATGCCACAATTGGACCTGCATTCAGCCTGTCTACTAAAATTGGACACGCCACAATTAGACCATTGTTTAGCCTATTTGTTAAAACTGGCCTAGAATTCGTGTCACACATTTTCAGCGCATTCCAGCAGTAATATTTGCATTCATGCTTTACTACTGCCAAACTTCAAGCACCCTTTACATACACACGCATAAAATGAGTCGCAATAAAAATCAAGATAAACATTTATTTATAAACTTATGCAAAACACATTTGCTATTGCGGGCACGCTCATATGCAAGCAGGGTCCGCGAAGCAGCACTGAAGGAGGTGGAGGCTACGCTGAAGGAGGTGAGACACACACTGGAGGAAGTGTGAGCTAGGCGAGGCAGCGAGGGTACTGTGCTGGATGTTGCCGAAGCACAGGGGTCCGGGTTGTTGCCAGGCTGGCGGCGGAACTTGGCATCAGTCTCGCCAAAGCGCCGCTTTCTGTCGCCACCACTGTCCACCGAGCCAGGCAACCATTTTCTAATAAAGCCGTGTGCTTCGGGAACATTCACGCCCGCCTTCTCCCGACGACATCTTCACAAGATAAGTGGTAATTCTAGGCCAACTGAAACACGTTGTTGGCTCACAGAAATCAAGGTTATTTTACTGAAAGAAAAATCAGAATGGGCCACACAAGTAGATGTTACGCGGAATGAGCCTTATAATTTAAGGACTATATAGGGCAACCAAATACAACTTGAGAAAACACTGTCACCAGAAAGCTCTTCTAACCAACTGTAAAGCTATCTATGACATTATAGTCCATCTTGCAAGGACTAGAGGGGGAACACAAATAGCTGGCCAGTGCAAAGCATATGACTGCAATGCCTTGAGAAAAGATGGACTTGAATGGTTTGAGGGCTTTTTCGAAACACATCTGCCGTTCATTCTTTAGATGTCCACTGAGGAAACCTGCAGCCAGTTCCACAAACAATTACAGTAACACAATACTCATCTCTTATCAAAAATAAAAAGAAGCCGTACGCAGGGTAAAGTAGTAATTGATTATACAGACGAAAACAAAGTGAAGCAAAACCTGTTACATGTGCTGCCGCTCTTGTTTTAAAATTAAAAGGTACGTACTGTAATTAATAGCAATACAGTCAAAACTCGATTTAACGAAACCCGATTCAACGAAAACCCCAATTAACGAAGATATACGGATATTCCCCTCAGACAATTATATGGTCCAAAGCTTTGAGTAACGCGAAATAATGAAACTAATTTGGCTATCCGTCCCGATTTAACGATCCTTTTGCTAAAACATGAAGGTGAAAGAGTGCATTTTTGATCTATTTTGCTCAATACACTCAAGAATATAGTGACTGCGAGCCAACGGTAACATCGTGCAACCACTACGTTCCGCTTTCGCCAAACTGCATGGTGCGAAACGGAGTTATATTGATTTTAATTCACAAGATTTTGCAGCGGTAGACAGGCGGCCCGTCGACCTGGTGTCGGCAGCGGTACCGCATGCCAACACATGAAAAAATTATGGTTGCCCTTAATCTGCTGCGACAGTTTGCGGGAACACATGACGGAAGAAAGTACAAAAAATCCGGGCAGGTGTTGCTTACAAACCGCAAGAAAGGAAAGATCAGCGCCGTCTTTGTTGGGAAAGAAATTGAATCCCCTGGGACCCTTCTTGCTGAGGTAAAAATTTCGTTCCTACTTTTCATACGCACTGTCGGCGTCGGTGGTTGCGCGGGCCACAATTTCATTGTAGCAACATAGCATAGTGAACAAGTTGGTGTTGCATTTAAAGATCACGTTACAGTATAGCTTTTTTCGGCCTCCATTTAAGTTGGCTGTTACGTCCGTTCAAAACAAGATTTCATTTTCAGCGCATTTACGCTTCGCAAATATGATGCCGCGGTACTTCCTTGATGCCGCGACAACATATAATAATCGACTGCATCAAATTAAGTGACCGAGAAATGACTTCCTCAATTTAATGAAGTTCCCGACCTAACGAAATATTGAGCGGCTCTGCTCAACTTTTGTTAAATCGAGTTTTAACTGTATACCTGTGGCCATCTTGCACAGCCTCAGGCAGATAAAGAAATGTTTTCCTTGGCGGCCATGGAGACTGTACAGGCGCTGCACAGATACCCCAATGATGGCTGTCATGGAGTTGGCCGTCATCTCCTTTCGTCCTTTACCACCTAGGCGGAGCAGCTGCTTTCGCTGAAAAGAAATAAGAAATCATAGTTGCGCAATTGCTATTAGGCATAAAATAACAGTTACTCTTAGTTTATTTCATTTTACAGATTCGAATAACTGAGGTAACTGTGTGACCATTTGCCAAGAGCTCATACAAGTGCCTGCTATTTAATTCACCATTCTTACATGACATAACAACTCTCTACAACTGCCAACAGAGATTTTTTTCCAGTTTGGTAGGAACAGACAAAATTTAGGTGCTGGGCAAACGTGGTCTCTCTTTTCATGTTATAACTGGAGGCTTTTAGCGGATAAGTGTGCCGGATGTGTTTGGCCTGCAGTCCTAAAACAATTTGGGCTAGGAGCATGTGGTAGAAGAGGGCTTTGCAAATTGCAACCGTCGGTAATACCTAACTTGCACTGACAACGCACAGCCCAAGTGCACCTTGCTTTTCACCTTTGCAGAAAAGTGGTTGTTGCAGACAGGTTTGGACTCTTTTTGGGTTCAGCAGTTGAATGACTGAGCCGCTGCAGCAGGGCCCACTGCCCCGAAACTGAGCATAATGAATTTATGTCCCCGATCCAGATGAGCAAAGTTGCATGCCTGGCAACCAATTTTCTTTAAGCAGTTTAATATTCCTGTTTTTGGCAGCAGATCAAGTAAGGAAAGAAAACATAATACGGGAATAGAGGAAGGAGTGGGGATAAAAAACAGCTCGAAAACAAGGACGTGACACACAATATCTTAGTGCATATTGTAGTGGGGGGGTCAGAAGCAACCTTGTTACCTAGAAAATCTAGCACACATAAAAAAATACCGAAAAAGGACCAACTGCCAGCTGTGACCACGCGCGTTTACACAAAATTTCATTCTAATATGTATATAACAAATTAAAGCTGAGCTTCATGTAACATAGGTGTTACATCATCTTAGAATATGGAAGCTGGAATACTGACTTGAATTTGTGACTCTCATGTATTACATTCACTTAAGGCTAAATGCAATATCAGTACATCACACAGTCCATTACCCCGCCGGGGTGGCGCAGAGGTTACGGCGCTCGACTACTGTTCCCAAGGACGCGGGATCGAATCCCGACCTCGGCGACCGCCTTTCGGTGGAGGTGAAAAGCAAGGCGCTCGTGTGCTGTGCGATGTCAGTGCACGTTAAAGAACCCCAGGTGGTCGAAATTTCAGGGGCCCTCCACTACGGCGTCTCTCATAGCCTGACTTGCTTAGGGACGTTAGACCCCACAAACCAAACCAAGTAATACAGAAATCAATGTAAGAAAAATGAGGATCTTGTTAAGGGGTCCATCGATATAAGCCAGCCAATGACAAGTCGAAAAGCGCAACCCACAGACCAGTGAAACGCGATTCAGTTCTTGCGCAGGCATCCACCTTCGGTGTGACCGCCGCCATCGTCCAATGGAAGCACTGCCCCACCGCTGTAAACAACGCCGCGCCGGCCGTGCCTTCCGCGCAAGCCGTCCGCGCCAGCGATACGGCGGGTCCCTTGCGCCAGTGTCAGAAAAGCGGGATCAATTTGTTTGCTTTTTTTTTTTGTGATAATAATAGGCCCTCAAAAAAGGAATTTCAAAAATGAATGCTTGTTGTGAAATACCGACCCATACGGTGGGAGTTGCTCCCAGCCGGTGCGCGATGCCCATGTTCTTGTACGCCAGATCCGCTGCTAAGGTGTCGCTGGAAATAATCATTTCCTTTTCTACGAAACAGAGGGCTCAGAGCAAAACGTTTAATGATCGAGTGGTCCATTTACTAAAACGCCTCACTGATCTATTACAACGCGCCGTCCGCTGTGCTGTGATGCAATCGAAGTAATTTAAGCTTATAGCTACTACTAGGGAGAAGAAAGCAGCCAGAGTACCGTCAGGGCGCCGTTGCTGTAAGTTTGTGGCATCTAGTGTACGCTGTAGGCCTCGAAAGATTATCATCTACTTTCATGATGCGGCTAGGGCCAGACTTGGGACTGAGAACGAGCAGCGCAAACGTACGGCTGGGGTATTGGGAGCCCCGATATAGTGCGCCGCGTCCTGTACGCTACGCTGCTGCGCTATCGGGCGGCACCGGAAAGTCGTACAAAAGCCCCGTCGAACGGCACGTTGCGCATTTTATGCGTTGCTTTGGAGACATGTTTCAGTGCACAATGTGTACGCGGTTCAAGCAGGCCAACTCGTGCGACTTTCGTACTCGATCGGGCGATCACGTTCACCTGAATTCCGCCCACAGAAGCAGATATTCCTTGGGTTAAAATCTCTTACAGAGATCAACGAAAAGCTCAGTTTGCGACAACTTCAGTAAGCGGCATTAGTGCTTTTTGGCCGACATTACCGCCGCTTCGCGTAAAGCGGTTGACGGTGCTCGTGCACAGAACAGAACATGCTCAGCCGATGCGGCATAGGCCTATGTCCTCACCGACTGCGCCGGTAACCAGATCAGCAAGCTGTTCATGAAAAAAAAACGAAAATACCAGTTTTAAGAATATCTGCAGCTCCGATACAACTAAAGCTTTGGGGTTTAGTTTCTTGGCACCTCAGGAATAAGATGCAGTAAACAGTTTCTATTCCAAAATTGGTGTCATGACCACTTTAAGATTATGAGATACTTCGTGAATGTACGGAATGGCTTGATTAGTCAGCCTCCGATCTTGCTTATTTTTCTTTTTACTGATCTTTTGTAGCAGGCCGTCTGCAACTGCTAAGTATCTGGAGGATAGCTTGACATGCGCAAACGCCGATTGTATTTTAGCGCTCTGAGACATTTGATGATGACATGACTTTTCCAACGCGTGATTGACGCAATTCATGTCAATTGTTCGCTTTACTGTCTTCGAATGAGCACTAATATATGGGAGGAGTGCCTTTTGTCACCTAAGATTATACATCCAACATATATGCCCTTGCAAAACTGAAATTCTTAGGTCAAGCAACTGCATGCTGTCCTCATGTCGGAGCTCATAGGTAAACTTTAACCCTTTTGAAACCGTTTTAAAAGATTTGCCAACGTCAGCAACAGCGTCAACAATAAAATATGCGCCTTGTTCGGTGTCACCAGATAGCTGTCTAACCACCCGTTTTGGCATGAACTTTTCGACGCCTCTAGGTTTGTTTTGTGTTGGCTATTGTTTACAGAACTGCTTTCCATCAAATTAGTTTTTGTTTTCACCATTTACTTAATTTTAATTTATCTTCTATTGACTGTGAGCTTGGCAACATTCTTATTCTGTCTTCCCGCTCTCTTGTTTCCTTCTCACGGGAAAAATGTATTTTTTTTAATAATCGGCTTATCGTTATTTGTTTCCACTTGCACTGCTTAAGCTGCACCGCTAAATTGTGCCCTGGACGTCACCTCAGTAGCTCCTATTGGGAGGGAGAGGAAGTCTATCAACATAGCAGGTGAACCCTGTTTTTAAATTTTATTATTCGGTAATCTGGTTCGCAATATTACACGCCATAAAAACGCATTCGAAATCTGGTTGAGGTCGCTTTTCCTTACAGAGCATTTATATAATGGTATCGCTGCGCGTGTTAATGCGGCCAAAATCAGCTATAGCTTCTTCTACGCTATAAAATGAGCAACCGGTGTCTTCATGTCATGCATAGAAAATGTGAACGTTTGCTCGTGTGTCAAGAAAGTAAACGCGAGGTTCAAACCAGTCTCAAATTCTCCTAACTTACAATTCACCTGTCATCATGGTAGTGTGACAAAGGCCTCGTACATAAAAAAAGACAGAACGGTCAAAAACGATTGTTTATTGCTTTATTTACCTTAATTGTCTAATAAACGGTTAAACAAATTAGGTACGTTAGTGTCCGCCAGCTTTCTTCTGTCGAGATTGCCCCAGGAGGGATATTGCACACGCTGGGTCACCGCATGCCACACCAAAACCTGCGGAAGAAGAAAGGTCGTTAAGCGAACTCTAGGAGGTTACTTCACAAGCACTTGTTAAAACAGGCTGAACCTCTATACGAGCCGGTTACAGGACAGGGTGATTACAGCATACGATTTCTGTTTTTAATGCTGCATTGATTGAATTAAATTTAGCGATCAGCTTTAAGGAATGTGAGTCGGCGTATTTGTTTCAAAATACCGGACGATCAGCCCGAAGCGATAGCCTTCCACTTCATGATCACACTCATAGGTTTGGGTTGGCTGCTTTGAGAAAAATGAAATGATGGGCACCTGGAACATACATTACCTCCTGTGTTCACTTGATTGGAACCGACCATAATCAGATACTTGTCACCAATCATCAGTATTTTCATGCAAAATAAAAAATGGGCGGACGCTTAAGATTCGCTGGATGGGGTAGCGGCTTTACCATCGCCTTTTTATTGCGCGAAATGTTTGCATGGAGAGAACGACGCAAAGTCTGACAAGGCGCTAAGCGCCCATAGTTTGTTTGGTTTTGAGGGGAAGAGAAACGCAATATTTGCCTCAAAAACACGATCTGCCGGGCTAGTAGGTTGCGACTGATGTGCATTTGTATCCATTTGTATGTCCTATCTTCTCCTTTTTTTTCCTGACTGTGTGCACACTGCTGATACAAATATATCTGCCTCATTTCGGTGGACACCGTAGGCTTGGGGTGTCCACCGCAAATCCTTATCGCAAACTAGCGTCCAACCTGACCAGGAGATGGATGCTAAATTAGAAGCAAACTTTTGTGCACAAAGCGCTGCACAAAGAATGCTTGCCTTGCGATTTCGATAGGTAATCGCGTGCATATATTGTTTTCATGCAGGAATGCATTTTATGGCTACATTTTCAGCTCCTATTATCCGTCATGGTTTCGTCTACCAAGGTAGATAAAGCTCCCCAGGTGGCACGTTTACTATCAGATTTTCAGAAATTCTGTTTTGTTGTAGTAAACATTACTTCGAAATAATGTCGATGACAAAGTACTAGCTAGAATAGTTTTTTTGTTTTAATTTACTACCTCCGATAAGGACATTCCGAAGCTACAATATTGATACTGGAAAAGCTTCTGGCCCAGCGGCCCAAGAATTACAGCTAGCGCCCACCTATTGGATCAGTGCATCACCAGGCGTATCCAAGCACACCGCAATTTCGTTTAAATCGCATTAATAAAATCATATGTGCCGCTTGTCCAAACAATATTCATATATTCTGCTAATGAGATTTTCGTGGTTGAAAAGCCATTTTTTTTTTCTATTCATATTCATCAACTGCCACATATATGCTGCTAAGACGCTGTGAGCTATGGTTATTGTAACCGGCATAAACTATGTGTGTTACGTCAATTATCACATGCCTCTAGTCACTGTGTGTCCCGTGCGGCAGCAGAAAGCACAGGCGTCATTACAGCTCGTTTCCTCACAATCTTCACTTTGTTTATAGCGAAAGAGCATGGGCCAGCACGCATGAATTTCTGCTCTGGTATAATCTAGGCGCAGCACGAATTAGATCGCAATTCTTCTCTTGACTGGCGTACAAAAACGGCTAAATTTGACCGAACGATATGCATACACGTAAAAGTCACGTGTTTAGTTTGGAATGTAGGCTCTAAATGGTACTTCCGGCGAATTTTCGATCGTATTGAGTTAATGATTGATTTATATTGCTGAAGGCTTGGTCATCCCAGTACGCGATTACATTTGTTTTTTTACAACACGGAAGCAATAGTTTCAAATAAGCGAAGAAATTGGATCAATTTGAAACTTCCGCGTAGGGTACGAAGTGCACTGCCTTGCATGGCGTCACATGATGACACAGGCGTGCAGCCGCGCCACGCACCCGCTGCCGTTCCGGCCAAGTGTGCGAACGTCAATCGCTGTCGCGTACGGCACCCTGTGAAACATACTATGTGATGTCGGTGAGTCTCTCTCGATGTCATCGGACAGGGACAGCTAGGAATGTCATTCAAATGCCATTAAAAAACATAAGCAATATTTGGCATGCATGACCAATGAGGGCGAGAGATCTTAAATGAAGCTAAATGGTGCCTTTCAGCCATTGAAAAATGAGATCAGAACATTTTCAAATTATTTCTGCCAGCACAGATGGGAACACTTCAAAAGGCAACTTTCTTAGGAAAGTGCGCTGTTGCACTATTAGAAGAGCATGAAGAAATATTAGGTAACAATGTCGTCAAAAAAATGCACTTATATATCCGGCGTGCATAGACAAGCCCTGTTCGACGATAAGAACCGCTTTCACGCTCTATTCTGCCACTTTCTTCTTAGACTAACCTTTGGACGCTCTAATATACCATTACGTAGATATTATACATGTCATTATGCCCATATATCATTACGAGACGTATGTATTTCGCGCAAAAGGCAAGGGACACAGGCGCGCCGCGCGTGTCTTTAGTACTATCTGCAGACCAGTAAACAAATTACTCAGTTTACAGTTTGGCTTTGCAGATCTAGCAGGTGGTTTATTTTTCTAATATAGCCATGCTGCATAACTAGCTTCTCATTAGTAATGTGGAGATCTTATGGCTTCCTTAAAAGTTAGCCGGTCTTGAGAGGCCAGGACTGGGGTTAACCTTGCAAACATATAAGCATAAGGTGCGGCTTCAGTGCTCCACTACACGACCAAGCAAAACATGGGGGCTGGTTACCTTTTGCAAAGACGATACGACCAGCAGAGTGCATACTTTTTAAATCTTATTTTCACCAGAGAGCATCCCCTACCAAAAAGCACACCAGTAGTCCCGCCATTCAGTCGCCGACGCCTAAGCTCCCGGATATACCTCGGCAGAGTTATTAGCCAGCGGCTCCATGTCGCCGCGACTCCAGCCAAAGCGAACGAGCAAGTCCGGTAACTCCATGCCCGTCCTGTCAGACACTCGTAGGTTGCGGATGGACAGTACCAACTCAAGGTTGAAGGTGAAGCCGGCTAAGTCCAACTTAGAGTGGTGCTGCAGGGACGTGCCGTTTGTGCGGTGGAAACCCACCACGGCGCCTTGAAGGGAAACCACCGGTGAGCTGATAGCGTTGTGTGCGATCACGCCCACTGGAAAAACGCCTACTCGGCGCACCCGAGCCATCTGCAGCGAAGGACGCGGTACGAAGGATGAGTTCTTTTGGTCGTACGGGAAGTGGCAGAAAATTGTAAACTGTCACTGAAGTCAAAGCAGTGATGGCCTGACGCTGTGGACATTTTTTGGAAGGCGCAAAGTGACCGTATACCGGAACTTTGATTACCAGCAATTCGATAATGGCCCTTGCAAAGTTGGAGTTGCATTCAGTCCTTAAGCACAAAATTTAGCTATGCACGACTAATATGTAGACAAACATTGTATAAGCACTCACTAGCAATCTCAACCGCGTCATCTGCGTTCGCGAGATAGTAGCAGAAATACAGCGATGACAAGAAAAAAAAAAGAGTGGTGTCATCAAGTAGCCCAGTAACACATCACGCCAAGCATCCACGATGCATCACTGAACGCATCCGGACCCATCCGCGATTGCGGCCACCACCGCTTCAGACAATCCACGTCGCTTGTGTACATATAATTAAACTGGTCAGCCTCTGTGTGGCGCCAGTTTTCCTAATATTCACACGAAGATTGTGCGGCAACAGTTTGTTCTACAGCGTTTCTGAAGTGCCACATGGTTTCTCGTTGCACGTAGCATACATGTGCTAGCCAAGTTGGAGTCTCGCTGTTGCGAAGGGCTCGAACCAGTGACACATGTATTTCCGGTTGTATACTTTCAAGACATGATATTGGAAAATAAGGCTTTCACAGGTGACGTGAAGTACAGTGTACATGGAATAATTAAACGCACCGAATACAACAGCAGAAAAAGCAACACATACATGTTGAATACCTAATCCGAGTCATTCACCCGCATGACTATAATTATTTATTTATTTGATTACCTTCAGGACCTGTGGGGGTATTAGTGCATCGATATATATATATATATATATATATATATATATAAACTTGAAGTAGGTGACACACGGTGAAAAAACAACACTTTAATCCGACGTTTCGGCCGGGGTCCGGCCTTAAGGACAAAGGCCGGACTCCGGCCGAAACATCGGATTAAAGTGTTGTTTTTTCACTGTGTGTCACCTACTTCAAGTTTATGACCTACCGGACCCATTCGAGCTTCAACCCCCTCCCTACATATATATATATATATATATACATATATATATATATATATATATATATATATATCCAAGTAAACATTAAAAAAAAAGACATAAATTACCATCCCCAACGCTTTCCTTGGCCTCGCCGACTGTTGGCTTCTTTCCTTCATATATATATATATATATATATATATATATATATATATATATATATATATATATATATATATATATATATATATATATATATATATACTTGAAGAGGTCACACAACTTTCCCGATTATCTATTTTATTCCAACAATTTCGGACGGTGGACCGTCCTTTATCAAGGTAGAATTCTACCTTGAAGAAGGACGGTCCACCGTTCGAAACTGGAAACTGTTGGAATAAAATAGATAATCGGGAAAGTTGTTTGACATCCTGTTTGAATTTAACTCTGGCTCATTAGTAATATATATATTTATATGTAATATAGGAAGTGGCGATTGGCAAAACTAATTTACAGGGTTTGGGAACGTCACGATACAGTCAGCTTCTCAGCCCGCGCACCTCAGCTCTTCATCTTTATATTGTCGTGACGCTGGGGCTACGTCGACCCGGCCTTCACTTGGTAGCGTGCAGAGACTCGGGGTTGAAGTAGGATTGAATCTTCGAAGTTGGTGAAATATTGGGTAAAAAATTGCGCAAAAAAACACAAAGGACAAAGAAGAACACATAAATACATAATTACATACATAAATTACATACATACATACATAATTACATACATACATAAATACATAATTACATACATACATAAATACATAAAAGAACACATAATTGGTGAAATATGTACAAGCAGGTTTAATGGCACTTTGAGAAACTTATTTACAAGATTATTTACACGAAAAAGAAGGGTACATCAGCAAAATGGCAAGCGTTAAGAGTTCATAGCGAGAAGTGACTGGATGAGCCGTTTACCCAGGGCCCAGCGACATTTCGTGCTCTGCAGCGTCCTTAAAACCCCCTATGTCCAGCCCCTCTCTGAAGATGCTGACCAACCAAATCCAGGGCACGCCCCTCAGATATCGGCATCCAATCGAACACATCACTGCACTGATGGTCTGAAGCACTGACTGGTCCGGCATTAATTCGTTGGGCGTGATCACTTGTTGGCGGGAAAAGCTTGGTAACGGCGAGGAGAGGAGGTACATTTCTATTCTTCAGCAAAGAAACCACAGGCTGGTTCTGACAAGTGGGTTTACTTCTCAGAAACCCAAGTGCACGTGGGCGCCGCATACGCTCCCAGCATTGTCCGTTTTCGACAATTGCAAATCTTTCCTGCATTCCTGGGAAATCACTTAATGGCTGTATGCGTCATGCTCCTTTCTTGTCCTGCACGTCAGCGGACATGTCACTATGTCGTCTCCTTTGGAAAGTAGGCATTCCTCACTGGACGATAGGGCTTCTCGACTGGAAGGGTGAACAAAAGAAAGAAAGCACTTCCTGCATTTCCCGCAGGGGGACGTTTCTTTGTGTTTTTCCAGACGTTCTCTTGACAGGGTCAATTTGGCATTTGCAGGGTGTCCACAAAGCAAAACAGGCTTACAAAGCAGGATTCCTGGAAACAGGCTCACTTAGAGCCATTGGACCATCACCACATATCCACAACACTTATCCATGCCCACAGGCGAACAATAGAGCGCGCAAATGCGGATGTACGGTCGTAACAGCCTCCTCCCCCGCCAGAAGAGTCTCGGAGGGCAGCAGTCGCAGCTGCTGCATGAAGAGACGACTTAATGGCCTGCACGTGAACGCTTGAAGCTCGCTGTTGCTTGTCGCGTTGTCTTGATTGTTGTAGGCCAAATTGCTCGAGCTGTCTGAAACTCAACCACATGTCTAAACAAGCACTCGGCTCCCGTCTGAAGAGACCAGGTCAAAAGAAATCTGCCATTGTTGTTCGAGAAAAAGCCCACTCTCAAGACGTTCAGGACCCACGTATTCCTAGAAAACCATATGTGCTGCTTTACATAGCCACACATATACAAGCGCACGAAAAAAAAAAACCTGATTATCAATTTGGATACATGGTGAGGAACATCTCGGACCGCTTAGAAAGAGCGGCTAAGCGCGTCCGCATTCCCATTTAACTTCCCCTTTTTGTATCTTATTTCAAAATTGTACTGCTGTAAAATCAAGCTCCACCTAAGAAGGCGACTGTTCTTCGATGTCGCAGTTTGCAGCCAAGCCAGGGGACAATGGTCCGTCTCTACGGTGAATTTGGCCCCTCCAAGATAGCACTGCAATTTTTGAATGGCCCATACAATGCAAGCGCACTCTTTCTCTGACGCGCAATAAGCTCTCTCTCTAGAACTCAGTTTTCTGCTCAGGTAGAGCACGGGGTGCTCATTACCGTTGTCATCTCTCTGGCAGAGAACAGCACCTAGCCCTCGATCACTGGCATCACACTGGACCGTGAATTCTCGGTCATAGTCTGGAGCTCGCAATACCGGACGGCTAATCAGCACAGCCTTCAGGTTTACGAAGGAGGCTTCCTTTTGTTCGTCCCAGACTACATTTGTCGGTTCTGTCTTGCGGAGAGCGTCGGTCAGAGGGCTAGCCAAAGCTGAATAGTTAGGGATGTAGTGATTGTAGTACCCAGTCAGACCCAGGAATGCTCGAATTTCCGTCTTCGTGCTCGGCCGCGGGTAGTCTGCTACCGCAGAAATCTTAATCTCGCTGGGTTTCCTGAAACCTTGACCTACATTGTGACCCAAGTAGTCCACGGTCGCCCTTGCCAGGCAACATTTCTCGGCCTTTACGGTTAGTCCAGCTTGACGCAAAAGGCTCAGTACAGCTCTTAGATGTACCATATGGTCCGCCCATGAGTCGGAAAAAACCGCAATGCCATCTAAATAAGGCACCGCGAATGTTTCACACCCCTTTAAAACCCTATCCATGAGTCGGGAAAAACAAAATGGAGCATTTTTGAGCCCGAAACTCATCATTGTTGGCTGGTAGCTGCCCGTCGGAGTGACGAAAGTCGCGTATCTGCTGGCGCGTTCAGTGAGCGGTACTTGCCAGTATCCTCGAGTAAGGTCCAGCGTAGTCACATATGCCGCTCTACTGACCTGTTCTACTCTCTCCTCAATATTCGGAATAGGATACACTTGATCCCTGGTGAGAGAATTTAGCTTTCGGTAGTCTACCACAGGCCTAGGGTCTTTACCTGGAGCTTCTACTAAGATCATAGGCGAAGCATGTTCGCTTTCCGAGGGTTTTATTACTCCTAATTCCAGCATGCGAGTTACTTCCCTATCCAGAATTTCTCTTTGCCTTGGAGAAAATCGGTAGCACCTTGATCGCACTGGCACGTCTGAAGTCAGCTCAATATCGTGCTCAGTCAAATCAGTCCTGCCTGGCCTGTCCACGAAACAGGCCTCAAACTCTGTTATTATTTCGCCCAGATCGGACAGCTGGGATTTCTTTAGTTCTCCTCTCTGCTCTGTCTTTCTGAGAAGCTCCTGAGCGTTGCTTTCTTTTCCGCTGAGGCAAATCAAGTTGTCCCCCATCTCCTCGGGAAGGTTTAACGTTAGATTTACCACGGCTTCCCTCTGCACATAAGGCTTCATAAGATTGCAATGATAAATGCGCACTTCTTTACGCCTACCGGGAATTTTCACTGCTTAGTTAGTGTTAGAAAGCTTTGCAACGACTTCCGCCGGTCCTTCCCACTGTACTTCGAGCTTATTCTGCCTTGAACTTCTCAGCAACATCACCTGGTCCCCGATACAAAACGTCCTTTGACGGGCTGACTTATCATAGTACACCTTGGAACGAGCCTGGGCTGACTTCATGCTGGCCTCAACGAGTTCCTTAGTGTTATGTAAGCGATTCAAGAGGTTCAGAATGAATTCTACTACTGTTGGGTCTTCTCCGCGCCCCTCCCAGGCTTCGCGCACCATTCGCAAAGGTGAGCGCAGTGACCTTCCGTACACCAACTCGGCTGGGCTAAATCCAGTGGATTCGTGCGGCACTGACCGCAAAGCGAAAAGCGCTGCAGGCAGGCAGGTATCCCATTCGCGCTTGTTTTCATAGCACAGTCCCCTCAGGACTCGTTTGAGAACAGAGTGCCATCTTTCTACGCTGTTGCTCTGCGGATGATGGATCGAGCTATGCACTACCTTAATGCCGCATCGCTCGAGAAATGAGGTGGTGAGGACACTCGTGAAAACGCTACCCTGATCACTTTGGACCTCGGAAGGGAATCCAACTCGTGCAAACACTGACAGCAGCGAATCCACTACACTCTCGGACGTCACCTCGCGCAGCGGAACAGCCTCTGGAAACTTTGTGGCTGGGCATAACATAGTGAGGATATAACGGTACCCTGACTCTGTCACAGGAAGTGGCCCAACTACATCTATTACTAACCGGTGAAACGGCTCGGTAATGATTGGTACTAACACCATCGGAGCTTTCCACTTATCTTGCGCCTTTCCAACCCGCTGGCACGTGTCGCATGATCGTACAAAATTTTCCGTGTCCTTAAAACATCCAGGCCAATAGTATTCTTGCAACAGCCTCTGCTTTGTTTTTCTTATTCCAAGGTGACATGACCACGAGCTGCCATGGGAAAGTCGCAGTAAGTCTCCGCGGTACTTTTGGGGAACGACTAATTGGTCCCGCTCTACTCCGCGCTTATCCTTGAATAAGCGATACAGCACTCCCTTTCTCATCTCAAAAGAAATGTTCTTTGATGTCTTAGTGGCGCGGTGGCGCTCTCTTATCTCCTGTATCTTGGGATCATTGGCTTGCTCCATAGCTAAGTCCTCTCGAGTTCCACTTAAAAGTCTCGTGAGATTACTAGACACTGGCGGCAAGAGGTTACTCTCAAGAACGTCCTCATTCCGCGTCTCATCAAGCTCACTTTCAAGTAAACTTATCTGAGATGCCTCGCTCTCAAAGTTTTCTGACCTGCTATCTTCCGCATCTACCACTGTTTTAACTGCCGTTTCCTCCGCTGTGGATTCTTCTGGAATGAGCAGTGTAGCTAGTTCTCGCGCCTTTGAACGTGTTAAGGCTTGCACAACTCTGTCTCCGAAAAGGATGCCCCTCTTTCGCAGTAGCATGTCCGATTTGTTGGAGAACAAATACGGATAGCACTTAGGAAGCTTTCCTGAAACGGCAGCCTCGGTTGTCAATTTGCCGAAAGGGCCCTCGATGACCACCTTCGCGATTGGCAAGCACACACTCTGTTCCTCCACTACCTGGCGGATCCACGCACACTGTCCTGTATAGTCGGAAGGCGACACATACACCGGATGGACAACATCCATCGTTGCGGCCGAATCGCGCAGTACCTTGCAAGGCTTCCCGTTGACTACTAGGTCATGCAGGTAGGGTTCTAAAAGCTGCATATTTTCATCGCAGTCCCTGACATACGAGAAAGCAATCTTTTCTTTCCGGCAGTTGACGGCAATGTGACCCTGCTCATTACACCTAAAGCATGTGAGCGGCTTCCTAGCCTCAAGCTTATTCTTTGTGTTCTGCACGTTGGTCACTTCCTCACTTTTCTCACTGCCGTCCTTTCTAGGGAATTTGCCTGAAGAAACCTTCATTTCTTCGTTTCCAACTCTAGCAAAGTGCCTTTCCTGACGGTTTTTCACATTGAACTTGGGATTGCGGGGCCTATCCACTGCTGGGTTGCTGAATTGTCGGCGCGAAGCATACTCCTCAATAAGTTCGGCAGCTTCAGTTGCCGACTTAATTTCGCCTCGGTCCTGTAACCAATTTCTTTCTTTTTCTGGGAGGCAGTTATAAAACTGCTCCAAAAGAATTCGCTCGACTACAGCGTCCCTATCACTGTAGGAATCAGTGCTCTTTAGCCACTCGCCCAAATTAACTCTTAAATTGTACAGGAATTCAGGGTAACTCTCGTCCCTGGACTTAGTAGCGTTCCGAAAACGTTGTCTGAACGCCTCGGCGCTAAGTCTATACTTTCTCAGAAGACAAGCTTTGACCTTCTCGTAGTTGTCCGCGTCCTCCTTGCTTAGCCGCGCGAGAACCTCCGCTGCCTCGCAGGGCAGAACCGTCAATAATCTCTGAGACCAAGTGTCTCGCTGGAAGGACAGTTTTTCGCAAGTTCGCTCAAAGTTAGCCAGATACAGACCGATATCCCCTGATATCACATATGGCTGCATGTACTTTGACATCTTGAAATCTGCCTCCTTGTTGAGACGAGGTACTGCTAGCTGGGGACAATCGCCCGACCTCTTGCTCAACTCTAGTTCTAATTTCCGGAGCTCAATGTCTAGCTTCTTTTCCTCTCTTTCCCTCTCACGTTCGCGCTCCTTTTCCTCTTTTTCCCGCTCCTTTTCCTCTTTTTCCCGCTCTTTCTGCTGTCTGAGCTGCTCCTTTTTTTGACCGATGAGGTTCCATGCTTCACTGAGCTCCTCATCATCGGTTCCCAAATCTGTGATTGCCTTTATAATCAAAGGTTTTCGTGCCAAACCACTTGTATCAATTCCCAATTCCTCACACAATTGCAACAGTTCCGGTTTCTGCAGCTTTTGTAGGTCCATGATCGCTCCGAGTGTCGGCTACTTCCAAAACAACTGTGCAAACTGCCAAACCTAAAGGAGTTTCCACACTCTTTTTACCAGTTCTAAAATCTAACCCTGTTCTAGAACCTGGTCCACATCAGAAGAAAAGCCAAGCACTCACCCACACATGCGATCGATGTTCCGAGCTGCTCTCTTGTTGGCCGATTGTTGCGCCTGCTTGTTACTTGAGATGCCACCTCCGATCACCAGATGTTGTGGCTTGTAGATTCTGATCCACCTCGAATCACCAGATGTTGTAGCTTGTAGATCCAGATCCCACCTCCAGTCATCAGATGTTGTGGCTTGTAGATTCAGATCCCAACGCTGGTCACCAGTTGTCGTGACGCTGGGGCTACGTCGACCCGGCCTTCACTTGGTAGCGTGCAGAGACTCGGGGTTGAAGTAGGATTGAATCTTCGAAGTTGGTGAAATATGTACAAGCAGGTTTAATGGCACTTTGAGAAACTTATTTACAAGATTATTTACACGAAAAAGAAGGGTACATCAGCAAAATGGCAAGCGTTAAGAGTTCATAGCGAGAAGTGACTGGATGAGCCGTTTACCCAGGGCCCAGCGACATTTCGTGCTCTGCAGCGTCCTTAAAACCCCCTATGTCCAGCCCCTCTCTGAAGATGCTGACCAACCAAATCCAGGGCACGCCCCTCAGATATCGGCATCCAATCGAACACATCACTGCACTGATGGTCTGAAGCACTGACTGGTCCGGCATTAATTCGTTGGGCGTGATCACTTGTTGGCGGGAAAAGCTTGGTAACGGCGAGGAGAGGAGGTACATTTCTATTCTTCAGCAAAGAAACCACAGGCTGGTTCTGACAAGTGGGTTTACTTCTCAGAAACCCAAGTGCACGTGGGCGCCGCATACGCTCCCAGCATTGTCCGTTTTCGACAATTGCAAATCTTTCCTGCATTCCTGGGAAATCACTTAATGGCTGTATGCGTCATGCTCCTTTCTTGTCCTGCACGTCAGCGGACATGTCACTATGTCGTCTCCTTTGGAAAGTAGGCATTCCTCACTGGACGATAGGGCTTCTCGACTGGAAGGGTGAACAAAAGAAAGAAAGCACTTCCTGCATTTCCCGCAGGGGGACGTTTCTTTGTGTTTTTCCAGACGTTCTCTTGACAGGGTCAATTTGGCATTTGCAGGGTGTCCACAAAGCAAAACAGGCTTACAAAACAGGATTCCTGGAAACAGGCTCACTTAGAGCCATTGGACCATCACCACATATCCACAACACTTATCCATGCCCACAGGCGAACAATAGAGCGCGCAAATGCGGATGCACGGTCGTAACAATATCAGTACTTGTGAGCTCCAGGTATCTATATATCACGGGACGCACTCAACCTTTTGAGAGGGAGCGAGAGGGGGGGGGGGCTAAAATTGGTTCTGTAGGATTTTGGGAGACCTTTTGCGTAGTTCAGACTCTGAGCTCCAGCTTCATCTTGCCCGACTGACTGAAGAGGCCACAAGATCTACAGCCAGCATCTAAAGCGGTACCTCCTGCCTCCCCGGATGAATGCTGAGAGGGGAGATGCCATTGTGTTGGACAATAAAAGTTGGTTTCTCCTCCTCGCCCTTTAAAATATCTGCTCGCCCGCCGTACCTGTGTTACTTTTTATTAAACATGTTGAGGTGCCTTTGCTGCAATGTTGCCATTTAGAAAGCTCTGGGCGGAGCAAAGAAGGCAAATCTAAAGTTGGGCTACTGTGCAGTGAAGACGGCAAACTTACGCGAAAATGAAAAAAGATAAGCTTTGAGCACGCTCCAGGAGCTCATGATTAGCAGGATACTTGTTTGCCGTCTCACCTGGGCGAATATACGATGGTCGTACGCATAGTGGTCGTCAGCGAAGTACAGCACACCTGGCAACGTGGCGTTGGTGCGCAACCAGGCCAATGCCGCCGTCTCCTGGGAGGTTCTCCTGCTCTTTGTCCTGTTCTTATGCCTGGCCGAGGTCGTCTTTCCTAGGTAGACGTTGGCCAGCCCAGAGCGACGTATTATGCCGCGCACCTGAGAAAGATACCCGCGGGCCCTGATCACGCTATTAATCACGGCCGCTGCTACGACATTCGGTCCTCACGCCAATCGAACTCCATACTCTGGGAAATGGACTGTTGACAACAGCCTTTTGGTTCAGACACATAGGCCATCTCGGAAGACGGCACACGAATGGCATACAAAACACATTGCTGACCTGTATTGCTCTCTACGCCGTCATAGCGCGATCGCCCAAGAGAGATACCCAAATGAGCAATCAGATACCGTTAAGTTATTAGCCTGGTCTGCGACAGTTACATAAATGGGACAGATCCTTCCTTTTTGCTGTCTCGGTCACGCAGTCCGATATGTATCGGGCCGGGTTGGGCAATGTCATTTTTGGTTTTGTTTTTTCATGCCAGAATTAAATTATTCCTGCCCACGTATCCACTCATAACATACTCTAAAGAGAACAGAGTTTCGCGCTCTAGTGGAATCGGCATTTCACAATTCTAATCTCTGCGCGGGATCGAACACAGAAATTCATGATCCCGTCTTCACCATGTTTATCTATGCATTGAACGTTTGCATGGTGCGCCGATATCAAAGGTCCGACCTCGATGCTTCTGCAGCCGTCATCACCATCATCATCCAGATTACACCAATGCAGGGCGAAGCCTTTCTCATATGTCTCGAATAAGCTCAGTCCTTCGGTAGCTGCATCCACTAGACCCCAGCTAACTTAGCTTCATCCGCGTGCCTAATTTTCTGCCGTCCCCTGCTACGATTTCCTCCTCTTGGAATCCAATTTGTTACCCTTAGCGACCATCGGTTATCCTCTCATCGCAATACATACCCTGCTCATGCCCATTTCTTCTTGATTTCGACTAGAATGTCATTAACGTCTGCTCAATAGCACCCGTATCAGAAAAAGGCGCCGGAGCTGTATTCGTGCTGCTGGATGTATACGGAGGATAGTAGCGCTTTTATTTTGTGCACTCCTTTATTACACTTCATAACGCGGTCTCACCTGCAGTACACACGTGCGCATGAATAACGTTTTGTTTATTCGCTTTTGTCATTAGCGCAATAGGAGGGAAGAACGCAGTGCGAAGGGTGCCTATTTGATCTACGCGTGAGCTCGAGCTCCACGCTGGAACGGCAGGCTATTGCAAGTGGCTCTTTCCTCTGAGTGAACCGTATCGACGGCAAGATGCAGTAAACAAAGGTGAAACTTACTTGGCATTGTGCGCATAAATTCTCGACACGCGAAGTGGCCTAAGAATTAGCCATCGCATTTGCCATATCTGATCCCGATTGCGGGGTTCTTGTGAGCGACTCACGCACTGCCATAAAGAATTATGCCAAGGGGAGAATATCCGTGGAAGCCTGCGAGTAATCAGACTTGAAACTCTCACCTAAAAACGAGGTCGAGCTAGTTTGGTTCCCGGCACATATGGGGAACGTCTCTCCGCATCTCACCAACGTCAACAAAGTCGCGCACTCCGTCGCAAGAGGTCTCGTGTAGCGTACGGGATAGAGTCATTTCGAAGTAGCGGGAAGGGAGAGGCCGGCAAGATTTAATGACTCAGGCAGTCACCTGGAGGCAATTGCAAATACAGACCCGAACCCGCTGCAGTACAAGATTTACCCCGAAATATAGGACACCTATAGATGCAAGGTCTGCAAGACAAACATAGCAACACTCAAGCACATACTCTGATAGTGCAAGGCGAAAATGACAGGCGTTAATCTCGGAACCCTCTCGTCGAGGTGGTCCACCGCTCTGAGCAGCTCCATCTTCAACGACTAACTATGGGCCGTCCAGCAGACCATCGGGGCGGCGAAGAGACAGTATCTCGACAGTATATGTTCTCTTCAGTCTTGAATAATTAGTTCATGAATGAAAAATATATATGCCCTTTACTACTGTAAAGTTCAATGTTTGTATTGTTGGATGTGTGATATGTACTTGCATATTTCGCGACTGCTAGCTTATTGCAAAGAGTTTCTGATCGCACTAGTTTGTGTGTCATTCCGGCAATGTGTGCGCAGTATTCTTAGCGCACCCATCAGGATGCAAAAGAGCAGCTTTATCCGCGGCCTTTACTCGTACTTGCCCATGCATACATGAAAAATAAAGGTTTGATTCGATTTCAGCTAACTCAGCGAACTCTTCACATTTTTACAGAGGAACAGTTTTTTAGCAGTGCTTGAAAACAGCTCCTAGACTAAAGGAGTCGCTTGATGTTTGCTCCGAATAAAAGTGTATCGCTTCAGGAGCACTAATCGCATTTTTAGATTACTTAGATGTTTGAGTTTAATAGATGACTGACGCGTCGCGGAAAACATTCGTGCAATATTTGCTTCACCATACGCACGAATGAACCTCTGGTGATTAGGTCTATTTTCTTCAATTGAATCAAGAACAACTTGCTTACGGAAAATATCGATCTCTACGTTCTAGCTGCTTGACTACGAATGACCTTTTTAAGCACCGTAAGCTGCTAATGAGGCATCGTTCTACATTTTTATCCCAAAATAACCGATTTCTAGTCGAAGTAGTGGGATGGAGAACATTTCTCTGCTCCGCGCTCAGGATATATGCTAGAAATCAGCATCGAATGTTTAAAGTGAGGCAGTTATACTACGTCAGCATATATTCGTCGTTGCTTGTCTGAAGAGGCAGGGACCAGACTGAATGTATCATTGCAGCAGTTGAAATCTGGGTCACTTGGTACTTTAAAAATAAACCAGTCTAAAGACAAAGGATAGAGAATAGAGAAGCCATATATACATCGACTCGACTGGCGCTCGTGTTTCCTTGAAAAGAGAAGCTCGGCCTGAACACCATAGTAGAAAAGGACAACATCCTGCAGTAACCTAAAGTCGTGCGAGAAGCAATCAAAGTGTCCCCCTTCCCAAGAAACGTACACCCGATCCACAATCAAGGCAGAAGGCTCGCCCGCGCCAAAGCCCTCGCTGCGGACACGGCACAGTTCCCCGACCAGACAGCTTTCGTGGATTCAGCGTACATACCGGGAAAGCATGCCTACTCGGTAGCAGTAGTTGACGGACACGGGCGTACGCGCAACTCACACCAAGAAGCCAGAGGTAGCTGAAAAAGCAGCGATAGCACTAGCTCTAAAAGACTCGGACTTCACAACTGTATACAGCGACTCTAGAGCAGCCACTCGAGCTTTCGCCAAGGGCGGGATAGACAAGACGACGCTACGGATCTTAGGCGGATGTAACATCACCGATCACTCCATCGTATGGTTCCCGGCACACATGGGCAGCTTAGGGGGCGGCCTGCGGAATCTCAATGAGATCGCACACGAGGCGGCGCGAGGACTCATCGACCGCGTCCCTCCGGTTTCCCCTGCTACTCCACATATCGAGTACAGAGATCAATTATTCACGTACAACGAGCTCACTAAGCACTTTTATCTAGGCAGACGAGCATTTCCCCTCCCGGATAAGAAATTAACCCGCAGCCAATCAGTCACGTTACGCTTGCTCCAAACGAATTCATACCCTAATCCCTGGCGCATGAAGCACATCGACCCAGACTACGACGGACAACATGTGTGTGAACGGTGCAGTGACTGTGTAGACTTAAACCATATGCTGTGTGGTTGTGCATCGAGCGACGCCTACGCCAAGAACAAGGAACGTTGGGACAAAGTTTTAAAAAGTGCTTCACTACATGATCAGCTCCGGGCTGTCCAGGAGGCCCGCGCGGCGGCGGAGAGCTTCGGGCTCTCTGTGCCGACGTGGGAGCTGCCCTCTACACCTGGCGCCTAGCCGAGTGTCCTCCAGGACCCCTACTGTGGGAAATAAAGTTTTACCAAACCAAATCAAACTGCTTTCCAGCAGGCAGTGCGAGGGACATGCGCAGCTCAGTTCACACACACACACACACACACACACACACACACACACACACACACACACACACACACACACACACACACACACACACACACACACACACACACACACACACACACACACACACACACACACACACACACACACACACACACACACACACACACACACACACACACACACACACACACACACACACACACACACACACACACACACACACACACACACACACACACACACACACACACACACACACACACACACACACACACAACACACACACACACAAACACACACGCGCGCGCGCGCGCGCACGCACACACCAATGAGTAAGTTCAGTAGATAAGCCGTTCCTCAAGTGCCATTTTCTCTTGTGTGCGTGCTCTTCGTCTCTTCTCTATATTTCGCCTTTTCACTGGCCTATTTTAAAAATTCAAATGATGACACACCGTTCATTACTGCTGAGCCTGTGTAAAACCTTTCAGACCTTGATGTCGTTGAGGTTGCAATGATTTCTTACTAGGCAGCTAAATGTGTCTTCAATATATGAAATAGCGCAAAGACTCCGTGTCCAAGATAAAGACGCCTCGCCGTTGTGTTTGTAACGCGAAAATAAACTAGGTTACAAGCGCGTGATTTCGTATCAAAATTCAACCATTCTTTGTACAGCGTTTACAAAGGTGTGTCATTTCGCTCCCAGCTTAGCATCTATCTGATTTATGTAGCTTAACGTCCCAAAGAGAGTCCGGAACGTAGTGGAGGGTTTCGGACATTCCGACTATCTGGGGTTGTTTAACGTGCTCTGACATCGCACAGCACACGGGCGCTTTGCTTCTCGCCTCCATCGAAAAGCTGCCGCCGAGGCCCGAATTCGACCCCGCGTCCTTGGGAACAATAGTCGAGCGCCGTAACCGCTGCGCCCCCCCGGCAGGGCGGGGGGTGGAAAGATTAAAAAAGGGAAACTTTAGACCTCCTGGGAATGTTCAACATGCACTATCACACAACACACGGACGCCTCTTCGCTTCACGTCTATCGAAACGGAGCCGCTGGTGGTCGGGTTCGAACCGGAGTTTCTGATACAGTTGTAGGACCATGTGGGAGTGAAAGAAGAAAGAGATACTGTAGTGGAGGACTCCAGAGTAATTTCGACCAGCTGGCGATCTTTAGTGTGCAGTGACATCGCACAGCACACGGACGCCTTTGCGATTCCGCCTCGAGTGAACCGCGGCCGCCGAGAACCGAATCGGTAGCCGAGCGTCGTAACCCCTGAGCCACCATGGCGCATTCTCCACGCATGCGCTCTCACCAGTTTGGATGGTTTGCGGGTGTCCCCAACTACAATCCAGAAGATGCGCGCCTGGGCGAGCATGAGCGCCTGTGACAACCTCAGCAGGTCGGCGGCCTCAGTGGGTCTGCGGCGTGTGGTCGTCACAACGTAGAGCGTCGCGCCTGCTGCCCCCTCTGGACGACTGCTGCCGCTCAATTTGAGTAGTCGTGCCGTGCTCCTCTTCGATGGGACAGGTTGGGAGACCGCTGCATCCGTCAGCAAAATCAAATGGTCCACTTGAATCTCATCATCATGACCATGAGCCCAACCATGCCCATTCTATGCAGGAGAAATACAGCTCATCATGGTCTGTAAATAATCCTGTCCATAATGGGCTTCGGCCACTTAACTTCCATACACTGCTACGCCTGCCTTCACTCTGGAACTTGACAAAGGAGAAACGCGCGATCATAGTTTTAGGATTACATGCAAACTACATTTTCACACTCACAATAAACACACCATAGTCAAGAGACGCAGGTGAAAGTGCCGCTAAGCAGCCATTACGTCATAAATTACACTTCAATTACCATTTGCTTCGAGTGCGCCAAAGATTCACAGCAAACAATTCTGCCTGTCTTTAAGTCAGGGTATGCAAGAGTCCAAAGCTAGTGCATAAGCAGAAAGCGTAGAGGTTATGCAGACGCCGCTTCTGATATTATAGGGCACAGGTTATGCAGAAAGCGTAGAGGTTATGCAGACGCCGCTTCTGATACTATAGGGCACAGGATCCAACTGTTAAAATGCCACCTGCCACTTGCTTCCTTGTCGTGAATTGAAAAATGCAGATAGCAATTGAGTCCGCCCTCAAGAGCATGAAGCGAGTGTTATTGCCTCTCCTCTGCAGGTTTCTTTGCGGATCGTCGTCCGCGTTTCATAATAAACACTTTGTGACTCGCCTATTCGCTAATCCCTTCATTTCTTCCCCTGTTATCACATACTGTCCGACAAGAACGCCTAACTGATGGCACTGCATATGGCGATTCCACCCTAGGTAAAAATTTCAATACTCATTTTTTAATGTTGGACATTTCCCACAGTTAGGGCGTCACTCTGATTTCTATTTCGGTGATCGGTCGTAAGATACATTTTTGTACCCGACTGCGCCGTATGACGTTGGGTCTGTTCTGAAAGGTCTGAAATAGCTGTGCAATCAGGTGCGATGAAATAGCAGTTCGGCCAGTGAAAGCTGCAGCGAAACATTTAAGCTTACCTGTTTCGCACATCTCCAACAGCATCAGGCGTGATGGTTTTGTTCCTAAAAAAAAGTAAGAAGTGCCCGTGTCAGAGCGGTGCAAAAAGAAGGTGAAAACGTTTGCAGAAACTACGTACTCCTGGTATTTTCCAAGATTGCGGAGCATGCAATCAGCAGTGAATAGAGTAGTTTATTAAAAATGGAGTCATCAAACTCCAGCAGAACATATTCCAAAAAGTAAATCGGCCGAGTCTGTTTTGCTAAAAATAAAGGAAAAATAATTTCGGACAGCCAAAACCGGCTTTACACTCTAGGCCTATGCTTAGATTTAAAAAAAGCCTCAGACTCAATAAACATGGCATTCTTTTCATTGAACTGGAAAGATATGGTGTTGGTGGTTATGCGCTTCGTTTAATAAAAAGTTAATAATGCCTGGGCATTTACGGCTATGTAGGCAGGTTTCGCATGGGCGTGACTTTGTCGGAGCATTAAAAGAAGAACTAGTTGGTACATCGGAAAAGTAAGGGCACCATCGAGTAGAGCGTAAGGAAAGGTGTGAAAGTGACAAAATGGGTGATGGGGGTTAATTAGTTACCTACCTTTTGCGGGTTAATTAACCCGCAAAAGGGGATATCTAGTTCACTAGACTGGTAGATCACTGCCGCCTGCGGCGGGGGCTAGCCAGCACGACGGCTGTTGCGATGCGCGTCTTGCTCTTCCTCTTCTTTTTCTTTCTTCTCTAATCTCTTCTGTCCGCACGAGGCAGCGGAGGTGGCTCAGCTAGAGCCAGTAGCAGGCCCGTGCATTTCTTTTCCTTCTTCCCTCAGTCACAACAACAACAGCATTTCTCCAGTGCAGATTCTGCAGTGATCTCTAAAAACATTTTTGCAGAATCTTCTCCCGTACGTAGGATTTCGTAGCGGTAAATCAAACTTCTAAGTTATGAATTCCAATGCGCCAGAGGCTTCAATTTTAGGACCATTACTGTCCATTCCGTACATAAAGGATATTGTAACAACACCGCAGACGCCTAACATTACCTTGTACACAGACAACACATAAACAATCAAAATAATTACAGATGGCATAGCTGTGCTATGCCTGGATATACGCAGCGAAAAGCAGTGACTACCTCGCGATCAGAAGTTTTCTCCAGTCTTCTGCGCCGTTAGCCAGCAGCTAAACTCTCCTTAGCTTCCTTGTCCAGCGCGTCTAAGTTCACCGGCGTTCTAATAATAATAATAATTGGTTCACGGGATGGGAAAGGCGTAGTATCTGTCACCGGCGTTGTATAATTCGTTTACAGAAAAGGAAAAGCGCAGCATCTGTCACTCGCGGAGGGCAAGAAGCGCCGCTCGGCGGCGTTTGGACGCACTCCTTCCCGCTTGGTCTTCATAGCTGACGGCAGATGCGTGCCGTCACCCTAATTGAGTGACAACTTTTTTAGTCTTTGGCACTTTCCAATTGCGCGACAATCGCAGTATCTGTCACTCGCGCAATCCTGCTATCATCCCCACGGTGGACAAGCGGAATTATTAAGAGCGTTTCACAACCGGAGGCCTGGCACAGGGGACTCCACTTCCGGCCGCCGTAGCGAACGGACGTGTTATGTTGGGCTCCGTTGGAGCGGGTACAGCGGTCATGTCTGGCCGCGGAAACAGGCTTTTTGTTTCGGACAGTGATTATCAGGTTGTACTGCCAAGTTTGCCTACAGGTCGATTTGTTGAAAATACTGTTTTTTTGCACGGTGACATCAGGGCCCGCCCATACCGGGTGGAAGACTTTCGTGATGCGCTTGCTCCGCTTTCGCTCATGCCGGATGTTATCGCCCTGGGGGCGTACCGCATGAACCACGTCTGGGCCGTGACCTTCAAGGACGCTGACTCGATGAAGAGGATACTTCGCTTTGCAGATCTGCAGGTTAAAGGTGCTCGGTGTCTCGTCATCGATCCTGCTAACCGAGACGTCCGAATGAAGGTACACTGGTTGCTGCACAGTGTACCAGACGAAGACGTGCGGCTCGCCTTTGCTGCTTTCGGGAGGGTGACAGATGTTGCAAAGGAGAAGTGGAGAGCACAGGGCGTGTCGGATAAGGGTTCAACAACAAGACTTGTGACACTCAAGTTGAATCCAGGTGTCAAGCTCGACGACCTTCCGCATCAGGTGAGCGTCAGTGGCGAATTGGCTCTAGTGGTAGTGCCTGGCAGGGCCCCGCTTTGCCTGCGCTGCCAAGGTACAGGTCACATACGGCGTGAGTGCCGCATTCCGCGATGCAGCTCTTGCCGTCGGTTCGGACACGAAGAGAGTCAGTGCACTCGCACATACGCAAGCGTCACCGGTCCCGGCAAAAGCGATGAAGCGTTCGAGCTGTACATGGATGAGGCGGATGCTGAGGAGACTTCGAAAGCAGGAAAAGGACCAGCGGACAAGGAAGTATTGCAGCCTAATCTTCAAGTCCTTGTGCCGCAGAAGCCTAGTGTTCACGCTAGCCCACCGAGCAAACCAATAGTTACCGACCAAGAGGATTCTGCGTTGGATAACGCGACGAACGACGACGAATCGAACATCGAGGGCGCCGAAGCACCCGCAATGGACGTTACTCAGGGAGCAGCTGGCGTCGGTGCCGGTATACTTCCCGGAAAGCGGCCGCGTGACCAGAAAGATACCGAGAGTGAGCAACTGGACGGCAGTGGCAGCGGGGAGCCGCCACCAAAAACAACCGGGAGGAGACGGCCGGCCGTCAAATCGCGGCCGAACCCGAACGTCCCATCCGTGTCAAGGCAGGCGGTGAAACCGCCTCCATAATCCTTTGGCCTGTGTGGCCAGGTAGACTCAGTAAAGACGGTGCTGGCTGTGATCTGTACGGCGCCTGCGAAAGACTGGATTGGGGAACGCTGCATGGAGGCTTTATGCACTGTGAGTTTAGTGTTTTGTTACCCGCCACGAACTCTTATTAGCGGGGCTTTTGTTACTAAACATGGCGGTTAATCTCGATGTAACACTTCGTCTAGCATCTTTAAATGTCCGGGGTTTGGGAGCAAGAAGACGACAAAGTCAGCTGCGACGCCTATTTCTTGAAAATGACCTTGACCTAATCGCTATCCAAGAAACTAAGATTGAAAGCGAAGAGCTAACTGATCGTATGGCGTCGTCCTTTTCTTCTTTGTATGACGTATGCGTCTGCCATTCCGTCGGCGCGTCGGGTGGCTGCGTTTTATTTATTCGTAAAAGTTTAGGCATCAATGTTGCTTCCGTTGTGGCTTCCCAATGCGGTCGCCTTCTTGTTGTTGACTTTTCGTTTTCAAATTATAGTTATCGTGTTGTCTGTGTTTATGCTCCGAACGCGGTGAGCAAGCGCAGAACATTTTTCGAAAGTCTCGAAATGCATCTTAGGTGCGACAAGGTAGTAATATTGATAGGAGACTTCAACTGTGTTTGTTTCGCTCAGGACCGCGCAAAAAATTTGCCAGTGAGGGATAAGAGTGCTCAGCTGCTGCACTCTTTAATTAATGAGTGTAATCTCGAAGACGTTGGCTATTTGTTCTCTTACGACGCACACCCTAAATACACGCATTTTCAAAGGGATAGCCACGCCAGATTAGATCGAATTTATGTCTCGGTTGAACTGGCTTCATTGTGCACAGAGTATGACGTTCAGCCCGTCAGCTTCAGTGAACATTGCTTAGTAATTGGAACATTTGGCAGGAAACAGCGGAGGTCACGATTTAACTGGCACCTGTGGAAATTTAACGTGAAGCTTTTTGAGGACGACAGTTTTGTAAGAGAGACAACGAAAGAACTCGATAAATTACTTTCGACGCAGGCCGAAAGCTATATAGTTGAGTGGGAGGAGCTAAAGCAGAGAGTGTTGCTTTTAGCTAATAAAACTGCAAGCGCAATTCGATATGAGGAAAAAAGAAAAGAGGAAGAAATGCACGAGGAGCTTGAGTTTTTGCTTAGCATGGATAGCATCCAGCCGGGAAGATATGCAGAAGAAATAAAAGCCTTGAAACGACAACTTGAAAACATTGACACTGAAAAGTATAAGGCAGCAGTGATAAGAGCAAGGTCGGAAAAATTTTGGGCGGGGGAGACGCCAACTAAGCGAGCGCTGTCAGATGAGAAACGGCACGCGTATCAAAAGGAAATACGGCAAATTGACAACCGAGGTGCTGTAACTAGTGACCCTGCTACTATCAAAAATACCTTTATAGAACACTACAATGAATTGCTTGGCCGTAAACGCGAAGTCAAAAATGGCTTTCAGGCAGAATTTTTGCGCCATATGCCAAAGCTCGATGAGGATGTTAAAACGCGTCTAGAACGACCCATAAGTTTGACAGAAATAGAAAGTGCGATAGACGACCTTCCAATGGGAAAGTCGCAAGGACCTGACGGGCTTGGCGCTGCTTTCTACAAAGCATTTAAAGATTACACAGCCCAGATTTTGCTTAAAGTGCTAGATGAGCCATACGAACGTAAGCAGGTCCCACCTTCGTTTTCTACCTCGCACATTGTTTTGATTCCGAAGTATGATGAGCCAGGAAAACGCCTGTTGGTGGGTTCTTATCGGCCGATAAGCCTCACCAACGTGGATTACAAAATATACATGAAAGTGCTGGCGAAAAGGCTTCAAAGTGTAATACCGAGTCTGGTTGGGCCACACCAGACGTGCGGCATTAAAGGTCGAAGCATCGCAACTAATGTGCACGTGGTACGAACTGTTTTGGAGTGTTGTGACGCGATTGGATCTCGAGTGGCAATGATACAGCTGGATCTCGCCAAAGCATTCGATCGCGTTTCGCAAGATGCCTTGTTCGAAGTATTGACACACTCAAACATAGGGCGAGTGATTGAGGAAGGTGTTCGAATGGTGTATGCGAACTGCACGACACGTATAATTGTGAATGGAGAGCTCACTGACAGCATTCGTGTGCTGTCGTCAGTGAGGCAAGGCTGCCCCCTGTCACCCCTACTGTTTGCGGCCTACCTCGAGCCTCTCTGCCGGTCTATCATAAACAATGAACGTATAACTGGTTTTATGCTGCAGTCAGCACAGATCAAAATGCTGGCATATGCAGGTGACATCGCTGTATTCTGTTCAAGCAGAGAAAGCATTCAAGAAGTTACTGCCCTTGTTGAAAAATTCTGCCGACAGACAGGCTGTGAAGTAAATTGGGAAAAAAGTGCCGGTTTCTGGCATGGAGACTGGGATGTTACGCCTGAATACTTTTCTCGTTTGCAATGGTCAAAATTGCCGACCCAGTATTTAGGCGTGCCGCTTGATTCGTACCAAGATCCCACCCCATTCTGGGCTGGCCAAGCAGAGAGAGCGAGAGAGAAAGCTGATTCATGGCAGGGCAAGCCGTTGTCAATGTTCTCACGCGCTTATGTGTGCAATGTTTTCCTTGTGGCAAAGATATGGTACGTAATGAATGTGCTTTCAGCGACGCGTGTTAGCATTAAAAAAATTCATCGTGTCTTTGCCGTTTTCATGTGGGCATCAACATGGGAAAAGGGCAGCAGAACCAACCTCTTTCTGCCTGTTAAGGCGGGGGGCTTGGGCCTTGTGCATCTCTTTTTGCGACAGGTTGTCTCGCGTTTTTTTTTTCCTTCGTGATCAAAACGACAAATTCTTGAGGACGGTCATGCAAGTACGACTGTGTAAAATGCTTCCAGAATACGTTGTCTGTTCTGGTGAGAATATGAGTGGCGCTTTAAAAGGGTACATGCGCGAAGTTGTCTTGTCTTTCAGAATGTTGCATGCGCGTTTTTCAATGGAATACTTGAGCAAAGTGTGTAAGAAGAAGCTGTACAAAGACCTTCTGGATGTGATGATACCGTTGCCGATTTACCGTGCACCACACCGTGGAAGCCCCGGACAGGATGTCTTAAAGCGTGTGAAAAAGATGCCAGTTAGGCCTTCAGTTAAAACGTTCTTCTTTAAGCTACATTCCAACACATTACCTGTTAAAACCTGGTTACATGAAAGAGGCTTATTCGTTCCCTGGACAACAGACTGTCTCCTTTGCAAAAAACCAGAGACAATCGAGCACGTCTTTCTGGATTGCTGGGACCCACTCTTTCACTGGGATGTTCTCCAGAGAACACTAAAGAAAGACCTTCCGTTAGATCCGTATGGCATACGGTTCCTTCCAGTCGAGAGTGAGGGTATTCCTTTGGATTTAGTCATGGTCCTGAGCCTCCACAGCCTGTGGAAAACAAGGATGCAAGTGCAACATGCAGATGTCAACACGCGTTCTGTACGCGAGAACTTTATCGAGAGTGTGCTGCTCCTTAGAGAAACGTATCAGGTGCTTTCTGATCCACCTGACTGGATCAGTGTGCTCGATGAACTGGCTGTCCTCAAAAAATTTTAAACCTTTCGTGACAGCCGAAGTCTGGTTGTTGCGAGTTTTACCATTATCGTGGATCTTTTTTGAATTGATGTGAACTCAAAACAGGCAATAAAGAAAAAAAAAGAGGCCTGGCACAGCTGTAAAGCGCTCGGCTGGAGATCCAAAGCATGGAGGTTCGATTCCCAAATGGAGACTAATTTTCTTTTTTAATTAGGAGCAGTCGCACCCCTCTTCAGCGCTGCTAGGTAACGCCGGCAGAGCTTGGCGAGGGGGCTGCGCAGCTGGTCTTGGCTGTGACGTCACGGCATATGCGAAGCTCGACTCTGACTCTCGTAGTAAAGCTTTCGCTTCGAATAATAAATTGGTTTACAAGATAGGAGAAGCAAGGCATCCATCATACACTCTTTGTGGATACCTGAACCGCACCGTAAGGGAAGGAGGAAAGGTGGGAAAGCGGAGAATGAAAGTGGGAAGAGAGAAAAAAGTTTGGTAGGACAACTGTAGGACAGCTGCCTATCATCCCCAGACCAATGGACTCACGGAGTGTCGTGTTAGCCCAGGCAGGGGGGGGGGGGGGGGGGGCGCCGCCGCACACGCGCCGGAACGCTGCCCGAGAAAGCAGTCCAGACACCGCGCTCCCAAGCGACGAAAATGACCCCCTTTTCAAGCACGATTTACTTTACATGCATACACTTCAAAATAACATTGGAACACACCCAAGAAAACAAGACAGAACACAGTCACTCCACGCATCAGTCGTCCACGCCCAGCATTATGGGTTTGCGAACAACTCTGCCAAATCTGGTTGTAGTTACAATTCTAGCTTGAGAATTGCCACCGTCAGTCTCTGTCCGAGTTGGAGGCACCAAAGCTTCCGGAGCTTCGTCAAATTGGTTGTCTACTCCAGTTATCAATCAGGCCCTGCTGGGCTGTTCCTGACTATCCGGAAATTCGTAGTTCCCGCTATCTACCCGGTCTTTTGGGAGACGGTTAAGCATTTTCCTGTTTCGACGGACTTCAACCCCGTTTTCCGTTTGAACACGGTATGAACGCGGCTGTGGTGCTGCTCCGAGCACTGTACCTTTGGTACGGAGATCAGTCACCCACACCACATCGCCTGCTTCCAGCTTTGGGAGATTTTTAGACCGGTGACGTCGGTCGAAGTGGCGGCTTTGCTCCTTTCTGACTTTACGGTCCTTGGCTGCCGCTTCTTGTAGGCAGCATTGTCGCGGATTGCGGTGCGAAGGCAGCATTGGAACTCTCGTCCTAAGCCTTCTACCCATCAGTATCTCCGCTGGGCTGACGTTCAAAACACTAGGCGTGGCCATATAAGCCAGCAAGGCTAAGTAAGGGTCGTCCGATTTGAGAATGAGATTCTTAACCGTCTTTACCATACGTTCGACTTCTCCGTTTCCCTGGGGGTGCCTCGGACTCGAGGTGACATGACGGAAGCCATACAGTTTTGCAAATTTCTCGAACTCGGCACTGACAAATTGGGGACCATTGTCGGTCACCACACACTCGGGAATTCCATGTCTCGCAAAAATGCTTTCCATTCGGCTTATCACGGTAGCAGACTTTGTTGACAGAAGAATGGCAATCTCTGGGTATCACGAAAGATAGTCTACTACGACAAGATATTGCCGTCCCTGAATTTGAAACAGATCGACCCCTACTCTCTCCCAAGGAAAAGAGAGCGTTGGCGATGCAATCATCGGTTCGATCTGTTCTGGCGCATGCATCGCGCAAACGCTGCACTGCTTCACGGACTGCTTTCTCGGGCAGCGTTCCGGCGCGTGTGCGGCGGCGCCCCCCCCCCCCTGCCTGGGCTAACACGACATGGTGTCAGAAGTGGCCGTCTACGACATGATGTCAGATGGTCAAGAATCTTCCCACTGAGCCAGGCACCTTCCACCCACGATGTCGAAGACGCCTTCAATGCGGCTGCATGGACTGCAGCAACCGCCACAGCTGGACTTTGATCGCACGTCAGAGTGGCCGGCGTGGATAGAACATTTCGACGACTTCCGATATGCAACGGGACTCAACGAATGCTCCGGGGAGGCTCAGGTACGCACGCTGTTGTACACAATGGGGAGGCAAGCTCGTGACATATTCAAGACGTTTTCACTATCTGACGAAGACGCCAAGAACTATGAAACCGTAAAGAAAAAATTTGGAGGACTCTTAAGCTTCACCTTCAAGAGTGGAACGCGATAGCGTTATTGTACCTCGTCGAGAAAACTTACTAAACGCAAGGGTATTGGGACATCCTCGCACCGGTACCCGCGTGGCCCGAAGGGGAGAAGCGGGTGAGCGAAGATAGTGATCTAAAAAAAAAGGAAAGACGCTTGATTCTACAACCTGTGAGGGTGCACGGCGAAACGTCAGGGGCGAGTGGCGCGCCACGTGTCGGGGCAGCGCCGCACATTGCGAGGAGGGCGTCTTCTGTGTTTGCCGCAAGATGGCTCTGCAGGTGCGCAGAGCGCAGAAGAAATGTAGCGGAAACGTACTTCGCTACTCGTGTAACTGCGGCTTCTGTAAGTAACATGCTCATAATTACCGATATACACTGCAGTATAACGTTCTACGGCATGTTTCTAAGGCAACAACGCATTCACTAGAAGCGCTTTTGTACCACTTTCAAGCATCGAACTCGTGGCTGAGTGGTAGCGTCTCCGTCTCACACTCCGGAGACCCTGGTTCGATTCCCACCCAGCCCATCTTGGAACTTGCTTTTTATTTATGAAGTGGGTGTTTATTTATGAAGTGCATGCCGGAATTTATCGCTCACTGGACGCCGACGACACCGGCTTTTCTGCGACACGAGCGCCGTTAAAACTTCGATGGGCACTTTGTAAAAGAGAGGAACATCGTGTACGAAAGCGCCTGTTTTCACAGACGCGTGCCAGGAGAGTCGGTAGACCAGTTCGTCACTGCGCTACACGGCTTGGCGGAACGTTGCGACTACAGAGAACTAAAAGAACGGATGATCCGAGACAGACTGGTTGTCGGGCTCCACGACGCAAAGTTCTCGGAAGCTTTGCAAATGGATTCTCAGCTCACGCTGGCTTCGGCGCTGTCGAAGGCTCGCTTAAAGGAAAGCGTCCAAGCGTACGAGGACAACACAGCCATCAGTCATCGGAAATTCGTGACCAGGACCCCAATGTGGACGCGGTGGTTCAACAGAGGCACAAGGGACGTCTGCATGGGCAACGAATGCCGGAGGTGCGGTGTCCTTTCTGCAGTGGCGACGCCCACCCCAGGACAATGTGCCCAGCCAGAGCTTCCAAGTGTCTCCACTGTGGCAAGAAGGGACATTTCGCAAAGGCCTGCTTGAAGAAAGCAACGGCTTCCGCTCAACGAAAGGTACGCGTTTCAGCGGTCAACCAGAAAACTGGAGAGACTTTCGTGGGATCAATAGATGCATGCAGAAAAGCACGATTTGTTCAGGTGCGCATAAATTCAGTGCCCATTTTTGCTAAGGTTGACTCAGGTGCTGAAGTGTCAGTATTACCATCAACGGATGATCCGAGACAGACTGGTTGTCGGGCTCCACGACGCAAAGTTCTCGGAAGCTTTGCAAATGGATTCTCAGCTCACGCTGGCTTCGGCGCTGTCGAAGGCTCGCTTAAAGGAAAGCGTCCAAGCGTACGAGGACAACACAGCCACCAGTCATCGGAAATTCGTGACCAGGACCCCAATGTGGACGCGGTGGTTCAACAGAGGCACAAGGGACGTCTGCATGGGCAACGAATGCCGGAGGTGCGGTGTCCTTTCTGCAGTGGCGACGCCCACCCCAGGACAATGTGCCCAGCCAGAGCTTCCAAGTGTCTCCACTGTGGCAAGAAGGGACATTTCGCAAAGGCCTGCTTGAAGAAAGCAACGGCTTCCGCTCAACGAAAGGTACGCGTTTCAGCGGTCAACCAGAAAACTGGAGAGACTTTCGTGGGATCAATAGATGCATGCAGAAAAGCACGATTTGTTCAGGTGCGCATAAATTCAGTGCCCATTTTTGCTAAGGTTGACTCAGGTGCTGAAGTGTCAGTATTACCATCAACGTCTCCGGGATTACCGTCCCGACTGGTAAAAACCGATGAAATCTTTCAAGGTGCAGGAGGCAGTAAGCTTAACGTACTAGGAAAATTCGTAGCAGAGATCGCATGGAAAGAGAAAACAGTGTATCAAACATGCTGCGTTGTCAGTGCGTTACGCGACGTCCTTCTAGGATTACCTGCAATTGAGGTCTTAGGTATCGTGAAATTTGCAGATGCGGTTGAGTCGGGAAACCTGCAGTACGAGACGCGTTTTCCAGAAATGTTCCGCGGTCTAGGTACGATGCCAGGGCAGTACACCATCAGGCTACAAGCTGGCGCTCTCCCGCATGCCATAAGCGCTCCACGCAGGGTACTAATTCCCCTGAGGGAGTCCTTGAAGTGCGAAATAGATAAAATGGAGCGTTTAGGCATAATCAGAAAAGTGGATGGATCCACCGAATGGTGCGCCGGAATAGTTCCGGTAGTGAAGCCCTCAGGAGACCTGAGAGTTTGCGTAGACCTCACTAAATTGAACAAATGCGTAGTTCGAGAGCGATTTACGTTATCAACTGTGGATCAAGCTTTAGGGTCACTGTCGGGAGCGAAATGGTTTTCAAAGCTCGATGCCAACTCGGGCTTCCACCAGGTGCGACTCAGTAAAGACTCGGAAGAGCTAACCACGTTCTTAACACCCTTCGGTAGATACTGTTTCACGCGACTACCCTTTGGAATTACCTTCGCTCCGGAGTACTTCCAAAAGAGAATGTCTGAGATACCAGGTGGCCTGCCGGGGGTCATTTTCGTCGCTTGGGAGCGCGGTGTCTGGACTGCTTTCTCGGGCAGCGTTCCGGCGCGGGTGCAGAGGCGCCCCCCCCCCCCCCCCCCTGCCTGGGCTAACACGACACGGAGCACCTCCACAGAACGATCGCAGATACAATCGCCATGCACGTCAACGCCGAACAAAAGATCTGGGACGCCATCTTGTCGTACGTGATCTTCGCGTAAATACGGCTATCCAGCCTCACGACTTGCACGGCTGCGCATTATACCAACAACGCACCGACGCCCAACGATACCATTTGCGACGACGCCACGCAGAGTACAAGTCCTGAGACGTAGGGGTATGACTATGGACACCAGTTCACCGTCGCGGACTAAGTAAAGAGTTGTTTCGTCGACACTTTGGGCCGTACAATATCCTTCGCAGCGTCGGACAACTGGACTATGAAGTCATTCCCGACGGAACGTCAGCATCACAACGGCGACGCGAACGCCGAAGAATCGTACATGTTGCAAGCCTGAAGCCATATTACGCGCGTTAAATAATTCCTGGTGTTTAAAGTTCGGAATGTTTATGTTTGAGTTGTTTTGTTTATTTTCGAACATCGATGCGATGCTTTTTTAAGGGAGAAATGCCGCGAAACATTCAAAGTTATTTCTGTTGTTTTTTTTAGCAGCCGCCAGCATACGGCCATATCACTCAAGTTCTGGCACGCGAAACAATTCTGCATTCTTTGTTTATTTATGCTTGTTGTCGCGAGGTGCAGCCTTATCAGTTTGTTTGTCGCGCTAGACGCGCAGAGATGTTTATCAAAATTTCCGACCACTCGCGTATATTTCTGCAATGTTCCAGGCTGTGCTAATAATTGTTTGCGGCATTATCCCGGTGTTTCTTCGCAGTCTTTAAATTGAGCGTTGACAAGTGCGACGGGCATTCTTTGCTCGACGACCGCTGAGCACGATTGTTGCTATCGCCGCCGCCGAATCACTTCTTTTACGGGCGCAAGTCAGCAAAGTATTCTTCAGTGCACACCCTGTTACGACCGTGCATCATCCGCACTTGCGCGCTCTATTGTTCGCCTGTGGGCATGGATAAGTGCTGTGGATATGTGCTGTTGGTACAAGGGCGCTAAGCGAGCCTGTTTCCAGGAATCCTTTTGTGTAAGCCTGTTTTGCTTTGTGGACACCCTGCAAATGCCAAATTGACCCTGTCAAGAGAACATCTAGAAAAACACAAAGAAATGTCCCCCTGCGGGAAATAGCCGGAAGTGCTTTCGTTCAATTCTTCACCCTTCCCGTCGAGAAGTGCTGTCGTCCAGTGAGGAATGCCTACTGTCCAAAGGAGACGACAGAGTGACACGTCCGCTGACGTACAGGACAAGAAAGGAGCAAGGTGATTACGGCCATTAGAGGATTTCCTGGGAATGCAGGAAAGATTTGCAGTTGTTGGAAAGGGACAATGCTGGGAGCCGTATGCGGCGCGCACGTGCACTTAGGTTTGTGAGAAGTAAATCCACTTGCCGGAACCAGCCTATCGATTCTTGGCTGAAGAATAGAAATGTACCTCCTCGCCGTTCCCAAGCTTTTCCCACCAACAATTGACCAGGCCCAACGAAACAATGCCGGGCCAGTCAGTGCTTAAGACCATCAGTGCAGTGATGTGTTCGATTGGATGCCGATATCTGAGGGGCGTGCCCTGGATTTGGTTGGTCAGCATCTTCAGAGAGGGGCTGGACATAGGGGGTTTTAAGGACGCTGCAGAGCACGAAATGTCGCTCTGAGCCCTGGGTAAACGGCTCATCCAGTCGCTTCTCGCTATGAACTCTTAACGCTTGCCATTTTGCTGATGTACCCTTCTTTTTCTTGTAAATAATCTTGTAAATAAGTTTTCTCAAAGTGCCATTAAACCTGCTTGTACATATTTCACCAACTTCGAAGATTCAATCCTTCTTCAACCCGGAGTCTCTGCACGCTACCAAGTGAAGGCCGGGTCGACATAGCCCCAGCGTCACGACAACTGGTGACCAGCGTTGGGATCTGAATCTACAAGCTACAACATCTGGTGATTGGAGGTGGATCTGAATCTACAAGCCACAACATCTGGTAATCGGAGGTGGCATCTCAAGCAACAAGCAGGCGCAACAATCGGCCAACAAGAGAGCAGCTCGGAACATCGATCGCATGTGTGGGTGAGTGCTTGGCTTTTCTTCTGATGTGGACCAGGTTCTAGAACAGGGTTAGATTTGAGAACTGGTAAAAAGTGTTGAAACGCCTTTAGGTTTGGTAGTTTGCACTGTTGTTTTGGAAGTAGCCGACACTCGGAGCGATCATGGATCTACAAAAGCTGCAGAAACCGGAACTGTTGCTATTGTGTGAGGAATTGGGAATTGATACAAGTGGTTTGGCACGAAAACCCTTGATTATAAAGGCAATCACTGATCTGGGAACCGATGATGAGGAGCTCAGTGAAGCATGGAACCTCATCGGTCAAAAAAAGGAACAGCTCAGACAGCAGAAAGAGCGTGAAATTGAAAGAGAAGCAAAAAGGCTGGAGCTAGAAATTGAGCTCTGGAAATTAGAACTAGAGTTGAGCAAGAGGTCGGGCAATTGTCCCCAGCTAGCGGTACCTCTTCTCAACAAGGAGGCAGATTTCAAGATGTCAAAGTACATGCAGCCATATGTGATATCAGGGGATATCGGTCTGTATCTGGCTAACTTTGAGCGAACCTGCGAAAAACTGTCCTTCCAGCGAGACACTTGGTCTCAGAGATTATTGACGGTTCTGCCCTGCGAGGCAGCGGAGGTTGTCGCGCGGCTGAGCAAGGAGGACGCGGACAACTACGAGAAGGCCAAAACTTGCCTTCTGAGAAAGTATAGGCTTAGCGCCGAGGCGTTCAGACAACGTTTTCGGAACGCTACTAAGTCCAGAGACGAGAGTTACCCTGAATTCCTGTATAATTTAAAAGTCAATTTGGGCGAGTGGCTAAAGAGCACTGATTCCTACAGTGATAGGGACGCTGTAGTCGAGCGAATTCTTTTGGAGCAGTTTTATAACTGCCTCCCAGAAAAAGAAAGAAATTGGTTACAGGACCGAGGCGACATTAAGTCGGCAACTGAAGCTGCCGAACTCATTGAGGAGTATGCTTCGCGCCGACAATTCAGCAACCCAGCAGTGGATAGGCCCCGCAATCCCAAGTTGAGTGTGAATAACCGTCAGGAAAGGCACTTTGCTAGAGTTGGAAACGAAGAAATGAAGGTTTCTTCAGGCAAACTCCCGAGAAAGGACGGCAGTGAGAAAAGTGGGAAGTGACCAACGCGCAGAACACTAAGAATAAGCTTGAGGCTAGGAAGCCGCTCACATGCTTTAGGTGTAATGAGCAGGGTCACATTGCCGTCAACTGCCGGAAAGAAAAGATTGCTTTCTCGTATGTCAGTGACTGCGATGAAAATATGCAGCTTTTGGAACCCTACCTGCATGACCTAGTAGTCAACGGGAAGCCCTGCAAGGTACTGCGCGATTCGGCCGCAACGATGGATGTTGTCCATCCGGCGTATGTGTCGCCTTCCGACTATACAGGACAGTGTGCATGGATCCGCCAGGTACTGGAGGAACAGAGTGTGTGCTTGCCAATCGCGAACGTGGTCATCGAGGGCCCTTTCGGCGAGTTAACAACCGAGGCTGCCGTTTCAGGAAAGCTCCCTAAGTGTTATCCGTATTTGTTTTCCAACAAATCGGACATGCTACTGCGAAAGAGGGGCATCCTTTTCGGAGACAGAGTTGTGCAAGCCTTAACACGTTCAAAGGCGCGAGAACTAGCTACACTGCTCATACCAGAAAATTCCGCAGCGGAGGAAACGGCAGTTAAAACAGTGGCAAATGCGGAAGATAGCAGGTCAGAAAAGTTTGAGAGCGAGGCATCTCAGATAAGTCAACTTGAAAGTGAGCTTGATGAGACGCGGAATGATGACGTTCTTGAGAGTAACCTCTTGCCGCCAGTGTCTAGTAATCTCACGAGACTTTTAAGTGGAACCCGAGAGGACTTAGCTATGGAGCAAGCCGTGGTAAATCTAACGTTAAACCTTCCCGAGGAGATGGGGGACAACTTGATTTGCCTCAGCGGAAAAGGAAGCAACGCTCAGGAGCTTCTCAAAACGACGGAGCAGAGAGGAGAACTAAAGAAATCCCAGCTGCCCGATCTGGGCGAGATAATAACAGAGTTTGAGGCCTGCTTCGTGGACAGGCCAGGCAGGACTGATTTGACTGAGCACGATATTGAGCTGACTTCAGACGTGCCAGTGCGATCAAGGTGCTACCGATTTTCTCCAAGGCAAAGAGAAATTCTGGATAGGGAAGTAACTTGCATGCTGGAATTGGGAGTAATAAAACCCTCGGAAAGCGATTATGCTTCGCCTATGATCTTAGTAGAAGCTCCAGGTAAAGACCCTAGGCCTGTGGTAGTTTACCGAAAGCTAAATTCTCTCACCAGGGATCAAGTGTATCCTATTCCGAATATTGAGGAGAGAGTGGAACAGGTCAGTAGAGCGGCATATGTGACTACGCTGGACCTTACTCGAGGATACTGGCAAGTACCGCTCACTGAACGCGCCAGCAGATACGCGGCTTTCGTCACTCCGACGGGCAGCTACCAGCCAACAATGATGAGTTTCGGGCTCAAAAATGCTCCATTTTGTTTTTCCCGACTCATGGATAGGGTTTTAAAGGGGTGTGAAACATTCGCGGTGCCTTATTTAGACGACATTGCGGTTTTTTCCGACTCATGGGCGGACCATATGGTACATCTAAGAGCTGTACTGAGCCTTTTGCGTCAAGCTGGACTAACCGTAAAGGCCGAGAAATGTTGCCTGGCAAGGGCGACCGTGGACTACTTGGGTCACAATGTAGGTCAAGGTTTCAGGAAACCCAGCGAGATTAAGATTTCTGCGGTAGCAGACTATCCGCGGCCGAGCACGAAGACGGAAATTCGAGCATTCCTGGGTCTGACGGGATACTACAATCACTACATCCCTAACTATTCAGCTTTGGCTAGCCCTCTGACCGACGCTCTCCGCAGGACAGAACAACAAATGTAGTCTGGGACTAACAAAAGGAAGCCTCCTTCGTAAACCTGAAGGCTGTGCTGATTAGCCGTCCGGTATTGCGAGCTCCAGACTATGACCGAGAATTCACGGTCCAGTGTGATGCAAGTGATCGAGGGCTAGGTGCTGTTCTCTGCCAGAGAGATGACGACGGTAATGAGCACCCTGTGCTCTACCTGAGCAGAAAACTGAGTTCTAGAGAGAGGGCTTATTGCGCGTCAGAGAAAGAGTGCGCTTGCATTGTATGGGCCATTCAAAAATTGCAGTGCTATCTTGGAGGGGCCAAATTCACCGTAGAGATGGACCATTGTCCCCTGGCTTGGCTGCAAACTGCGACATCGAAGAACAGTCGCCTTCTGAGGTGGAGCTTGCTTTTACAGCAGTACAATTTTGAAATAAGATACAAAAAGGGGAAATTAAATGGGAATGCGGACGCGCTTAGCCGCTGTTTCTAAGCGGTCCGAGGTGTTCCTCACCATGTATCAAAAATTGATAATCAGGTTCTTTTTTTTTTTTCGTGCGCTTGAATATATGTGACTATTTAAAGCAGCACGTTTGGTTTTCGAGGCATACGTGGGTCCTGAACGTCTTGAAAGTGGGCTTTTCTCGAACAACAATGGCAGTTTTCTTTTAACCTGGTCTCTTCAGACGGGAGCCGAGTGCTTGCTTGGACATGTGGTTGAGTTTCAGACAGCTCGAGCAATTTGGCCTACGACAATCAAGACAACGCGACAAGCAACAGCGAGCTTCAAGCGTTCATGTGCAGGCCATTAAGTCGTCTCTTCATGCTGCAACTGCGACTGCTGCCCTCCGAGACTTTTCTGGCGGGGGAGGAGGCTGTTACGACCGTGCATCATCCGCACTTGCGCGCTCTATTGTTCGCCTGTGGGCATGGATAAGTGCTGTGGATATGTGCTGTTGGTACAAGGGCGCTAAGCGAGCCTGTTTCCAGGAATCCTTTTGTGTAAGCCTGTTTTGCTTTGTGGACACCCTGCAAATGCCAAATTGACCCTGTCAAGAGAACGTCTAGAAAAACACAAAGAAATGTCCCCCTGCGAGAAATAGCCGGAAGTGCTTTCGTTCAATTCTTCACCCTTCCCGTCGAGAAGTGCTGTCGTCCAGTGAGGAATGCCTACTGTCCAAAGGAGACGACAGAGTGACACGTCCGCTGACGTACACGACAAGAAAGGAGCAATGTGATTACGGCCATTAGAGGATTTCCTGGGAATGCAGGAAAGATTTGCAATTGTTGGAAAGGGACAATGCGGGGAGCCGTATGCGGCGCGCACGTGCACTTGGGTTTCTGAGAAGTAAATCCACTTGCCGGAACCAGCCTATCGATTCTTGGCTGAAGAATAGAAATGTACCTCCTCGCCGTTCCCAAGCTTTTCCCGCCAACAAGTGACCAGGCCCAACGAAACAATGCCGGGCCAGTCAGTGCTTCAGACCATCAGTGCAGTGATGTGTTCGATTGGATGCCGATATCTGAGGGGCGTACCCTGGATTTGGTTGGTCAGCATCTTCAGAGAGGGGCTTGACATAGGGGGTTTTAAGGACGCTGCAGAGCACGAAATGTCGCTCTGAGCCCTGGGTAAACGGCTCATCCAGTCGCTTCTCGCTATGAACTCTTAACGCTTGTCATTTTGCTGATGTACCCTTCTTTTTCTTGTAAATAATCTTGTAAATAAGTTTTCTCAAAGTGCCATTAAACCTGCTTGTACATATTTCACCAACTTCGAAGATTCAATCCTTCTTCAACCCGGAGTCTCTGCACGCTACCAAGTGAAGGCCGGGTCGATATAGCCCCAGCGTCACGACAACCCAGACACTTCATTTGTGTCATCGGCCTTGTCACCACCACATGACAATACATAGACACATTGTGACGCAGCTTCCATTTCGGCAGCAATTGAGCAGATTGTCGTAAAGCAGCACCTTTTGCCATGGCGTGGCACGAAAAAGAACGCTTAGGCAAACTGCTTCTCTAGGTCAACGCCTCCGGTGGTGCTTCATCCCTTCCCTTATGGCACAGTTCAGGTGTGCACGAACTGTGACAGATACTGCGCTTTTCATTCCAGCAAGCGAATCTACAATTACATTGTTTATCTTTACCGTGCACTGACACCGCACGGCACAAGGCCGCCATAGCTTTATCGCTGGAGTGGTTGTCGGCCTTTTCTTGTAGATGTTCTTCTGGCTTGTATTACTTGATTTATTTCTTCGTGTGAGCAGGAAGTATGATCATAAAACGTCATCCGCGCCTGTCAATCATCCAGTGGTTGATGACAATAAAATTAGAGGGGCACTTTGGACCACGAAAGTGTGGTGAGGTGAAAGCCTTTAAAGTGCAGTGGTTGTTGAGTCTTGCGCGATCTTTACTGAACTGTGGATGACTGCTTACTTTGTAGCGCATGTTAAATGACTTGGCAGTCTGACATTGGAGGTGCGGGCTCCCACTCCCACGGACACCCTCGCCATACGAGCCTTTGCGCCTCGCGATTTTGGACGCTTTCTTTTCTTTTTTCGAGTGCAAGTGCACTCGTGCGCGCCCCTACGGCGCATATCCGGCCGTTGCGTGGCTTCCGATTAATCGCGGCGGCGAAGCTTGATAAGCGCGGAGCAAGCTGCCGCGCGGGGGATTTTCTGCAGCAATCCGGCTGCATTAGGACAGGCTGCCGGCGGGCACCGTTGTTGCGACGGCCCGTCGCAGCCCGTCGCGACATTCCCGGACCAAGTCGGGGGTGTGTCGTCCATCCTGGACCTTCAACGGAGGCGCCCCGGTAACAAGCCCCGAGACGGAGCATGTCGCGTTACCTGGCGGGATTGGCTGCTTCCCTCGCAGCCCTTCTGTGTGCCGCGCTATGCTATGAACTGTTAGCGCGAAGCTTCTTTTCTCGGGAATCGCATTCGTCTTGTAAGCGCCTCCAAGGGCGTTCTTTTCCGATTTATTTCGCTACATTGCCTGTGTAGCACCTTCTAGTACTTTTTGTCCTCCCGGAATAAACCGATGTTTTCTCCTCAGTGTCAGTGGGGTTTTACTCTACGGGTGATATCTTGGCTCAGGAAACAAATTCATGAAAGCATTGCCCTCATTTGGCGCCGAACGCGGTTTTCCTTTTTTGCCCGCGAGTACCGCTACTAATTTAAGCCTCAGCAGAACGACATCGGGAGCGCCAATATGACCAAATATCAGAAGTTGCGTTTTGCAGCATCACCGCCGGAAATTAAATATGAGCCTCGTTCGTTGCATGCGGAGCCGGCTGCGACCGAGTTTGACTCTTCAGATTCTTCTACGGGAAATACAACTTCGATGCTCGAAAAGCTTCAACTGCTTTCGGATCTTACTGAATATGAGTCCCAGTTTTTAGTGGCGCTAGAGAGCAGGCGCCTATCTCAAATGGAAGTAGCAGCTGCACAGCCCTCGGGAGAAAATTCCCCTTTGCCTCGCAACGCAGCACATTCGTACCGCGATGACCAGCTTCAGCTCAATTTGCCAGTACCTGAGTACAAAGGCTACGCTGATAAAAAGCCCGCCTGCGATTTCATCGCTGAGCTTAACGACTATCAACAGGCAATGGCAATATCTGATAAGGCGTTACTCACACGGGCCTTTCCGGCTGCATTAGTGGGCTGCGCGGCAATTTGGAGGAGGTCGCAACATCACTTCAGTTCGAAGCAGAGTTTTGTGGAACGCTTTGGGCTAGAATTTCTACCAGCGGGCTATGACTTCCTTATAAAAGACGTGCCAGAACTCGGGGGAAGAATGAGAATCTGCGCGAGTTTTTTGGCAGTTTCCAAGAGCTGAATGACCGCGTTGATCCTGAGGTGCCGAAAGCAGACAAGGCAGCCCGAGCTCTCTCTCAATGCCACCCAAGATTCCAGCCTACTTCCACCACCTGCGTTACGAGGACTTACGAGAGAGGCATCACTCACTGAGAGACTATTCAAGGCTGCGCTTTTGTACAGGCCACCCCTGCCCACTGAATCCTCGCTGGAACCATCATGTGCATGACGCTCACGGGATCGCGAGGGCCTGCCCAGCAATACGTTACCGCTGAGCCCAGCACGTCCGCCAGGTGCGGTATACCGCCAATATGCTGCCAGCGCGGGGGACGGCCGACAAACCCTAAAAGAATTTCAATGTACGCCCATCGCAATCACTAATGTGCTCTTCTATGACAGGCTATCAAGGGTACGTCCCCTCCCGCCCTCGCACAAATTGGAAACGACTCGGGTTGACATCACTAACCAGAGGCGACCAGCAGCCGTTTCCAGTATCTTCGACGTCCTTCATGGCGGGGCTCAAAATCAAGTCCCCACAGCCCGTGGGTGCGTCGCATGGTAGTGTGCCGCCAGCAGGGGAGACGCCCGATCAACCCTCAGAGAAGTACAAAATACGCCCGCAGCAATCATTATTCATGTTTATTCATGTATGTGACAATTTTGCGGACGGACGCACGCACGGCGCACACTCATGACCCCTACATTTCGCCTTCGTGTTCCTTGCATGCGTTCATTGCAGTGCTCATTCAAGTGTGGGATGGTTGGTACGACCTCACCCCTACCGCGCAAACTTCTCATACCACTTGCATTTCTGACACGATCCGTCGGCGCCTGAAGCAGATTTGACGCACACGACTTTTCTACGCTTATTTTTTTCATCGCGCCAGCCCTCTCTCCCCACGACTCATCGCACCACCACCTTCTCCATGACGCCACGTTCTTGCTAGGATGAGCCATTACGTCAGCAGCGGTGGTCCTCATGGCAACCGCGTTGACATGAGGTTAGACAAGAACTAAGATAAGTTTCTGAAGTGCCCGGCATGGCTTAATCTGTTCCAGAGGGACAGCTAAGTACGGTGCATGGGTTTTAAGCCGATACTACCCTAGTAAAATAGAGATTTAGCACACCGTGATCCGCCACCGCGCGTTGCACTGCGCCATAGCCTCCTTTGCGCATGCCTAGATAAATTTGATGCCGATAGATGGCGCCACGTACTGGATGTCGGCACATAGGCCAATCAGCTTGGAACCAATCAGCTTGTACAGCCACGAGCGGTAGAGGGTCACGGTGGGGGATCGCGGATCACGGTGTGCTAAATTTCTCTAAAAACTCCTCTGGAACTCTACCGTGATACCGAACAGGTTGTGCACGAAACAAGACAGTGTCGAAACTCCGGTCGCTATTCCTATGCAGTATTGCAAATGCGATATCTCCCCCGCCTTCGAGTCCCCGCTCTTTCAGAATCCCTTTGTCCTTCTCCCACTGCCGACAACGTACCCCTCTTGACGACGCATCCCTCCTCACTCCTTGGAAGATTGGAGAAGGTTGGGAGCGGATAGGTAGGGGGAGAAGGAGGGAGGCGAGGGGGAGGGTGGGGCGTGCGTTCTCCCCCCCCCCCACCCCTCCCCACGTCCCACTTCTCGATCCCCCGGACACCAAGAGTGCCGCCGCTACATTAGGCCGGCATAACCCGTGTCCGGTCCCCCCCCCCCCCCGTGAATATCCCAAAGTTCCCAACCAACAACGCTCTTTTGTTTATTAGTTTTGGTTTGTTTGTTTTCGACCGTGCGGGCGTAGACCAATCGCGGAGGAGAGCCGGGAGCGCCCATTCGTGCGGCTGTACGATGGCGTGGTGTCCATGTCACACTGAAGAAAGCGGCAGCTACTTTTAAAAAATTTCTTTAATCCAATATCCAAGGAATGTGAATCGTCAAATATGCAATTCGTGTATAATTGTCCTTTCTTAACATACACACTTCTATTCCCAAGCAAACGTGCTCGAAAAGCGAGTTGTCTGTAATTTCAAATCGCGAAGAAAAGCAAGAAAAAAATATAAAGACCCCGTTAAGAACGCATTTTTTTTTTCCCCGAATAGCCAAATCTGGGCACCGAATTAGGTGAAGTGCACCTGCAATTTTTAGTTTGCTCAAAGATCATCTGCAGTGGACAAAACCAAACTGAATTTGGATTGTTTCTGCCAAGGTGGATTTGGATCTTTTCGAAACAAAAAAGAAACCTCTTATATTGGTCTCAAGATCAGCTTCTATTCATTGCAGTGAACTGTGCAGCGAAGATTGGACAAAAACTTTTTATCCAGTTGCACTCTATCTAAAAACAAAGGTGTGTACTAGCCGCATGACATGTTCACGTATCTTCTGTTACGTGTTCACACACCATGGACTCCACCAGCTGCTGTTTTCGACATAGCAAAAAAAGTTGTCAAAATCAAAGGCTTTGCTGTTTCTTAAGCACAAAAATTATTTGTACAACACTCGAAGAAAGAATGCAGAAGAAAAGGCCATTTTCCCTCTTTTCGCAGAACTGTAGTCACCTGGTCCAGCTCTATACTCCTATCGCCCTCAAGCGCCCTTCAGATAGGAGGAGGAAACGCGCACAAGCTCGTCGCCAAGACGCCCGCTCGTCACCTAGAGGGCGCTGACCTTTGCTCCCTGGCTTTTTTCAACGGCCTACAAGAAGGGTGCGGTGAGAGGGGATAGTGAGAAGGGGGAGCCGACACACGGGGAAACACACGCGTGGCACATTACGGGATGTCGGCACTGCGGGGAGATGACCCATTGCCCCCGACACGCGGAAACCGCCACACGTAGGGGAAGCGTGCTACACCCTATGGAACCCTATGGACAAATGAGGTCCGAGATACGCAGTAAAAAAGTGATAAATGAAAAACCGCGCATCTATCTATGTTTGCCAGAGCAATGGTCTGTAACATTTCTTTATATAAGCAAGTTATGGTATGTGCTGCAAGTTCTGCACTGCTCGCGGAAAAACGTGCAGAATCTCTATCTTGTTTTCGCAGTCTTTATTTGGTCCTCCACATAGGAGCCATCCAGTCGGACGAATTTGTGCACGCACGTCAAGATGAAGGCAGGGAGGGGGAGGGGGGGCACTAGCGCACTTGTTCATGCGGCAGGTAGCAAATAGGTTCATGTTTCTCTGTAGCGTTACAGATCCTTCTTTGCGTACCATGTGCCAAGTCAGGCTTAGCCGTGCCTTGCACGATTTTATTATCAGAACGCTGTATATGACAGGAGACATTTACGGTTTGTAAAGAAGTGGTTTCCAGTATCACATTTCTGACTGTCAGGTGTTCAAGGGGCTACCTAAGCAATGTTAAGCGACAAATATTGTACAGAGACTTGTGTGACAGTGTTTTCGGAGGCCCAGACGGTAAAGTTATAGAGTTAAGAAGATGCGAGGTCCGAGCGGAAACAATTTCATTTTTAAACTGCACAATGAAACATTGTGTGTAAAGAGTTTCCAATTAAGAAGTGGCTCTTTCCTACCATGGGTATCCAACTGCCTCATCAGTAAGAAACCAGAAACAATAGATCATGTATTTTCGCCCAGTTGGGAAAGGGCTTATTTCTGGGACGTGCTACAAAGGACTAATAAAAAAGAGTCACCGCTCACGTCGTATGGAATTAGATTTCTGGCTGTAGGTAATTATGGTTGTCCTTTTGTGGGCCACCATCGTATATGGCGCTACCGAATTGCCGGGTATGAGTGTGATATAGGTGCCCGACCGGCATGCATGTACTTTCGTGAAAGTATTCACAAGTTTGTGGTTTTTTGGTTTTGTGTGGTTTAACGTCCCAAAGCGACTCAGGCTATGAGAGACGCCGTAGTGGAGGACTCCGGAAATTTCGACCACCTGGGGTTCTTTATTTAGTACTGAAATTTCAAATATGAGCAATGGACTGATTATGAAGGTTAGAGCCCTAGGTAGGGTTCTATTCCTGCTATAGCCCGATTTTTTTTCTTAAAGGTAAAGTGGTGTGGGCTTCGAGGAAGCGCCAAATGAAAGGTACGGACGCCTGGATAGGACGCCCAGGGGGCTCAACTTCGTATATGCTTGAATCGTCTGGCGATGTGACCGGTCATGGTGGATGACGTCACCAGGTGATCACGTCATAATTTCGCATTATCCCGCGAAATGTGACACTTCTAGCGACCGGACACGCTGTCGAATCATGAGCCAAGTAAGGCTTTCACCTTAAAACCAGTATTGATAATTCATCCAGATACTTAACATTTGATTAGAGCGAAAAGTTGGCCATGTTGGTACTGACTCATCTTAAAGGAAGAATAGCGCAGAAAAAGATAAAAAGCACCCGTGGTGTGTTCCTTCAAGTATCTCGCCTTTTCCGCGCTATTCTTGCTTCAAGATGAACAGTTGATTAATCATAGCCATGGTTAGTCATAGTTATAGATAGTTATAGTCGTAGTGAAAGTTATCGGTATTACTGAAACCTATGTTACCGAAACTCACATCATCTGTGTTACTGAAACTTGGCTACATGATAACCTACACGACTCCGAAGTTGCATTGAGTAGATTCACGATGGTGACAGCTGACAGATGATGATGAAGAGTAACCATTTATTGGGCCCGAAATAAATCGTTGGTGCATGCAGGCACCAGAAGGGGTGGTTCCCCAGTTTTGGGACCCATATAGCTCCTGCGGCCCCTGTCCATCGGTGCGAGCTGAATCGATAGAAAGCCTACAGAAGCTTCCGTATGGAGGTAATCTCCTCCATTCTCGCCAAGTGCAAGCCTCCGTGAAGAACCTTGAGCTCGTGTGAGTCCCGGCTCATTCGCAGGCAGCAGGCAACACCATCTTCGACTTCCACGCCCGAGAAATGTCAATCCAGGCCGAGCACGGGCCGGAAGAGCTACCGCACCCGGTTACCAGCTTGCGGAAAATTGCGCAGATTTACCGAGAGGAAAGGTGCAGACTGCGAGAACCGCACTCCAAACTCATCAGGCAACAACAGACGATCCTGTGTCGAGCACAGGCGGGATCGCTTGCGCATCCCGTACTGATGAACCGCATGTACCCTGCGGAACACGATATGCTCTGTCCTTTTTGCAAAAAAGAAAAAGGCACCCTGCCGCACGTTTTGGCAGAATGCAAAAAACTCAAGACCCGCCCCAATCCTCCCTTCCCGC